>NC_090825.1:119748333-120369166 GCF_028021215.1 Eschrichtius robustus
GAAAGGCGTGCTCTCCATTTACTTGTATCCCTGTCTACTGGCCAGGGTTAGCCAGTAGCCCCTGCCAACCTTGATCTAGCTATTCAAACTCAAAATTGAAACACCAGTAGAGAATGATGATGAAGTGTGTGGTCTGGTTTTAGACAACCTGAAGTTGAATTCGGGCCTCATCACATATTATTTGAATTATCTTGTGTCCCAGACTCTTTTTTTTTTTTTTTAATTTATTTATGGCTGTGTTGGGTCTTCGTTTCTTGTGCGAGGGCTTTCTCTAGTTATGGCAAGCGGGGGCCACTCTTCATCGCGGTGCGCAGGCCTCTCACTATCGCGGCCTCTCTTGTTGCGGAGCACAGGCTCCAGACGCGCAGGCTCAGTAATTGTGGCTCACGGGCCCAGTTGCTCCGCGGCATGTGGGATCTTCCCAGACCAGGGCTCGAACCCGTGTCCCCTGCATTGGCAGGCAGATTCTCAACCACTGCGCCACCAGGGAAGCCTGTCCCAGACTCTTAACCTGTTAAGTGGGGATAATTACAACACTAACCTCATAGAGTTCTTTGTACAGTTAGATGCGATAATCCATCAAAATTCCCTGGCACAGTACTTGCCACTAGTGCACCCCCTATAAACGTTATGATCTTATTGTTGGAGCTTTATTTCAGGAAGGGAGTATTGCCCTTCTTGTAAGGGTTGAAAATGGGAAGAAAATACAAAGAGGCATAATGGGTGGTATGATAGCTAACCTGTCTGACCAGTCAGCTTTCTCAAATCAAAACCTTTACCAATGGAGTTCCCTGGTGGCCTACTAGTTACGATTCCGTGTTTTCACTGCTGTGGCCGGGATTCAGTCCCTGGTTGGGGAACTGAGTTTCGGCAAGCCATGTGGTATGGCAAAAACAAACAAACAAACAAAAAACACCGAAAAAACAAAAGTTTACCAAATTTCTTTTGGATTTTTTTGTTTTAAAGAATTAAAGCATTTTAGATTAAAGTCCTCCAGTGCAGCAACACTATAGTAAAGGAAAAGGCAGGGGAGGCTGTTAAAAACAAAAATGACTTTTGTCACCTAACCAAATGCAATGTGTGGACCAGGGTTGGACCCTGGTTTGAACAAAACAGTTACAAAAAGAGTTTTTGGAGGCAGTTGTGGAAACTTCAGTGTGGACTATCAGATGATATTAAGGAATTATCATTAATCTTGTTAAGTATCATAATAGATGGTTGTTATTTGTGAAAAAATAAAATTATGTAAGTTGGGAGGCATTTATAAGAAGTTTTTCTTAATGTTTCCTCTATTTTTCTCTCCTTAATAAATAACATGTCACCTTGGCAGTTTCCACTAGAAACTGTTTCTCTCTTCTCTCCCTCTCCTCTCTTTTTTTTTTTTTTAAACATCTATATTGGAGTATAATTGCTTTACAATGGTGTGTTAGTTTCTGCTGTATAACTAAGTGAATCAGCTATATGTATACAGATATCCCCATATCCCCTCCCTCTTGCATCTCCCTCCCACCCTTCCTATCCCACCCCTCGAGGTGGTCACAAAGCACCGAGCTAATCTCCCTTTGCGATGCAGCTGCTTCCCACTAGCTATCTATTTTATTTTATTTATTATTATTATTTTTGAAATCATGGTAATCTCTTTATTTGAAACTTAAGACTCACAAAGGAATTGAACATTAACTGACAAAAAAAATTTTTTTTAAAGGAATATAGGCCTATGTGAAGAGACATACTTTTTTTTTTTAATTTCTTTTTTTTTAAACCTCTTTATTGGAGTATAATTGCTTTACAGTGGTATGTTAGTTTCTGCTTTATAACAAAGTTAATCAGCTATACATATACATATATCCCCATATCTCCTCCCTCTTGCGTCTCCCTCCCACCCTCCCTGTCTCACCCCTCTAGGTGGTCACAAAGCACAGAGCTGATCTCCCTGTGCTATGCGGCTGCTTCCCACTAGCTATCTGTTTTACATTTGGTAGTGTATATATGTCCATGCCACTCTCTCACTTCGTCCCAACTTACCCCTCCCCCTCCCCGTGTCCTCAAGTCCATTCTCTACACCAGCGTCTTTATTCCTATCCTGCCCCTAGGTTCTTCAGAACCTTTTTTTTTTTTTTTAGATTCCATACATATGTGTTAGAATATGGTATTTGTTTTTCTCTTTCTGACTTACTTCACTCTGTATGACAGACTCTAGGTCCACCCACCTCACTAGACATAACTCAATTTCGTTTCTTTTTATGGCTGAATAATATTCCCTTGTATATATGTGCCACATTTTCTTTATCCATTCATCTGTCGATGGACACTTAGGTTGCTTCCATGTCCTGGCTATTGTAAAGAGTGCTGCAATGAACATTGTGGTACATGACTCTTTTTGAGTTATGGTTTTCACAGGGTATGTGCCCAGTAGTGGGATTGCTGGGTCGTATGGTAGTTCTATTTTTAGTTTTTTAAGGAACCTCCATACTGTTCTCCATAGTGGCTGTATCAATTTACATTCCCACCAACAGTGCAAGATGGGTCCCTTTTCTTCACACCCTCTCCAGCATTTATTGTTTGTAGATATTTTGACGATGGCCATTCTGACTGGTGTGAGGTGATACCTCATTGTACTTTTGATTTGCATTTCTCTAGTGATTAGTGATGTTGAGCACCCTTTCATGCGTTTGTTGTCAATCTGTATATCTTCTTTGGAGAAATGTCTATTTAGGTCTTCTGCCCATTGGAAATAGAAATGTCTATTTAGGTCTTCTGGTCCTTGGATTGGGTTGTTTGTTTTTTTGATATTGAGCTGCATGAGCTTTTTGTATATTTTGGAGATTAATCCTTCGTCAGTTGCTTCGTTTGCAAAGTTGCTTCGTTCTCCCATTCGGAGGGTTGTCTTTTCGTCTTGTTTATAGTTTCCTTTACTGTGCAAAAGCTTTTAAGTTTCATTAGGTCCCATTTGTTTATTTTTGTTTTTATTTCCATTTCTCTAGGAGGTGGGTCAAAAAGGATCTTGCTGTGATTTATGTCATAGAGTGTTCTGCCTATGCTTTCCTCTAAGAGTTTGATAGTGTCTGGCCTTACATTGAGGTCGTTAATCCATTTGGAGTTTATTTTTGTGTATGGTGTTAGGGAGTGTTCTAATCTCATTCTTTTACATGTAGCTGTCCAGTTTTCCTAGCACCACTTATTGAAGAGGCTGTCTTTTCTCCATTGTATATTCTTGCCTCCTTTATCAAAAATAAGGTGACCATATGTGCGTGGGTTTATCTCTGGGCTTTCTATCCTGTTTCATTGATCTGTATTTCTGTTTTTGTGCCAGTACCACACTGTCTTGATTACTGTAGCTTTGTAGTATACTCAGAAGTCAGGGAGCCTGATTCCTCCAGCTCTGTTTGTCTTTCTCAAGATTGCTTTGGCTGTTCGGGGTCTTTTGTGTTCCCATACAAATTGTGAAATTTTTGTTCTAGTTCTGTGAAAAATGCCATTGGTAGTTTGATAGGGATTGCACGGAATCTGTAGTTTGCTTTGGGTAGTATAGTCATTTTCACAATGTTGATTCTTCCAATCCAAGAACATGGTATATCTCTCCAGCTGTTTGTGTCATCTTTAATTTCTTTCATCAGTGTCTTATAGTTTTCTGCATACAGGTCTTTTGTCTGCTTAGGTAGGTTTATTCCTAGGTATTTTATTCGTTTTGTTGCAATGGTAAATGAGAGTGTTTCCTTAATTTCTCTTTCAGATTTTTCATCATTAGTGTATAGGAATGCAAGAGATTTCTGTGCATTAATTTTGTATCCTGCTACTTTACCAAATTCATTGATTAGCTCTAGTAGGTTTTTGGTAGCATCTTTAGGATTCTCTATGTATCGTTTCATGTCATCTGCAAACAGTGACAGCTTTGCTTCTTCTTTTCTGATTTGTATTCCTTTTATTTCTTTTTCTTCTCTGATTGCTGTGGCTAAAACTTCCAAAACTATGTTGAGTAATAGTGGTGAGAGTGGGCAACCTTGTCTTGTTCCTGATCTTAGAGGAAATGGTTTCAGTTTTTCACCATTGAGAACGATGTTGGCTGTGGGTTTGTTGTATATGGCCTTTATTATGTTGAGGTAGGTTCCCTCTCTGCCTACTTTCTGGAGAGTTTTTATCATAAATGGGTGTTGCATTTTGTCGAAAGCTTTCTCTGCATCTATTGAGATGATCATATGGTTTTTATCCTTCAATTTGTTGATATGGTGTATCACATTGATTGATTTGCATATATTGAAGAATCCTTGCATTCCTGGGATAAACCCCACTTGATCATGGTGTATGATCCTTTTAATGTGCTGTTGGATTGTATTTGCTAGTATTTTGCTGAGGATTTTTGCATCCATGTTCATCAGTGATATTGGCCTGTAGTTTTCTTTTTTTGTGACATCTTTGTCTGGTTTTAGTATCAGGGTGGTGGTGGCCTCGTAGAATGAGTTTGGGAGTGTTCCTCCCTCTGCTATATTTTGGAAGAGTTTGAGAAGGATAGGTGTTATCATTTCTCTAAATGTTTGATAGAATTCACCTGTGAAGCCATCTGGTCCTGAGCTTTTGTTTGTTGGAAGATTTTTAATCACAGTTTCAATTTCAGTGCTTGTGATTGGTCTGTTTATATTTTCTATTTCTTCCTGGTTCAGTCCTGGAAGGTTGTGCTTTTCTAAGAATTTGTCCATTTCTTCCAGGTTGTCCGTTTTACTGGCATATAGTTGCTTGTAGTAATCCGTCATAATTCTTTGTATTTCTGCAGGATCAGTTGTTACTTCTCCTTTTTCAATTCTAATTCTGTTGATTTGAATCTTCTCCCTTTTTTTCTTGATGAGTCTGGCTAGTGGTTTATCAATTTTGTTTATCTTCTCCAAGAACCAGCTTTTAGTTTATTGATTTTTGCTATTGTTTCCTTCATTTCTTTTTCATTTATTTCTGATCTGATGTTTATGATTTCTTTCCTTCCGCTAACTTTGGGGTTTTTTTCTTCTTCTTTCTCTAATTGCTTTAGATGTAAGGTTAGGTTGTTTATTTGAGATTTTTCTTGTTTCTTGAGGTAGGATTGTATTGCTATAAACTTCCCTCTTAGAACTCCTTTTGCTGCATCCTTGGGTCGTAGTGTTTTCCTTGTCATTTGTTTCTAGGTATTTTTTGATTTCCTCTTTGATTTCTTCAGTGATCTCTTGGTTATTTAGTAGCATATTGTTTAGCCTCCATGTGTTTGTATCTTTTACAGGTTTTTTCCCATAATTGATATCTAGTCTCATAGTGTTGTGGTCGGAAAAGATACTTGATACGATTTCAGTTTTCTTAAATTTACCAAGGCTTGATTTGTGGCCCATGATATGATGTATCCTGGAGAACATTCCATGTGCACTTGAGAACAAAGTGTATTCTGTTGTTTTTGGATGGAATGTCCCATAAATATCAATTAAGTCCATCTTGTTTAATGTGTCATTTAAAGCTTGTGTTTCCTTATTTATTTTCATTTTGGATGATCTGTCCGTTGGTGAAAGTGGGGTGTTAAAGTCCCCTACTATTATTGTGTTACTATCAATTTCCCCTTTTACGGCTGTTTTCATTTGCCTTATGTATTGTGGTGCTCCTATGTTGGGTGCATAAATATTTGCAGTTGTTATAACTTCTTCTTGGACTGATCCCTTGATCATTATATAGTGTCCTTCTTTGTCTCTTGTAATAGTCTTTATTTTATCTGATCTGAGTATTACTACTCCAGCTTTCTTTTCATTTCCATTTGCATGGAATATCTTTTGCCATCCCCTCACTTTCAGTCTGTATGTGTCCCTAGGTGTGAAGTCAGTCTCTCATAGACAGCATATATACAGGTCTTGTTTTTGTATCCATTCAGCCAGTCTGTGTCTTTTGGTGGGAGCATTTAATCCATGTACATTTAAGGTAATTATCGATATGTATGTTCCTATTACCATTTTCCTAATTGTTTTGTGCTTGTTTTTGTAGGCCTTTTCCTTCTCATGTGTTTCCTGCTTAGAGAAGTTCCTTTAGCATTTGTTGTAGAGCTGGTTTGGTGGTGCTGAATTCTCTTAACTTTTGCTTGTCTGTAAAGGTTTTCGTTTCTTCACTGAATCTGATTGAGATTCTTGCTGGGTAGAGTAATCTTGGTTGTAGGTTTTTCCCTTTCATCGCTTTAAATATGTCCTGCCACTCCCTTCTGGCTTGCAGAGTTCCTTCTGAAAGATCAGCTGTTAAACTTATGGGGTTTCCGTTGTATATTATTTGTTGCTTTTCCCTGCTGCTTTTAATATTTTTTCTTTGTATTTAATTTTTGATAATTTCAATAATATGTGTCTTGACATGTTTCTCCTTGGATTTATCCTCTATGGGGTGCTCTGCGCTTACTGGATTTGATTGACTATTTCCTTTCCCATGTTAGGGAAGTTTTCAACTATAATCTCTTCAAATATTTTCTCAGACCCCTTTCTTTTTCTCTTCTTCTTCTGGGAACCCTATAATTCGAATGTTGGTGCCTTTAATGTTGTCCCAGAGGTCTCTGAGACTGTCCTCAATTCTTTTCATTCTTTTTTCTTTATTCTGCTCTGCAGTAGTTATTTCCACTATTTTATCTTCCAGGTCACTTATCTGTTCTTCTGCCTCAGTTATTCTGCTATTGATTCCTTCTAGAGAATTTTTAATTTCATTTATTGTGTTGTTCATCACTGTTTGTTTGCTCTTTAGCTCTTCTAGGTCCTTGTTAAACGCTTCTTGTATTTTCTCCATTCTATTTCCAAGATTTTGGATCATCTTTACTATCATTACTCTGAATTCATTTTCGGGTAGACTGCCTGTTTCCTCGTTTGTTTGGTCTGGTGGGTTTTTACCTTGCTCCTTCATCTGCTGCATATTTCTCTGTCTTCTCATTTTGTTTAACTTACTGTGTTTTGGTTTTCCTTTTCACAGGCTGCAGGTTCGTAGTTCCCATTGTTACTGGTGTCTGCCCCCAGTGGGTGAGGTTGGTTCAGTGGGTTGTGTAGGCTTCCTGGTGGAGGGGACTGGTGCCTGTGTTCTGGTGGGTGGGCCTGGACCTTGTCTTTCTGGTGGGCAGGGCCATGTCCGGTGATGTGTTTTGGGGTGTCTGCGAACTTAGTATGATTTTAGGCAGCCTCTTTGCTAATGGGTGGGGTTGTGTTCCTGTCTTGCTAGTTGTTTGGCATGGGGTGTCCAGCAGTGGAGCTTGCTGGCTGTTGGGTGGAGCTGGGCCTTAGTGTTGAGACGGAGGTCTCTGGGAGAGCTCTCGCCGATTGATATTACGTGGGGCCGGGAGGTCTCTGGTGATCCAGTGTCCTGGACTCGGCCCTCCCACCTCGGAGGCTCAGGCCTGATACCAGGCCGGAGCACCAAGACCCTGTCAGCCACATGGCTCAGAAGAAAAGGGAGAAAAAAAGAAAGAAAAAATAAATTTAAAAAAATTATTAAAATAAAAAATTTTAAAATAATAATAGTAAAAAAAAAAAAAAAGAGAGAGAGCAAGCAAACCAATAAACTCCCCCTCCTCTCTTAAGTCTAGTAAATTCTGAGGTCCCAGCTGGTGTCTGGGTTTTGCTCCACTCCAGTTTTATCTGTGTCTCCAGCTTGAGTGAGTCTGCCCAGAAAGCAGATTCTTTCCTGCAGGGAACTGAGGTGCATCCAGCAGGTACTGCGGTCTTCCTTTTGACTCAGTGTTTTCACTTAGGATTTAACCCACACAGATGTGCCTCTTGAGGACTAGGAATGCCACTGATGGGCTGCCCTGTCTAGCCCTGGAGAAGAAAATAGCAGAAGCAGACTTATAGCTTTTCAAAGATATAAACATTTCTTCCATACACCATCAAAAGGAAAAGAAAAATTCAGGGACAAAGTCCCCAGGTTTGATTCTGGCTACATTATTTATATGGGGGGGCAAAGAGGGTATTTGTGTGAGAATTAAGGGAAACTGCCCCACTGTGAGCCCACTCCCAGGTGCTAATCCTACAGTCCCTGTGTTAGACATGTAGGAGGGGAAGGAAGAGAAGGGAGTGGGAGGTTGGCAGAGTCCTGTTTGCCTGACCAGTAGCTAGAAACTCCAGAATAAGGTCTTCTGGAGAGAAATATCAACTCAGGGGTCATGCTTTACTGTCACTTTCAAGCCAAATTTATAAATATCTATTCACCACCCAGATCAAGATATAAAATATGTCCACCACCCCAGAAGGCTCCCTAGTGCACCCAGTCAGTACCTCCCTTCATCCCCCACCCTCTAGGGAACCACTGTTTTGACTCCATAAGCATTGATTAGTTTCCCTATTGAGCTTCGTGTAAGCAGAATCATGTGGCATATACTCTCTTTTGTGACCTCTTTCCCTCAGTGTATGTCTGTGAAGTTCACCCATGCTTGCATGTAGTACTAGTTTGTTCTTTTTGTTGATATAAAGCATTTCATCATGGGCAATATATCACAAGTTTTTCATTCTTTTGTTGATGACCATTGGGTTGTTTCTAAATTTGAGCTTTTACGAGTAAAGCTTCTAGGAGTATTCTCGTACATGTCTTTTGTTGGCCATAAGCACTCATTTTTCTTAAGTATATCCCTAGGAGTGGGATTGCTGGATCACAGGATAGACGTATGTTTACCTTGGTAGATATTGCCAAAAAGTCTTGCAAAGGGTTGAACCCATTTCCCTGTCCACCATCAGTGCATGAAGGTTCTAATTGTTCCGCATCCTCACCTACACTTGGAACTGACCATCTTTCTAATTGTAGCCAATCTGGTGTGTATATAGTAGTATCTCATTAGGTGTGTACTTGCATTTCCTTGATGAGTAATGATGTAGAGACCATTTGGATATCTTCTTTTGTGAAATGCCCATACAGTCTTTTGGCCATTTTTTCCCCAGTGCAAACTTGTCTTTTCTGTAAAGGCAAGTAGTCAACCAGGAAGAGAAAAATGCAGATAGAGAGGCTGCATGTGGAGGCAGTGTCACCTGGTTAGTGATAAAAGGCGTGGGTGTTTTTGTCTGATACCACCAATTCCAGTCCCAGCCTCACTAACCTGCGAGTTGGGTGGTTAAGTAACTTTCTAAACCTACTTCCTTACTTTAGAGTGCGGATAATAACAGTACTGTCTCAGCAGTGTGTTGGGGGGATTAAATGAGATATGTGTCACTTAAGGTGCGATGCCTGGCACATAGTAAGTGATCAATAGATGTTATACGTGAGTAGCCATGCCAGTGGTGATGAGGGGGAGGCAGGGGAGGCTCCTTTGGGCGCTCGGGGTATTGTAAGTGTGTGAGCATTCAATCATTTTTAGCATCAGTGGTCGAGCAACTCCTTTCTCCCACTCTATCTGTCTGGTCGAGATCTAATAGTCCTGCTGTCCGTTTTTACCCTGGCCTGTCCCAGCCATTTATCGGCAGGGCCTTGGGCCATCACCCTGATTCTATGGACAGTTCAGCTCCTGAACTTCTCATTCTAGCTCTGACCCAACCTTTTTATTTTTCTTCCACTTTGAGTAAGGTGGACAATGCATTTATTAAGCACCTAGTTCTTAGACACTGTGCTAGAGTATTTCTAGGGAATCATAACCATAAAGTCCTGATTCCAGCTCTTAGGAAACTTCCCATCCAGTGAAGTAGCAATAATAAGTAGTTACTCCATCGTTTCAGCGTTCATTATATGCCAGACACATCTAGATGTGTTCATGTATTAGCACATTTAATTGTAACAGTATGCTGCAGAGATATGTACTATAATTATCTCTATTATCAATATTGGGGAATATTACCCAAGGTCACATAGCCAGTAAGTGTCAGAACTAACAGCTGAACTTAGGTGCAAACCCATTCCCTTATTGCTATACTGCCTCTCTTAAAACATCTCTCCCTGAAGCAACTTGGGCCAAATTGACAAAACATTAACAACCCCAAACCACAAATATAGTCTAAATGTTCTACTGGTCTTTCACTACTGGTGCATGCATATCCCAGAAGTGGAGAAGCCATGGGCTACCCTCAAGATGAGATTTCCTAAATCTATAAAGTCTGTTTTATTAGGTAGGGTACAAGTTAATGTTTGGCAAGTTCTTTGAAGGACTGAGTGTGCTCCTGGTAATCATTATAAGCAGTGGGTTGGCTACTCTTCTCCAGGCCAGAATTATCTTCAATCACGTGATCTTTCTGTATACTTTCTACTTAAAAGGACTAATTGCTTCCTCCTCCTCCAGAGCTGCGGGCCAGAATCAAACTGGAGTTGCCTTTGTCCCTGGTTGGGGAGAAGGTGCTTGAATCACGTATGGTGTCAGCACACCCCAACCTGGCTTAGAGCTAATTCAACACTTCCCCCTCCTTTTTAAACTTCAAAAGTTATTGACTAAGGGAAAGATTCCCATTTTCCTATCGTCTGTTACAGTTATGCATCTGCCTGTATTTTACTCTGTAGCCTGTTGACATAGAAAAGGCACTCTTGGAGGCTCTCATTGTATTAGCCCACTCAGCAGTCTTTTCTCCAATCCATTTGACCTGAGACTCCCTTTTTTGCTGTTGCTGCATGTAAGCTAGTTCGATCCAGTTCACCTTATGTTGCTTTCAAAGGCTAAAAAAGCCCTGTGAGCAAATGTTTAGCAGGCTGTTCAGACATGATGGACTGACAGCTCCATCTAAGTCCGTTTCCTGCCTTACACACTCCCCCTCATCCCCCAAGCCAAAGGTGGAAACCCAGCAAGTTACATAAGCTGTTGGAGCAGTGCAGATGGCTGGCTGCTGGCCCAGGCAAACTCAGCGTTGGAGCACTTGGGAATGCCTGCACTGGCAATAAGACATGGGCTCGTTTTTAATGAGAACAACCATTTCATTTAGCTGTGTAAATTAGAGTAGTAGAGCAGAATCAGGGCAGTGATCCCCTAAACATGGCTGCTGGCTCCCCTCTGGGGCAGGAGAGGGGATGTCTCTTGGTGGGATGGGTTTGTCACTACTGTTCAGCCTTTACAGGGAAACTCTGCTGTTTAAACAGCGAAAAGTGGGCAGGACAGCAGGACAGGAGTAACGCGGTTATACAGCCTGGCGGACCCGTGGAGTCCCTTGGGGAATAGAAGGAAGGAATCTGAATTCATCTGAAAGGGAGATAATTGTGTTTGTCCTTGATGTCTGAGGCTGATCCTCCTTGCTACTCCATGGTGAATCAGGCTCAAAGATGCTAATCCTTTGTTTCTGTTGTTTTAAAAATGGTCAAATGTGTAAAATGACCAAAAGCATAAGGAGGAAAATGAATATCACTCATCTCACTCACAGGGAATAGGGACTACTTTTTGACGTTTGTGTTTTCAACGTTTTTTTCTATCGTAAACAAAATGGATCACTTTTACACATATTGTACTGTAAGTAGGATTTTCATTTAATATACTATATTTTTCTCATATGTACTAGTTTGGCCATGAGTTTTGCTGTCAACAACTGAAAATCCACCAATGAAATGGGGGATATTTAGGCTTTAAGACATAGGATAGAAAGTCTGGGACAGATGGGTGGCTCTGTGAAGCCTTCAGGGACCCAAATTCTTTCCATCTTTCTGCTTCTCCATCCTTAGGGTATAAGCTTTTGTCTTCCTTGTCGCCTCATGATTGCAAGATGGTTGCTGCACCTCCTTGCCTTGTGTCTGGGGTTCAAGCAGGGAGAAGGATGGAAAAAAGAAGAGTTGATGTGTGTGTCAGAGGAACAGAATTTTTTCCAGAAATCCCCAGCTTGCATCTGCTTGTGTCTCATTGGCCGGACCTGACTCACATTCCTACCTAAGGGAATTGTAGTGTTTTCAGCTGAATGACGTTTTGCTTCTACATAATCAGGGGTCAGTTCTTAAGGAAGAAGGGAAGAATGGACATTTTATAGACAGCTAGCAGTGTCCATCACACCTTGTTTCTAAAGATTATTCCACAACCAGAAGTTCTTGGGTGACTTACAAACTCCTTTGATGATATTAAGAAAATTGTGTGCACTCTCCTCAGAAAAATGTATAAACACATAACACATATACATATAATATATATATACATATATATAACATAACCTATATACATATAATATCAGGGAGGTTTATGTACTCACTAAAATTCCTCTGTGGGCTTCTGTCTATGATTCTCTCCTTAGCATAAATTCATAGAAGTGTCATACTTGGTGAACACATGGATCCATTTTTGAAGCTTGTTCTTCAATGAAGACTGTCAATTTATACTTCTGTAAGTCACACACGGGAATGTCTGTTTTCCTGAGCCCACATCTATACTGTTACCGTTTTTAAAAAATCTTTTAATTTTTTCAAAAGCTAAAAAATAATATCATTGTTATAATTTCAGTTTGTTTTCTGTCAAATTTGAATGTTCTCCATGTTTATTGAATACTTGTCCCCCTTTTGCAAATAGTTTATCCTTTGTTCCATTTGTTTTTCTATTTACTTTTCTCTTACTGATTATAAGAACTCTTTATATATTAAGGCTATGAGCCACTTTAAGTATTTTATCTTTGCTTGAATGCATCTCCATTCTAAGGTAAATATTCACCTGAGATTTGTTTTGGTATCAAAACAGTGTAAGGTAGAGACCTACCTTGATTTTTTTCTGTCCAGATGATTATTATTATCACAAAGCCTTTATTTCTGAACTGATTTGAAGTGCTCCAAGATGATTTAAGAAGAGTAGCAGTGATTTTTTAAAAATATTTATTTATTTGGCTGTGCCAGGTCTTAGTTACGGCACAGGATCTTCGTTGCTGCATGCAGGATCTTTCAGTTGCAGCATGTGGGATCTTTAGTTGCCGCATGCAGACTCTTAGTTGTGGCATGTGGGATCTAGTTCCTTGATCAGGGATCAAACCCAGGCTCCCTGCGTCGGGAGCGTGGAGTCTTAGCCACTGAACCACCAGGGAAATCCCAGTAGCAGTGATTTTTAAGCACATGGAGTATGTAAAGTTTAGCTGCCATAGAAGAAACTGCGTGAGCTGCCACACAGCTTTAAGCGACCCTGTTTTCTTTCATGGCTGACACACTTCTGGGAGTGAGGAAATTAGGTTCTGTGCCTTGCCCTGATGCTGACTGCTTAACTTTCTTGGTGTGACCAAAACTATAAGCAAGCAATTTGATACTTAAAATGCTGATACAGACGGCAATTTGCTCTTCCCAGATTTGAAGGGTTCTCTAAGTCCTAGATTCATTTTTAATTTCGTAACTTGTTTGGGTGATTGGATTGGCACTTTTTAACTTAATGTAAACTGAGTCTAGGATGTGCATTGACAGAACTTTAAATGACTTTGGTTCATCATGTCATTCATCAGATGTTTATTGAATGCCAGCTGTGCACAAGGGCCTCTGGGATCTACAGGGATAAATCTGTTGCCTTGCCTTTATTTCAGAGTGGAAGTGATGCATGTGAGGTGTGAACACAGTGTTTTGAAATAGAAGAGATGATTTTAGACAAGGGAGTTGAGGACAGCTTAGGAGAAGAGGCACATATAAGTAGGGCTTTGAAGGCTATGCATAGGCAGGGATGAATAGAAGGGCTTTCTTGGCCAAAAATACAGGAACAAGGATTCTTAGACAGAACAGCCTGGGGCAGATGTAGGAAATAGCCAGTTGTTGTGTGTAGCTGGGGCATGAGGCCAGGGCAGAGAAAGTAGGAAGTAAGATAGAAATGTTGGGGCCAGCCTGCCAGAGGCCTCACATAGAAATTTGGACATTATACTGTCAGGGTGATCTGACCATAAAGGTTTTCGAGCAGAAGTGATTTCAGAGCTTTGGCTACATGAAGGACGTGTTGGCAGGGGGAGGGCAAAAGTCAAACCAGTTTGAAGACATTCCAAGTAAGAGGTACTAACTCCCCAAAAGTAGTCTTGGGATTAAAAAGGAAGGAATGGATATGGTCATCACTTTGAAAACAAAATATCGTTGTCACTTGATTAGATGTGGGACTAAAAAGACAGAATTTTCAGCTTTTAGGTCCAAGTTACTGAGATTAAAGTGATGCCATTAACCAAAACAATGATTATTAACTACTGAGCATTTTACTAAACATGTAATCTATGCTGGGCACTATGTCAGCAGCTTTCCTGCTGATGTCTCATCCTTCAGTTTGGGTGGAATAATCCCTATTTAATAGGTGGGGCAGTGAGGCACAGAGAGGTGTCACAACTAGAAAGGAGCAGAGTTGCTGTGTGAAAATAGGTTTGTGTATTCTTCTTCCTGTTAAATGGCCTTGTATCAGCCAACTGAAAACAAGTTCTAATTTAGCTGCTTGTTCACAAGTTTTAAGGTGTCACTCCTCCCATTGTCTCAAGAAACCCTTCTTGGCGGTGAGAGGAGGAGCAGATGCTGGGTTTGAGGTTAAGGGAAATTCCGAGATGGAGACGACCAGCAAGTAGTGAGAAATGGAGGTGTGCTCCTCAGAAAGCCAGGGCGAGGTTGGGGTTACATGTTTAGAGATGGGGAGCCATCTGCATAGAGGCATTTGTTAAAGCTGTGGAAATGGATGAAATTTCCAGGTGTTGTGTGTGGAAAGAGAGTGGGATAAGTAAAGACAGCCAAGGAAGGAGCTTTGGGAATTTTTAGAGTAAGCCAAGGAACTCTCAAAGTATGCTGCTGGTGGAGTATAAATTGGAAAATCCATCCAAAACTTAGTAAGGTTGAACGTGCACATACCCTACAATGATCTGTGTTGGAACGACTCGGCCCTGCTATCGTAGCACAAAAGCAGCCACAGACAATCTGTGATTGAGCATAGCTGTTTTCAAAAAATCTTTACTTACAAAACACAGGGCTGACTGGATGTGACCCTCGGGCTGTAGTTTGCTGACTCTTTTGCCAAGAAACTCACACATGAGTACAAAAGGAGACACGGGATAAGGTTGTTTACTGCAGCGTGGTTTGTAATAGTGAGAAATTGAGAATAACCTATATTGTTACGGATAAATATACAATGGCTTATTAGTGGCACGCTTTACAGTGGATAAAATGAACAAACTTGATCTGCATGTATCAATGTGGATAAATCTTAAGAACATAATAGTAAGTGAAAAAGCAAGTTGCAAGATCATATACATGTATGGTATAATCTATTTATGTACATTTTAAAAACATAAAGATAATGTCTGTGGACATGTGCACATGTAGTAGAAGTATTGAAACACGTGTAGGCATGGTACATACCATCTTTGGGATAGGGGAAGAAAGGGACAGAGATAAGGTTAAGGGGGTATGATATTCAGTTTCTTTAAGATCTCAATTAGAAACAAATTTAGAAAACTGCTAATATCTGTTAAATCTGTATCATGAGTCCCTGGGTGACTTTAGTCATTTTGTAGTTTTATTATGTATGCTCAAAATATTTCATGTGTATGTGTGTGTATGTACATAACAGTTAATCCCTGTTATTCGCAGATTCTGTATTTGTGAATTCACCGACTTTCTAAAACTTCCTTGTACCCCAAAGTCAATGCTTGTGGTGCTTTCACAGTCATTTGCAGATATGTGCAGAGCAAAGAAAAACTTCAGTTGCTTAACACACATGTTCCCAGGTGAGGGTGGACAAGGTGACCCTCTGGCTTCTTGTTTCAACCCTCATACTGTAAATAAGTGTTCTTTTCGCTATTTAGTGCAACATATTTTGTGCTTTTTTGCTGGTGATTTCACTGTTTAAAATGGCCCCCTGCACAGCGTGAAAGGTGCCAACTACTGTTCCTAAGCACAAGAAAACTGTGATGTGCCTTACGGAGCAAACACGTGTTAGATGAGCTTCGTTCAGGCATCAGTTACAGTGCTGTAGCCATGAGTGCAATGGTGATGAATCAATGGTATATATTAGATAAGGTGTCTCGAAACAGAAACACACATAAAACAGGGTTCTGTATTGATCAGTTGATGAAAATATTGCGACCAGAGGCTCATAGGAACCTAACTCATGTCCCCTAGGAGCAGTGGTTCAGGTTTGCTAATTGTAGTGACTTTAAAGAACATAATTACTGTGAATAATGAGAATCAACTGTGTGTGTAAATATGTATGTATATTTTATATTTATAATTATTTTATGTTTATGATGACTGCATTTGTGATGATTTTATATTCATATATAATATTTATGTACAAATCCCTTTTTATCCAAGTTAAGAAAGATTAGCTCAGGGCAGAGGAACCCACAGAGTTGCCTGGGGAGCTGGGCCGGAAAGGTGCAGGCGAAGTGAACATTTAAAGGACACAGGCTATCAAGTGTATATCACCCATATCAAGAGCTGCAGGAAAGGGCCCAGAAGCGGCTTTTGATTTGTGTGTTCACCTGCCATGCTCTCAAATTCAGGTCAGAAGTAAGGCATGTCCTAATCTCTTACGTCCGCCACCCTAGGGAGGGGATCCCAGCGGGCTTACCCTCCCAGTTGACTTTGGTGTCTGGCTGTGCTCGTAACTGAGCTTCGTGGCTCTGTGTGTGGCGTGCTTTGGCTCTCTCTGCAGAAGAAGCAAGAGAAGCTTGGGTTGGGCACTTTGTGCTTTTGATGTGAACGCTGATAACAACCCCTTTCTACCTGGTCAGCTTTAAACCATATTGTTCAGTAAGCTGAGCTGGCCTTTGATCAGCACCTTCCAACCCTGCCTCCTTTTCCTTTTCAGTCCTTACTCCCTGTTCCTCTAAACTTATAGGACCTCATTCTTAATTGTCAGCAAATTCCAATTTAACAGGTTGCTGATAAGATATAAGGTGCTACAGTTCCATTGTAATGGGAAACCCTTAAAGTGAATGGTGTCTTGACATGACCCCTTCAGGCCCAAAGAAGTTTATTTTTGATGGTGGGATGTTAAAAAGGTTAGGAAGTAAGGGAGTCTGGAATTTTTAAGCAGGTCTATTTCCAGCCTCTCTTTTGGTGGATTAGGAAAATAAGATTCAGGAAGAGGGAGAGGCTTGATCAGGGTCACACAAGAAGTCAGTGGCTGGTCGAGAACACTCTACTTGTCGGCTCCCAGGCTCCCTGCCTATTCAGATCATAGCTTATAGGTAGCCATGTAGTTAGCTATGTCCCTGAATATTAGCCTTGAGCATATATATAGGTCTTTACAAAGTTCAGCATACTTGTCCTGAGCTGAGTAGGGAGCACATATCAGTTAATAGTGTGCAGACCCCCAGAGGTGCTATGGATCAATTCCATGTGACAACTTTCTGGGGGGTGGGGAGAAGGGGAGCAAGGCTGGTTAGGGCTACTTGGTCCTAAATTTGTATTTTAAACCAGTGAGTTCCAAATCCGGGCTGTGACTCAAAAGCAGCTGTAAATTATGTTTACAAACTAGGGGAACTAGGGAAATTAATTCAAGATGAATCATAAACTTAAACATAAAAGCTAAAACTATAAAGCTTCCAGGAGAAAACACAGGACAAAATCTTTGCAATCTGGGGTTAGCATTGGTTTCTTAATAGGATACAGAAAGGAATAGGCCTACCCAAAAATGAAAAATTTGACTTTATTAAAATTACAAACATGTGCTTATCAAAAGGCACCATTGAGAATGTCAATTGGCAAGACACAGAAGGGGAGAAAATATTTGCAAAACATACATCTGACAAAGGACTTATGTCCAGAATGTAGAGGGAGCTCATAGAACTCAGTAATAAAAGGAACAACTCAATTAAAAGATGGGCAAAAGGCTTAAAGAGACACCTCATGAAAGAAGATTAAGAATGTCCAGTAAGCACAAGAAGAAGTACTCAACATCACTGGTCATCAGGGAAATGCAACTTAAAACCATAATGAGATACTACTACGCACCCACCAGAATGGCTAAAATTAAAAGACTGACAATACCACATGTTGGTGAGTATGTGGAGTGCTCAGAACTCTCATACGTTATTGGTGAGAGTGTAAAATGAGCATTTGGGAAGAGCTTGGCTGTTTCTTATTTAATAACAAATTTAAAAAGCCTGCCCCATAATCCAGCAATTCCAGTCCTAGATATATACATGAGAGAAAATAAAAACATAGGGGTCCTCTAAAAGATTTACACAAAGACATTCAGAGCAGCTTTATTTATGATAGCCAAAGAGGGGGAACAGCCTAGGTGTCCATGAACAGGAGAATCAATAAACAGTGATATATTCAAATAATAAAATATTACTCAGCAATAAAAAAGCCCAAAAGTATTAATTTAGGCCACAACATGGATGAATCTCAAAAATTTTATGTTGCGTGAAATAAAGCAGCCATAGAGAGTACATTCGGTATTATGCCATTTGTATGATGTTCTAGAACAGGCAAAACTAATGGTGGGAGCAAATGAAAATGCAACAGAACAGTGGTTGTGCATGCGTGTGTGTGTTTGTGTGTGTGTAGGGGGGTAAGATGAAAAGAGGCCTGAGAGAACTGTCCAAAGTGATGGAAAAGTCTCTACTTTTATAGGGGTTCAGGGCACATGCACATATGGCTTTGTCACAACTCCCTTAAGAATTGTGCATTTCATTGTAGGTAACTTTTGCCTTACAAAGACTGATAAATGTTGAACCTTAGTAAATGATAAGCTTACTGAAGTGTTTAGATGAGAAGTCCTGATGTCTGCAACTTACTTTAAAATTTTAAAATTTGTTGAAAAATAAGATGGATTGGTGGATGAGAGAGAGATGGCCAGATATGTGATAAGGCAAATGTAACAGTATGTTAACAATTGTAGAATGGAGGTCATTTTCCAAGGTCCCAACCTTACCCTTTACCCCCATCACTGTGTGGGAAGCCCTGTGGAATCTTGATAAACCTCCTCCCTTTCACACTGTGTGGAGATGAGGAAGGGCTCAGCCTAATAAGTTCTAACCTCTGTAAAACCAGAAGGAATTCTAGAATCTGCTCTTCTACTTTGCAAACCCCACTCTGTTCCTTGGAGACTGTAGGAAAATACAGAGATTCCTGATGTCATAGAGCTAGGGATCCCCTTTCTACGAGCTTCAGAGCAAGGAAATCAGAGTGACTATTCCCAGAAACCTTGCTGCGTATGCTTGGGTTGGCATCAGGATTATTCCTAGATTTAGGACAGGACCTGCATCTGAGGGGGCTCGGCTTTGAGTCATCTATCTAGAAATGCAGTACTCTGACCTCGCAGTTGTCTGTGGCAAAGAAAGAAGTCCCCTGTGTCTGTGTCGAATAAATTCACCTCCTGCTTCACAAAGGGACATTGTGAGGATTAACGAGATCAGTGTAAAGACACTTGCCTTAAGTCCTCTGGAGGACGGAGGAACTGGAAGTCGAAAGGAGTGGATTTTGTGCAGTGACTCACCCTCTGGCTGTCCTTCCTCCTGGGCAGGGCCCTGCTCCGGCAGCAGGACCTCACATGCTCCTACTTTGGGATCACGTATACTGGACCGAGGAGTTTCTCATTTGCAGTTTTCCAAAGCACAAAAGAACAAGGTTCCTTCTTCTGTTGATGATGCTGTGTCACTATTTCCACAGACACACAGAGAGAGACAGAGAGATGGAGGAGCTGGGGGAGAGAGGAACACAGAAAGACATCCTCTGTTTAAGATTGCAGTCTTTGTCTGGGAGATGGGGAGGTGATCCCTCCTCTCCGCATGGAAACACCATGCTGATGGGCTAGTGGGTTCACACCCTTTTTAATGTTACATGAGCATGAAGCCAGGAAATGTTAAAGCCAGAAGACGCCCCACATTATGAGCCAGCCACATTCCACACACGTCAGCTCACACGCTGTCTATTTAACTGTCATGCATTTGATATCGAGTGAGCTTGTGTCCTTTCTGTTGCCTTTAAAATTTGCCTGCAATATTTTTCTGTACGTTACTTTTTTCCTCTTTTGCGTCCAGTTTTTGTTTACACTGGCTGTGACTCCGATCTTGGGTTGAAAGTTAGGGAAGTTGCTTATATGGGTTTTCAGGATTTCTGAATATGAAATGCAAGGAAATTGCATAATGTTGCAGAGTTTCCTCTTCTTGTTGCTTGCTTGTTACCCAAAATACAGTAGTTCCTTCTAGAATCTTGAAGGAATTTGGCAGGTCTCACCCGCTGATGATCTATTGTGGTCTCGAGAGTCAGTGTTATCCTGATTTGAGGTTGATTTTTTTCTTGAGGTCAAACAGCAAAGCTTCCTGAATTATAACTATGGCAACAGTGTTTATATAGCATGCAAATCGAAGTCCTGTGGGGTTAGGGGGAGCACTCACCCACAACATTCACTGTTAGTAACCCCAGAAACGTTTCGCTCGTGCTTAATTTACCAGGCCTGGAAATAGGTTAAAATAATTAGCCTAGGCCTTCACTGGATATCTGAGTGGACCCCACCACCTGCATGCTCCAGGAGGGGCTGTTTCACCTTTTCCCTTGAAATTCTATCAGCTTCATTCGAGACTTCTCGCAGAGAAGGGCAGTAAGTGCCAGCAACACTCCAAGTAGAAAGCTATAAGGATAATCTGCTTATCAAGGTCATCATGACCGGCTTCTGACCCACGGAGGAAGACTCAGACAAGAGAATGTGCATCCTGGGTCTTAAGCTCCTCTCCCTCAGTCAGGAGCGATTTCTTGGACTGAATATATGCCCAGCCCTGTGTTAGATGCTGGGTGGACCCCCATAGAAGTGTAAGACAGAACTGGCCACTGGGGATTTATTTGGAGATGAAAAATAATGGAAAATGAAAAGCTGTGTCCTGAAGCATTAAATTCTATAGAGTGGCCTGTTAGAGCAGTGAGAGGTCAGAGAGAGGAGATGGCAGGGAGGTCTGCAGCCAGTAGGAACCCTTTGTGGAGGCAGAGGAAAGGGAAATGCCATTTTTGAGCACTTTCAGGCACTGTGAAACTATTTTTAATTCTCCCAATACTCCCACAAAGTATTATTACTTAGCTCTCCTTCACCATAAGAAAACAGACTCAGAAATGTTAAATAACCATCCAAAGGCACACAGCTAAAAAGGTCCATGGAACCAGGCCTGCATGCCAAGTCTCCAGGGCCCACAGCACACTCGGTCTACCTGCTTTGCCTCAACCAACTCCATTTCCCCTTGTTCTGGAATCTATCCAAGTCTTGTACAGGTGAAAGGACAGGCTAACAATAATGAAACCTCAACAAATGAAGCTGAATGTGTCAGCCCAGGAATGCCTAGGGCTGCCTTCTGGACGAAATGGGGCTTAGCCCTTTGTGTGGGAATGACATTCAGTCAGTGGGCTTGCTTTAGTAGACCAGGAAGAGCTCTTAACTGTCGGATATTTTCATCCAGCTGAAATCTGCCTTCCTGGGACTCCACGCTGACTTTCATCTCCATTCAGAGCAGTAAGTCTTCCCCTTCTTGGGCATGACAGCCCTTCAAGTATTTGAAGACCAGTATTGTGATGTCTTGAAGGCTTCTCTTCTCCAGCCGGAGCTGTAGTTCAGGGCAACACATCTGGCGGGAGCTATGTGTCTGATAGATTAGAGCAGAGACAAGAGAGAGGGACCAGCGAGAACCGGGAGAAGGCCAATGTCGAGATCCAGATGAGAAGACAAAACCTGACCTCAGGCAGTAGGAAAAGAAATGGGGATGACGGATAGATTCAGGATACATGACGGTGAGAAATCTTGTTATTGGACAGATATGTGAGGTAGGCGGAAGGGGGGAACTCAAGGACGAATGAATTTACTTTCTTTCCCCCTCTACTTTGTTGCGTATTTTTCTTTGTTCTTCATTCTAGAGTTCCCTATGAAGCTTAACTAGGCTTTTCTCTCATGAGCTTTTTTGGTAATTGCCACGGCTCTTGGCTGCAAGCAATAGAAACACAACTTAAAGAAAAAAAGATGTTTTGGTTCACTCATGGCAAGAGCAGGGATGACACTGAGCTGCATCCTGAGGTTCAGACAATGCCGTCAGAACCTGGTCTCCCTTCCTATCACAGCTCCACTTTCCTTTGGCCTGTTTTACTCAGGCTTTGCCTCTGTGGTGGCAGGGATTGGCCACAAAAGCTCCAGGCATGTGTCCTATTCTCCTAGCAACATGACAAGGCCTCCTTCCCTACAGTTGTGATAAAAAACATTAAAAACGAGTCCTGTTCACTGCATTTGGCCTGGGGCGAATCACATGCACACTAGGATGCCAGGTCTGGATCCCCTGGCCAAACCCGAAGATGGAGTTGGACTCAGCCCCAGCCCCCGCCAGTAGCGTGGTGGGGTGGCTCCCAAGGGAAATGAGGGTGGAACCCCTGGAAGTAGAGGAACCTGGATGCTGAGCAGAGGGAGCTGGGAGCATGTATTCTGAGCACTTTGCTTCCCCGCACTGTTACTGAGGAATTGCACAAGAGGTAAGCCCTTTATAGTCTTAGGTGCAAAGCAGCAGGCAATGCTTGAACTAATAGAACAGAAAGTGTGTTTTTCTACCCATCGTCATTGTCATAATCATGAACAGCAAGTGGTCATTGTTACTCACTGGCTTGCTGGTGTGTTGGTGAGCAAGTCTTCAGGGGCCGTCAAGAGACTAACCAGCTGGCTTTGGGAGCACAGCCGCTTGTGCTGGGCCATTTTCCAAGAGACTGCCTTTGTCCTAAGGCGCCTCTGTTGCATGGGGGAGGGATCCTCGGTACCGTGAGCTACAGTGACCCCTTCCTGGTGACCCCATGGACTATTAGTAGCATTTGCTGTCAGTTGTTGGGTGTAGAGCTAGCATTCAGCGGTGTCCCATAGAAAATAAGTGGCTGTATGAGGGATTCTGACAGGCTTGAGCCAAACCAAATAAGATAAATGTACTTTATCTTGTCTCGTAATAAGACCTGAATTGTGTATTTCCCTTCCTCTCTAAGGTAAAGTTTCCTAGAGAATTTGCCAGGTGTTTAGAAGAATGAGATATACCCACCTGGCAATGATAGATCTGGCTTACTTTTTCTGTCTGGTTGATGCATCAATGCATTGTCCTCCTTGCTTCAACATGAGGATTTCTTTTTTTTTTTTTTTAATTTCCATCTCTCTTTTATTCCTCTACCCACAAACTGTTCATCCAATCAGTACTTACCGAGTGGTCTGCTATATTCCAGTTACTAAACCTCTTTGCATGTAATTCTGCAGGGCAAGAGCAAGGTCTTCATGTTTGTTCAGGAACAGGTCATTGGGAAGAGCCATCAGATATATTTTTATTGGTTTCACTTTCGAAAGAGCCTCCCTAAGACAGCAAATGCAATACCGGTAGCAGTGGAAGAGGCAAGCCAGAGGAAGGCGTTGCCAGGTGAGAATTAGAAAAGCAGCAGCAGGCATTTTACTTCCTTCTCCTGGAGCACCTTCTGTCACTCGGGCTGTGGTGACAAGAGGCCTGTTTCTAATGGGAGAAGGAGGAACCAATACCCAGCTCCCCAGCTCTGGACCTTCGTGTTGAGACATATCCTCATTTACTCCAAGCTCTTCAAACTGGTTTTATCCCCACAGGCTGAAGATTCAAACAATTAATTTTTTTTTCCGTTATGGTTTATTACAGGATATTGAATATAGTTCCCTGTGCTATACAGTAGGACCTTGTTGTTTATCTGTTTTATATATATAGTAGTTTGTATCTGCTCATCACAAACTCCCAACTTATCCCCCTCAACCCCCTTTCCCCTTTGGTAACTATAAGTTTGTTTTCTATGTCTGTGAGTCTGTTTCTGTTTGGTCAGTAAGTTCATTTGTTTCATATTTTAGGTTCCACATGTATGTGATATCACATGGTATTTGTTTCTGACTTACTTCACTTAGTATGATAATCTCTAGGTCCATCCATGTTGCTACAAATGGCATTATTTCATTCTTTTTTATGGCTGAGTAATGTTCCGTTGTATATATGTACCACATCTTCTTATCCATTCATCTGTCAATGGACATTAGGTTGCTTCCATGTCTTGGCTATTGTAAATAATGCTGCTATGAACCTTGGGGTGCAAGTATCTTTTCAAATTATAGTTTTGTCTGGATATATGCCCAGGAGTGGGATTGCTGTATCATATAGCAACTCCATTCTTAGTTTTTGAAGGAACTTGCATACTGTTTTCCATAGTGGCTACACCAATTTACATTCCCACTAACATGTCAGGAGGATTCCCCTTTCTCCACACCTTCCCCAGCATTTGTTATTTGGGGGTTTTTTAATGATGGCCATTCTGATTGGTGTGAGTTGGTACCTCATTGTAGTTTTGATTTACATTTCTCTAATAATTAGTTATGTTAAGCACCTTTTCATGTGCCTATTGGCCATCTGTATGTCTTCTTCGGAGAAATGTCTATTGAGGTCTTCTGCCCATTTTTTGATTGGGTTGTTTGTTTTTTTGTTATTGAGTTTGTATGAACTGTTTGTATATTTTGGAAATTAAGCCCTTGTTGGTCACAGATATTTTCTCTCAGTCCATAGGTTGTCTTTTCATTTTGCTGATAGTTTCCTTTGCTGTGCAAAAGCTTATAAGTTTGATTAGGTCCCATTTGTTTATTTTTGCTTGTACTTCTATTGCCTTGGGAGACTGACCTAAGAAAACATTGGTACAGTTTATGTCAGAGAATGTTTTCCCTGTGTTCTCTTCTAGGAGTTTTATGGTGTCATGTCTTGTATTTCAAACAGTTAATTCTTGAAAGCTTTTCTAACTGTGGCCTGTGGACCACCATGAGAAGAGAGGGCCTCCTCGATCCAAAAATTCATGTCTGTTATTGGTTGGTGTTGCACAGGCCAAGGGTGTCTTACTGGTAACTTCTGGTGGGTGTTACTAAAAGTTCCTACATTAATCCTGTTTAATAGAGTTTGCTTAGTATTCGAATGTGGTGCTCTACTCAAAAATCTGCCTACCACATAGTCCTGGGCAAAGCTGTCAGTTCTCTCTGTCTGTACTCTTAGCTTTTTTTTTTTTTTTGAATTTTATTTTATTTATTTTTTTATACAGCAGGTTCTTATTAGCTATCCACTCTATACATATTAGTGTATATATGTCAATCCCAATCTCCCAGTTCATCACACCACCAACGCCCCCGCCACTTTCCCACCTTGGTGTCCATATGTTTGTTCTCTACATCTGTGTCTCAGTTTCTGCCCTGCAAACTGGTTCATCTGTACCATTTTTCTAGGTTCCACATATATGCGTTAATATACGATATTTGTTTTTCTCTTTCTGACTTACTTCACTCTGTATGACAATTTCTAGGTCCATCCACGTCTCTACAAATGACCCAATTTCGTTCCTTTTTATGGCTGAGTAATATTCCATTGTATATATGCACCACTTCTTCTTTATCTGTTCGTCTGTCGATGAGCATTTAGGTTGCTTCCATGACCTGGCTAGTGCAAATAGTGCTGCAGTGAACATTGGGGTGCATGTGTCTTTTTGAATTATGGTTTTCTCTGGGTATATGCCCAGTAGTGGGATTGCTGGGTCACATGGTAATTCTATTTTTAGTTTTTTAAGGAACCTCCATACTGTTCTCCATAGTGGCTGCATCAATTTACATTCCCACCAACAGTTAAAGAGGGTTCCCTTTTCTCCACACCCTCTCCAGCATTTGTTGTTTGTAGATTTTCTGATGATGCCCATTCTGACTGGTGTGAGGTGATACCTCATTGTAGTTTTGATTTGCATTTCTCTAATGATTAGTGATGTTGAGCAGCTTTTCATGTGCTTCCTGGCCATCTGTATGTCTTCTTTGGAGAAACGTCTATTTAGGTCTTCTGCCCATTTTTGGATTGGGTTGTTTGTTTTTTTAATATTGAGCTGCATGAGCTGTGTATATATTTTGGGCATTAATCCTTTGTCCACTGATTCATTTGCAAATATTTTCTCCCATTCTGAGGGTTGTCTTCTCGTCTTGTTTGTGGTTTCCTTTGCTGTGCAAAAGCTTTTAAGTTATCATTAGGTCCCATTTGTTTATTTTTGTTTTTGTTTCCATTACTATAGGAGGTGGATCAAAAAAGATCTTGCTGTGATTTATGTCAAAGAGTGTTCTTCCTATGTTTTCCTCTAAGAGTTTTATAGTGTCCAGTCTTACATTTAGGTCGTTAATCCATATTGAGTTTATTTTTGTGTATGGTGTTAGGGAGTGTTCTAATTTCATTCTTTTACATGTAGCTGTCCAGTTTTCCCAGCACCACTTATTGAAGAGACTGTCTTTTCTCCATTGTATATCCTTGCCTCCTTTGGCATAGATTAGTTGACCATAGGTGCGTGGGTTTATCTCTGGGCTTTCAATCCTGTTCCATTGATCTGTGTTTCTGTTTTTGTGCCAGTACCATATTGTCTTGATTACTGTAGCTTTGTAGTATAGTCTGAAGTCAGGGAGTCTGATTCCTCCAGCTCTGTTTTTTTCCCTCAGACTGCTTTGGCTATTCGGGGTCTTTTGTGTCCCCATACACAGTTTAAGATTTTTTCTTCTAGTTCTGTAAAAAATGCCATTGGTAATTTGATAGGGATTGCATTGAATCTGTAGATTGCTTTGGGTAGTATAGTCATTTTCACAATATTGTTTCTTCCATTCCAAGAACGTGATATATCTCTCCCTCTGTTTGTGTCATCTTTGATTTCTTTCATCAGCATCTTATAGTTTTCTGAGTACAGGTCTTTTACCTCCTTAGGTAGGTTTATTCCCCGGTATTTTATACTTTTTGTTGCAATGGTGAATTGGATTGTTTCCTTAATTTCTCTCTCTGATCTTTTGTTGTTACTGTATAGGAATGCAAGAGATTTCTGTTAGCTCTAGTAGTTTTCTGTTGGCATATTTAGGATTCTTTATATATAGTATCATGTCATCTGCAAACAGTGACAGTTTTACTTCTTCTTTTCCTATGTGTATTCCTTTTATTTCTTTTTCTTCTCTGATTGCCATGGCTAGGACTTCCAAAACTATGTTGAATAATAGTGGCAGGAGCGGACATCCTTGTCTTCTTCCTGATCTTAGAGGAAATGCTTTCCGTTTTTAACCATTGAGAGTGATGTTTGCTGTGGGTTTGTCATGTATGGCCTTTATTATGTTGAGGTAGGTTCCCTCTATGCCCACTTTCTGGAGAGTTTTTATCATAAATAGGTGTTGAATCTTGTCAAAAGCTTTTTCTGCATCTATTGAGATGATCATATGGTTTTTGTTCTTCAGTTTGTTAATATGGGGTATCACATTGATTGATTTGCATATATTGAAGAATCCTTGCATCCCTGGGATAAATCCCACTTGATCATGGTGTATGATCCTTTTAATGTGTTGGTGGATTCTGTTTGCTAGTATTTTGTTGAGGGTTTTTGCATCTATATTCATCAGTGATATTGGTCTATAATTTTCTTTTTTTGTAATATCTTTGTCTGGTTTTGGTATCAGGGTGATGGTGGCCTCATAGAATGAGTTTGGGAATGTTCTTTCCTCTGCAATTTTTTGGAAGAGTTTGAGAAGGATGGGTGTTAGCTCTTCTCTAAATGTTTGATAGAAGTCACCTGTGAAGCCATCTGTTCCTGGACTTTGTTTGTTGGAAGATTTTAAATGACAGTTTCAGTTTCATTACTTGTGATTTGTCTGTTGATATTTTCTATTTCTTCCTGGTTCAGTCTTGGAAGGTTATACCTTTCTAAGAATTTGTCCATTTCTTCCAGGGTGTCCATTTTATTGGCATAGAGTTGCTTGTAGTAGTCTTAGGATGTGTTGTATTTCTGTGATGTCTGTTGTAACTTCTCCTTTTTGATTTCTAATTTCATTGAGTCCTCTCCCTCTTTTTCTTGATGAGTCTGGTAAATGCTTTATCAGTTTTGCTTCTCTTCTCAAAGAACCAGCTTTTAGTTTTATTGATCCTTGCTATTGTTTTCTTTGTTTCTATTTCATTTATTTCTGCTCTGATCTTTATGATTTCTTTCCTTCTGCTAACTTTGGGTTTTGTTTTTTCTTCTTTCTCTAGTTCCTTTAGGTGTAAGGTTAGATTGTTTATTTGAGTTGTTTCTTGAGGTAGGCTTGTATTGCTATAAACTTCTCTCTTAGAACTGCTTTTGCTGCATCCCATAGGTTTTGGATCATCGTGTTTTCGTTGTCATTTGTCTCTAGGTATTTTTTGATTTCCTCTTTGATTTCTTCAGTGATCTCTTGGTTATTTAGTAACGTATTGTTTAGCCTTCATGTGTTTGTGTTTCTTTACGTTTTTTTCCCTGTAATTGATTTCTGATCTCATAGCGTTGTGGTCGGAAAAGATGCTTGATATGATTTCAGTTTTCTTAAATTTAATAAGGCTTGATTTGTGATCCATGTTGTGATCTATCCTGGAGAATGTTCTGTGTGCACTTGAGAAGAAGGTGTAATCTGCTGTTTTTGGATGGAATGTCCTATAAACATCAATTAAATCTAGCTGGTCTATTGTGTCATTTAAAGCTTCTGTTTCCTTATTAATTTTCTGTTTGGATGATCTATCCATTGGTGTAAGTGTGGTGTTAAAAAGTCCCCCACTATTATTGTGTTACTGTTGATTTTCTCTTTTATAGGCGTTAGCCGTTGCCTTATGTATTGAGGTGCTCCTATTTTGGGTGCATATATATTTATAATCGTTATATCTTCTTCTTGGATTGATCCCTTGATCATTATGTAGTGTCCTTCCTTGTCTCTTGTAACATTCTTTATTTTAAAGTCTATTTTATTTGATATGATTATTGCTACTCCAGCTTTCTTTTGATTTCCATTTGCATGGAATATCTTTTTCCATCCCCTCACTTTCAGTCTGTATGTGTCCCTAGGTCTGAAGTGGTTCTGTTGTAGACAGCATATATATGGGTCTTGTTTTTGTCTCCATTCAGCGAGCCTGTGTCTTTTGGTTGGAGCATTTAATCCATTCACGTTTAAGGTAATTATCAATATGTCTGTTTCTGTTACCATTTTCTTAATTGTTACGGGTTTGTTTTTGTAGGTCCTTTTCTTCTCTTGTGTTTCCCACTTAGAGAAGTTCCTTTAGCATTTGTTGTAGAGCTGGTTTGGTGGTGCTGAATTCTCTTAGCTTTCGCTTGTCTGTAAAGCTTTTGATTTCTCCGTAAAATCTGAATGAGATCCTTGCTGGGTAGAGTAATCATGGTTGTAGGTTCTTCCCCTTCATCACTTTCAATATGTCTTGCCACTCCCTTCTGGCTTGTAGAGTTTCTGCTGAGAAATCAGCTCTTAACCTTATGGGAGTTCCCTTGTATGTTATTTGCCGTTTTTCCCTTGTTGCTTTCAATAATTTTTCTTTGTCTTTATTTTTTGTCAATTTGATTACTCTGTGTCTCGGCGTGTTTCTCCTTAGGTTTATCCTCCTGGGACTCTCTGCACATCCTGGACTTGGGTGGCTATTTCCTTTCCCATATTAGGGAAGTTTTCGACTATAATCTCTTCACATATTTTCTCAGGTCCTTTCTCTCTCTCTTCTCCTTCTGGGACCCCTATAATGCAAATGTTGTTGCGTTTAATGTTGTCCCAAAGGTCTCTTAGGCTGTCTTCATTTCTTTTCATTCTTTTTTCTTTATTCTGTTCTGCGTCAGTGAATTCCACCATTCTGTCTTCCAGGTCACTTATCCATTCTTCTGCCTCAGTTATTCTGCTATTGATCCGTTCTAGTTTATTTTTCATTTCAGTTATTGTATAGTTCACTCTGTTTGTTCTTTAATTCTTCTAGGTGTTTGTTCTTTAATTCTTCTAGGTCTTTGTTAAACATTTCTTGCAACTTCTCAGTCTTTGCCTCCATTCTTTTTCTGAGGTCCTGGATCATCTTCACTACCATTATTCTGAATTCTCTTTCTGGAAGGTTGCCTATCTCTACTTCATTTAGTTGTTTTTCGTGGGTTTTATCTTGTTCCTTCATCTGGTAGATAGTCCTGTGCCTTTTCATTTTGTCTATTTTTCTGTGAATGTGGTTTCTGTTCCACAGGCTGCAGGATTGTAGTTCCTCTTGCTTCTGCTGTCTGCCCTCTGTGTGCTCTTAGCTTTTTGAAGGATGTTTTTTGGGTATCCCAAAGTGACTCAAGCTGGTTGTGGTTTTCAGTTACTGCTATACTTGTATGTATTAATGGAAGTTTGTAGAATTACTGTTACGTTTAAATTGGGTGGAAATTCTGTTCTTACATAATGGTTGTGTTGTTTCGATTTTAATTACTGCTTAGCTTCTTTTGAGTTCCTTGTTGGTCACCAAGCTTTTTTTTCCTTTGGAAAGTGGGACTGGGTGGGGAAGTCCTATGAAGTTGTGGTTGAATACAGATCTAGTCTAGAAGACTCTGCCACTTGTTAGCTTTGTAACCTTTGGAAAGTTATTTAACCTACAAGATGGTGTGAAGTGGAGGCAGTGGTAGTACCCCATCAGCTGGAGGATGAAATAAAATAATTCATGTAAATGCTGAGTATGATGTCTGGCACATAATCGGTGGTGGAAAAGTGATTGTGGTGAGTAGTTACTTTTATATTTAACTGCCATTTAAAAAAACATTGAGAACTCTTGCTAAAGTTGACTTTAGATTTTATGCTTTCCGTTAGTCCTTTAATTAGTTTCATTTGGCTAAATTTCAATGCTAATGAGGCCAATGTCACTGTATCCCTCAAACCACATACCCATCCTTAGCCATTTATCCCATAGGGGATAAGTATTGATATGAAGAGAAGGAAAGATGAGAATTTGGTGATGTCACGTACGGCACTCGGTAAGTGCTGGGTAAACAAAGCCATTCCCACTTAGTGCTATTCCTATGCCAACATCTGGCCTGGTGATGGTGATGAAAGGTCATCTTTACCGAATGCTCTGTGGGCCACAGAATTTGTATTCTACTCTCTGTGTTAAATGTTTTCTATTTATTGTCTTATTTAATTTTCACAGTGACCCTAAGAGATAGGGAACATTAATGTCCCTATTTTACACTAGCAAAGACTGAGGTTTAGAATTGTGAAGTGATTGGACTGTATAGCCAGTAACTGGTAGATCTGGACTTTGAACCTAAGCAGCAGATAAGCACAAATCTGTTACCCCTGACAGACAGTTTAAAAGAGCAAGTCCTAGTGATGGTGGATCCATTGTGTCACACAGAGAGGAGGGTCAAAAATTATATCTGATGTTGTAGAACCAGCTTGGGCAGTGTTTTGGGGTGTGGGCACGTAGCTCTGTTTTGTGTGTCCCTACATGTGCGCATCCAAGGAACAAGCAGGTGGGAGGGGTTTAGATTTTCCAGGCTACTTGGAAGAGACCTCTGGGAATGACAAAGCTTAGGTGTGAATTCAAGTGCAGTTGAAAAATGAGCAACAGATTTAAGTGAATTTGCCCATGAATCTATTTCTCCAGCACTTTCATTTTGTGCTGATTTTGATCCAAAGTGTGATGTGGCCAAGTGCTAATGCAGCTGTGTGTCAGAGGGAAAAGTGAGATTGCTTTGTCTAATTATTGCTCTATTTATGCCTTTAATTTATAAGTTTAAAATAATTTCCTTTCTGTGCTTTCTTGGTAAGGCCTGGATAATGGTAATAAAGGACACCCGTGGAAAAATTCTGGGAACCCAAATGACTCTGTATTCTCTCTTAATTCTCTAGGGACACGTAAATTGAATTGGCTCAGCAGTGAACAGAATTGATTGCAAAATCACATCTTAGTGCAGAGGGAGCATATGAAAGCTTTGCTCACCCTCCTTTGATTTAATTAAATTGTACTGCCATCATAGCTTCTGGGTGAGGACTCATAGAATTGCAATGCCCTGTGATTTGTATCAAAGACCTACTTTCCTGCCCTGGTGTTTATCTTCAGAATCGAGCCCTGTGGTTCAAAGAATATGAAGTGTTACTTCTGTGTTAGGTGCCAGCTGGTCACGTGGGTTAGTGGTGAATGCTTCAGGCTGGAATCAAAGGCCATTCCCAGTTTCATTTTCTCTCCGAGTCATGGCAAATTCTTTCTAACAGTGACTCACCTTCCCTAGCTGCGCACGACATCTCATCACCTTTAGCATCATCATCATCATCATCATCATCATCATCATCATCATCATCATCATGTCTTAGGTATCACGTGGTTAGTGGTTAAGAGCTTGGGCTTTGGAGACAGACTGTAGGAGTTTCTGTCTGGATTCTGCCCAATTCCAGCTGCCTGACCTTGGGCAAGTGACCTAACCTCTCTAAGGCCTCAGTTTTCTCATCTATATGTCAGGAATAATTAGGTTGGTGTGAGGACTAAACAAGATAAATGCATATAGAGTCCTCAGAGTGGTGTCTGACACATAATAAGGCTTTTGTCACCATCGTTTGTATTAATCCGTTATTGCTGTTGTAATTATTTTATAATGAATCTCAGATGGACCCTGATAACATAAAGTAAACGTATGTAATTTGTATTCTCTGGAAACATGCACTTGAAAACAAATGTTCATTGGTATGGATATGTAACAAATTCTCATACACAGTGTTCAGCAGAAACTAGTGCGTCCCTGAATGAAAGTACTATAGAAAGTCAGAGGGCTCAGAGACTTGCATGTGGCCAGGTCTTAGAGTACTCTGGCTAAGCAGGATGGTTAGACTTTAGCTTAAGTTGGGTTGTTGAAACTGTGTATTAACTGATTTATTCTTCCTAGGAGCCATAATTCAGGAATTGTTGAGTGACTCATGTCCCCTTGAATTGATCCTGGACATTTGAGTTCTATCCTTTTAAGACAAAGGCTCTTGAGAGGCTTACTTGAAGGCATACAAACCTAAGATAACTCTACTAAGCAATCCTAAGACAGAAGCCACTGCCAAAGAGACCTTTTATTTTAGGAAATTGCCCTTGTCTCTGAACCTCAGTCTGACATCAGTGGGCAACTACGAGATCTAAAGAAGGTTTCCCCAGAACAGACTGAGCATTTCTAAAGGGCGAATCGCATGCCCCCTGCTTCTGCCAGAATGGAAGGTGTTTACAAACTACAGACTACTGGTATGGCTTGGTAGTTGTGTGCATTCGTCACTGCCTGGAAAAGTAAATGACAGTTGGAACGTCCCTACAAGGGCAAGATAGACTAGTACACCACCTTCCAGCTTTGTGTCCTTGGACAAATTATGTAACCTCTCTGGGCCTCAGGTTCCACACCTGTAAAATGGGAATAACACTAGTACCTAACCCACAAGGTTGTTAAAAAGATTGGATGACGTCACGTATGGCACTTGGTAAGTGCTGGGTAAACAAAGCCGTTCCCACTTAGTGCTGTTTCCACGCCAGCATCTGGCCCGTGTGATGGTGAAGCTGTTCCCCAACCCCGGGCCTTCCTTGTTGGGCCATGTAGTCACGCAGTCCTGGCAGGCGTGGTTTGTTAGCTTCACTTCAAACTCATTCTCCTTGGCTCATTTACCCAAACCAGAGATTAATGGCCTGGCCTCCGAGGACCGGGCGGCACATGTTCCTGGTGCCTTTGGCTCACTGGTATCGCCTCTCTGATTTGGGGAATGCCTGGGTGTTCCAGGCCTGGGCCTCCTGAGCCCCAGGAAACATTAAAAGAAAGTAATTTGGTACAAATTCACCTCCTAGTTAAGGAGGGCGGAAAGCCCTGTCTTTTGTTGTTCCTTCTGGATTTTGCCATTTAGAAACAGGAGCAGGTTTCTCTGGGATAGAATGTTTGAATTTAATGGGAGATATGAAGTGAGCAAGGATGGCTGGAAAAAATACTTGCCCAAATATTGTCTCTGCCCCTGTGTTTCCCTCACCTACCTGTCCGATTTTAGTGCATGCCATTGACCGTGGATGGCTCGGCCTTGCTATTATGAGGTTACCCACTTTGCTCTGCAGGATTGTGCCGCTGCCTCTCTCTTCGCCACATCCTCATCTCCTGCCCTTCTCTTTTGTGCACTAGTTGCCAAGTGCACTGGCGTTCCTCCCTCCAAAAGGCCATACCAGGCTCACAGTCTTTTGACTCCTTTTATGCATATAAACTGATGCCTTTTCATTCATCAGACAATAATGCTTGAAGTACAGAAACCCCTTTATTCTCATCCTTCTGACCTTCAGTAAGTGCCTGTGTGTCTTTGTAGTCTTCTTCCAGGAAATGAATAATGATCATAAAATGGAGTGGTTTGTTAAATTATCTGTTTGATAATTCAAAGACCTTCTTGGCTGACTCCTTCAGTTTATAGATGGGGCAGTAGAGACCCGCAGAGGGTGAGAGACTTACCCAGTGACACAAGGCAATCGGGGGGCCATGTTGGAACGATATATCGCCCAGCTCTTGACCAGCATCTCACCCATATTTTCTAGCAGGTAAAAAGTCCCCTTAGGGTGTCATGGCTCTTTTTTCAGAGATGCTTGGCTCTGTTCCTCAAAGGGTTAAATAAGTGGCTCTCAACCAACAGTGGCCATCACAATCATTTGGAATATCCTTTTTTTTTTAAGTTATGACCAGTTTCATGCTATGCCTTTTCATACCTACAGAATCATAAGCACCAAAGAAAGATTTGGGCACTATGATTTTTTTCTAAAGCAGAGGCTTTATTATCTTATTTAATAATGTCAGCATATCAGGGATTGGCAAACTATGGCCCACAGGCCAAATCCAGCTCACCATCTACTTTTGTATGGCCCATGAGCTCAACATGGTATTTACAGATGAACATTTGCAATTGACTTGATGATGAGAAACATTTTGAACTCTTTTTAAGCTAAATGTTATCCTTCCTCTATAAAAAATGCTATTCTTCTGATTAGTCAATCTGTATTTCAAAAAATTGTACTCCTTGGAAAAGATACTCCAAGTGGTTGTGCTGACCACTCTTGCCTGAGAACCAGTTCTTTAACCCCTGGATGAACCAAGCCAAGCATCTCTGAAAACAGCCATGCAACCCTAAGATTGATTTTCACCTGCTAGGAATATTATACCTGTATTTCGAAAACTTACTATATTTTGAATTTTGTCAAGAAAAAATTGTGGAAATTTGTCTTCTCTCTTGTTTTACAAGTACCTGTATAATATCATTGATTTGACTTTTGCCTCCTGGCCTGCAAAACCTAAAATATTTACCAGCCTGTCCTTTACAAGAAAAAGCTTGCCGACTCTTTCAGTGTGTCATTGTTTTTTATTGGGGGTACATTCCCTTTTATGAATTCTATAAATCATTAAAGGGTTTTCTATTGTAAAAGTAATATATTTTCCTTATAACATTCAAATTCACGGAAGTATATGAAGTAAAAAATGATTGGTCTCATTCCCCAGTGTTAGCACTTAAGAGTTTGTAATGTGTCTCTGTCCAGACTTTGCCACGTACTAGCTGTGAGACCTTAGTTAACCTCTCTAAGCCTCTCAAATTCTCCATCTGTAAAACAGTGATAATAACCGTTCCTACCCAACAGAATTGTTGCATAGATAATTTGAGATAATTCCTGTAAATTGCTTAGCACGTTGCCGTTGCCTGGTGTGCAGTTAATGCTTAATGATTTGTAACTAATTACATTTTTTTCTTCCTTTTTAGTTTTATATACAAACATAAGTTTGGGTTTTTTTTAAAGGAGGAATATGATTTTTTTTTTTTTTTTTTTACAATAAAGTCCAGAGGTGATTCTGATGTGCACACACTTAAGCGCTGAAGTAAATACTGGGAAGTAGGTAATTATAGAAGGGATTTCTATTTGGGGGCCAGAATTGCCTTCCATCGTCTAGCACAAACCAGGGAAGAGGAGAAGGTAATGGTTTTCTTCAGCGAACCTGTAAGGTAGTATAAAATTCACACAAGTAAATGTTATTTCTGTTTTCCAGGTCTACAACTCGAACAAGGACAGCCAGAGCGAAGGGAGTAAGTATGTTGCTTGGATACTTTTCTACAGGTGGGGGTGGGCCTGGTCCTGGAGAAGTTGCTATTCTGGGGAAGAACCACCAGGAGGTGCTGTGGGCATGTTGGGTCGCCCCATTTCCCCAGTGCAGCCGAGCTACTTCTGCTGCAGCTTATGGTGTCAGTGACTCCAGGATGGTCAGTGAGCCTGACTGGCAAGGCCGTGATGACATCTTGCACTGTATCACCCTTCACACTGTACAAAGAATTTTTATGTACATTATCTCAGTTAATCCTTTGTTGTCTTAAGAATGTAGCTCCAGTCACCACTTAAAAGTCACTTAATCCGATAACACCCAGCTCCCCCAGCGCCCTGTCCTGTGGGAAGCCAGAATTGACTTTTCCTCCCTCACAGTCTCGCTCCAAGGACTGGAGAGCCAGAACCATCTTAGTGATCGCTTAGTAACTAACTCTGTGTTCCTTGTTGCCACTTTGGGGAGTTAAGAGTGGAGACGAAGAACTCTGTCATAATATTCCTCTTTGCTGGGAGTGACCCTGGGCAGCCTCTGTAGAATATACAGCACATTTCCTCTGCTACTGGCTCTGAGCACTCTGGTTAATCATGATTTCCAAGGGCACCTGTAACCTTGTAAAGATGATGGGATTAAAATGAAACCGCTATTGCTAGAGTGTTTGGGCTGATTATCTCCCTGGTGCACAGGGGAAAAAACAAATTCCTGCCACGTTGCTACCAGAGTACAAAGGAAATTCTGTCCCCTTGCCTCAGATTTGCTTTGTAAAATCCACTTGGAAAAAGAATTCCAAGATAGCCCTACCATGACTTCCAGTAGTGTCAGTAAAACAGTACCTCTTCATGTGGACAAAAGGCTGGGCTGTTTTATGTGTGTGTGAAATCCATTCTAGGACAGAGCTTTTCTTTCTTTTATTCCTTCCAAAATACAGATTCTACCAGAAGTTTTAAATAAAATATTAAGTAATTTGGAATGGTTGCTATTGGTAGGTTAAGAGGCCTTTAGGAGAGGAAAAAATGTTTCTTTTTTTTTCCTTCAGGAATTGAACAAGGGGAAATTTTTTTAAAGTAAATATACAAGGAAAAAAGTCATTCTCCCCCCCCCCCCCCGCCCCCCCGCCCCGTGTCAGGTGGGATTGTTTTAGAATATCTGAAATCAACTCTGGTTAACTTGGCCTAAAATAACAGTACAAAAATAATAATAATAATAATAATAATAATAATAATAATAATAATAAAAGAATACAGAAGCCTTCAGTGTAACTCACAGTAAGGTAGGAAGACCTGAAGAACCAAGGCTTAAAAACAGACCAGTTCTGGAGACCCAGGGACCAATGAGAAAGGGTCTTCTGGATGATATTTGCAGGATGGTAAAGCCCTTAAACTGTTTCTTAGTCCTTGCCTCACTCTTCTGAAGGTCCAGATTCCCAGGAAAGATAGCATCAAGGTGGTCTAGCTGTGGTCCACCCAGGGGAAGACAACACACCTTGATTGATGGTTTCAACAGTATTCATAAAATGGGAGCAGGGTGGTTTACCAAAGGGAGATCGGGGAAGCCACCGGGACAAGAGAGGATAGATGCCAAGCAGGCTGAAATAACAGATGCCCACACCATACCCTAACCTGGGAGACACTTCTATCATGAAGGACCCAGGAACTGTGGGGGACGAGATGCATATGAATGGAGAGCCCCCCACTTCACCCCACACCAGAAGTTTGCCTGTAACTTTTGACCTTACGAACCTACTTCTCTCCCCTTGAGATAAGTGCCACTAGATTTGAAAGACGACCATGACTCTGCTGGTGGGCGTGGCAGCTGGTTGTACTGTTTTGTAAGGCCTTTGGGGCATATGTATCGGAAGCCTTTAAAAAGTAAATATCCTTTGACCCAGCGATTTGTCCTAAAGAATAGGCTGGAGTGCAAAGATGTTTCTGTAAAAAAGTTCACTGGAGCATCGGTAATAATAGTGAAGAATTGGAGACAATCTAAACGTTCAATAGGAAGTCCATTAAAAATATCATAAAGTACTATGTAGCCTTCAAAAAGAACAAGAGAGATCTTGGTATATTTGCAGAAATGGTATCCACAGTATACTGTTCATTGAGTTTTTTAAAATTCAGGTTGTGGAACCATGCATTTATTAAAATAGTTGACTCATCTAGATACCTTGATAGGAAAAAAGTCTGGAAATACATTTATCATTAAACTCTTACTCAGGATAGATGGCAGATTATTGCGAGACACTGACCTTCTACTTTAAATATTCTGTGTACTTTGCATTGTCGACAAAGAGTGTGTATTTTACAATAATGGCGATTAATAGGTAGCGTTTATCGACTGCTTACTGTGTTTCAGCGTGTTTTATCCATATTAGCTCATTTAATGCTCACAGCACTGACTGAGGTAGGTGCTTTTGACCTACTTTGTAGATTAGGAAATTGAGGTTGGTGAACTCAAGAGATGTGATTTAATCTGAGTTCTGTCTGATTCTAACGTCTTTGCTGTTAACCACAAGAATATTCTACCTCCCTAGGAAAAGAACAATACAGAAAGTTCTATCTTGGGAAACACAGACACTTGCAACGTTTTGCTTTCGGCATCCCATTATCCACGGGGTGCAGAGAGTTGGCTGCCTCGAGTCTCTGATGATTCTTCAATGGCTTATTACCCTTTCATTTAAGAAGTGGGAAAGAAAAAGATGTGCTAAACATATTGGCCACTTTTCCAGGAGTAGTTTTGATAGAAACAGGTTTTCTAGGGTATTGCTATTCTTTTTTTTAAATAAATGTATTTATTTTTGGCTGTGTTGGGTCTTTGTTGCTGTGCGTAGGCTTTCTTTAGTTTCGGCAAGCTGGGGCTACTCTTCATTGCGGTGCACGGGCTTCTCATTGCGGTGGCTTCTCTGTTGCGGAGCACGGGCTCTAGGCACACGGGCTTCAGTAGTTGTGGCATGCTGGCTCAGTAGTTGTGTCTTGCGGGCTCTAGAGCACAGGCTCAGTAGTTGTGGTGCACGGGCTTAGTTGCTCCGCGGCATGTGGGATCTTCCCGGACCAGGGCTCGAACCCGTGTCCCCTGCATTGGCAGGTGGATTCTTAACCACTGTGCCACCAGGGAAGTCCTGGGTATTACTATTCTAAAAGATGTTCTGTTCACTGATTTCCAAGCTGGCAAAACCAGAGGACTGTTCTGGGTTGGTGCTTCCTCCCGTCCTTTGGCATTAGGAACCCCTGTTCACATCACACAAGCCTTAGGTTGTCTTCCCCTCCCCTCCAGAGCGCTTGCCTCTTTCGTATTCCTCATGGCAGTGATTTGCAGTTTCACTGCGCTCATCGCCACAGGTGGCGCTATTGCCCAGGGTCTGATTGTTCTGCAACTCTGTTTATATGACAGTCAAAACTTTTTTAAAGGTAAGAAGTCAATCTGATAGGAATTTAAGAGCGGGACATTGCACTTTTCGCCTTTAATAGCCATTTCCAAATGTCTAGCATTTTCCTTTCTAGAAAATATTTTGGTGGGAATTTGAATGCCAGCATTTTATCACAGAACCAGAATGTTTTCAAGAGACAGGTAGCAAAAGGGAATTCCTTTGGGGACACTTCTGAATTTGTTGCTTTTCTCTTGAAGTTTCTCTCAGGCCGTACAGTGCCTGTGGGGTATAAGACAGGGCCGTAAATAATGTCTGGCAGCTGCTGGTATTTTCCAAATGGCCCAGTTGCCAGGAGAGGATGGCAGCAGATAAATGCATGCACATTTCTCTGCAGAGCCTTTTTCCCCTCCTCTTTCTTCTGTGGATCTCAGGTATAGTGAGTGATTTAATCATAATCCCCGGTTTGTGGCACATGATCATCACAGGCCCCTCCCTTTCGCCCTTCATTCATTCATTTATTCATTCACTCACTCCCTTTTAGTTCTTTTCCCACCTCCTATTCCTGTCCTCCCCTTCACCGTTCTAATGTGTACCTTTAAAGTGTATTCTTGGACAATGAGTATCTTTTATCTCCCTGTGTTTTTAAGTTACATAAATGTTTGTCTTGTTCTGTTTCCTGCTGTGCCCCCTCAGCATTGTGTTAGGAGCCGTCCATATTCCCCTGTCTACCTCCAGACTGTGGCTTCCGTCTGCTGCACACTCCACGGTGTGTAACGCTGTGCGGAGATGCACTCCACTCCGCGTGCCTCCCAGTCCTCATCACCACTAACAATACCACAAGGAGCGTCTTTGTACATGTCCACCTGTGTGAGAATCTCTTTGGGGTTTACCCTCAAGGAGAGTTGCTGGTTAGCCAGAGGGTGTGTGTGTACTTAGTTTGAGGGAAGGCTCTCACCTTGTGACCTAGACTGGCCTTTCCCCAGTCCTCCCAGCCCGACAAGAGTATTTCCCCATTCCTGCCAACTCTTCTCATTATATTCAGCTTTCTAATTTTTTGCCAGTCTAGTAGATATAAAATGGTAGCTCATTGTTGTCTTAATTTGTATTTCTCTAATAATTAACGTGTTTGAGTATCTCTTCATATGCCTGTTTACTGGGTGTCCTCTTCTGCTTTTTGCCTATTTGTGTCCTTTGCCCATTTTTCTATTGTAGTTACCATTTTTTTTTTTTTTACTGCTGATTTGTAAAGTTCCTTCTGTATTCTAGATATTAGTTCCTTGTTAATTGTAGATTTTTTTTTAAAATTTATTTATTTTTGGCTGTGTTGGGTCTTCGTTGCTGCACGCGGGCTTTCTCTAGTTGCGGCGAGTGAGGGCTACTCTTCGTTGTGGTGCGCGGGCTTCTCACTGCGGTGGCTTCTCTTGTTGTGGAGCACAGGCTCTAGGTTCGCAGGCTTCAGTAGTTGTGGCATGTGGGCTCAGTAGTTGTGGCTCACGAGCTCTAGAGCGCAGGCTCAGTAGTTGTGGTGCACGGGCTTAGTTGCTCTGCGGCATGTGGGATCTTCCCGGACCAGGGCTCGAACCCATGTCCCCTGCATTGGCAGGCAGACTCTCAACCACTGCGCCACCAGGGAAGCCCAATTGTAGATATTTTAAATATATCTTCCCATTTTGCCATCTGACAATTAATACTATGTGTGATATCTTTCCTTGAGTATAAAGTCTTACTTTTTATATATTCAAAAAACTTTTTGCCTTCTGGTTTACAATTTTCAAGTTGTGTTTTGAAAAAGGCCTTTCTGACCCATGTCACAAAGATATGCACCTACATTTTCTTTTATTGGCTTCATGATTTTGTCTTTCACACTTTGGTTTCTAATCCAACTGATATCTACCATTGTATATGGTGTTTCATGAAGATTCAGTTTAGTTTTTATCCACATGAAAAGCCAGTTTTCCCAACAACATCTACCAAGCTATCCATTCTCACCCTCTTTGACTTGTGATACCAGCTTTATTGTGTATTAAGTTTGCACATCTGAGCTCTGTCTCTGAGCTCTTTATTTCCTTGGTCTGTCTGTTCTTGTGCTAATACCTCTCCAGTTTTAATATGATGACTTTGAGGCAGGTCTTAATATCTAGTAGCTTAAGTCTCCTCTCTTTACTCTCCTTTTTAAGGGTTGACATAGCTGACTGTGGACCTTTATCCTTCTATATAAATTCTAGCTTAAGTTTGATAAGTTCCTCAAAAATTTAAAATTTTCATTTTGGATTGCATTGAAGTGTACAGGTTAATTTGTGGAAAAATGACACTTTAAAAAATATTAGTAACGGTTTAATCATTGAATGTTGTTTCTCACAGTATGCTTTACAAGTAACAAATATTTTTTAAAATAAAAAAAATTTTATTGAAGTATAGTTGATTTACAGTATTGTGTTAGTTTCAGGTGTACAGCAAATTGACTCAGTTATACATATATATTATTTTTCAGATTCTTTTCCATTATAGGTTATTACTAGATACTGGATATAGTTCCCTGTGCTATATAGTAAATCCTTGTTGCTTATCTATTTTATATATAGAAGTATCTGTTAATCACATACTCCTAATTTATCCCTCCCCCACCTTTCCCCTTTGGTGACCATAATTTTGTTTTCTGTGTCTGTGAGTCTGTTTCTGTTTTGTAAATAAGTTCATTTGTATTATTTTTTAGATTCCACATATAAGTGATATAATATTTGTCTTTCTCTGTCTGATTTATTTCACTTAGTATGAGTCTGATTGTCTCTAGGTCCTTTCATGTTGCTGCAAATGGCAATATTTTTTATGGCTGAGTAATATTCCATTGTGTATTTATACTCCTTCTTTATCCATTCATCTGTCAATTGACATTCAGGTTGCTTCCATGTCTTGACTATTGTAAATAGTGCTGCTATGAACATTGGGGTGCATGTATCTTTTCAAATCAGAGTTTTTGTCTTTTCCAGATATATGCCCAGGAGTGAGATTCCTGGATCATACGGTAACTCTATTTTTGGTTTTTTAAGGAGGCTCCGTATTGTTCTCCATAGTGGCTACACCAATTTACATTCCCACCAGTAGTGTAGGAGGGTTCCCTTTTCTCCACACTCTCTCCAGCATTTATTTTCTGTAGACTTTTCGATGATGGTCATTCTGACTGGTGTGAGGTGATAACGTCATTGTAGTTTTGATTTGTATTTTCTCTAATAATTAATGATGTGGAGCATCTTTTCATATGCCTGTTGGCTGTCTGTATGTCTTTTTAAAATTTTTTATTATTTATTTATTTTTATTTTTTATTTTTGGCTGCATTGGGCCTTCGTTGCTGCACACGGGGGCTACTCTTTGTTGTGGTGCGCAGGCTTCTCATTACGGTGGCTTCTTTTGTTGCGGAGCACGGGCTCTAGGTGCACGGGCTTCAGTAGTTGCAGCTCGCGGGCTCTAGAGCACAGGCTCAGTAGTTGTGGTACACGGGCTTAGTTGCTCCGTGGCATGTGGGATTTTCCCGGACCAGGGATCAAACCTGTGTCCCCTGGATTGGCAGGCAGATTCTTAACTGCTGCGCCACCAGAGAAGTCCCTATCTGTATGTCTTGTTTGGAGAAATGTCTATTTAGAAATGTTCTAACTTCATTGGTTTACATACAGCTGGGAAAATTGACACTTTTATAATACTAAGTCACCTCCTCCAAGAGCTTTGAATGTCTTTCCATTTATTCAGACCTTTACTTTTCTGCCTAGAAGTCTTCTGTTTTCTTGGTTAAGTTAATCCCTACATACTAAATTCAAAAACCAATCTGCTATTTTTGGCAGTCGTATGAGCCGCTCAACGGTGGATCCGGCTGCCATCAGGAACCTTCCCTGGGTTTGTTCCTGGAATGTCAGGAATATACGTCAGTGACACTGAGTTTTCTCTAGTTGGTCAAATTCTTACCCAGTAGTGGAGGGAAGGGAAAAGATGGGAGTAAGAATAGATACAGAAGAAGGAAGTCTGGTTTGTTGCTTCCTAAGCTTCTTTACTGAGAAGGTGATCACACCAGTGTCAATCATTCTAAACGGCAAATGTCTGTCATTGATTTTCCCCTTTATTATTACAAAGAACAGGACTCTGCCCTGGGCAGGGACCCCTCCTCTTCCCATTTACCCTTTGCCACCTTAATGTGTATCTCCTGAGTCTACATGTCCTGTTTCTTGCTTTACGTTGGCTGCAGTTGTGAGATTTACTCCCCAAAGGCTCTATGAGAATTGGTTCATTCTCCTTTGAAATGAGCCCAGGTCAGAAGCAGAAGGGGGAGCTAGGAAGGGACCTATTCTCAGCCCCGCTGCTGTTGTCCTGTAGTCCCACCTGAGAGACAGTTGGGAAGCCGAGAACTTGTCAGAGAGGGTACACAGTCCGGTGCATGAGAGCAAGGGAAAGGCAGGCTTTTCTAGTGTGAGTTCGTCTTTACCAAGTTTGAAGTTTTAAATAATAAATGTCACTGCCTACTTAGCTCTGAAAAGATTAGCTTGTTTACAGAAATGCTGCTCTCCCTCTGCTCTGCCAGCTGTTTGGAGACTGACAGACTGAGACAGAGAGGGATGTCTCCTAATCTTGGCTTCTAGTGCCACTTCCCTTACTGTGAGTATTAACTCGAATTCCATGGGTCAGTCGGGTCATTTAAAAGGAATATGCCCGAGTTGCCCTAGGTGTGCCTTGTCACACACTGTTGGCCCCAGCTGGCTTTTGAGAAGAATATTGCAGCCATTTTCTCTGCTTCCCACTCTTGTTGAACATGTTCTTCGCATCTACCTGAACCTCTCACTAGACTTAACTGTAGGAGTCCAGGCTTCGTTCAACTAATACCTCTTGGAATTCTTAAGAGCCATGGCCCAGGGTGACATGAGTACTGAGGGGTAAGGACACCAACCAGCAGTACAGTTGCCTCTACCTTTAAGGAGTATATGGTCTGCTGATGAAGTTAAGACCCCTGGGAGATGATAGACCGATGGCCCATCACACGTGTGTGGGTGTGTAGTACCCGTGCTCTCTGCAGATGCACTCATGTGCAGACAGGTGCCCACAGCCAATTGGAATGGGCCTCCATCTAGGCTAGAAAGACTTAAAAAGTGCCCTCCCTTCTCTCCAGAAGAAGGAAATATAATTCTTCCTCTTTGTTTCCCAGTCTTAATCCCTTCATTCCTTCCAGTTTGTTTTTTATTTTTTTTTAATACAGCAGGTTCTTATTAGTTATCCATTTTGTGCATATTTATTTTATTTATTTTATTTTTAGCTGCGTTGGGTCTTCATTGCTGCGCTTGGGCTTTCTCTAGCTGCGGTGAGCGGGGGCCACTCTTCGTTGGGGTGCGCGGGCTTCTCATTGCAGTGGCTTCTCTTGTTGCAGAGCACAAGCTCTGGGTGCACAGGCTTCAGTAGTCGTGGCTCACAGGCTCTAGAGCACAGGCTCAGTAGTTGTGGCACACAAGCTTAGTTGCTCTGCAGCATGTGGGATCTTCCCGGACCAGGGCTCGAACCCTTGTCCCCTGCATTGGCAGGTGGATTCTTAACCACTGCGCCACCAGGGAAGCCCAGTATATTTTCTTAATATAATCTCTCCTATGCATTTTTAAATAGCCGAGATTATTTTGTATTTTTTTTAATTTTTTAATTTAATTTTATTTATTTTTTATACAGCAGGTTCTTTTTTTTAAATTTTATTTATTTATTTGTTTATTTTTGGCTGTGTTGGGTCTTCATTTCTGTGCGAGGGCTTTCTCTAGTTGCGGCAAGTGGGAGCCACTCCTCATCGCGGTGCGCGGGCCTCTCGTTGTGGGGCACAGGCTTCAGACGTGAAGGCTCAGTAATTGTGGCTCACGGGCCTAGTTGCTTCGCGGCATGTGGAATCTTCACAGACCAGGGCCTGAACCCGTGTCCCCTGCACTGGCAGGCAGACTCCCAACCACTGCGCCACCAGGCAAGCCCCCAGCAGGTTCTTATTAGTCATCCATTTTATATACATCAGTGTATACATGTCAATCCCAATCTCCCAATTCATCACACCACCACCACCCCCCGCCACTTTCTCCCCTTGGTGTCCATACGTTTGTTCTCTACATCTGTGTCTCAATTTCTGCCCTGCAAACCGGTTCATCTGTACCATTTTTCTAGGTTCCATGTATATGCGTTAATATACGATATCTGTTTTTCTCTTTCTGACTTACTTCACTCTGTATGACAGTCTCTAGATCCATCCATGTCTCTACAAATGACCCAATTTTGTTCCTTTTTATGACTGAGTAATATTCCATTGTATATATGTACCACATCTTCTTTATCCATTCATCTGTCAGTGGGCATTTAGGTGGCTTCTATGACCTGGTTATTGTAAATAGTGCTGCAGTGAACATTGGGGTGCATGTGTCTTTTTGATATTATGGTTTTCTCTGGGTATATGCCCAGTAGTGGAATTGCTGGGTCGTATGGTAGTTCTATTTTTAGTTTTTTAAGGAACCTCCATACTGTTCTCCATAGTGGCTGTGTCAATTTACATTCCCACCAACAATGCAAGAGGGTTCCCTTTTCTCCACACCCTCTCCAGCATTTGTTGTTTGTAGGTTTTCTGATGATCCCATTCTAACTGGTGTGAGGTGATAGCTCATTGTAGTTTTGATTTGCATTTCTCTAATAATTAGCGATGTTGAGCAGCTTTTCATGTGCTTCTTGGCCATCTGTATGTCTTCTACGTGGAAACGTCTATTTAAGTCTCCTGCCCATTTTTTGATTGGGTTGTTTGCTTTTTTAATATTGAGCTGCATGAGCTGTGTATGTATTTTGGAGATTAATCCTTTGTCCATTGATTCATTTGCAAATATTTTCTCCCATTCTGAGGGTTGTCTTTTCATCCTGTTTGTAGTTTCCTTTGCTTTGCAAAAGGTTTTAAGATTCATTAGGTCCCCTTTGTTTATTTTTGTTTTTATTTCCATTACTCTAGCAGGTGGATCAAAAAAGATTTTGTTGTGATTTATGTGAAAGATTGTTCTTCCTATGTTTTCCTCTAAGGGTTTTAGAGTGTCCAGTCTTACATTTAGGTCTCTAATCCATTTTGAGTTTATTTTTGTGTATGGTGTTAGGGAGTGTTCTAATTTCATTCTTTTACATGTAGCTGTCCAGTTTTCCCAGCACCACTTATTGAAGAGACTGTCTTTTCTCCATTGTATATCCTTGCCTCCTTTGGCATAGATTAGTTGACCATATGTGCGTGGGTTTATCTCTGGGCTTTCAATCCTGTTCCATTGATCTATATTTCTGCTTTTGTGCCAGTACCATATTGTCTTGATTACTGTAGCTTTGTAGTATAGTCTGAAGTCAGGGAGTCTGATTCCTCCAGCTCTGATTTTTTCCCTCAAGACTGCTTTGGCTATTTGGGGTCCTTTGTGTCCCCATACACATTTTAAGATTTTTTCTTCTAGTTCTGTAAAAAATGCCATTGGTAATTTGATAAGGATTGCATTGAATCTATAGATTGCTTTGGGTAGTATAGTCATTTTCACAATATTGATTCTTCCAATCCAAGAACATGGTATATCTCTCCATCTGTTGGTTACATCTTTAATTTCTTTCATCAGTGTCTTATAGTTTTCTGCATACAGGTCTATCTTTCGACTACAGTCTCTTTACATATTTTTTCGGGTCCTTTCTCTCTCTCTTCTTCTGGGGCCCCTATTATGCGAATGTTGTTGTGTTTAATGTTGTCCCAGAGGTCTCTTAGGCTGTCTTCATTTCTTTTCATTCTTTTTTCTTTATTCTGTTCCACGGCAGTGAATTCCACCATTCTGTCTTCCAGGTCACTTATCCATTCTTCTGCCTAAGTTATTCTGCTATTGATTCCTTCTAGTGTAGTTTTCATTTCAGGTATTGTATTGTTCATCTCTGTTTGTTTGTTCTTTAATTCTTCTAGGTCTTTCTTAAACATTTCTTGCATCTTCTCGATCTTTGCCTCCATTCTTTTTCCGAGGTCCTGGATCATCTTCACTATCATTTTTCTGAATTGTTTTTCTGGAAAGTTGCCTATCTCCACTTCATTTAGTTGTTTTTCCTGGGTTTTATCTTGTTCCTTCATCTGGTAGATAGCCCTCTGCCTTTTCATCTTGTCTGTCTTTCTGTGAATGTGTTTTTTGTTCCACAGACTGCAGGATTGTAGTCCTTCTTGCTTCTGCTGTCTGCCCTCTGGTGGATGAGGCTATCTAAAAGTCTTGTCCCTTCCAGTTTGTTTTTAACCTAGTACTTTGACAGAAATCCTTTGTATTTGCATAATGCTCAAGAACCCACTGCAGTTTACCAACTTGTCATTCACAGTGGCAATGAGGGGAAGAGCAGTGATAGGAGAAAGTTTGCAAAGTTGGAATAAGGATCTAGTTATCTGTAGGGTGCAGACATTGAATCTCTGGACCTCATTCCTAAGGGGGTTGACAAAGTTGTATTTTTGCTTATTATAAAAATATTATGAACTCATTGTGGAATATTAAGGAAATTGCAAGGATTTTCAAAAATTCAGTAAAACTCATCTATAATATCATCCCCAGAGATACTTCTTTTCTTCCTTGCCTTTTTTTTTCCATGATGTCATATATTTATTTTGCCAATATCAATATGTATTTTGACTTAACTGGCATTATACTGAATATGCTGTTGGCATTCTGCTTTTAAAAATTCTCAAGTATTTTCCCAGTTGATGAAAGCCGTTTATAAATATTATTTGTAATGGTTGTTGAATGCTCTGTCATAATTTTACATCCTAATTTGTTGAACCATTTCCTGTCAGTGGTCTTGAATGTCCTTTCCAGAGTTTTTCTTTTACGAATGACATCAGGCTGAGCATCCTTGTGCATCAGTCTTTGTACATATTTCAGGTTATTTCCTGTGGGAAGGTCCTGCTGGGTGGACTGGGAGAGCTTTTGTTTCCGTGAAGGGTAGTGTTTGAATGGTGCAGATTATCGTGCAGGCCCAGTGGCCATGGAACTGCAGGTCAGTGCTGGGCCTCTCTAAGCTTCTGTTTCATCGTCTGTAAATGGGGATAAATCACAACCCCTGCCTCATAGCCTTGCTGTGAGGATAACAGCTCAGCACATTATCTGGCATATTAGTGAATAAGTGCCTAATTACCATTGTTGTTGTCCTTATTGTTATCTGGTCATGCCTCTCCCATATGAGGAGGAAAGAGCACACTGGATTGGCTAAACTGCTTCAGAGGGGAGCAGGGGAGGAGAACGAAGGGCAGCAGCCAACACCCGTGCTGATTCGGGCTTGATGCCTTATGTTAATTCACTGAATCCTCACGACTGCATTTTTCAAAGTGGGGTATGTGCACTGCTGGTGATACCCAAGATCATTTTGGATAGGACCGGACAAACATTTTCAGTTGCCATTTAAATGTATATATTTATTTAATGTGTATTGGGGGCGAGGAACACAAGTAAACATACCCTCCCCCCCCCCCCGCCCCAGTTTTCTAAATGTTACTGCTTAGCACAGGGGTTGGCTTTTTCAGGAAAGGGCCAGATTTTCAGATTTGCGGTACCGTTTAACTCTGCTATGGTGGTGTGAATGCAGCCGTAGACAATACGGAAACGCAGGGGGTGGCTTTATTTACAAAACAGGCAGTGGTGAAGTTGGCCCATGGGCTATAAGTTTGTTAACCCTTAGCGTAATACAAAAATAGGTTTTTAAATATTAGTCTATTCAAGACAGCATGAGGTTATGGCAGGGAGCGTGAGTGTGGTATATGGATGGGTACCTTTTGCAGAAATGCTTTTCACAAGTGAGTTGCAAGTGAGCAAACTAGCTTAAAGAAGTCAAGGTGCCAGAGTTGAGAAGTAGTGGAGCTGATGTTCAAACCAGAGTCTGCCTGATTGCCAGCATCATTTCCCCCACTATTCTTGATGTGCATGAGATCTTTGCTCTGCCATGCCATCTGTCATTGTGTGGCCAACCCCTTGGGGCTGGAAGGAGTTTCATCATCAGCCTCCAATACCTAACCCACCTGGCTCTTTGCCACTGAGGGGCCATCCCATGTTCCTTCTTAGTGGACCTCCTCTTGAGAGCCATCTGTTGCTCCTCACATGTCACGCATGATGCTGGGCGAGCCAGAGTCACATGTTTCAGTGACTCGAGCTTCCCAGGTACAGAACTGTAACATGACCCACTACTCTCCCATGGGCCTTTGACGACACAACCAAAGCTGCTTTATATGTTGTTTCTGTTACATATGCTCGTTCTTTCCGCCGTTATTCAGGTCAGACTCTCTGATGGTGCTGGGTCAAGGCTTTTCTTGTTTCATGAGGACAAGATTGAGCACTGGGAGAGGAGATGGGAAGGGCATCATTACCTTTGCTCTGCTTGCCCGTTGCCCTGCCTGTGGTTTCTGCATTCCCTTCATCCCTCTGCCTCAGCTTCCCTTGATCTGTAAAACAGAAAAAGAGATTGAGTCTTGAAGCTCGCATGGGAAGGCTTGATGGGATCACATGGGTCACTCTTTTTAAAATGTTCTAAAGCCTTCAGCCATCACTAAAAGTCCAGCAGTCTCATGAAAGCAGCGAAGGGCAGGAAAGAGGCTTTTCTTTTGCCTTTTGCTTCCAGTTGCCTTCAGCCTTTTGCTGTGAGAACACCCACAGTTGAGAGGCCGGGGAAGGCAGCCACGGGTAACCAGGATCCCTATGGGATCAGAGCCATCCAGCGGCTGCCAGGTCTCCACTGGTCGGTGCCTTATAAATAGAACATTTCCCCTCTTAAACCTGGGAAGGATAGACGGCATTAGTGGGCATGGCATCCTGGCCTCCTGTGCGCTGGCCCACGAGGCAGTCAGCTGAGGGCACCTTCCCCTCCAGGTCTTTTTCCGCGCCTGCCAGGCCAGGCTGATAGAAGACAGGTGCTCACTCCTTCCCTGGCCTATGTTCCCTTCCCGCTGCCCCCAGCCCCTCTCGGCCCTTCTTTCTCCTTTCCCCTCCATGGCAGGTTTCCGTCACCACCACTTTCGTCTCCTGAGCCACAGTCAGGGGAGATGGCCTCATTCTATCTCCCCAAGTGCTGACCCCCTGCACCCTGCTTTTCCTTATGTGTTGTGTGCACGGCACAGCTGGTTGCTGTGGCTCTTGTGGTGCAGCAACACCCCAGCTTGAGTGTGCTGGGGTCTAGCAAGAGAGGAAGGAGAAGCAACGGGTAGTTGTCTCAGAGATACTATTCTTTGGGTTCCCGGCCCTTTTGTTGGGTGACACCCCATCCCCCAAGGACATGGCTCTGGTGCTCCTCAGACTCACCTGGACAGTCAGAAGCCTTTCTGCTTGTCCTAGATGACACTTCACAAATCCATCCTCTCCTCAGCCAACTTTAGACTGACAGATGCAGCCAGTGTGTGACTTTGCTGTGGCCTAACATCCCCTTCCACTCAGCAGTGTGGGCTCTGGACAGACAGCAGGCTGCCGCCTGGCAGGTGCCAGCTGCCCCTTGGCATCCCAGTTTGGGCTTCAGCCAAGCAACAGTGAGCAGGTCCCTGGTGGCATCTTTAACTCTTAAAGCCCAGTGTAAGGGCTGTTGAGACAGAGACTGAAAGATTTTCCCCACTGCCACCAAGTGCAGGCTCTTGATTAATGATATCATTAATGGTAAACATTATCATTAGCACAAACTATGTAGGGGGCAATGTGCTCAGTGTCTGACCTACATTATATTATTTGATCTCTGTAAGAACCCTATGAGACAGATGGTAGTATTGACCCCATTTTCAGATGAGAAAACCGAGGCTTCATCCTAAGTGCAAACTTGTGGTTACTCAAGATCATTCCTTCCGACCCTAATCAGTGTTCAGAGTGTGAAACTCCCATTCAACATGTAGGATTTAGCGGAGGCTATCAAGTACTGTTGCCCACAGCGGAGGGGTAGGGGGGAGCAGTGAGTAATGGTTGGGAACCTTGGCTCTAGAGTATTATTACACGCGTGGGTTGGAATCCCAGCCTCGTGGCTTGCTGAGTGTGTGGCCTTGGGAAATTAATTTCTCCAGGCCTCGGTTTCTTTATCTGTAAAATGAGGATAGTTTTACTGCCTACATCATTGGTTTGTTGAGAGGATCAAATGGGATTAGAATGGAAATTCTTAAATCAGTGGTGCCTGGTGTTCTAAGCAGTCATTAAATGTTGCCCTCTGCTGTTATTATCAATAACATCATCGTTATCCGAAACCAGAGGCTATTTTTTTTTTTTTTTTAGTATTCAGGAAGAGTTTAATGATAAGTGACAAAGACTGTGGGTCGAAGATCTTGTTTCCAGTTGTAGCATAACCAAGGTTGGCTGGTGGAGATGGAGTGACAAAATCTCATCTCTTCAGGCTCTGTTTGCTCATTTTTGAAGTAAGAAGGGCAAGCTAGATGCATGCTAGGGTCTAATCCAATTCTAGGACCATTCTGGATTCGCTCTTCCCCTGGCCCACAAGATCCCTCATGATCTGGCTCCTGACAAACTTTCCAACCTCATCGTGTATCCCAACCTCACTCAGCTCCAGCCACGTTGGGTCTCTCTTCTGTTTGTTCCAAAACACTAAGCTCCTTCCTAGCTTAGGGCCTTTCCACTAGCAGTTCCCTCTGCAGGGAAGCCCTTTCCCTGCATCATCACCCGGTTGGCTCTTTTTTGTCATTCAAGTCACCGATTAACGTCTTTAGTTAGTCTGTCCCCAACATCTCAAGCTAAGTTATTCCCACACCCCAGCACTAACTCTCCATCAATCACCCTGATTTACTGTCACCTATCACCATCTGATATTTTCTTGTCTATTTATTTGCTTATTTGTTCATAGTCTGTCTCCTCTCACTTGGTATAAAACCCGATGAGAGTGAGACATTGTCTTATTGTCTTATCTCCAGTGCCTACATAAGAGCATAGCAGCCACTGAGCTCAGCAAATCCAGTGCTGACCATAGGGACAAAAACAGTGCCTTGGATCTAGACGCAGTAGGATTCCTTTCTGAGAGCCACATCATGGAGTAAAGAGCTCGATTAATGCTACATTTCCCCTTTTTTACTCAATTTAGTAGTTTCAGAGTAAACATCAGGGTGACTATGCACCGACCCCCATCACAAGAGGTATATTTGTACATCCTTTCTCTCCTGCTGACCTACTTCTCAATGACAAACCATGAATCTTCAGTGACATCTTCTCCATTTATATTGCCTGCCTAACAAGCAGAAAATAGCATATCCAGCTAAGGAGACCAGCCCCTCGCTGCTGTGGACAGCTGTGTAGTTCTGGTTCTGCAGATTCTGGGCTTCAGCATCTGAGTGAGGGAGGTTCAAGTCTAGTGGTCAGAGGGCCTAGAGAGTCTGGATTTGGAGCTCTACATGGTGTTCTGTGATGGCAAGAAAGGTTTCAGGGGTCCTGCTACATCAGTTAACTGAACATTAACTGAAGATGATTCAGTGCTGGTTGCTGCCCTGAGGCAAGGGCATTCCTTCTCTCCTAATGGAAGAACAGGGTACCAAACAAGACCACAGCAAACATCTGTCTCGGGTCTCTGACCAGACAGAGAAAGCCACCAGAGGCTATTTTTATAAAAGCCTGACACTGGACAGTTTCTTTTAGAGTTCCTCAGAGTGCCTTCACAGACATTGCTTTATTTGATTTCTACCATGCCTGATCTTCGAGATGAAAAAGGTCAGAGAGGTGATGTATGCCCACGTCATACAACTTCATGGTGACTCCAGGTGTAAATCTTAGGCCTCAGATTCTGAATGGCATCTCTTTCCCTGCCTTTTATTGCCTCAGAGTTTGTTGTGATCAAAAAATAGCTAAACCGTTCCTAGGGCAGATAAGATGGGAGGACGGTTAGGTAGAGGCCGGAAAGGGATCTAGCTGGACAGAGGCAATTGGTTTTCCACTTGAAACACTTCCACCTTCGGAAAGCTGGCGGTGATCTCTATTGGTTGAGAAATCAGTGCACAGCCCCCCAGGCCTCAAGGCAGAAAGGAATTGAGGCCACTGGACTGTAATTCGCTCTCAGGATGTCCAGAGTCCCAGGTAGGCGGCAAATGGTCCTGATTAAGATGGTTCACATTACCCAGGCTTGTGTGAAGCTGTGCTCCTTCGCTGCTATCCTGATTAGGAATTTTAAGGGGGACTAGGAGATTGCAGATGTAAAAGCCCACAAGGAAACAGTCCTCCCTACCCCACCCCTCCAAGCTGATCTGCAGGCCTCAGCCTGTACTGTGCAAGAGCCCAGACGCAGCCACTTTGGCTGCCCGTGTCTGGCTGAGAACTGGAGCAATTTACAGCTGTCTTCGAACCTCTGTTGACTCAGGCTGAGAGCTGGCAGGTTTATTCCAAGCCAGGCAGGGATTTCATCTCTTCTCCTGCTACCTATTTTACTTGCTTTACTCTCAGTCCCTCTCAGCTTATTTTTTCTTTATGTGTGTCCCCAGAAACCATGAAAAAGAAGATAGGCTCCTGTGTATGTGGTTGGCTAGGGAAGAAAGTTCTGATTGGTGGCGTTCATGTGTAGAGGCCGGGGGATGAATGAGGTCCCTGTCAGTCCTGCTGGTCTTGTGCTTCCCCCTGCAGAGCCCCTGAACTCTAGAAGGTACCAGTGTTCAGCCAGCGGCTCCCCATTGATGTTCCTAGGGTGTGAGGACTTCTTTACCTATTGATTTCTGGTGTCTCTGCTGGTGAAAATGTGGGTTGTATTTGTTGCTTCATTCAGGAAATGTGTATCGAAGCTACAGTAAAGCTGTCAGTCAGGGACTTTATCTGCCTTGTTGAGAGAAGCAGACAGCAAACAGTAAGCAAGCAAACAAAGGGAGGCTTCCAGGTGGAGAGAAGGGCCATGAAGAAGTAAGAGCAAAGGGATAGAGAGTAACAAGGGAAGGGTGGCTATTTTATTTTATTTTTAATTGAAGTATACGTGATTTACAATGTTGTGTTAATTTCTGCTGTACAGCAAAGTGGCTCAGTTATACATATATATACATTCTTTTTAAAATCTTTTCCATTATGGTTTATCCCAGGATATTGAACATCGTTGCCTGTGCTATACAGTAGGACCTTGTTGTTTATCCATTCCATATGTAATAGTTTGCATCTACTCATCCCAAACTCCCAGTCCATCCCTCCCCTGAAGAGTGGCTATTTTAGACACCAGGAGCAGAGGAGGCCTCCCCCAAGAGGTGACATTTGAGGAGAAACCTGAACAAACAGAGGGAGGGTGGCCTGTCAGGAGCTGGCAGAGGAGCCAGCACGTACAGAGGCCCCCGCGGCAGAGGGGACGAACTAGCCGTGTTCAAGGAGTATCAGGAAGGACCCTTGTGACTGGATTGGCAGAGGCCGGAGGGAGCGTGGTCAGGTAGGCTGGACCATGTGAGGCTGTGGTCAGGAGATAGGATGGTGTTGTAAGTGTCATGAGAAGTCCCTGGAGAGTTGTGATCAGGCGAGTGACATGAGCCAATGTATATTTTTAAAAGATGATTCTGGCTGCCGGCAGAGAATAAACTGTAGGGGGCAAAAGGAGAAACAGTTGAGAGGCCATTGGAGCAGTCCAGGCAAAAGATGATGGTGGCTTGGACCAAGGTATTAGCAATGGAGATGGTGAGAAGTAGTTGGATTCTAGGTGTAAGTTATTACTGATGGGACTGGCTGACAGATTGGATATGGGGTATGAAAGACAGCAAGGAATCCAGGATGACTATTGAAATAAGACAGCTTGCTGGTAGAATGTGGTACCCTCCCGTCTTGTCCTTTCAGCTAAGTTGAAGGTGGTGTGTGGTACAAGTTAGGACAGTAGTTCCCAAATGTTTTGTTTGTCACCTTCATTATTTTTTTAACATATACATATGCCACCTGTAATATTATTTACTTACTATTTTTTAAAATCAATTCACTCTTTTTAGACTACATTTATTTAAAAAACATATCATGCTTTGTGTGATAAACCAATAAATTTATAATGCTTATTAAAATAAGTGTATAACTATCGCAAATATTTATTTGTGAACTACTTAGAATCATTTCATATACCCCAATGGCACAAGCCAACATTACATTTTGAGGTACATAGCACTGGTGAATCATTATTATCAGATGGGGACTGTGGAATAGATATTACCCATTAATTAATAGTCAGTAATCATTTGTATCTGTCTTTAGTGATAATAGTTTTAATTGCTTGGTGTACAGTGTACAGTACAGTGTTATCCGGTGTGATTCTCACACCTACTGAAGCATAGCCTCTGGGAGGGCACCCAGAATCTGCATTGCAACAAGCATGCCCCTGAGTCTGTGGTCTGCTAGATTTGGGAACTGCTATGGAGTAGAAAGGGCAGAATCCAGAAAATGTGACCCCTGCCCCTGTCCTTTTCTGACTAATTATGTGAACTTCAACGGAAGAGCAGGGAATAGAAGAGGATGAGCCCTGGAGTCAGCCCGAGTTAGAATCCTGGTTCCACCACTCACTAACGCCATAATCACATAGAAGTTCCTTAGCCTTGTTTGAGCCAAGGTTTCCTGCCTACAAAATAGGGATGGCGATGATGATGATATGATGCAATTAAGTGCTTAGCCCAGAGCAACGCTGTGTGCTCAGTAAGTGTTACAACTGCCATCATCATTGTTGGTACCACTTAACATCATGAGCCTGGCTTTTCTCATCATAAAAACTTAACAGATATACTGGAAAAATCAAGTAAGCTATAATTTATTAACTTATTCCATAAACGGTAATGTATATTGTCCTTCATCATACTTATTTGTGTGGAAACACAGCAAGAAGTTATTAGTAAGAATAGTACTAATAGGTACCCCATGGGATTATTGTAAGGTTAACATGAACTTGGGTATGAAGAGTTTTTCATCAGTTGGAAAGTTTTTTTAATATTATTATTATTTTTTTTTAATTTTTTATTTTATTTTATTTATTTATTTATTTATGGCTGTGTTGGGTCTTCGTTTCTGTGTGAGGGCTTTCTCTAATTGCGGCAAGTGGGGGCCACTCTTCATCGCGGTGCGCGGGCCTCTCACTATCGCGGCCTCTCTTGTTGTGGAGCACAGGCTCCAGACGCGCAGGCTCAGTAATTGTGGCTCACGGGCCTGTTTGCTCCGCGGCATGTGGGATCTTCCCAGACCAGGGCTCGAACCCGTGTCCCCTGCATTGGCAGGCAGATTCTCAACCACTGCGCCACCAGGGAAGCCCATCAGCTGGAAAGTTTGATTCAAATATTATGATGTACTGTAGTTACTACATCCTAATATTGTAGTACTGGTAATGACATTATTGAATATCAAGTAAGTCTCAGTTGCTGTGCATTTCATTTGACCCTTGCAACACCTAGGTGAGTTATCCCCACCACACAGGTGAGGAAGGTGAAGCTTCTCGCCTAAGATCATATCCAGCCAGAGGTGACAGAGACAGGATTCTAAGCCAGGTCTGTCTGGCTTTAAAGCTCAGTGTTCTTTTTCCAGTACATACCGCTTCTGTCTGTGTGACTTCAGTAAATATTAAAGTTCATTCGTATTCCCTGAGTACCTAGCTGGGGAACAGAGTCTAGGGCAGTTGGCAGTGGAGTGGGATGGGACACAGGATTAGGGAGCTGATCTGGGATTAAAAACTGGCTCTGGGTAGTTGCCAAAGTAGAGAACTCACACCTTTCCTGGGCCCACTGGAAGCTTCATGAGGATGGTTTCCCAGGGGCCACAGCCAGGGAGCCCTGGCAACTCTGGGGCTTCACATGCTGAGGAGAAAGGGTGTGAGCCCCTCTGAGTGTGTGAGCCAATTGGAAATCTCTTCTCCAGATGGAATTTTGTATTCAATTCAATGTGGGTGTTTTTCTTCATGGCTTTTAATGATGCTGAAATTGATTAAATTCAGAATGAGCGAGGCAGGTCGAGCTTTAAAGAGCAAATCATGTAGGGAAATTGAGTAAATTTCTGTGGTGAGAACATGCCCCGGGAACTGTCCATAAAATGTTGGGCCGCTCTCAGCAACTCCAGACAACCTCCTGTATCCATCCATGTTAAAAGTGCAGCAGTGACTTCCTTTACGTCTCAGTTCTCTTGTTTTTATTTCCAGCAAATTCCATCACTCCCATAAAACACACTTGAAAGGTGGTTTTTTGATCAAAGGAAAGTTGAATAAATTTCCTAGGGAAAGTTTTTCAGACTAGGAAAATCTTGTCGAATACCAGCTTTAGCAAAGTGGTATTTCCATCTAATTCATGCTGAGCCTAATTCAGGTAGGTCAGCTCCTCTCCTTTTGAGAAGGAGAGGTCTGAGGTCTGTTAGAATTCCTGGGATGCACATATCGGGTAACTTTGGGCATATCCCAAAGCATCGTTTTTTCAGACTATATGTCCATCAGTCAACCTATGATATGGAAAGGTCCCTTCTATTCAGAATTGGTGATTTGGCCACTTGTTGCCTATTTTCTGGGTGTTGTGAATACTAAGGATTTGGAGATAGGCAACAGCAGGTCAGTAATTTTTAGCAGAGGGGCTCCTGGACCTGAAGAGTGGGTAGCACAAAATTCTAGGGGGGAATGCTCTTGTCTTCTAGAGCTTTCTTGATGCTCAGGCCTGTCTGACTGTTTAGATGGCTCAGTTAGTATGACGTGAAAGAAGTAGCCAGCCTAGTTTCATACCACATGCAGCACAGTGATAGTGATGCCTCAGTGGGCAAGCAAAAGATTTCTAAAAGTGTCCAGGAAACCTAAACTTGATTTTAGCTCTTCTATTCCATGTCTTGGCTTGCACAGCTTTCATTTTTCCCTTCTCTCGGACTGATTCTTGGGGCTGTACTGCTTGGTGGTAATACCTCTTTGTACTGATACAGGAAGGAAGGAAGTGGTTAGATTAAGCCATTCATTTCTTTATTTAACCTCTATATCCTCACAAAAGATGGAATAGCTGAGGACCAGAAGCTTACTTAACTCATCTACTTTCATAGGGTTTAACATCAGTTGAAGTTTGAAAGGTAATTTTGACTCTAAGACACTGCCCCTCAGCAACTCTTCCTACCATTCAGTCACCAATTTACCTATCCTTGCATCCAAAATGAAAAATTACACCAAATGAAAAGTTACAGGCTTCCACTTCATTTCTAGCACTATAGGGGACAGTGAAAGACAGAGATATAGTAGTGGATAAAATAAATAAGTAAAGTTATACATGGACCATTGCCTTTATGAATGCATATCTAGTTTGGTAGACAGACATTTTTTGCAGGATCATACCATTTATTCATTCATTCATTCATTCATGCCATACCACGCAGCTTGTGGGATCTTAGTTCCCCAACCAGGGATTGAACCTGAGCCCTTGGCAGTGAAAGCGCGGAGTTCTAACCACTGGACTGCCAGGGAATTCCCAGGATTGTACTAATAAAGGTAAACCTGTAATTGTGCTGCATACTCTGAAGGAGAGGTTGATGGCATTATATTCAAGTGCATGATGGAGGCTTTAATCTAGGTGGAGGGGTCAGAGAAGCTTTTATGAGGAGATGATACTTGATGGGGGAGACCTGAGAATTCTGAGTTATTTGGGCCAAGGGGCTCCCAGGTGAAATCCACAGCTTGTGCAAAGGCTGAGGAGAAATCGTGGTCAGTTGGATACTTGGAGAGGAAGCCAGTGTGGTTGGGATGCTGAGACACGGGGGAGGGACTGAGATGAGGCTGGGGCCAGACCATGCAGGGCTGTGTGGGCCATGTTAAGGGCTTGGGTTATCGTCCCAACAGCCGTGGGGTGTCACTGAGTGTTTAAGCAGAGAGGTGATGTGGTCTGGTTTTGTCAAGGTCATGGGGACTGCGGGGTGGAGGGCAGCTTGGAGGGAGCCAGAGGAGGTGTGGAGAGACCAGTTAGGAGGGCCTTGCAACCATCCTGGTAGCAGATGACCAGGACCTGGTCCAGGACCAGGGTGGGTGTGGTGAAGGCAGAGAGAACTAGATAAAATTGAGACTCAGTAGGAGGTAAAATTGAGGTGATAATTTGGATATGGGGGGTAAGAAAGAAGGGGAGTGCTGAGGGTTAGACTCATGATTTTACTGGAGTTCTCACCCTCTACCATCACCTACATACCTCTTTTGTTTTTTTTTGTTTGTTGGTTTTGTTTTTTTTTAAAGGCCAGGCAGTGTCAGATGAGGTAGTGTGAGGTACTAGAAGCTACAGAACAGGGCATTGAAGGTTATACTAAAATCCTGTCTGCACCTGGCGCGCCAGCCTCCTTCTTTTAAACAATTTGACTGAACCTTACAGTATGTTCTTGTTTTAAGCCCATTGCAGTAAAACAGTCAGTTCCTGAATTTAACCTGCCTCCTTCCTCAGAGTTCATGCCCTGGGCATGATAAGCATAAGCCCCAGTGGTCTGCCAGGCCTCCTCCTCCCACTTCAGCCCTAATATTCTCCAGGTTGGCTGAGAGTCAAACCACCTGTCTCATGTCCTCCTGTTCTCCAGAGAGCTTTGAGAAAATAGGTTTGTGTGACCCTGGCCCTTTCCTTTCTCTAAAAGCAGACAAATAATGCTCAAAAGTTGACATGACAGTTAAGAGGATGACCCTTTTCTAACTTGGTGGGTCAGCCTGAGTGTTTGGTGCGAGCTCTGTGAACATTCATTATACGACAACTGTTTGGCCTGCCGTGTGCGTAAACCTGGGCAGAGGTGAGCTCGGAGGTGAGGCAGGAAGGTAAGCTGGTCCAAGCCTTAACTGCCAGACGGTGGGTGTCAGGCCTGGGAGCCACCGGCCCTGCAACAATTCATCACCAGTCAAATTAAGGGAATAATGCAAACCTAGTAGATATTTAATGAGAGATTATTTCTGGAGATTATAAGGATACAGCAATTGCAAATAAATCCCTGACCTTTTCTGAGCCTGGGCTCAGTAAAAGAGCTGAATCACCTGCTTGAAGGGATTAAGGACAGCCGCTTCCATCTGGCGAGCTGCTCAGACTTCTTCTGTCATTAGAAAACTCTGCTCGGTGGTGATGGTGTTCTAAACCTTTTAGTGGAAACTGGATTTTCCAAGTAGGAGATCTCAATTAACTTAGATTATGTACCTGCTGGACAGAGATCAGGACTAATGATCTGGTTATGGATGCACTGTAGTCCCTATCACATCAGTGGTACTCGGTACATGTTAAATAAGAAAGCAGTTGTTCATCATTAGTAACCTAATCATAACATCAGCAGGAAACTCAGGTTGATGAGAGTAGCAGTCAAACCTGTGTACGTGCGTGTGCGTGCGTGCGTGTGTGTGTGTGTGTGTGTGTGGTGGTGGGGGTACCAGAGACAGAGAGATACAGGGAAGTGCCAGTGCAGGGGGCAGTGTAATAATTTATACCAGTTCCAGTTCAGAGATTTGGAATAATGATAGGTAAACTGTATTTCATGAGTTCCTTATTGGGAACTGTTGTTTGCTATGAATTCCATTTCTTAACACAATTTTGTTTATAAAACTGCAATAATTATCAGTACGCAACTTGAACACATTAGAGGCTAATAGAGAGTTACCTTGCGCTCTTAGCATTTGACTTTGCAGTATGTGAATTTGTTATATGTATTTGGACTTAGACATCTAATATATACTAATAAATACTGTTACACGTGTAATGTGGAAGGCCTTTATGTGTAGCATCTGTGTAAGATTTATTTCAAGAAAAGGCGTTTGCTGGTGTAAAACAAAATGGAGAGCTTCTAATGTTGGGAAAACCAAAGAAGGAACATTTATTCAGAGATTTGGTGGAGGGGGGGACGAGGGGTTGCTTTGCCATTTTCCAAAATAAATAATTGTAGTTAATGTAGGTTAGTGGAATTTAGTTTTTTTCTGGATATACTTGGGAGGTTCCATTGTGTTCTCTTCCATTAGCTGTTACTTACCTAGAAAAGAATCCAGCTTCCCACAGTTCCATGAGAAAAGGTCAAGGACTGATTTGTCTCTACAGGGTTATATCTAGCTTTGTCCATATTTCTTCTGCTAGTTGGGCTGGTGGCTTTATGAGCACATATCTTCTGGCCACTGGGGTCATCACTGTCAGCTGCCAGGTTATTTCCAATTTTTCAAAACTTTTATCCATGTTCACAGGGTAAGGAAGCAAAATACTCTTTGTCCAGAACAGAAGTTCATCAATGCCTACAACAAGACCATGTTCACAAACCTACTCTTAAAATTTCCAAATTTGGGATCTGTCTCAGCAGCTCCCCAGAGCACTGTCCACAACTGCAGTTCTTAATCTCCCAAACTTCTTTGACTATCATTCCTATGCAAGGATCCTCTTAAGCACATCTCAAAAGAAGAACCAAAAGGCTTCAACTGACTATTGAATCACATTATGGACATTTGGGAAACCTCCTTAAGTATAGAAAGTAATTTCCCCTCTAACAAATACTTGCCAGTAGGCTCTGTTCTGACTATTGTATAAAGGAATGAAAATTCTCCCCTACACGTGAAAAGGTGCCCAACATCATTAGTCATTAGGGAAATGCAAGTCAAAACCACAATGAGATACCATCTCACATGCACCAGAATGGCAATAATAAAAAAGACAATAACAAATGTTGGCAAGGATGTGGAGAAATTAGAACCTTCATATGTCGCTGGCAGGAATGTAAAATGGTCCAGTGCTTTAGAAAGTGGTTTGGCATTTCCTCAAAAAGTTAAGCATAGAGTTACCATATAACCTAGCACTTCCACTCCTGGGTACATACTGAAGAGAAATGAAAATATACGTCCACACAAAGATTTGTACGCAGGTGTTCCTAGTAGCATTATTCATAATAGGCAAAAAGCAGAAACCAACAGCTGATGAATGGGTAAATGGAATGGGGTATATCCAGACAATGGAATATTATTTAGTCATAAAAAGGAATGAAGTGTATTAATGCTACAACATAGAGGAATCTGGAAAACATTATACTAAGTGAAAGAAACTAGATACAAAAGACAGTGTATCATATGGTTGCATTTATATGAAATGTCCAGAATAGGCGAGTCTATAGAGACAGAAGGTAGGTTTGTGGTTTCTAGGAGCTGAGGGAGTGGGGGAAATAGGGAGTTACTGCTAATATGTATGAGGTTTTTCATGGGGGATGATGAAAATGTTATGTAGAGAGTGGTGATCTATATATTTGTAAATATACTAGAAATTAATGAATTGTAAGCTTTAAATGAGTGAACCTTACAATATGTGAATTATATCTCAATAAGGTCGTTATTTTTAAAAAATCTTGCCTAGATTCCAACAGATATTTAGACTGTGTATTACAGTTTGTTACAAAATTTGGGAAAAGTCTGTGGTATGAGTTGAGTTTCATTTGGAAGAATGATCTCGATCTGAGTCAGAAAGCTTGATACAACACAATTTGCAGACTAAACACTTGGTTCATACTAGAAGAAGCAAGGGATTGAGTTAGTAGGCTCCTTATAGCTTTAAGGGAATAAGAACAATGGTTTGTGTAGCAGGTGGTCTCCAGGAAGAAGAACATTGTTTTCCTCCTTTTCTGGTACTTTACTTACTATCCTAGAGGCCAAGTATATAAGTACCACCAAGTGATAAGTACACATGTAAGAGCAAGAGCTGGATTCTCTTTGGGAAGAGAAGTTTGGGGAAATTAGAATTCCTTTTTAATTTGATTTGGGGAATTTTCAGTTATTTTTTTAAAGAATTTTTTTCTTCATTGGACCTACATTCACCCATATATATTAAGAATTGGAAAGATTCCATTTGGGTTAGATCCAAGCTGAGTTCAAGTTCAGCTCAGTTCTCATATTTTACAAGTTTATTTCTTGCCCTGGGATGATGACAAATGTTTATAAATACTCACCTTCCTCCTTTCTGCCATTCCCTTTTCCACTCGGAACACTGGTTTGTAGAATGTCTTGTCCTGATATCCTAAGGAGGTCAAAGATGAACCCATTCTTAAAGATTACCACCCACATCTAATCATTGGGTAACCAAAGCATGGGGATGAATTTTGGTGTGTTTCCAGCCCTGTTGCCAGGTTGGCAGTTGGTTCTATGCTGTGGAAAAAGTTGCTGCTATTTGTCATTTATTTTCTTAGTGACATTAGGGGGTTTTGGAGCAGATGGAGAACGCTGTCACCACCTGCTGATTTACCACACAGAGGATGGCTCTTCTGCCTTATTGCTTTTTCCTTAGATAGCTTCTTTGTCCTTGGCTGTTTTAATTTTCTTCCTGGTCACTTTTCCTTTTTTCTAGTCATCTGAGCAGAATTTTATTCCTCTCTTTAACTCAGAGTCACTTTTTTTTTTTAATGTTTACTTTTATTTTATTTTTCAGTCACTTCTAAGGCAGTTAAGGTTGTACAGGCTCTGGAGCGAGTCTCCCACATATTAACTCTGCAACTTTGGTCAAGATATTTAGCTTTGCCAAATCTCAGTTTCTTCATGTGTAATTTGGGACTCATGATAGTACCAACCTAGAGGACTTGCTAGGATTAAACAAGGTGAGCTCTGTGGAGCACTTACCTGACATTTATTGAACATTTACTTTATGCTTTTTGAAGGAGACCAACAGGCAGTTAGTCCTACAGCTCCTGATAATAACAAGACAAGTTAAAGTTTGCTTAGTTGCTCCTTCAGTCAAGTGCTCATCACTCTGTGCTGCAGTTTCGTCAGCTGTAAATAGAGGATAACCTTGCAGAGAGTTACCATGAAAATTAAATGAGATAGTACGTGCAGAATGGTACTTAGCACTGTACCTGGCATATGGTAAGCTCTCCATGAATGCCAGCAATTTTACATTTTGAATCATTCCTGTACTTTCAGTGGAAAAAATGAAAAGGCTACATGGCCGCACCATGGGACTGAGCCATTCTGGGTCCGTCAAGCACTGTTCCGGGGTTGGTGTGCACGGCTAGCAACTTGACTGCCCCTTTCTTCCTCTTTCAGCTGCACAGTTGGACAGCATTGGCTTCAACATCATCAGGAAATGCATCCACGCTGTGGAAACCAGAGGTAAAGTAGTTCAACAGATGGCATTGTTCTCAGTGAAGGTTACGCATCTGGTGAGGTGGCAGACCTGCTACCTGCTGTTTCCCAATTTCAAGTGACTCATTAACTCTCCAAATGCCGTTGGCGGTGTGTTTCCACAAGTCCTGTTGCTCTGAAGCGCAGGGGCTCTCAGCTGATTTAGTTGTCAGCCTCTTCGGCTGATCAGAAGATTGTTTTAAATGCATGCATATCAAATACATAGGATTATAAGGAATCCAGTTACTGAAATTCAGTTAAAATACTAAAACCATGGTTGTGATATAATAATATATGTGTTTCTTTGTTAACACTTTCAGTTACAGCGGTGGGTCTGATAACTAGCATAATTCAGAAATAGTGATAGTTCAGGGTGTCTGTAACAACTGTAACGTGTTCAGAAAATATCTGTGGTTTCTGACCAAGTTGCAGGTACTGCTAATGCTGTGATTTGTTGCTTATATTGCAGTGGAAGGAAATGTTTAATTTCACTTATAGGTTAGTGGAAATAAAGGTGTGGTTGTTTTCCTATGGAAGTTGATAGACACCCTGAATTCTCTAGTGGGCCTCTTGGGGTCTGTAGACCCCAGGTTAGGAACCCTGCCCTGGGCACTATCTGGGTAGGGAGAAGGAGTCAGGCCCCTGTTTTCCTGCCGTGGTGCTGCAGTCAGGCCCTGCCTGTCAAACATTGACCTTTCCTGGGTCCATAGGAACAGCGCTTTGAGGTCAGGGAAGCTGGTTCATCCCCGTGATCTCCATCCCCTCCACAAAGATCGCCGCAGAGGGGATTCCTCAGTTCTGGCAGTTTTGAGCTTTGAATGCACTGTCTGTTGTACGCAGAGAAAAGCTGATCACTGTCTTTCCACTGGATTTGATTTGAACCATTGTCAAAGATGGGAATCTTATTTATTCTACAGCCTCTCAACCCTCCAGCCCTTTTTATTTGTTTGAGGAAGTTCTGTCTTTTGAAACAGAAATATGCCAGTTCAGAAATATAAGCATGTTTATAAAGGCTATGAAGCACTGAGTAGAGGGGAAGAAAAAAAAAAATACCCTTATAAGTTCTATTCCTAGGTATCTAGTCAAAAAGTATTCTTTCCAAGGTAATTATTTTAATGTGTGCTAACATTCTTTTGGATGTTTCCTTATTTCTGCTATACCTTCCTTCAATGAAGAGTTAAGGTAGCTTGCAAAGATATGTAAAATATAGGCAGAGAATGTAAAGTAGTAGGCGAGATTTCTGGGAACTGATCTTGAGGAAATAAGGTCATGGGCCGACTTGAGCCACAAAGATGTTTATACAATGGTGTTAAGGTAAAAAAATCAGAAACTGGCCAAATGTCTCAAAAATTGGTTAAATCAACAGTGTGCTACATGCATGCAGTGAAACACTGAATCACTAAAAATGCAGTGGAAATACATTTATTGAAATCCAAGATTTTCATTATTATATATTAAGTGAAAAATGCAAGTTATGAAAGAGCCTGCCCACTCTGAACTGGTTCTGGGGATAGTGGGGAGGGGAGAGATCATACCTGCACAGGTTGTCAGTGGGTGTCTCTGCTGTTTTTCTCTATCTTCCATGGATTTGTCTATTTTCCATAACTGCAGTTTCTACTTTTTTTTAAAGTATGTATTACTAAGGTAATTTTTCAACAGCCATTTGATTTTTGCTCATCATTTTAAAAGAAAAGAATGAGAAATCAGAGGTGCAGGGTTAACAAAGGTAAAGGCATAAAAATGGAGCCAAAAATGAGTGCAAAACAGAAGTCCCCTCCCCTCTACAATGAAGTTCATGTACGTGCCGGAGGTGGGCCGACCACTTTGTCTCTCAGTTTTCAGCCGCCAAAACCAAGAGGGCCACCTAATCATTTAAAATCCTTCACAGAATCTGTGTGATAAATGCAAACCCATAGCTCAGGAGGATGACTTTTTCTGATATAAAACCAGAAAATATGTGCAATAAGCAGTAGAGGAAGAAGAGGGTCACCAGTTGGTCTGGTCTCTTAGCCTCTGCCTCCTTGTCCCCTCCCCCTCTAAAATGAGGATGAACATGATGTATTGTAACAGCTAGAGAAGTTTTCATTTAGCACAAAGAGGAATCAAGGACAGTGTGTGTTAAATGCCATTTTTGCATAAATGCTTGGAAGGAAGTAGGTTGTCTCCCTACTGCAGTACGTGTATGTACACACATATTGGTGGTGACCAGAGGTGAACAGACTTCCCATACTCTCTGAGGTCTGTTAATCATCCAGCAGGAGCTGGGAGTGTGTCAAGCTCCAGGAAAGCACAAGGACAAAAGAAGTAGAGATGTTTCAGAAAGGATAAGCCCTTCAAGCCACCACATGACTGAATAATGGTTCTGCTACTCAGTAACTTGGGGCCCATCCCTTAGGAGACCCAGGGTCTCCTAGCCGGTGAAGCAGGCAGGATGATGTACATGCTTTTTTTTTTTTTTTTTTTAGCTGCATTGGGTCTTCGTTGCAGCACGCAGGCTTCTCTCTAGTTGCAGTGCGTGGGCTTCTCGCTAGCTGTGCCGCGTGGGCTTCTCTCTAGTTGTGGCACGTGGGTTCTCTCTCTAGTTGTGGTGCCCAGTCTCCAGGGTGCATGGGCTCTGTAGTTTGCGGCACGTGGACTCTCTTGTTGAGGTGCGTGAGCTCAGTAGTTGTGGCGCGAGGGCTTTGTTGCCCCGCCACATGCGGGATCTTAGTTTCCCTACTAGGGATCGAACCCACGTCCCCGGCATTGGAAGGCAGATTCTTTACCACTGGACCACCAGGGAAGTCCTCATGTACATGCTTTTACAATCCATTTGAGCTGTAAAATCCTCTCATTCCAGACCACTTCCTTTTGTTTATCAGTTCCACTTTTGTAGAGGTCTTGTTGAAGACACTGCAGAATCAGCCTTTTCCCAAGTTTTTTCCAGGAAATTTTGTTTTGGTCCAAAACTGATGAATGTTTTATTCATTCTGTCCTGTATTGTAGACTGATCTAGGTGCTGGGGATATAATGGTAAAGAAGACAGAATCACTGTACTTAAAGTTTACATGGTAGTTGTGGGGGAAGACAAACAAGAAACCAAATAAGAAAGATGATTTCAGATACTGTTAACTACTATAAAGAAAACTGGGTAAGGCAGTGGCCAATAGTGTTGGTCATTGGGATGCTTTCTATTGAAGAGGTTGCATGTAAGCTGAGACCTAAATGATGAAAAGATCTGGGAGAAGAGTGTTACAGGTAGAGGGAATCTTGTGCAGAGGCTGAGGTTTGGAGGCATGAGCTTTGTATATTGGAGTAACAGGAAGGCCATCGGTGCTGGAGCAGCATGAAGGTGGTTGATAAAGCAGTCAGAGGTGAGCCTGTGCTCAACCATGTAGGGCCTTACAGGCCATGGTAAGTTTTGATTGTGATCCAGATGCAATGGGAAGCCATTGGAAGGTTTTTAAGAAAAGAGATGGTTTGAACTGATTGACACTTTGAGAAGCTCATTTTGGGTACTGGGTGGAGAATGGACATCAGGGGAATAAGGGGCAGCAAGAGACCAGTTAGTTGAGAGGTGTCAGATATGATGGGCTTAGGACCAGCAGGAGGAAAGTCATTTCACATCACTTGGTCTGAATGTAAATGATACAGTGATGATCTAATCCTTGCAGTTAAATGAACAAAGTACTGAGGCGGGTTAGTTTTGGTTCTTTGTTTGGGTGTTTGAAGGTAAACCCCTTTTACTCTATTTGAATGTTTTCTTGGGTTCAAGAAAGGTGATCCTCTTTTTTCTTTATGAAGAATATTTGCACCACAAATGAATGGATTTTCTAATTTCTCAGTTTTGGCTAATAGTGTCCAAAATTAAAAATGCCCCAACACCTCAATATTTGCCTTCTCTATGTGAAAGTAATCTGTAAAGTGTTCATCCTTTTCTGTAGTACGAATTTTTTTTATCATTTCATTTTTGTCTTTTTAAATTAAAAAACTGGTTAAATATGACATGTTTAAAAGTATATATTTCGCATCTTTCAAAACTCTTCAGATGCTGCCTTGGCAAGAGAAGAGGGAGGTTTCCTGCCCCTCTGATGACTGAACTAATACGAGGGCTGAAGTGTGCAGCACATCCATGAAATCCTAGACAGTTGTACTAAATCCCACTCCTTCGCTAAGAGCAGAGCTGAGTGACAGGGAACTTTAATTAGAGCAGCTTTTAGAAGGCCCGAGAAAATGAAAAAAGTGCATTTGGCTGGGTTGGCCTGACTTGTGTTCTGACGTGCCTCTAATTAAATCATCACTGTTTCTCTTCTCAGGGATCAATGAGCAAGGGCTCTACCGAATCGTGGGGGTCAATTCCAGAGTGCAGAAGCTGCTGAGTATCCTGATGGGTGAGTGCAGTGGCTCTGCCAGGCAGTTCCGAATGGTTGAAGGGGGAGCCTCTTGAGAAGGAATCTGGGTGTCCAAGAGGTAAATCCCAGAAATCAACTGACCCACTCACCAGCAGTCATGGCTACAGGCATTACTGGAAGAGACATTGAGTGGAATTGGACAAAACAAAAAATGGCCGGTCCAAAGCGCCACACCCTCTCTGTGGACTTGGTTGCCACCAGTCCAAGTAGCGCTCCACCACTCATGTGACCGCCACACCCTACTCTGTCTTTAATAGCTCATGACTCCCTCTGTCCTCTGGAGACCGGCATTTCATGGGGCACACCCATTGCCCAAGGAAGCTCATCCTTCTAGCCTGCAGAGGACCTCAGATCTCATGTTCCCAGTGACTGAGGAGGTGCCATCCCATGACTCCCAGATAAAATGTGTAGAAGCAGATAAGTCTTCTGATCCTCTTTGCTTCTAGGTTTCCGCTTAGTCTCTGTCATTTGAGCAGCAGAAGCTCCTTTGCAGCTGGCTGGTATAAATATAAAACTACTATCTCTAAATGTGCAGCATTTGAATCAAAAACCCATGAGCCGATGAGCCAAATTTGCCTAGGCTGCAGATTTCCTGTATTTTTAGATATGAATGCAGATTTCCTGTATTTTTAGATATGAATGCAGACTCGGTGAGTCACGTGGATCTAAATGGCAAACAGATCAGATTTCACAGACCCGTGGCTGTTACTCATCCCCATGGAAGCCTAGCTGTGCACTGTTAAGAGATAGACTGTTGCTCAGGGTCCCCGCTCAGTGTTCTGGGCAGGGACACTTCTCTTTGTTAGTATTTGTCATTTTTTTTTTCTTGCCATCCCAGTTTCTGAAAATAATTTTTATATGTATAGAAATATCGTCTCTCATGTTGATCAGAAAAACTATCTCTTTTTGAGAGAGCTACTCGCCTCTTGTAAGCAAAAGTCTCATGTATGGTAGTTGCAGTGAGATCAGTTTGTTTAGCCATTCACCCTATGAAGGACAGCTGGGTTATTTCTAGTCTGGGGGTGAATAATGCTGCTGTAAACACTGTGTACAGGTTTTTGTGTGAAGATTAATTTGTTTCTGTGGGATAAATGCCCAAGAGTGCAGTTGCTGCGTTGTACGGTGATATGGTTAATTTTTGAAAAGTTCTAATGTAAGAAGGAATGAAGAGTCTAACAGGTATCAATCCTCAGTCTTTCATTTCCAATCAGAGCTGCAAACATTTGTGGAGTGTCTGCTCTCTGAAGCAGATTGTCAGGTGCTAGAGATGAAACTTTAGAAAGAGTCATTCTTTGTTTGCAGAGTATCCAGGTAGGGGGAGTTATGCATGTGTGTGAAAGCTGTAATGTAAAATACGATGCTGGCACCCAGTGGGAGCTGGATCTAGAAGATGTAGTAGTGAAGGAGAGAACAGAAGAATAATTCAGATTCAGGACATGTCATGAACCAAGAGTATTGATTTCACTAGTAGTAATATTATTATTATAATATTTCAAAGTACTTGAGGCTGGAACAGGAGAGTGAAAGCTGAAAAGCTGAAATGGCCCCTTTGGTTGAGGAACTTGAATATTATGCTAAGGAGTTTGGGGTTTATTTTCTCTGTAGGAAGTAAGATGCTATTAAAATTTCAAAGTAGTGGAGTTGTATGTGTTAGTACTCTTTTTACACAAAAGTGTCAAGAAGACAATTCAGAATAGTCATTTATTTGTTCACATTACTGGTGAGTCCAAGATGACAGAAGCATGGCAGGGTCTGGTGACTCCACGTTTGTTGGAGGCTTTCCCACTCCTTTCTTCTGGCTTCTCATTATTTGTAAGCTCTACTTGTCTTCATATTGACTATATTCTCTGTGGGAAGGTCCCAGATAATCCAGCCTCAGTGGTCCTTGAAGCTTGTATCACTGAAAGGAGAGTGTCTTTCTTGACGGTTTTGACAGAAGGTCCCAGGGCGGATTTTGATTGGTCCATATGGGGGCCATTCACATGATTCATTTCACAGTCTCAGGCCAGTCACATGACGTACAGAAGATGGATCCCGATGGCCTGGATCCTGTGCCCGTCTCTGGTGATCCCATGCCACCTCTAGGAGGTTGGTGGTGGTGGGGCGAGTAGGGTGTGTGAGGGGTTAGTCCATAGAACCCTGGGGACTGAGCAGGATTATTAATAGAATGATGGAGGAGTGCTTTTCTGAAATAATGCTACTGGGTGATTTTTTTAAAAAAGTATGTCCAACAGAGGTGTAACTCTATCAGATGCTGGTTTTAGGAGGGTAATGCTGGCAGCAATGTGGAGCACACATCTGATCATGGAATCACATGGAGGAAGAAGACAGTTGGGATAGATTAGGCAGAGCATACCTGATCAATGGCTGAACCAGATAGCTGCTCTGAGGTCAGGAAAAAAGGACAGGCTCAAAATAATTGGAGAAAGAGAATCAATGGGACTTTGTAACGAGCTAGATACAGGGGAGTCAAAGGGGCAGAGAGATTTCAGAGGCAGCAGATGATTATGTAAGGTGACACTAATGAAAAGAAATACGACATTTTAGACGGGTTTGCTAATTTAAAAAAGAAGCGTCTTAGCTCTTTTGTGCTAAGCAAAGAGTGGTATGAAAAGATCTTGTTTTTATCACTTCCCTTAGTGACCTTTGAACAAGATATTTGTCCTGTTCTCTTCCTCAGTTTTCCTAGGGGCAGACAAAATAATCATGACCATCTCAGAAATGTCATGAGAAATAAAAACCAGCGGCTGAAAAGTCACAAGGCCAGCTGTCTCTGCCAGGAGGACATTACAGATAGACTGGATCCCAAACTGAGGTTCAACCAGAGCTGAGAGATGACCACAGTGCAAGATCTAATCAAAAGTGTTGAGAATGGTATCTGGGATTCTTACTATCAATTAAGTTAAACATGAGATAGTTAAACATGAGATCTTGAATTGAGGGATCAATTAAGTTAAACATGAGATCTTGGAATTGAGGGATCACCCATTAGGCCAGAGAAACTCCAGACCTGAAGGCAGAGCCCTGTCTCCCTTCCCCTTTGTGAACATGCTCTCATCTTCATCAGTTCTTGGTACTTGTACTATACTGGGTTAGCCAAGAGTGTAAAAAAGTATGGCTCCTATACTCCGAAGCCTCTCCCTGACATGGCTGGGCTGAGTGTGAAGCATTCATTCCCTATTCTGGGTTCTATATTCACTGGATGCCCTATTATGTACCAGGTACTAAGATTTGGATTATTGGTCAGTCTCTCAGAAATGGAATAGTGCATTTTTATTACTGAAAATATGAGTTAGAATTAAGTAAAACCAGAGGCTTCCTTTGATCACTTGGAGTTGGCTTTGTGTACTCTTGATACATTGGGGAACTTTAGGTAGGAGGAAGAATAGAAGAGCCAGACTATGAGAACATCGTATTTTGCTGATTAGGATTCCTTAAGAAAGCTTGCCAGAATTACTCATAGCATATGCGGTGTGGCCTCCTGCTAGTGTCATACCAAGTGCTGCCCCTTATCCCTACCTCCTGGCAACAGAGGTCGTTAGTCTTTGAAGAGTGAAGAGGAGGAAGACTTGTAGATTCCTAGAAATAGAGTGGCTTCCATGTGTGTACTGTTTGTTTGTTTACTTTTTCTCCCCCCGTATGTTAAGTAAAGATAAATCTTTCTAAGGTTTAGCTCAACATTTAAAAAATATAGACAGCTCTGTCTGTGCACGTTCAGTACATGTCTGTCTCTCCCTGTATAGTTTTTTATAAGAGATTTTTAAAAATATTTATTTATTTATTTTTGGCTACCTTGGGTCTTCGTTGCTGTGCGGGCTTTCTCTATTTGCGGCAAGTGGGAGCCTCTCTTCTTTGCAATGGCTTCTCTTGTTGCGGAGCACAGGCTCTAGGCACGCGGACTTCAGTAGTTGTGGCACGTGGGCTCAGTAGTTGTGGCTCACAGGCTGTAGAGCGCAGGCTCAGTAGTTGTGGTGCACGGGATTAGTTGCTCCGTGGCATGTGGGATCTTCCTGGACCAGGGCTCAAACCCATGTCCCCTGCGTTGGCAGGTGGATTCTTAACCACTGTGCCACCAGGGAAGTCCCCTGTATAGATATTTTTTAAATTTTTATTTATTTGTTTGTTTGTTTGTTTATTTATGGCTGTGTTGGGTCTTCGTTTCTGTGCGAGGGCTTTCTCTAGTTGCGGCAAGTGGGGGCTACTCTTCATCGCGGTGTGCGGGCCTCTCACTATCGCGGCCTCTCTTGTTGCGGAGCACAGGCTCCAGACGTGCAGGCTCAGTAATTGTGGCTCACGGGCCTAGTCGCTCCGCAGCATGTGGGATCCTCCCAGACCAGGGCTCGAACCCGTGTCCCCTGCATTGGCAGGCAGACCCCCAACCACCATGCCACCAGGGAAGCCCCCCCTGTATAGATTTTAAATACCTTTTTCTGATTAAAAGTTATGAGTGGTCATAGTAGCAAATTTGGAGAAATAGAAAAAGTAGAAAAGAAGAAAAATAAAAGTCGGGCAGACCAGAGACAATCTTTACTGACCGTTTCATCATATGACTGTCACCTTTTAAATATAATATTCTATCATATAACATAAAAAATACAAATTGGAATCACACTGTGCATATATATACTGCTTATAGCAGTCTTCTGTCACATAACAATACAGTGTCTATTTTATGTTATTCAGGTTCCTCTAAAGTGCGACTTTTTTGGGTCATATATTGTGTAGGTCAGCCCCCTATTCCCAGATCCATAGACTGATTAGAGTTCTTCATCATTCTAGAAAGCACTCAGGTGAACATCCCTATGGGACAGGATAGCAGAGGTTTAGAGTGTACATTTTGGAGTTAAGCAAGTTATAATTAAACGGCTTGTCCATTTGATTTTACACAAATTATTTAAGCCCGTCTAGTCTTCTATCTCATTATCTGTAGTGATAGCCTCTGCCTCTGTAATAATGGGAGGATTAAATGAAAAGATGCATGTGGGTTGCTGAGTCCAGAGGCTCCACATGTTAGTCAATAAATGTTAGCTGCTGTTATTTTTAATTTTTTAAATTTATTTATTTATTTATATTTATTTTTGGCTGCGTTGGGTCTTCGTTGCCGTGTGGGGGCTACTCTTTGTTGCAGTGCGCGGGCTTCTCTTTGAGGTGGCTTCTCTTTGAGGTGGCTTCTCTTGTTGCGGAGCATGGGCTCTAGGCGTGTGGGCTTCAATAGTTGTGGCACCTGGGCTCAGTAGTTGTGGCTCACAGGCTCTAGAGCGTGGGCTCAGTAGTTGTGGTGCACGGGCTTAGTTGCTCCATGGCATGTGGGATCTTCCCAGACCAGGGCTTGAACCCATGTCCCCTGCATTGGCAGGTGGATTCTTAACCACTGTGCCACCAGAGAAGTCCCTATTTTTAATTTTTATATGCATATTTAATTATTTCCTTAGGGTTTATTTTAAGATGTTGAATTGCTGGGTCAAGGTATGTACATGTTTTCAAGGCCTTTAATTGATATTCCCAAATTTGCTGTCAGCAAAGTCTGAGGTGAGTGTCCTTTACCACACACATCCTTGCCATACTCTATTACTTTTTTGCGTTTAAATTATAAGTATTTTTAAAAAATAATTCTGGTGGAGGCTGGCCATTTTTCCTGTTTCTTACCACTTTTTATTCTTTCATGAATTGCCTGTTTGTGTTCTTTCCCTATTTTTCTATTGATGTATTCATCTTTTGAATTTAAGACCTTTTTAGGTATGGAGGCTATGTTACCAATATTTTTTTTCAGATTATCATCTTGAACTTTATTTATGGTACTTTTGTTTTTGTTTTGCCTTATGAATATTTAAAATTTTCATGAAGTCAAATCTTTTATGAAGTCAGTCTTTTTCGTAGATGGATTATGCCCTAAAAGACCTTACCCGTTTCAGGACTACAAAAACTTTTTATTTTCCTTGAAATCCATCTGGAATATATTCATGCAAAAAGGAAACTTAACTCTCCTTTTCCTCAAATACTTATCTGATTGACAAATAACCATGTAAGGAGAAAATTTCTTCCTTTCCACTACTTTAAATATCACCATATAGTCATTCTCTTATACATGTTGGGGTCCAGTGAAGGAGTTTCCACACGTATTTTTCTAAAGGAAAACAAATTCTTTTTCTGTTTGTTATTCTGCAATTCTCAGTCTTTAAAAAAATAAATCGTCTTCATTTTTCATCTTTTAATGTTTGTTTTTCTCTTGATTCTTTGCATTATAGCAAAATTCTAAAACTTGCACCCTATATCCATGCTATTTATTTAAATTTCTTTTGGGCTGATTTTTTTTTTGCTGCTTATAATGCAAATTTTAATTTCGTAATTGAATTTTCAGTGTTTTTACTAACTTATTTAGCTCTTTTCATTTCTACCTTTCAGCTATCACCTTTATTATTTCACTCTGTTTTTTTGCTTTGATTTCTTATTTCACAGCATCCATATTTTTCTGAATTTTATTTATAATACAGAACAGATGCTTTCTGACATGTTTTTAGAGTGCTCTGGTTTCTGTGTTTCATGAAAAGTATTTTATCAGCTTTTTTATCTTCTTTTTCATTAAACCTGAACACAGAGACATTTATAAATCTTTGCAGTTAACTTCACTGTGGGTAGATTCTCCTTGCTCTGCTGCAGTTTTCCTGAGTCCTGTTAGAATCAGCCTCTCACATGATATTAGAGCACTGTTGTACATGGTTCCGTCCAACTTTCTGGCGCTCTTAAATCTTTCATTTAGTGTGGACCTACCTGTACTCATGAAAAGATTTCTCTGGGTTCTGCTATTTGGTCATGGTTCTGGGAGAAGTGGAGTTACTTCCTGGTTAATCTGAAGTGTGCTGTGGTTCTTCACTTGTCACTCTCATGTTTCTTCTAGGACTTTCCCCTTCTGAATTCACTTCCCTTTATATAAACAGACACCCCTCCACTTCTGTCCCAGTCTCATTTCACTGCCCGGATCGTAATCTCAGGATACTGAGCTGTGCTCTGGTTGGGTAGGAGCAGCGCAGCATGGCACCCCTCCCTGGGGTGGCTTCGGCTATACTCTAGGGTGGGCGGAAGGCCGTCGCCTATCGCATTGTTCCCCCAGGTGGGTCTTCCTCCGGGCTTCACCTGAGCTTTGCCTGGTGGATATTCCTCTGGGGACAGGCAGAATGTTCACTGTGAGCCTCATTTTCTGTGCTGTTGAAACTTTCTGTCCCTTTGTGTGTGTATGTGTGTGTGTCTTTATTAGTTTCTCACAGTGGTAGTGAAGGAATGCAAGTTTAGTGTTGCTATTTTTTCTTTTCTTATCCTGTAACTTTTTCCGGTTTTGTTTTGATTTTGTTTTTTGTTTGTTTGTTTGTTTTACTAATGTTTAAAGTCAGGTTGGTGCTATAGAGAACACATGGAAGGTATTAAATTGCGATGCTTTAAAGCACCAAGTTACAGTAGCATGCCTCACCCACTGATATCTGATCCAGCCATGAACCATCCTTCTGACTCCTCTGGGACCTTCATTTCTCACACCCTTTCACAGCACGGCATAAATAAAAGCAAGCAAGAGCTTCTTCCCTAAGAAACCCTAAAGTAATAGATATTTTTCATGACAACTTCTAAGACCTAAAGGCTTGCAGAAACAGCCCCAAGGTTTGAAGACTAGCCTCATGGAAGCGGCAGAGTCATGCACGTTGTATACTTCCAATTTTAGCCACCAGTAAAGGGGAGCAGACAAATGATGACCAGGACTGGGAGAGAGTAGACTGCTTGGATGAAGGATTGATCCCTCTGGGAACTAGTAAGGTCACTATTAACCACAATCTGGACTTCCCAGAGAATGGAGACCACAGATGGATGCTCACCTTCCTGTCTGCTCCTCCCACTCTCATCTTTGCTTATAGGGATGCTTCAGGCAGGTTCTCCTAAGACAGGGACTTGAGACAGCAGTAGCTTTTGGATCTCAGAACAGAAGTGGCTGTAAGTACTCTGGATTCTTAGGCACTAGATATGGAGGGTGTTTAAAGTTTTTCAGAGGTACAACTTTTATAATCAGAAAAAATTTGATAAGCAGATTTGCTTATCAAATTGCTAAGTATTAAATCTAGCCTTGGAAGAATTGCCTGTAGAAGAACAATTGCCTATAAGAATTGCCTTGCAAGAATTGCCTGTAAAAGAAGTCTTATTTTACACAGAGGATAGTATACTTACATGAACAACTTCCTCAAAGATGTAATGGAGATGGAGGATGTGAAAGGCTCAAGAAGATTTTAGAAAAAGACAAACAAAATACAACTAATGTTTAAATGCAGGAAAGCAAGACGATATTTTCTTTGGAATGACATATAGATCAGTGGAACAGACAGGAGAATCTAGAAATAGGACCCACTCATATATGGTCAATTGATCTGTGATAAAGGTGTCAGAGTAATTCAATAGGGAAAGGACATTTGTTTCAACAAATGGTACTAGTACAATTGGACATCCATATGAGAAAAAAATAAATTCAACCCTTATCTTAAACTATATACAAAAACTAACTCAAAATAGATTATAGTCCTAAACCTAAGAGATAAAACTATTAAACTTCAAGAAGAAAACACACAAAGCAGGAACCATAAAAGAAAAATCTGATAAACTGAACTTTACCCAAATAAAAAAAAGCTTCTGCTCCTAAAAATATATTAAGAAAGAGAAAAGCCAAGCTACAAGAGAAAATATTTGCAAAATATGTATCTGATAAATGATTTGTATCCAGAATGTATTAAAAATAACTCCTGCAATTCAGTAGTCAGAATGTAACCACCCAGTTTTTAAAATGGACACAAGATTTGAACAAACAATTCACCAAAGAAAATACACAGATGGCCCAAAAGTGCATGAAAAGATGACCAACATCAGTAGTCATTAAGGAAAAGCAAATTTTAACAATGAGTTATTTCTACACACCTACTAGAATAGCTAAAATTTCAAAATTAAACACATGACCATATCATGTGTTGATGAAGATGTGAAGCAACTAGAGTTCTCCTATTGGCTGGTGGGAATGCAAAATGGCCCAACTGTTTTGGAAAACCATTTGGAAGTTTTGATAAAGTTAAACATATTTATCATATGACCCACTCCTACATATTTGTACCCAGTTCCACTCCTAGATATTTACCCAAGAGATGAAAATGTAGTCCATAAGACCTGAATGCAAACATTTACAGCTGCTTTATTTGTAACAGCCAAAAACTGGAAACAACCCAAAGTCTACCAACTAGTCAGTGGATATGTCCATAAAATTGAATAGTGCTCAGTAATAAAAGGAACAAACTACTGGCCTATGTAACAACATGGATGGATTTCACAAGTATTATGCTATGGAAAGTGGTTGCCAGGGGCTAGAGATGGAGGGAGAGGGGATTGGCTATGGAGAAAGAGGCACAGGAGAATTTTGTGTGTGGGGGGGGTGATGACAATGACTTACATCTTGACTGTGGTGGTGGTTACCCCATGACTGTATATATATTTGTCAAAAATCATGGAAGTGTATACTTTAAAAGGTTGAGTATATCTCAGTAAACTTGACTTTAAAACACACACATAGGAGAGGATTCTCAATTTTCCTCCTCAGTAAAAAATGCAAATTAAAGCAGATGACTTTTTTTTTTTTTAACCTATCAGATTGACTAAGATCAAAGTGTTTGATTATACATTGTTGTCAAGGATTTGAGGAAGGAGTCACACTCATGCTTAAATGTAATGGTACAACCTTTGAGAGGTTAATTGAGCAGTATCTTTCAAAATTAAAAATACACATACTTTCTGACTCAGAAATTCCACTTATAGGAATTTTTTCTGTAGGTAAGACATATACAAGGGAACAGGGGTTTATATCATTGTTTACCATAGCAACAACCAGTGAACAACCTTCATCTCCATGAATGGGGGCATTAACCATGGTACAGTGAAGTACTGTAAGGTAGTGTACTTATATGGAACAGTTTCTTAAGATATTGTTAAATGAAAATAGCAGTGCACAGAACATCTATAATGTGCTTCCATTTGTGTTTTTAGAAAATTGTACATATTCATAAAACTGCTTGTTTATGTACATACTGTTAGAGATTGCATACGTGCACAAAACCAGTATTGAGTCATCTCTAGCACAGGAAAGCGTTACCTTTTGATGTTTATCTACTTGTTTTGCTTGAATTTTTTTTTTTGGCAGTGTTCATATATTACCTTCACAGTTGAAGAGAAAAAAAATTTTTTTTTTAATTTTTGAATTATATATTTTTTTTATACCGCACATTCTTATTAGTCATCAGTTTTATGCACATCAGTGTATACATGTCAATCCCAATCACCCAATTCAGCACACCACCACCCCCACCCCCCCGCCACTTTCCACCCTTGGTGTCCATACCTTTGTTCTCTACATCTGTGTCTCAATTTCTGCCCTGCAAACCGGTTCATCTGTACCATTTTTCTAGGTTCCACATATATGCGTTAATATACGATATTTGTTTTCCTCTTTCTGACTTACTTCACTCTGTATGACAGTCTCTAGATCCATCCACGTCTCAACACATCACCCAATTTCGTTCCTTTTTATGGCTGAGTAATATTCCACTGTATATATGTACCACATCTTCTTTATCCATTCATCTGTCAATGGGCATTTAGGTGGCTTCCATGACCTGGCTATTGTAAATAGTACTGCAGTGAACATTGGGGTGCATGTGTCTTTTTGAATTATGGTTTTCTCTGGGTGTATGCCCAGTAGTGGGATTGCTGGATCATATGGTAATTTTATTTTTAGTTTTTTAAGGAAACTCCATACTGTTCTCCATAGTGGCTGTATCAATTTACATTCCCACCAACAGTGCAAGAGGGTTCCCTTTTCTCCACAACCTCTCCAGCATTTGTTGTTTGTAGATTTTCTGATGATGCCCATTCTAACTGGTGTGAGGTGGTGCCTCACTGTAGTTTTGATTTGCATTTCTCTACTAATTAGTGACGTTGAGCATCTTTTCATGTGCTTCTTGGCCATCTGTTTGTCTTCTTTGGAGAAACGTCTATTTAGGTCTTCTGCCCATTTTTGGATTGGGTTGTTTGTTTTTTAAGTATTGAGCTGCATGAGCTGTTTATATATTTTGGAGATTAATCCTTTGTCTGTTGATTTGTTTGCAAATATTTTCTCCCATTCTGAGGGTTGTCTTTTCGTCTTGTTTATGGTTTCCTTTGCTGTGCAAAAGCTTTGAGGTTTCATTAGATCCCATTTGTTTATTTTTGTTTTTATTTCCATTACTCTAGGAGGTAGACCAAAAAAGATCTTGCTGTGATTTATGTCAAAGATTGTTCTTCCTATGTTTTCCTCTAAGAGTTTTATAGTGTCCAGTCTTACATTTAGGTCTCTAATCCATTTTGAGTTTATTTTTGTGAATGGTGTTAGGGAGTGTTCTAATTTCATTCTTTTACATGTAGCTGTCCAGTTTTCCCAGCACCGCTTATTGAAGAGACTGTCTTTTCTCCATTGCATATCATTGACTCCTTTGTCATAGATTAGTTGACCATATGTGCGTGGGTTTATCTCTGGGCTTTCTACCCTGTTGCATTGATCTATGTTTCTGTTTTTGTGCCAGTACCATATTGTCTTGATGACTGTAGCTTTGTAGTATAGTCTGAAGTCAGGGAGTCTGATTCCTCCAGCTCCGTTTCTTTCCCTCAAGACTGCTTTGGCTATTCGGGGTCTTTTGTGTCTCCATACACATTTTAAGATTTTTTATTCTGGTTCTGTAAAAAATGCCATTGGTAGTGTGATAGGGATTGCATTGAATCTGTAGATTGCTTTGGGTAGTACAGTCATTTTCACAATATTGATTGTTCCAATCCAAGAACATGCTATATCTCTCCATCTGTTGGTATCATCTTTAATTTCTTTCATCAGTATCTTATAGTTTTCTGCATACAGGTCTTTTGTCTCCCTAGGTAGGTTTATTCCTAGGTATTTTATTCTTTTTGTTGCAATGGTAAATGGGAGTGTTTCCTTAATTTCTCTTTCAGATTTTTCATCATTAGTGTATAGGAATACAAGAGATTTCTGTACATTAATTTTGTACATTAATTTTGTATCCTGCAACTTTACCAAATTCATTAATTAGCTCTAGTAGTTTTCTGGTACATCTTTAAGATTCTCTATGTATAGTATCATGTCATCTGCAAACAGTGACAGTTTTACTTCTTCTTTTCCAATTTGTATTCCTTTTATTTCTTTTTCTTCTCTGATTGCCGTGGCTAGGGCTCCCAGAACTATGTTGAATAATAGTGGTGAGAGTGGGCATCCTTTTCTTGTTCCTGATCTTAGAGGAAATGCTTTCAGTTTTTCACCATTGAGAATGATGTTTGCTGTGGGTTTGTCGTATATGGCCTTTATTATGTTGAGGCAGGTACCCACTACGCCCACTTTCTGAAGAGTTTTTATCGTAGATGGGTGTTGAATTTTGTCAAAAGCTTTTTCTGCATCTATTGAGATGGTCATATGGTTTTTCTTCTTCAATTTCTTAATATGGTGTATCACATTGATTAATTTGCATATATTGAAGAATCCTTGCATCCCTGGGATAAATCCCACTTGATCATGATGTATGATCCTTTTAATGTGTTGTTGGATTCTGTTTGCTAGTATTTTGTTGAGGATTTTTACATCTTTATTCATCAGTGATATTGGTCTGTAATTTTCTTTTTTTGTGATATCTTTGTCTGGTTTTGGTATCAGGATGATGGTGGCCTCATAGAATGAGTTTGGGAGTGTTCCTTCCTCTGTAATTTTTTGGAAGAGTTTGAGAAGGATGGGTGTTAGCTCTTCTCTAAATGTTTGATAGAATTCACCTGTGAAGCCATCTGGTGCTGGGCTTTTGTTTGTTGGAAGAATTTTAATCACAGTTTCAATTTCATTACTTGTGATTGGTCTGTTCATATTTTCTATTTCTTCCTGGTTCTGTCTTGGAAGGTTGTACCTTTCTAAGAATTTGTCCATTTCTTCCAGGTTGTCCATTTTATTGGCATAGAGTTGCTTGTAGTAGTCTCTTAGGATGGTTTGTATTTCTGTGGTGTCTGTTGTAACTTCTCCTTTTTCATTTCTAATTTCATTGATTTGAGTCCTCTCCCTCTTTTTCTTGATGAGTCTGGCTAGTGGTTTATCAATTCTGTTTATCTTCTCAAAGAACGAGCTTTTAGTATTATTGATCTTTGCTATTGTTTTCTTTGTTTCTATTTCATTTATTTCTGCTCTGATCTTTATGATGTCGTTCCTTCTACTAACTTTGGGTTTTGTTTGTTCTTCTTTCTCTAATTCCTTTAGGTGTAAGGTTAGACTGTTTATTAGAGATTTTTCTTGTTCCTTGAGGTAGGCTTGTATAGCTATAAACTTCCCTCTTAGAACTGCTTTTGCTGCATCCCATAGGTTTTGGATCATCGTATTTTCATTGTCATTTGTCTCTAGGTATTTTTTGATTTCCTCTTTGATTTCTTCAACGATCTCTTGGTTATTTAGTAACGTATTGTTTAACCTCTATGTGTTTCTATTTTTTACAGGTTTTTTCCTGTAATTGATATCTACTCTTATATCGTTGTGGTCAGAAAAGATGCTTGATATGATTTCAATTTTCTTAAATTTACTGGGGCTTGATTTGTGACCCAAGATGTCATCTATCCTGGATAATGTTCCGTGCGCACTTGAAAAGAAAGTGTAATTTGCTGTTTTTGGATGGAATGTCCTATAAATATCAATTAAATCTATCTGGTCTATTGTGTCATTTAAAGCTTCTGTTTCCTTATTTGTTTTCATTTTGGATGATCTGTCCATTGGTGTAAGTGAGGTGTTAAAGTCCCCCACTATTATTGTGTTACTGTCGGTTTCCTCTTTTATAGCTGTTAGCAGTTGCCTTATGTATTGAGGTGCTCCTATGTTGGGTGCATATATATTTATAATTGTTATATCTTCTTCTTGGATTGATCCCTTGATCATTATGTAGTGTCCTTCCTTGTCTCTTGTAACATTTTTTATTTTAATGTCTATTTTATGTGATATGAGTATTGCTACTCCAGCTTTCTTTTGATTTCCATTTGCATGGAATATCTTTTTCCATCCCCTCACTTTCAGTCTGTATGTGTCCCTAGGTCTGAAGTGGTTCTGTTGTAGACAGCATATATATGGGTCTTGTTTTTGTCTCCATTCAGTGAGCCTGTGTCTTTTGGTTGGAGCATTTAATCCATTCACATTGAAGGTAATTATCGATATGTATGTTCATGTGACTATTTTCTTAATTGTCTTGGGTTTGTTTTTGTAGGTCCTTTTCTTCTCTTGTGTTTCCCACTTAGAGAAGTTCCTTTAGCATTTGTTTTAGAGCTAGTTTGGTGGTGCTGAATTCTCGTAGCTTTTGCTTGTCTGTAAAGCTTTTGATTCCTCCATCGAGTCTGAATGAGATCCTTGCTGGGTAGAGTAATCTTGGTTGTAGGTTCTTCCCTTTCATCACTTTAAGTATATCATGCCACTCCCTTCTGGCTTGTAGAGTTTCTGCTGAGAAATCAGCTGTTAACCTTATGGGAGTTCCCTTGTATGTTATTTGCCGTTTTTCCCTTGCTGCTTTCAATAATTTTTCTTTGTCTTTAATTTTTGCCAATTTGATTACTATGTGTCTCAGCCTGTTATCCTGTATGGGACTCTCTGCGCTTCCTGGACTTAGGTGGCTATTTCCTTTCCCATGTTAGGGAAGTTTTCGACTATAATCTCTTCAAATATTTTCTCAGGTCCTTTCTCTCTCTCTTCTCCTTCTGGGACCCCTATAATGCAAATGTTGTTGCGTTTAATGTTGTCCCAGAGGTCTCTTAGGCTGTCGTCATTTCTTTTCATTCTTTTTTCTTTATTCTGTTCTGCGGCAGTGAATTCCACCGTTCTGTCTTCCAGGTCACTTATCCATTCTTCTGCCTCAGTTATTCTGCTATTGATTTCTTCTAGTGTAGTTTTCATTTCAGGTATTGTATTGTTCATCTCTGTTTGTTTGTTCTTTAATTCTTCTAGGTCTTTCTTAAACATTTCTTGCATCTTCTCGATCTTTGCCTCCATTCTTTTTCCGAGGTCCTGGATCATCTTCACTATCATTATTCTGAATTCTTTTTCTGGAAAGTTGCCTATCTCCACTTCATTTAGTTGTTTTTCCTGGGTTTTATCTTGTTCCTGCATCTGGTACATAGCCCTCTGCCTTTTCATCTTGTCTATCTTTCTGTGAATGTGGTTTTTTTTCCACAGGCTGCAGGATTGTAGTTCTTCTTGCTTCTGCTGTCTGCCTTCTGGTGGATGTGGCTATCTAAGGGCTTGTGCAAGTTTCCTGATGGGAGGGATTGGTGGTGGGTAGAGTTGGGTGTTGCTCTGGTGGGCAGAGCTCACTTAAATTTTAATCCGCTTGACTGTTGATGGATGGGACTGGGTTCCCTCCCTGTTTGTTGTTTGGCCCGAGGCAACCCAGCACTGGAGCCTACCTGGGCTCTTTGGTGGGGCTAATGGCGGACTCTGGGAGGGCTCACGCCAAGGAGTACTTCCCAGAAATTTTGCTGCCAGTGTCCTAATCCCCACGGTGAGCCACAGCCAACCCCCGCTCTGCAGGCAACCCTCCAACACTAGCAGGTAGGTCTGGTTCAGTCTCCCCTGGGGTCACTGCTCATTCCCCTGTGTCCCGATGCACACACTACTTTGTGTGTGCCCTCCAAGAGTGGAGTCTCTGTTTCCCCCAGTCCTGTCGAAGTCATGCAGTCAAATCCCACTAGCCTTCAAAGTGTGATTCTCTAGGAATTCCTCCTCCCATTGCCAGACCCCCAGGTTGGGAAGCCTGATGTGGGGCTCAGAACCTTCACGCCAGTGGGTGGCCTTTTGTGGCATAAGTGTTCTCCAGTCTGTGGGTCACCCACCCAGCAGTTATGGGATTTGATTTTACTGTGATTGCGCCCCTCCTACCATCTCTTTGTGGCTTCTCCTTTGTCTTTGGATGTGGGGTTTCATTTTTGGTGAGTTCCAGTGTCCTCCTGTCAGTGATTGTCCAGCAGCTAGTTGTGACTCTGGTGTTCTCGCAAGAGGGAGCGAAAGCACGTCCTTCTACTTCGCCATCTTGGTTCAGGGCACATCAACTTTAATTTTGATACATTATAGTGTGTCATTAGGAGATTAGGAGTACACAGGCGACTTTCCTACTCCCTTCCTCCAGAAGGTCCTTAGTGTCTTTGTCAGGAGTACAGCAGTGGACCTGGGTCTTGTCTGATCCAGTGTGACATTTCTAAGACTACTTCCCCTTGTAACCACCACTTCCAGTCCACATCTCCTGTTTTTCTGAATTCACGTGGGAGTAGCTTGCGGAGGAAGTGCACTCATTTCGCTGTATCCGCATGATGCCTTTTTGTACATTGGACTGCTCCGCTAGCTCTGGTCAGTGTTACTAAGTCCACAATGGTCAAGTGACCTGGTTAGGAGATATGTACTGAGTTCTGAAGAAAATTGTCAAATATGTCTCTGCATCATATGCCAGGAAGCTTCTGTAAGTGAAGGGAGCATCGATAGGGAGGGATGGCAATTGGCAATGGTGTCTGAAAACGGGGTAGCTTGGGAGGCTGTATTCAATTTAGTTTGGACGTTAAATGAATTGAAATGGACGTGCTCAAGTTATGAACCTTGCCTCATTAGTGCTATAAAAACCCCTTTAGCCGGGCTGTAATTTGACTCTCCTCTGTAATGTTATACAATATTCCTATGGTTACAGAGCCTGAATAAGTGGAAGCTAATCATTAGTTTGCTAAATGTGGTTCATGGAACAGTTCACAACTCCCAGACCTGCCAACTGCTGCTTGTTTAGTGTCCTGTTCACTCTTCTTGGGTAGAAGTTGGTTTGTTCCACAGAAAAATGTACAGTAACATTTGTCTCGCGTCCAGGAACCACACACTGTGGCAGCTCTCCATGCTTCTTGGAGATGCGGAGGGAAAAAGGTCACACTAAGCAAAGTTTTTTGGTACATACACTTCCACAGGAAGAAACCATTAAAGGAGCGGGAGATGGCAAGGCAAGAAAAGAATTAAAGCTGGAGAGGTTTTGGATATTTGGAAAACCATACTTTGTTACTTTTCAGAAATTTGCTGTGATTGAACTCTAGAGTTTACAATTCTGTGGCCCTAGAAATAAAATCATGCTCTTTAGGTTCTTCCTTGTTTGTTTCATATGACAAGACAGGCTTCATTATTGACCAGGATCACCTGCAAACAAACAGCCATGCTGCCATTAGGAGCCAAACACTTATTGAACCAGGGCCCTATCCTCTCATCTTGCATTGTGTGTTAGGGGAACACACTGAGAGCAGTAGGTACCAGCTGGATTTGTGTCCTTACTTGGGGATTAGGACCTAAATCCTTAAGGCACTCATGATTATTTGGCCTCTTCCTACTAGGATGAAAGTGGGTTCTTTCCCAGTTAATAGAAAATGTATTGTGCCCACCTGTGACTCATTCCCCTTCCCAGCTGAAGGGCCGTGGGCCCTGCAGAAGGAACCTGTTTCTTCTCAGAGACTGTCCAGAAAGAGACAGTCTGGTGGCTGTCTCTACTATATCATTTAGACCTCTGAATTATAAGAAACAGAAAAGCTGACCTCAACTAGCTTAAGGAAAAAGGGAATTTATTGGCTTACGTGATTAAAAAGGCATGGCGAGACTCAAGGGCTCAAACCATGTCACCCAGACCTGCTCTCTCTGCCTCTCTCACCTTGGCTGTGTCTGTCAGGCTCTACTCTCAGGCTTCACGCAGTGGCACCTAGAGCAGCAGTATAACCTCCCGGTGCAAGCACAGCAGGAGACAGCAGGTGTCTCTTCCCCTGTCCTGGAAGAGTCCTGGATTTCATGCTGCCCAGTCTTGGACCATCCCTGAACCAGTCCCGGGGTCCAGAGACATGTCATTCCCCACCCCTGGAAGGGTGGGGCCTCACCTGAGTAGGTGTGAGGAAAGGGTAGCAGCCCAGCTGAAAATAGGAACGGGAGCTGGGAGGCAAATAGCCAGAAGCTGGATTCTCCCTTCAATGCACTGAGAGACTCTACTTCCAACCACCTCGCCAGCCAGAAGACGGAGGTCTGCTGGTTTGTGAAACAGTTCAGCCTCTGCCTCGTACTCTCACCTGCCTGTGTGCCGCTCAGAAAGACTGCAAGAATTATTTCTTCTTTTACAGTACACATTTATCTGAAATATACACATTTGTTTGGAAGTCCACACAAGAGGAAACAAAGGAAGAAATGATCAGGAGTTGATATCATTATGGTGGTTTTGTTGCACATCTTGGTTTAGGGCAATTTAAAATAGATAAGTAATGGAATCAAGTCATAGTTTAGAAAATATAAAAACCACAATTCTACCACTCTAACCTCACCACTCTTTTCATTGTAAAGTATTTCCTTTCAACCTTTGTTCATTTGAGTTTCTCACAAACTTTTAAATCTTTTTTTTTTTTTGCTTGACATTACATGATAATTCAGGCATTTTCCATTTTGCTATATAGTTATCATTATCATGTAAATGCAACATGATATTCCATCAGGAATATACCATGATGAACTTAATCATTCTATCATGGGCTATTTAGGTTGTTCTTTTAAAATTTGTTCTGCTAAAAAAAAAAAAAAATTGTTCTGCTGTTATCAAGAGCAGTGTATGTTGAACATTTGGGATGTGTGTAACTTTCTCATGCCTTATCTTATTTCCTGAGGATGGGTTGTGAGAAGTGGGATTACTGCTTCAAAGTATATAAACCTTTTTAGGACTTGATAGGTATTGCCAAATTACTTTTCAAATCTGTTGCATTTATCTCATCTGCCTCCAGCAGTTTCTTAGAGGATCAGTTTCATTGCATTTTTGCCAGCAGTAGATATTTGGATTTTTAAACATTTTTCTAATTTAATGAGGAAAAAATAGGTGTCCTTTTTTACTTTGGATTTCTTTGTTTAGTAGGGAGGTTGAATGCTTTTATGTATGCTTGTTTTTTAGCTGTATTTTCTGCTCTGTTTTACCCATTGTCTTTTCTTCATTTTAGACCCCAGAACAGCTTCTGAAACAGAAACGGATATCTGTGCCGAGTGGGAGATAAAGACCATCACTAGTGCTTTGAAAACTTACCTAAGGTAGGGACTTTCCATTTGCGGGGCATGGTGCCAGCTTGTTATCATGCAATCAGGAAGAAAGTTTTATTTTCAGCCTCCAGAGAGCTGTTGGGTGGGTGTTTGAGATGTGGAAACAGCTTATGTGTGGGTACAATTAGCTCAGCTGGTCAAACCGATTATAAATCATCCCTAGTTGATGGGTTGCCATTATGCAATGGTGCCATGAGTGATTTAGGAAGCTTTGCTGTTTTTGAGAAGCCACTATGACGATTAGCCTTTAACAGAACCTCAAATGTGGTATTCCCTGCAATCCCTGAATAATCTGCTAAAAAAACAAGGAATTGCGTATCCTATTCTATTGAGAATGCGTGATTACATACCCTACGTATTTGGGGAGCTCTGCACCTTGCACAGATAGAGTACACTGCTGGCCTTGCTCCTCAAAAATGAGAACTTAATGGCGCTCCTTTTTGACTCCTTCTGCTTAGGTTGGAGAATATGACTTCATTGGAGAGGAGACTGCTTTCCTTGTAATAATACGTGTAATATTCCTGCTACCTCCCACCCCTCCCTTGGTTATTAAGGGAGTGGGTGATTGACCAGCTGCTCACATCTCAGTTTCCCGAGTAGACTGAAAGCCATGCTGGACGTGAAGTATAGGAGTATTATCGTTCTCCACTGTAGTTCTTCTCACACAGGAAAGTGGGGGTCTAGTCTTAAACAGAGAGGAGAACGATAATCACGAATTGCATAAGCACTTGTACAGGTTTGTCAAGATTTAGTTGGCTTGAAAGCCACAGAAAAGGAATTGGTGATGCAGGTTTTATTGGCTGTTGGGGAATTGCTGGAAGGCTCTTGGAGTCAAGAGTAAGATGTCATGCAAGTGATGACTAAGAGTTGAAGCAGGGGATCCGATGAGAGTAAAATAAAACTCTGAACCAAGAATCATGGATCGTCTGTTGAGAAGCTTATCATTTAGACAATCAGTAAAAAAAACCCTCAAGTTTACAGTTAAACATATTCATAAAACATATTCATATCCCAACTACTACCATTGTAGTTCACACAAAACCAAATGGTAGAGGTTTGTATTTGGTACTTATTTGTCCATGTTGATATTGATTAGCTAATGGACAATAAGTATAAAAATAAATATATTTTAAATAACAGATAAAATTTGATTGTATCATGCCTAATGTTAAGGGTTCTAGCCCTTTGGCATTGTGGAGCAACACTCCATAGTGAATTTGCCACAAAAACACCTACAAAAGTCTTGCATAGTGTATCCAGATGAAGTGACTAAGATGCCAGGAAGACGAGAGTTTAAGAGCAGGTGATTGCAAATGTTGGGTTAGTTGCCTGCTTCTCAGACACATCTTAAAATGCTCTTGTGGAGGGCGAGTCACTGACTGAAAAGGAAATCTCTCAGTTTGCGCTAGACTTTTGCATTAGCACTTTTCTGGTTGTGACTCTATGAGACCTAAGTTGTATCCATTCCCTTAAAAAGGAGAAAGAATGAACATTTCAGGTGAAATCTCAGGACCCTTTCAAAAGGGAAACTAAGTTGGACTAAACTGAGTTGCTCTTGTTTGCCCGTGATCTTTGTCTTTGAGAAATGTAATACGGTCTGGCCGTCTCTAGGCTGCTAGGTAGCGAGAATAGGATTGTTTTCATTAAGCTGACTAGTGTGTATCCTTTTATTTCAGAATGCTTCCAGGACCACTCATGATGTACCAGTTTCAAAGAAGTTTCATCAAAGCAGCAAGTAAGTTTTCTTTTCGCCACAGTTTTAAGGGGAAAGGAATAGATTTTTCTATTTCAAAGAACAGTCAGTGTCCCAAAATAAGTATTACCTAATCCCTCATATTCTGCATGTAAACTACCCACATAAACACTCATGAGACTGTCACAGAATAAAAGCGAAACCAAGTCAGATTGCTAAGGGCCTTGTTAGCACGTTGAATTTACAGTCGAGGGGAGAAACTTCAGAAGTGTGTTTGGGGGTGATGGAGAGGTGAGAAAAGCAAGTTTGCCTTTGTAATTTTGATTATTGGAGTTCTAACTCCTTGGGTTTTTTCCAGCCCTGGAGTAGCATTTTTTGGAATGAATCAGACTCTGCCCATTACCTAAATTGAGCATCGGATGTATTTCCCTGAATCTGGCACCATTTATATAACTTCCCAGTTCTCTTTCCATCACGGCTTGCATTTATAGCTTCTGATCATTCTTCAGCTATATCATCTAAGCCCTGAGCGTCATATTACTGGGATTAAAATACATAGGGTTTAGGTGCAAGGCACCCTAAGTATACTGGACTCTGTCTACGTGGGGCAGGCCACCTGTAAGGGGCAGTAAGATTCTCTATCAGATTTAAGTCTGGCATAAATCCCCACTGTGCTATTATGTCCATAGCCTGTGCCTCTCCCTGTTTCCTTTAAGCCATCAGAGTTTGTTTACCCTGGTAGCTACTACTGGCCTAATTTAGGAGTACCTCTGTTCTGGTGGCCTTATCCACACATAGCCGTCCCCGTAAAGCAGGAGAAAGATCTGGGAGAAAGCTGGAAGTGAAGATGCTGTTTATGTGATTTCTTTCTCTGAGAAATTCCAAACCCATAGCAACCATTCTCTAATTAAACCTCACCTCAGTCCTATAAATAGGTGTGATGAGTGCCATCAATGTATTTCCCGGAGAAATGAAGCCACGTATCCAAGTTCAACCAAGAGAACGTGGCAGTCCATGATTTAGGTTATAGGTTGGCAGAAACATTTCCTTATTTTATCTGCCATTCCTTTCTTCTCCCAGGCTGGTTGTCACACATGACTTGAGAATAACTGGACATTTCCCTTGATGTCTTTGATGCTGTCTCGAGGTGTTATTTTGACATTTGAGACCCTTGCAAGGCTGTTCACGTACAATTTGTTTATCCCTTGATGAGTGCATAAAGTTCCTTCCTTCCTTGAAACGAAGCTGCCACTCTGTATAGCCAGCTGCTCCCGAGTTTGTTCCTGCTCCAAGTACGCGGCTGACTGGCTCCATTTCATCACATCATCATTCTGGCGTGAACTTTTTGACGGTCATTTTTTTTTTCATAGTTGCTCGTTCACATGTTTATTTAGCAAACATTTATTGGGCACCAGCCACATACCTATCACCGTGTTAGGCACTGGCTAGAAGGGAAAATGGAGGCCCAGAAGTGTTAACTGACTTGCCAAAAGTCCCTTGCTGAGAACCTCAACTTTCTGATGCCTGTTGGTCTCAGAAGATAATTTCTGATTTTTTAAGGGAGATCAGTCATGTTGACGGACATTTTTTCTTAATGAACTCTGTTAAGGAAAGCAGCATTAAAAGCACTTTTAGATCTAGTCGGTCTAGTCACAAGTACACAGAACAGGATCTTATACCTCTGAGAAATCCTCAGTCTCTTGTCCCAACATTTGGTTTCCTCTGATTTTTGTCTTGTAAACTGATTTAACTGTGGCCCTGATCCAGTATTGCCTCCCTCCTTCCTTCACAGAGCTGGAGAACCAGGAGTCACGGGTCTCTGAAATCCACAGCCTTGTTCATCGGCTCCCAGAGAAAAATAGGCAGATGTTACAGCTGCTCATGAACCACTTGGCAAAGTAGGTTTAAGACTGATTGCTGGCCTTTCTCTCAGCCCTGGAAAGTTCTTATCTTAGCACTAAAGCTGGTCTCAGTTCTGCTTATGTTTCCTTCTCCCACTGTTGCATCTGGTATGCTGGAGGCTCAGGAAAGAAATGTGGGAAATATTAACTGCAGTGGGTAACAGCAGCACATGCCAGATGGGCTTTGCAGCGGAGGCTGGGGAGGTGCCCATGCCACCAGGCCACCAGGCAGAGTTTGCAGGGGGGTTTGTGTTCTCGTGATGATCAAGGCCAATAGGAGTGTGTCCTCCGTGATACCAGATCACCAAACAGATTTTTCAGGAGTTACATGTTCTTGTGATGATTAAGAGCAAACAGGAATATGTTACAAGTTTACAGACCTTGGATTTGGAATAAAGAGGCCTGGCTTCTAGAGTTGATTCTGTTCTTAACAAGCCACTTAACTAGCCCTGGACAAGCCACTGACCCCTCGATTCCTTAGTTTCTTCATCTGTCAAATATGGGTAGTAGGCTCCCCCTTCTCTATAATGTCATTGATTTTAAATGTTACGTGTATTAAAGCCTTTGAAGAAGTATAAAGAATAGAGGAATTGGCAAATGTCCATTTGCCCTCTGAGAGAATCAAAGAAAATCAGTGGGGGCCTGATTTTCCTGCTAGGAATATTTATACTCTTGGAATGGTTTGGATTTTTTGTGTATTTACTGTTGCCTGAGCTGCTTTGGATTGGCCTTGCTGATACCCCTTGCTGTATCAGGCATGTGTGTATGTTCTAACCTTGTCTTAACTTTGATGGATGTTCTTTATTGGAGACTAGCGCATAAGAAAAGACAGACTATAACAGTTAACCTAAATTGTTAAACTCTACATGCTGTGGAACTGACGCGTTATAATTTCAGCTCTTACCCATACTTTGTTCTGGCATTAAGTCATGTCTTTGGGATAATTTGATACTCTGCCGAGGGAGATGATGATGATTTGTTTTCATGTTTCTACCAAGCATTTGATATTTTGGAGAGAGAGTATAGATGTTACCATAAAGATTTCCATAGGTCTTAATGATGAAGGAACAAGAGTTTTGCATGCTGGTGAGAAGCAGTTAGGCTGAGTAAAGGGTTGCTCCATTCCAGGTCACATAGTTTTTCTTGCCATGCCATCTCTGAACTGCATGTTCAGAAACAATTAAGTGTAGCTGAGCACATGCAAGTTTTCAAGGAGTATATGCACCTCCCCCCCTCCCCCCAAATGTCAAAGAATCCTGATGAATGTGTTTAAAATAATGGGAACTGGGCTTTAAAAAGTAACTCCAGGTGCTCTGACATGACGGTGTGGTGCCTATTCCACACAAACCCAGTCAGGCATTTGTGAAACGGGAAAGCTGGCTTAGATCTTAGTTGCGCACTTGAAGGGCCTGCACCAAAACAGAGGAAGTTCCAGGTACATCGTCCAGCCAAGCATGTGTGGCGATGCTCCTGACTGTTTTATGGCCACTGGGTCTTAGGGAGGCCTCCATGCCTTCTGGGAGCAGCTAGAGAAGGGATAGGAAGCAGCTGAAGGCAGTCGGGCTGTTCAGGCTGTGCAGTGTGATGAGAGCTTAATTGGACTGAGAGAGAACAAGAGTCATTGGTGATCCAGGAAAGCCAGAACTGAATCTTCCCATTTTTAACATGCCCTGAGGATTGTTAGGAATCCTTAAAGAAAAAGAAATAGAAAATCCAAAACCCTTAAGGTGGGTATTGGGCCAATGAACCTGTTCATCTCCTGGTGGATGCTTCACTTTCTCCCTCTGGTTCCACCCTCTTCTCTCCCAACCCCATTCAGTCCAGTCTTTGTCCCTAAGCCGAGGAGAAGTACAGCTGGAACGTGCATGTTAAAGCTGTGGCCTTGACTTTTTGCCTTCTAAAGAATTTAAACCAATTTTGTTGCTGGAGTTATTTATTTTGTAGCATTTCTGGAGCATTGTGTGTTATCTTTGATACTTAACAGTGATTTTCTTTGGTTCTGTGAGGTTCAGTGGCATTTCTTTGTTCATGTGATCATTAAGAAGTCTACATATAGACAAGCCCTCATGGCTGTAATGTGAGTTGGTCATGATGGTAGAACACACAGACTCCCGTTACCAGCGTGCTGTGTTCTTGGTCTCTGGAGCCTCTAGATTTAAAATGTCCTGGAGGAGATGAGTATAAACGAGCACTGCTGAATCCAGTAAGGAGTATTTACTTCAGTTTGAAAAAATGTTTTGGCACCCAGAGGAGTTCTAAGATTCTACGTAAACTCTCTATTCTCATTTACAGCACTGTCCTATTTTAAAATCGAACAGGAAGGGAAAGTTAACTTGGGACAAGGGGTTTGTCTGTTTCATTCCTGTTTTCTCAGGTTCAGACTTACCCAAGGATATGCCTGAGCTATTGTTCCTCTGGTCTACTTACTTAATGGTCAGCTTCCTTCCTAAGTTTTGGTTTCAGGGTTGGTTCTGCTGGAAAACCTGGTGTTTACTTCTCTCATTACTTACTGTGTTTGCCCTGTACATCCCAGGCATCTGGTTCAAAGGGAAGATATTTTGTGTATTTTTTAAAGTACTCTTTTGAAACACTTTACAAAATTGATTTCCTTTAGCTGTGGAGGAAGAGTTAAGACATTTTATATTTAATTCCAAGTAGAAATGCATTCAGAGGGGAAAGAATAAAAACTCCAGACCTCCACGCAAATGATTACCAGGATACATCCAAATCACAGAGCTCTTGGATTTGTTTCAGACCTCAGAAGGAACATAAAAATTATAGGCAACTCTGCACATATTTTTGTTGTCCCAGCTTAAATCTACTATGAAAATTAGATGTTTTCTATTTGGAACCTGGAATCTAGTATACAGTCTGGAGTCATGTGACTCAAAGGATGGTTACACTCACCTGGGGTGCTTGTTTACATTGACATTTACATTGCTGGCCCCCCCCTCCCCCCCCGTTGATCTGCTGAATTGGACTCTGCCTGGGACTCTGCATTTTTAATTTACTTCCCAGGCAAACAGTCTTTTGAGAACCACTGGCCTAGAGAATGGGCCATATGCAGGGATTTTCTAGGAGGGAGAAAAATGGTATTGAGAGGAATGGATTGGAATTTAGGAGGTTATTAGAAATAGGGAAGAAGAAACTCAAAGCAGTGAGTTCAAAAAAGGAGATTTTATTTGCATAATTAAATTACTAAAAAAAAATCGGTTGTGATTTCCCATGTCTCTACAATTCGCCTTTCATTAAATTGAGTGTTCAGCACATGACTTAGTTTTAAAATCACACACAAAGCATTTTTAATAATAAAGAAAATTGCCCCCAGCTGGCTTTGGGACCTTGTGGAAATCATTCAACATCTCTGAGCCTGGTTTTGTGACTGCCTTTCCAATCACGTGAGTCTGTGTTTTCATCAGATAGAAAGGGGGCAAAAAAAGAAAAAAATTCCCAATCTTATAATTGTAGAAGGAAATAAGAGTAGATGAGTAATGAAGACTAATTTCATGGTAGCTCCCCAATGTTTGCATACTATTATGGCTCCAAGTATGTTGTATATCCCCACACATACCATTCACAGTGGCTCATTGGAACTTTATTACAGTGTTTATGCTGCATGGGAGGATTTCAAAGAGCTCTTCATACATCCGGAATGGCTAATAACAATACCTTTTCACAGCTGGTTTTCCCGAAACACTTACTGAGAAATAAATCTTAGTCTCTTTTCTTTTTTGAAGCAACTACTCCTTTGTTGCCTGGGTGTTTTCAGGAAGCCAGAGCCCTTTTCTTGCTTCTCCAAAGAAGAATTGTATCATTTTAGATGCTTCGGACTGCAAGAAACAGAAAATCCTATTCATAGTGGCTTAAACAATAAGGGAATCTGTTGTGTCATTACACAAAATCAGTCCTGAGGGTTGGTTAATTTCTTGGCTCATGAAGTACTTGTGTTATTTCCACGGTCCTGCTCACAGCCAGCTTCACTGGGTTGGCTAGCTCCTTTCAGGATCATAAGATGTTGTGTTGCATCTCTGCACATGAGCGGTTGTCCAGGGCAGAAAGGTATTACAGTTGATCCTTGAGCAGCATGGGTTTGCACTGTGGGGGTCCACTTATACATGGATTTTTTTTTTCACTAAATATGCACTGTTTATATGCATAATGCAATATGGTTGAATCCATGGATGCGGAACCATGGATATGGAGGGCCAATATAAAGTTATATTAGGATTTGCAACTGTGTAGAAGTATGGATCAGGGGTAACTGTATTTCTTCTCTGAGTCTCTTTTTAAGAGATGTGATGATACTTTTCCCAGCAGTTCTCCAATAGACTTCCTATCACATCTCATTGGTTTGTAGCATTCACTAGCAAAGGGAATGGGACCACTGTGATATTTTACCCCAAACAGTATTTACCTGGGTCATTTGTGGGAGGCATGGATACCCACATAAAAGCAGGGCTCTGAGTAGGCAACCCATAGTGCCTACTGCAAGTAATCCAGGTAAAATAACATTTAACAAAGAGTATTAAGTCTCTTGAATGATCTTTGCATGGTGTGCTAACTCGATCAGGACATGTGGGACAAGAAGGCCAATTTGGGAGGGGAGATGAATACACCTGCCATGTGGGCACATATACCCTGAAATACCAAGATTTGTGGGGATGGAGGGTGAGAGAGAGAAATGAAGAGGGCAAAATCAACTTCAGTCCGATTGCCACTTGCTGATTCTCTGTTGTTCTTTTCATTACCCAATTGCTTAATGTTTATTTGGGTAATCTGTTACATGTGACTTTCCCTAAAGGACAAAATTCTATAGATGGCAAGGATCAGGAAGGAATATTGTGGGCAAATGCTTGGCATACAAGTGAGACCTTATCAAAATAATATGTAGACTCCATTGCTGTAAGTTATCCATGGTTGAACATCCGGTGGCTTGGCTGTTTTCTCCTTCCTGTGACTGGAGTTTGAGTACTTCCAGGCATCCCTGCAAGTCAGGAAGGACGTATTCACATTTCCTTAACGTTCTAGATGCAGAGTGAATTGGGTTCATGTAAAGATGCCTGTGGTTATTTAAAAAAAAAAAAAAAAAAAAATCATTGCTAGGCTTTGGCACCAAGGAGGATGGGCCCTGGTAGTTAACTAGCATCCCTTAAAGTTCTCAAGAAAGGGTCAAAATAAAAGGAAGTGACTACTTGGCATTAGCATATATCTTATAGATACTCTACTATTCCTTCTTCCTCCATCCCAAGTCTAGACGATAAGATTTAGCTTACCTGGAGAGCTGCTGAACATACGAGAAGCGCTTCTTATTTCCTTGCCATCAAGACTAGTCCAAACAAAACAGCCGTGGAATTTTACAAAGCACATTTAAAAGACAACAGTACTTTCGAGATGATGTCTTTCTAAGATGGAAAGCTCCGGTGAACTTCTCTGGCAGCCTTCCCTCAGCCATACACCCTGGCTTCGGAACCTTTCTTTTCTCTAGTAACCACTAGACACCCACGGCTGCCGGCACAGAATTGCTTGGCTGCCGGGCCACAGGTGTTGTGGCCTGATAGCCCCCCAGAGCCACGTTGACCACATTCTCCAGGTCCATTTGGCTTCTGCCTCACTGACTCCTATCCTGAACCGATAGTTCTGGTGATTTTAACCCCTCACTGTCTTTTGAATCTGTCCACTTTCCTCCATGTCCATCACTACGTCCCTAGTCCGAGCTGTCATCATCTCTTCCCCAGACTGTTTGCAAAGGCCTCTTGCTGGCTTGCTCTAGCTGGTGGAGCTCTGGCTCCCTGCCAGGCCGCAGAATGCATGCTCTGTAGCTGGGGAACTTGGAACACTGCGAATCCCAACTTGTGATTCCCCTGCTTAAAAAAACGTCAAAGGCAGCTTTCCCCTTGCTCTTAAGACAAAACTCTGGATATGGCCTCCACAGGACCTTTTCTGGACTGGGCCCTTTCAGACTTTGCAGCCTCATCTGTGTCCCTCAAGATCACACTGCATCCGTACTGCATGGTGCACAGTGGATGCGCATGAGTATTTGTTGGGTAGAAGCATGAAGCATCTCTTAACCATCTCTCAACTATCCTCTTCCCCACTCCCTCTCTTTTTTTTTCCCTGTTTGGAATGGCCCCTCCCCACCTTTTGCCTGCCAAAGTCTACTTCATTCTTTAGCCTCAGCTCCAATGCCACTGCCTACAAGAATCCTTTCTGCCTCAGGTGCCCTCTTGCTTTCCTGAACTCCCATAGCCTTTGCTTATTCCTGTCTTTCAACGTGTATCACATTCCACCTGTGGGACAGTTTACAAGGTATGTATCTTCTCACTCCTACTAGGTCATAAGCTCCCGGGGGACAGGCAGTCTGTCTTCCTTTATCTTTGTGTCTTACCTAGAGGTTGCAAACAAGGGCCTCTAGCCAGAGCAGCCCACACATGTACTCGATTTGGTATTGTTGTCCCCCACATTGCTGTTTTTAAAATTTGGACAGGTTTCCAACATTTTTAACAGGGGTCATTTTACTTGGAAAAATTCAGATCTCCTTGCTAGCAATTGGCTGGAAGTAAGTGAGGGCCACACCCTATCCCCCTGGGCATACCTTCTTCAGTTTGCCTAGTTCCTAGTAGTCCCTAGTGCCTGGCCATGGGGTAGACATTAGGGTGTTCAGCCCTTGACCTATCTGTCTGCTGATCCCAGAAAAGGGACTTGATATTTGGTGATCACATAATGAACAAACAGAAATGGGCTGGGAGAATTATTTCCCTGACCAGCTCTGTTTTCTTCCTGAAAGATTTATTATTTTTGATAGATTGGAGATCCCTGGAAGAAGTGAGAGATACTGCTTCCAGGCCTGTTTATGTGTATGGGGCAGGGAGAAGAGTGTATTTTTTTAAGACTAAGAATGGGATTCTCAAAGGACCTTCTCTAGCTATTTTTGGCAGAGCCAAAGGAAAATCTATTTAAAGGGACACTGCAAAGAGGACAAGCACATATTTTAAAGCAAACAGGCAACTTAGCACTTTAAATTAATGGAAATGCAGAAGAAATCAGAGCTCAACCCTTATTCAGCCTACTTGCCAGACTTTCACTTACTTTCAACCCAGGAATTTCTCTCTTTTGTGGCCTTCCAGCCTTCAGGGTTAGGAGAAGGAAAGACACAAGTTCAGTTTAAATTTTTTGCTTTAAAAAAAAAAACAACAAAATTCCTGAATTCAAGGAACTAAATCTTTCACATCACAAGAAATGCCCATCGTGAAAGGGGAAATGCTCAGCTTCAAGCTGTGAACACTCAGCAGTCTTAGAGCCCCTTTGATTTGGGTCTCTTGTTTGTTATGATTTGTTCTGCTTCTGTTTGGGTGAATTTTTTCAGTGACTTTCCTGGTTTTTGATACACCTCTGATACTTCCTTTTCTGAACCCATGGAGTCACCTATAGAGTTCCCTTTCAAATTCAGGGAGGAGCAAAGGAGAGGATGCTATGTTTTCCTCTCTTAGTGGCTACCCCCTTTTACTTCAGGGTCTTATAGACGTTAGAGTATTAACAAGCATGGACACGACTTTGTTTCCTCTTTGCCAACCCTTATCAGAGCCAGATTTCTTTCCGTCCCTCCTTCCCTCCCCTGCTCCTTCCCTCCCCAGCTCCTTCCCTCCCCACTTCCCTCCCTCTCTTCCTCTCTTCCTTTTCTGATTTTGAGTCCTCTCTCTTTTTTTCTTGGTGAGTCTAGCTAAAGGTTTGTCTGTTCTGTTTATCTTTTTAAAAACCAGTTCTTAGTTTCATCGATCTTTTCTTTGTCTTTTTTAGTCTCTCTTTCATTTATTTCTGCTCTTATGAGCCAGATTTCTTATGTGTTGGCCATGGGGGTGGTTTCATTAAATGTCTCTCTTTGGTGGAGTGTCAGTGACTAACTGATTCACTTGCACTTTTTTGAGCACTGAAGCCCTCTCTTGCCATATCCTCTTTGCATTGCATGGTGAGCATTATCTGTGATATTTATTTTCTTACACTGACTGGTTTTCCAACCAACTCACAACTATTGTAGCTCAAATGTGGCAGCTGCAGCGAGGCAGCTGGCAGACTTCAGGGTAATTGCAGTTCATCTGTAGGTGCTTGAGAGTTCAGTGATAAAGAGAACATTCTGGAGCCAGACTGCCTAGTTTTGCTCGTCTCTTCTGAAACCTGTGTGAAGTACTTCAGTTCTTTATGCCTGAGTTTCCTCATCTGAATAAGGAGATATAATAATTGTATTAGAAACATTTAAATTAGCACATCAGATTCTCTTGGCTTCTCCTGTATGTATTTCAGCCACCAGTGTGGTGACCAGTTGTGTAGCCTCCAACTCATTTCACACAGGTGCAGCCTGATAGCTTGTAGCCTCATGCCCTTACCATGTGCCTCCTGCCTCTTACCTCCCACCCAAGGGAGACATGACACAAAGTGCCGTCCACACGTGTACAACCTGGAAGCAAAGGAGTATTAAAAAGAGCAAAGGAGTATTAAAAAAATAAAACTTTGACTAATGGGAGGTGAGAGCTGGGCATACTGAATAGCAGTCATTAGGTAGCCTCTCGGAAGATGGTCCCAAGAGATGGAGCAGGTATTGGTGCTTGAAGCAGGTAGGGGTTAGCTTCTCTGCCTCATTCCTCCTGAGAACCCCCTAGTAGAATAGAATAGTGTCATATAAGCCTTCACCTCAGACTCTTCTTTCTGGGAAACCTAAAGACAACAATAGCACCTACCCTCTTAGAGTCATTGTGAGGATTAAGTTAATTCATCCACCTAAATCTCTTAGGAGAGCATCTGGCAAGCAGTATAATGTAGGCTTTCAGAGAAATCAGGGGATGGAGGAAGGAGGGTCATGGAGCTGTACCTGAAGGTGTGGGAAGATGGAGAAATTGTTCTAACAATTAAACCAAAACAAGGCATTCTTACTGAAGGGACGGGGCTTTCTTCACAGTTCTGTTCTTGGCAAGCAAAACCCTTAGGGCTGAATGCCGAAAACATAGCACACATGGCTCTTACCCACTTGGGAGATTTGCATGTGTGCATATGTTTACTTTTGCTTTGCTTTTGTTTTCTTGGCAGTTTGTGTGTGTTTGGGCCAAAGGGCTGAGCATCTATCTCAGTCTTCGTAGCAAAGGGTGAGCCAGCATTGGGTCAGCTGGGAGAAAGCCACTGATATCTGCTTTCAGGTCACACCTTACACCAAGCCTTACAGTTCCCTGTGAGTATTCGGAGCTTTTCATGAGTCACATGCCCTGTGGAGTGGTGCACCTGTTTGAAACAAGCTGTGTGGTGCTGATTTCCACGGGAGGTCAGCAGCTTCTCACCCTCACCCTCCTGCTTCTTGGTGTCGCAAGGCTGATTTCATCTCAGAAGCAGCTGTCTTTGCTGCAATTTAATAACTCTTAATTTCCTGGAGGGGGAACGACACGTTTTTATCATGAAGAGTCATCTTAGTCTGCATGGTCTGGAAATTTCCACTCATCTTTGTGATCTTTGAAATGTTTCTCTTTGTGGGAGAGTCTGACTTGTCTTCTTTCTTACTCAGTGTGACTGCCTTTCAGATGCCATTCCCAGATTATAGAGTCTCATCCAGTGTGAGAACGGTTCTCTTTGCCTCCGGTTTACCCCTTAGTGTAGTCTTCATGTGGGTCTCCCTCCCTGAGTCACTGAAATCTGTAATGAAGGATTAATCTACGCTCTAAGAAGAGTTGTACATGTATTTGTCTTCATTCTGTCTTGGTAGACACTTTGGCAGTTTAACTCAAAAAAGGGGGTTTGAAGAAATGTTAAGGCGATTTGAATTTTGGTATCTGTCTTTTCTGCTTTCTCACATGTATTGAAATGCTTTTCTTTAAGCAGTTTAGCATGCTGATTTAGTGTTTCCACTTTAGTATTGTAAGTATAAATCATTATTTCTTGGTTCTGTGCAAGGTGGTAGAGGAACCCAACACGTCTGGCTTGTTGGTTTACTGCAAGACTCTTCCTGTTCACTTGGAGGTGCATAGGATTTGATAGAACAGAATCACTGTTTCATTAAAGTCAGGATTTCAGTGAGAAAATCGGGTAACCCTAAGGTCCCAAGGAAGAATTGGTGTATTAGGTCTTCAGTTGTAAGAAACAGACGTCAACTGTGGCTAATTTTAAAAAAAAAGAAGGGAATTTACTGACAGTCTTCTTGGAGTAATTGAAAGCAGAGTTGAACCATCAGACATTGGAATGCAACCTCAAGGGCCCTTATGTGCCTCACATCCTACTCCATGTCCCTACACCATTCACTCTTCTCTTCTAGATGATAGTCTCAGATTTTGCTTCCTGTTTCACTGAGAAAATAGATGTGACAGGAGAACGTCCACAAGCCACCACACCTGCGCCCATGTTCCTGTCTTCTCTCCATGGGTGATAGAAGAACACTCAGTGCTTCTACCTAAAGGCAGTCCCATCACTGGGGCACTAGAGCTGATCCCCGATTGCATCCAGCAGGATTTGGCTCCAATAGTTTTCCCCTCTGTCTCCTTACATCATTGACTTTGTAGTTTCTGCTGAATCTTTCTCATCAGCACTTATAATTTCTGTGATCCTTTACAAATGGAGAACAACAACAACGAAACAAAAATCCTTTCTAGATCTTGCATCCCTTTCTAGATACCATCCCTTTTCTCTGTGCTCTTCTCAGCAGAATATCTTAAATAGTTGTCTGTGTCACCGTGTCCAAATCCTCTCTTGAACCTACACCATTTGGGCTTTTTTTTTTGGTTGCGCTGGGTCTTCATTGCTGCGCGTGGGCTTTCTCTAGTTGCAGCAAGCGGGGGCCGCTCTTTGCTCCGGTGCGTGGGCCTCTCATTGTGGTGGCTTCTCTTGTTACGAAGCACGGGCTCCAGGCGCACGGGCTCAGTAGTTGTGGCTCATGGGGTCTAGAGCGCAGGCTCAGCAGTTGTGGTGCACGGGCCCAGTTGCTTCACGGCATGTGGGATCTTCCCAGACCAGGGATCGAACCCATGTCCCCTGCATTGGCAGGTGGATCCTTAACCACTGCACCACCAGGGAAGTCCCACCACTCGGGCTTTTATACCTACTGCTCCACTGAAATGCCTCTTGTTGGTGATGCTAAGTCAGTTTCAACTTCCCTTCCCTGATGGTTCTGAAGGATTTAACACAGTTTCGCACTCTCTCCTCCTTGAAATACGTTCTTCACTTGGTTTCCAGGTCATCATACTCTCCTGTTTTTTTCCCCTACCTCCTTGGTTGCTCCTTTTCAGACTCATTTTCTGTGCCCCAGGATTTATTCGGTCCTTTGATCCTTAGACCTGCTCTGCCCACTTTCCCTCCTCTCTCTCCCCAGTGAGGTCTTGCTCTAGGATTGCAACCTCCAGCCCCGGTGCTCCCTACCCACAAGCATTGCTTAATTTTTTTCCATAGCATGTATCACCATCTAATATACTGTATATTTGACTTATGTATTTATTGTTTTCTTCTCACTGAAATGTAAGCTCTGTGAGGATGAAAATTTGTCTGTCTGTACACTGCCTGCAGCAAAGCTTTGCACGTAGCAAGAGGCGCTCTCCATAAATATTTGTCGAATAATGAAGGAAATAAAGGGTGGAAAATATCCAGGGAACTAATGGGTGGCCCTGGAGCACTACCTTTTGAATGTCTCACCTCTGAACACCTTTGTCTTCTTATGATTCCACTACAGGTTAACGTTACTAATGAAGAGAGAATAATGGCCTCCCTTGGGTAATGCACTCACTTCTGTGGCGAGGTGGTAGCGGGGTACTCAGCTGACATTCTTGGTAGGACCACATCTAATGGGAGAGGGGCAATCCAAGGAAAAATTGGAGTATTTGTCTTTCTCTGTCTGACGTATTTCACTTAGCGTAATACCCTCTAGGTCCATCCATGTTGTCACAAATGGGAAAGATTTCATTATTTTTTATGGTTGAGTAAAAATTCCAGTGTGTGTGTATGTATCATATCTTCTTTATCCATTCATCCACCATTGAGCACTTAGGTTACTTCCATATCTTGTCTATTGTAAATAGCGCTGCAGTGAACATTGAGATGCATATATCTTTTCAAATTAGTGTTTTTGTTGTCTTTGGCTAAATACCCAGAAGTAGAATTGCTGGATCATATGGTAGTTCTGTTTTTTGAGGAACCTTCATACTATTTTCTGTAGTGGTTGTACCAACTTACATTCCCTACAACAGTTCACAAGGATTCCCTTTTCTCTCCACCATCACCAACACTTGTTTCTTATACTTTTGATAATAGCCATTCTCATAGGTGTGAGGTGATATATCATTGTGGTTTTGATTTGCATTTCCCTGATGATTAGTGATGTTGAGCATCTTTTCATGTGCCTGTTGGCTATCTGTATGTCTTCTTTGGAAAAATGTCTATTCAGGTCCTCTGCCCATATTTTAATCAGATTTTTTGGTTTTCGATCTTGAGTTGTATGAATTCTTTATATATTTTGGATATTAATCCCTTATCAGACATATCGTTTGCAAATATCTTCTGCTGTTTAGTAGGTTGCCTTTTCATTTTGTTGAAGGTTTTCTTTGCTGTGCAAAAGCTTTTTAGTTTGATGTAGTCCCATTTGTTTAGTTTTGTTTTTGTTACCCTTACCCAAAGAGACAGACCTAAAAACGTGTTGCTAAGACCAGTGTCAAAGAGCTTACTGCCTATGTTTTCTTCTAGGAGTTTTATGGTTTCAGGTCTTACATTTAAGTCTTTAATCCATTTTGAGGTTTTTTTGTTTTTGTTTTTGTGTTTTGTTTTGTTTTTGTATATGGTCTAAGAAAGTGGACTAGTTTTATTCTTTTACATGTAGCTGTCCAGTTTTCCTAGCAACATTCAATGAACAGACTGTCTTTCCCCCATTGTATATTCTTGCCTCTTTTGTTGTAAATTAATTGACCGTATAAGCATGGGTTTATTTCTGGGCTCTCTATTCTGTTCCATTGAGCTATGTGTCTGCTTTTGTTCCAGTACCATACTGTTTTGATTACTATAGCTTTGTATAGTATAGTTTGGAATCAGGGAGTGTAATACCTCCAGCCTTCTTCTTTCTCAAGATTGCTTTGCCTATTTGGGGTCTTTTGTGGTTCCATACAAATTTTAGGATTATATGTTCTAGTTCTGTGAAAAATGCCATGAGTATTTTGATAGGGATTGAATAGGTAAGTTTTTTGGGTAGTATGGACACTTTAACAATTTTAATTCTTCCATTGCATGAGCATGGAATATCTTTCCATTTATTTGCGTCATCTTCAATTTCTTTTATCAATGTCTTACACTTTTCAGAGTACAGGTCTTAATTTCTCTTTCTGATAGATCATTATTAGTATATAGCAACACTGTAGATTTCTGTAATATTGTATCCTGCAACTTTACTAAATTCACTTACTAATTCTAAAAGCTTTTTGGTGGAGTCTAGGGTTTTTTATATATAGTATCTTGTCATCTGCAAACAGTGACTATTTTACTTCTTCCTTTCTAATTTGGGTGTCTTTTTTTTTTTTTTCTTGTCTGATTGCTGTGGCTAGGACTTCCAATACTACATTGACTAAAAGTGGGAAGAGTGGGCATCCTTGTCTTATTCCTGATCTTAGAGGAAAAGATTTCAGCTTTTCACTGTTGAGTATGATGTTAGCTGTGGGTTTGTCATATATGACCTTTATTATGTTGAGGTACATTCCCTCTATACCCACTTTGTTGAGAGTTTTTATCATAAATGCATGTTGGATTTTGTCAAATACCTTTTCTGAATCTACTGAGATGATCATATGATTTTTGTCCTTTATCTTGTTAATGTCACGTATCACATTGATTGATTTGTGGTTGTTAAATCATCCTTGCGTGCTTGGGTTAAATCCAACTTGGTCATGATGTATGATGTTCTTAATGTATTGTTGAATTCAGTTTGCTAGTATTTTGTTGAGGATTTTTCATCTATGTGCATCAGGGATATTGGCCTGTAATTCTTCGTTTTTGTACTGTTTTTGTCTGGTTTTAGTATCATGGTAATGCTGGTGTTGTAGAATGAGTTCAGAAGCATTCCTTTCTCATCTATTGTTTGGAATAGTTTGAGAAGAATAGATATTAACTCTTCTAAATGTTTGGTAGAGTTTACCTGTGAAGCTGTCTGGTCCTGGACTTTTGTTTCGTGGGTGTTTTTTGATGACTGATTGCTAGTGATTGGTCTGTTCAGATTTTCTGTTTCTTCCTGATTCAGTCTTGGGAGATAGAATGTTTCTAGGAATTTAACCATTTCTTCTAGTTGTCTGATTTGTTGGCATATAGTTGTTTTAGTAAGGTTATTATTCTTTGGTATCAGTTTTGTTTTTTTTTTTTTAAGATTTTTAGAAATTTCATGTAATGTCTGAAACATTTATATTAACATATTTCCATACAAATAACCCAATGAAAGTTTAGTATTAGTTGTTTTGTTTGTTTTTTTATACTGCAGGTTCTTATTAGGCATCAATTTTATACACATCAGTGTATACATGTCAATCCCAATCGCCCAATTCAGCACACCACCATCACCACCCCACCGCAGTTTTCCCCCCTTGGTGTCCATATGTCCATTCTCTACATCTGTGTCTCAACTTCTGCCCTGCAAACTGGCTCATCAGTACCATTTTTCTAGGTTCCACATACATGCATTAATATACGATATTTGTTTTTCTCTTTCTGACTTACTTCACTCTGTATGACAGTCTCTAGATCCATCCACGTCTCAACAAATGACTCAATTTCGTTCCTTTTTATGGCTGAGTAATATTCCATTGTATATATGTACCACGACTTCTTTATCCATTCGTCTGTTGATGGGCATTTAGGTTGCTTCTATGACCTGGCTATTGTAAATAGTGCTGCAATGAACATTCGGGTGCATGTGTCTTTTTGAATTACGGTTTTCTCTTGGTATATGCCCAGTAGTGGGATTGCTGGGTCATATGGTAATTCTATTTTTAGTTTTTTAAGGAACCTCCATATTGTTCTCCATAGTGGCTGTATCAATTTACATTCCCACCAACAGTGCAAGAGGGTTCCCTTTTCTCCACACCTTCTCCAGCATTTGTTGTTTGTAGATTTTCTGATGATGCCCATTCTAACAGGAGTGAGGTGATACCTCATTGTAGTTTTGATTTGCATTTCTCTAATAATTAGTGATGTTGAGCATCTTTTCATGTGCTTCATGGCCGTCTGTATGTCTTCTTTGGAGAAATGTCTATTTAGGTCTTCTGCCCATTTTTGGATTGGGGTGTTTGTTTCTTTAATATTGAGCTGAATGAGCTGTTTATATATTTTGGAGATTAATCCTTTGTCCGTTGATTCATTTGCAAATATTTTCTCCCATTCTGAGGGTTGTCTTTTCGTCTTGTTTATGGTTTCCTTTGCTGTGCAAAAGCTTTGAAGTTTCATTAGGTCCCACTTGTTTATTTTTGTTTTTATTTCCATTACTCTAGGAGGTGGATCAAAAAAGATCTTGCTGTGATTTATGTCAAAGAGTGTTCTTCCTATGTTTTCCTCTAAGAGTTTTATAGTGTCCAATCTTATATTTAGGTCTCTAATCCATTTTGAGTTTATTTTTGTGTATGGTGTTAGGGAGTATTCTAATTTCATTCTTTTACATGTAGCTGTCCAGTTTTCCCAGCACCACTTACTGAAGAGACTGTCTTTTCTCCATTGTATATCTTTGCCTCCTTTGTCATAGATTAGTTGACCATAGGTGCGTGGGTTAATCTCTGGGCTTTCTATCTTGTTCCATTGATCTATGTTTCTGTTTTTGTGCCAGTACCATATTTTCTTGATGACTGTAGCTTTGTAGTATAGTCTGAAGTCAGGGAGTCTGATTCCTCCAGCTCCGTTTCTTTCCCTCAAGACTGCTTTGGCTATTCGGGGTCTTTTGTGTCTCCATACAAATTTTAAGATGATTTGTTCTAGCTCCGTAAAAAATGCCATTGGTAATTTGATAGGGATTGCATTGAATCTGTAGATCGCTTTGGGTAGTATACTCATTTTCACAATGTTGATTCTTCCAATCCAAGAACATGGTATATCTCTCCATCTGTTGGTATCATCTTTAATTTCTTTCATCAGTGTCTTATAGTTTTCTGCATACAGGTCTTTCGTCTCCCTAGGTAGGTTTATTCCTAGGTATTTTATTCTTTTTGTTGCAGTGGTAAATGGGAGTGTTTCCATAATTTCTCTTTCAGATTTTTCATCATTAGTGTATAGGAATGCAAGAGATTTCTGTGCATTAATTTTGTATCCTGCAACTTTACCATATTCATTAATTAGCTCTAGCAGTTTTCTGGTGGCAGTTTTAGGATTCTCTATGTATAGTATCATGTCATCCGCAAACAGTGACAGTTTTACTTCTTCTTTTCCAATTTGTATTCCTTTTATTTCTTTTTCTTCTCTGATTGCCGTGGCTAGGACTTCCAGAACTATGTTGAATAATAGTGGTGAGAGTGGACATCCTTGTCTCGTTCCTGATCTTAGAGGAAATGCTTTCAGTTTTTCACCATTGAGAATGATGTTTGCTGTGGGTTTGTCATATATGGCCTTTATTATGTTGAGGTAGGTTCCCTCTGTGCCCACTTTCTGGAGAGTTTGTATCAGAAATGGGTGTTGAATTTTGTCAAAAGCTTTTTCTGCGTCTATTGAGATGATCATATGGTTTTTATTTTTCAATTTGTTAATATGGTGTATCACATTGATTGATTTGCGTATATTGAAGAATCCTTGCATCCCTGGGATAAATCCCACTTGATCGTGGTGTATGATCCTTTTAATGTGTTGTTGGATTCTGTTTGCTAGTATTTTGTTGAGGATTTTTGCATCTGTATTCATCAGTGATATTGGTCTGTAATTTTCTTTTTTTGTAGTGTCTTTGTCTGGTTTTGGTATCAGGGTGATGGTGGCCTCATACAATGAGTTTGGGAGTGTTCCTTCCTCTGCAATTTTTTGGAAGAGTTTGAGAAGGATGGGTGTTAGCTCTTCTCTAAATGTTTGATAGAATTCACCTGTGAAGCCATCTGGTCCTGGACTTTTGTTGGAAGATTTTTAATCACAGTTTCAATTTCATTACTTGTGATTGGTCTGTTCATATTTTCTGTTTCTTCCTGGTTCAGTCTTGGAAGGTTATACCTTTCTAAGAATTTGTCCATTTCTTCCAGGTTGTCCATTTTATTGGCATAAAGTTGCTTGTAGTAGTCTCTTAGGATGCTTTGTATTTCTGCGGTGTCTGTTGTAACTTCTCCTTTTTCATTTCTGATTTTATTGATTTGAGTCCTCTCCCTCTTTTTCTTGATGAGTCTGGCTAATGGCTTATCAATTTTGTTTATCTTCTCAAAGAACCAACTTTTAGTGTTATTGATCTTTGCTATTGTTTTCTTTGTTTCTATTTCGTTTATTTCTGCTCTGATCTTTATGATTTCTTTCCTTCTGCTAACTTTGGGTTTTGTTTGTTCTTCTTTCTCTAGTTTCTTTAGGTGTAAGGTTAGATTGTTTACTTGAGATTTTTCTTGTTTCTTGAGGTAGGCTTGTATAGCTATAAACTTCCCTCTTAGAACTGCTTTTGCTGCATCCCATAGGTTTTGGGTCGTCGTGTTTTCATTGTCATTTGTCTCTGGGTATTTTTTTATTTCCTCTTTGATTTCTTCAGTGATCTCTTGGTTATTTAGTAACGTATTGTTTAGCCTCCATGTGTTTGTCTTTTTTACGTTTTTTTCCCTGTAATTCATTTCTAATCTCATAGCGTTGTGGTCAGAAAAGATGCTTGATATGATTTCAATTTTCTTAAATTTACTGAGGCTTGATTTGTGACCCAAGATGTGATCTATCCTGGAGAATGTTCCGTGCGCACTTGAGAAGAACGTGTAATCTGCTGGTTTTGGATGGAATGTCCTATATATATCAATTAAATCTATCTGGTCTATTGTGTCATTTGAAGCTTCTGTTTCCTTATTTATTTTCATTTTGGATGATCTGTCCATTGGTGTAAGTGAAGTGTTAAAGTCCCCCACTATTATTGTGTTACTGTTGATTTCCTCTTTTATAGCTGTTAGCAGTTGCCTTATGTATTGAGGTGCTCCTATGTTGGGTGCATATATATTTATAATTGTTATATCTTCTCCTTGGATTGATCCCTGGATCATTATGTAGTGTCCTTCCTTGTCTCTTGTAACATTCTTTATTCTAAAGTCTATTTTATCTGATATGAGTATAGCTACTCCAGCTTTCTTTTGATTCCCATTTGCATGGAATATCTTTTTCCATCCCCTCACTTTCAGTCTGTATGTGTCCCTAGGTCTAAAGTGGGTCTCTTGTAGACAGCATATATATGGGTCTTGTTTTTGTATCCATTCAGCCAGTCTATGTCTTTTGGTTGGGGCATTTAATCCATTCACGTTTAAGGTAATTATCGATATGTATGTTCCTATGACCATTTTCTTAATTGTTTTGGGTTTGTTTTTGTAGGTCCTTTTCTTCTCTTGTGTTTCCCACTTAGAGAAGTTCCTTTAGCATTTGTTGTAGAGCTGGTTTGGTGGTGCTGAATTCTCGTAGCTTTTGCTTGTCTGTAAAGCTTTTGATTTCTCCATCAAATCTAAATGAGATCCTTGCCGGGTAGAGTAATCTTGGTTGTAGGTTCTTCCCTTTCATCACTTTAAGTATATCATGCCACTCCCTTCTGGCTTGCAGAGTTTCTGCTGAGAAATCAGCTGTTAACCTTATGGGAGTTCCCTTGTATGTTATTTGTCGTTTTTCCCTTGCTGCTTTCAATAATTTTTCTTTGTCTTTAATTTTTGCCACTTTGATTACTATGTGTCTCGGCGTGTTTCTCCTTGGGTTTATTCTGTATGGGACTCTCTGCGCTTCCTGGACTTGGGTGGCTATTTCCTTTCCCATGTTAGGGAAGTTTTCGACTATAATCTCTTCAAATATTTTCTCTGGTCCTTTCTCTCTCTCTTCTCCTTCTGGGACCCCTATAATGCGAATGTTGTTGCGTTTAATGTTGTCCCAGAGGTCTCTTAGGCTGTCTTCATTTCTTTTCATTCTTTTTTCTTTAGTCTGTTCCGCAGCAGTGAATTCCACCATTCTGTCTTCCAGGTCACTTATCCGTTCTTCTGCCTCAGTTATTCTGCTATTGATTCCTTCTAGTGTAGTTTTCATTTCAGTTATTGTATTGGTCATCTCTGTTTGTTTGTTCTTTAATTCTTCTAGGTCTTTGTTAATCATTTCTTGCATCTTCTCGATCTTTGCCTCCATTCTTATTACGAGGTCCTGGATCATCTTCACTATCATTATTCTGAATTCTTTTTCTGGAAGGTTGCCTATCTCCATTTCATTTAGTTGTTTTTCTGGGGTTTTTTCTTGTTCCTTCATCTGGTACATAGCCCTCTGCCTTTTCATCTTGTCTATCTTTCTGTAACTGTGGTTTTTGGTCCACAGGCTGCAGGATTGTAGTTTTTCTTGCTTCTGCTGTCTCTGGTATCAGTTTTAAGTTCTCTTTGATTTCTGATTTTATTTACTTGGTTCTCCCCCTCACCTCCCCATGAGTCTGGCTAACATTTTGTCATTTAAAAAAAATCTTTTCAAAAACCAGCTCTTACTTTTATTGACCTTTTCTATTGGTTTTTTAGTTTTTATTTCATTTATTTCTGCTTTCATCTTTATTATTTCCTTCCTTCTGATAACTTTGGGTTTTGTTTGTTCTTTTATAGTTCTTTTAGGTGTAAAGTTAGGTTATTTGAGATTTTTCTTGTTTCTTGAGGTAGGCCTGGATCACTATGAACTTCTCTCTTAGAACTGCCTTTCCTGTCCCATAGATTTTGGAAAGTTGTTTCCATTTTCATTTGTCTCCAGGTATTTTTTAATTTTCTCTTTGATTTCTTTGTTGACCTGTTGGTTGTCTAGCAGCATGTTGTTTAGTCTCCATGTGTTAGTTTTCTTCTTGTAATGAATTTCTAGTTTCCTACCACTGTGGTTGAAAAGATGCTTGATATGATTTCAGTTTTCTTAAATTTACTGAGACTTGTTCTGTGGCCTAACATGTGATCTATCCTGGAGAATGTTCCATGTGCACTTGAAAAAAAATGTGTATTCTGCTCTTTTGGAGTGGAATATTCTGTATATATCTGTGAAGTCAATATGGATTAATGTGTCATTCAAAGCCAATGTTTCCTTATCGATTTTCTGTCTAAATGATCTATCCACTGATGTAAATGGAGTATTAAAGTCTCCTACTATTATTGTGTTACTGTCAGTTTCTTCCTCTGTTTCTGTTAATATTTGCTTTATGTATTTAGGTGCTCCTATGTTGAGTGCATAAATATTTATGAATGTTATATCATCTTCTTGGGTTGACCCCTTTATCATTATATAATGCCTTTATCTTTTGTTTGTATACTGTCTTTTAAAGTCTGTTTTGTCTGATATGAGTATTGCTACCCCACCTTTTTCTGTTTGTTTCCATTTGCATGGAATATGTTTTTCCATCCCTTAACTTTCAGTCTGTCTTTAGATCTGAAGTGAGTCTCTTGTAGGCAGCATATAGATGGGTCTTCATTCAGCCACCCTATGTCTTTTGATTGGAGCATTTAGTCCTTTGATTTTTAAAGTGATTATTGATAATTATATACTTATTGCCAGTTTGTTAATTGTTTTCTGGTTGTTTTTGTAGTTCTTTTGTGTTCATTTCTTTTCTTAGTCTCTTCCCTTGTGGTTTGATCATTTTCTTTTGCATTATATTTAGGTTTTGTTCTTTTATTTTTTGTGTAGCTCTTGTAGGTTTTGGTCTGTAGTCACCATGAAGTTCATATATATCGACCTATATTGATGTAACAGTTTATTTGAAGCTAAGAGTTGCTTAAGTTTGAACACATTCTAAAAGCAGTAAATATTTCCTCCCCCTCCATGTTTTGTTTTTTATGTCATATTTTAATTTTGTGTATTCCTCAACTACTTATCGTATTTACAGTTGACTTTACTGCTTTTGTCTTTTAACATTCATACTTGCTTTTTAAGTGCCTGATCCACTGCATTTACTATATATTTGCCTTTACCAGTGAGATTCTTTTTCTTTCATTTTTAAAAAATTTCTAGTTATGACCTTTTCTTTGCCACTTAAAGAAGACCCTTCAACATTTCTTGTGAAACCAGTTTAGTAGCGGTAAACTCCTTTAGATTTTGCTTGTCTAGGAAACTCTTTATCTCCCCTCAATTCTGAATGATATCCTTACTGTGTAGAGTATTCTTGGTTGTAAATTTTCTCCTTTTAGCACTCCCTTCTGGCTTGTAAAGTTTCTGCTAAAAAATCAGCTGATAGCCTTATTGGGGGTGGGGGGTTCCCTTGTATGTGACTAGTTGTTTTTCTTTTGCTCCTTTTAAAAATTCAGTTTTTAACTTTTACCATTTAAATTATGATATGTCTTGGTGTGGATCTTTTTTGGTTTATCTTGTTTGGGACTCTCTGGACCTGGACCTGGATACCTATTTCTTTCCCCCAGGTTAAGGAAGTTTTTAGCCATTATTTCTTGAAATAAGTTTTCTGCTTCTTTTTCTCTCTTTTCTCTTTCTGGGACCCCTATAACGTAAATGTTAGTACACTTGATGTTCTCACTGATGTCCCTTAAACAATCCTCATTTTTCAAAATTCTTTTTTCTTTTTGTCATTCTGATTGGGTGATTTCCACTATTTTGTCTTCCAGATTGCTGATGTGTTCTTATGTATCATCTAATCTGCTGATTCATTTCAGTTATTGTATTCTTCAGCTGTGATTTGTTCTATCTTATATTTTCTAATGCATTCTTGAATTTCTGTGTTCTTCCATTCTTCTCCTGCGTTCAGTGAGCATTTTAATAACCATTACTTTGAACTCTGTGTCTGGTAAATTACTTATCTCCATTTAATTAAGTTTTTTTTTTCCTCCTGGGGTTTTATCTTGTTCTTTCATTTGGAACATATCCTTCTGCTTCTAGTTTTTTTTTTCTTTCTTTCTGTGTTTGTTTCTAAGAGTTAGGAAAAACAGCTACCTCTCGCAGTCCTAAAGGCATGGCCTTGTGTAGGAGTGTTTCCTTTGCAGACTGCCTGTGCTGGGTGGGTTTGGCAGGCTGGTTGGCACTGGAGTGGGCATGGACTTGGGCGGGATCCCAGGGCACACGGGCCACCCTGGCAGAACAGCTAGACCTGGAGTATGTAAGGTGTTATGATTCTTGACATGAATAGACCTATCAGGAATTGTTTTATTCATGGTTAAGTCTGATCTTACTCAGTTGAAATGTAAGGCAAACCTAATGCAAATGTCATGAGGCTTTCTGTTCTTTGTAATGCCCCCCCTTACGGCATGGGGAGAATCCAGAAATGAAAGCTGGATAAACTAACCTACAAAAGACCCAGAATTGTGCCTCATTTTAAAGTAAAACCAAAAGAATATTCCAAAGTGAAGCACTTTCAGTAGCAAAGATTCTAAGCTCTATGTCAGTTCCTATTAAAGGAGGCTGTCCTTGTATCCCTGTGTTCTTTGGGATTTGGCAGCATGTTAAAAACTGTGTTCTCTGGTGTTACCGATAATTAGCAGCTTCTGTGATAAAGCTGGCTTGGACAGAGCTTAGCTGAGATAAACAGGACAGCCCAGTTGGCATCATTCATGCCACCATGTATTAATTTATTGAGCACCTGTGCTAACAAGGCACTAACTTATCCAAGATGCTGATGATTTATTTCTATTAGGAGGTGGTATGAGAAAGCACTGGCCCAACAGGTAAAAGGTACAGATCTTGAGTTTTTACAAACTCATTTTATTCATGATCTTGAGCAAGTATACCAGGGCTCAGGTTTCTCCATCTACAAAATAAAGAGGATTATTTTTGCATGAAAAAAAAAAGCACACACACACACACACACACACATACAGATATACATACACACAGTGCAGTTAAGGAAAACAGAGTCTAGAAGGATAGCCAGCAATATCTTAACTGTTGTCTTCTGTAGGTGCTTATGTTTTCTTCTCTTGCCTTCTTTATTTTTGAATTTTTATAAAATGACTCTGTGTGCTATTTACAAAGTTATAATTATTTTTAATGGATGGAGCAGATTCTTTGATTCTGAGCCTCTTTTAACTTTGAAGACATCTATGATTTTATGCACAAGACTTGGTAAAACAGGACAGGACAGTCAATGCTTGGGCATTCTGAGACAGAATCCCTTTTGTCTGCTTTTGCTCCCCATCTTTTGTCCACTTCCCTGCTCATTTGCATTTCTACCTGAGAGTGGGCATCAGAGAGAAAGGAGAATATATCTTAGCAATGCTTGAGATAGGGGTAAAACTTTAACCTGAAAAGCTTTTGTTTTATTCCCAACTAGTCTCACTAATGACTTTTAACTATACCAATTTTTTTTTCTGACTTCCTTAGCCATTAGTTCATTGAATGTGAGCTTGACTGTTATAGTAGAACTGGTTTAAAATAAAAGAACAGCAGCAAAAAAACTGCATTGTTTTTTCTTTCTGTATTGTATCTTTTTGTCCCATTTTTAGGTACTGTGAGGGTCCACTGGCTTTTCATTCAACATAGACCCCTTTCTTCTCTTCTTAGACTCAGTCTATTCCAGCCTATCTGGTATCTTGAGCTTCTTCCTCCTACCTATACGCCCAGATCTGCTAGAGCTGGGGTTGGAAAACCCTGCTGCTGGTTTTTGTGTGGCCCACAAGCTCAGAATGGTTGTGTACAGTTCTCAATAGTTGGAAATAGTCAAAAGAAGAAAAACAGTTCAGGACACATGAAAATTATAGGAAATTCAAATTTCAGTGTTCACAAAGTTGTATTGGAACAGAGGCACATTTCTTTATTTGTGTATTGTCTCTGGCAGCCTCCGAGTTACACTGGCTGGTTGAGAAGTTGCAAGAGAAACCATATGGCCCTCAAAGCCCGAAATATTTACCGTCTGGTTCTTTAGAGAACAGGTCTGCCAACTCGGTGCTGGAGCCTCCTTTTTCATTGGATGTCTTCAAGTCTAAGACCTGTTCAGACATGCTAACTCATTCAAGAGCTATTTGTTGAGTGCCTACAGCTTGCCAGGCACTATGCTAGACACTGTAGCAAAGAGAGCATGATGCCTTCCCTGTTAGGAGGAACTCACAACCTAGAGGGGAGCATGGATATGACCACAGGTAAACTACAACATAGATCTGTGCACTAGTGCCAGGTGTGAGGTAAGGGCTATGGGAACCCTGAGGGGGTGCCCTAACTCTGCTTGGGAAAGCAGGAAGAGAGGAGGTCATCAGTAGGTAATAGATAACAGAGTCTTGATAGCTTAAAGCTGTGTTGTTCTACATTGGTGACTTATTTAGTTTTTTTTTTAATTTTTATTTTATATTGGAGGATAGTTGATTAACAATGTTATGTTAGTTTCAGGTGTACACAGTGATTCAGTTATACACATACATGTATCTTATTGGGGGGGAGCTGCTCCAGGTCTTAGTTGTAGCACATGGGAATTTTTTTTTTTTTCTTTAGTTGTGGCATGCGGGATCTTTCTTTTAGTTTTGGCATGTAGGATCTAGTTCCCTGACCAGGGATCAAACCTGGGCCCCCTGCATTGGGAGTGAGGAGTCTTAGCCACTGGACCACCAGGGAAGTCCCACATGTATGTATTCTTTTTCAAATTCTTTAATGAAAACACTGGAATTGTTCCACTAAAGTTAATTGTTACCTAGAACAATGAGTTTTCATAATTTTAATGAGTGTGCCTTTAACATTTCAATTGTACATTGTACAATGTAATTATTGTCCTGTTACAGGATCATCATTTTATAGAACTATGTAAATAAACATTGTATAGAATGACTTTAGGTTATCATCATCAAAATATAAAGTTTTCTTTTAAGAGCCACTATTAGCTATCTACTTACGGGCAAAGGGGAATAGGCTTTTACATTAAAATTGCAGTTTTCATTTACTTCTTTATTTTTAAATGTTTCTCAGTACTAAAAGGCTTTATGGTACTAAGGATATATATTTTTTTCTTAATGAAAAGGAGATTACTGGGCTCCATTCACGATTTCCTGATTCATAATGTTGGGGGCTGGGGTAGGGAGGTTACGGACTTCTATTTTTAATAAACTCCCAAGTGATTTCCATCTACACTAAAGTCTGGGAACTACTACTAAGGACAGTATTGATTAAACATGCATTTATAAAAGTTATTCTTAACTTCATTTTCTTTTAATGGTGTTTTTTTTTTAAATTTATTTATTTATTCATTTATTTTTGGCTGTGTTGGGTCTTCGTTTCTGTGAGAGGGCTTTCTCTAGTTGCGGCAAGCGGGGGCCACTCTTCATCGCGGTGCGCGGGCCTCTCACTATCGCGGCCTCTCTTGTTGCGGAGCACAGGCTCCAGACGCGCAGGCTCAGTAGTTGTGGCTCACGGGCCCAGTCAGTCCGTGGCATGTGGGATCCTCCCAGACCAGGGCTCAAACCCGTGTCCCCTGCATTGGCAGGCAGATTCTCAACCACTGCGCCACCGGGGAAGCCCTTAACTTCATTTTTTTAAAACTCTTTTCTCTTTCCTATCACCTTCTATCAGCCTTTGACATACACAGAGCTTTTTCAAGTTCCCTAAGACAAATGAAGGAATCCTTCTGATTTCCTAAAGCATGCCCTCTCTCCCTCTTCTCTTCCTTTTTTTTTTTTTTTGAAAAAAAATAGAGCAAAATGTATATATTTGTAATATGTATTTGGTATGTTTTGCTGTAATTTTTCATGTGTATATTTAGACATGTATATATATTGATGTGACAGTTAACATTTTTCATATTTGTTCTCTCTCCCTCTCTCATGTTAACACTGAAATCCTCTTTGGGGTCCTCCCCAGTTTCATTCCCTTTGCCCTCCAGTGGAAAGTTAACATGAATTTTAATGTGTATCCTTTTGAACTCTGTTTTCATACTTAAAATTGATTTTTTTGTGTCCACATACAACCATCTGGTATGTGTGTGTGTGTATGTATCATACTGTCCGTAAATGGTATCAGAGTGTACTCTCATTTTTCATGTGTTTTTCACTCAGTTTTATCTTTTTGAGATAAATGCTAGTTCAGTCCTGTAAATGCTGTGTAAAAATGACACATTTATTTATCCCTTCCCCTGTTGATAGACACTTAGAATTGTGTCTCATTTTTTACCATTGTAAGCAGTGCTGCAGTGAACATCTTTGCAGACATCCTTTTGCACATGTGTGAGTCTCGACATGATGTATACCTAGCACTGGAAGTGAAGGCATATACGCAGCTTTGCTTTTTTTAGATACTGCCAAATCATTCTCCACAGTGACTGAATCAGTTTATCTGCCTGACATAGTTTTCATTTGGAGCAGTAGGTTCATATAGATACAGAATACTGCACGTGGCATGTCTTGTGTCCCAGGCAGTGCTCTCAGTTCTTTGAATGCATTCAGTGTGTGGGAGCCAGTATGTTACCATCTAACCTGAACTGTTAAAGATTTAAGCAGAAGTTAGCTAGGCTATGGAGGTTGGAGTGGAGGTGGCGAAATGGAGGCCTAGAGTATCAGGGAAGAGAAAAGAACCAAAGGGATGAACCTCTTCATAGGCTTATGGACCAGCTGATGTTGAACCACCCAGAGATCTGACATAGAGATACCCCAGCACCTGCCCTTCTCATTGTCCTCACTGCAGCCTTGGCAGGTCCTGTTTATTCTACAATAACGAACTATAGAAATGATCCCTGAAAGTATAGTCTTAGGTCCTGTTTATTCTAAAATGTGAAGGCTTTTAACCTGTGCCACAGCCTCCATAAAATAGCCCTAGCACCCCTGAGACCAAGAAGCTACAAGTCATAAAGGCCTCACTGCAGGTGAGTGGGCTCCAGGGGTTCCCGGCTTAAACAGGTCTCCGTGGCTGTGGGGAGCTGTCTTTTCTGCTTGCAAAGATGATAAGGCCCTGCCAACTTCTTTGTGGAAGTCTCTTTTGAGGATGAGTCCACAATTTCTAACTGGTATGAAGAATTTGTAACAGCAAACTGCGCAGACTTTGGGTCTGCTTAGCCATCTGGACAACCCAGAGGGGTCAAAGGCCAGGACCACTCATTGCTCTGTGGCTTCTCAGTGATGGGAGAGGGGCTCTAGCTGTTGGTCCCTGGCTCTCATCTTCTGGGGTACAGGCTGAGAACATCTCTCTTTCCCCAACCCTGGTTGCCAGGAATATCCTTAGGCCCCTGATTGCCAGCCTCTAAAGGCCAATTAATGTCTGCCTGCCTTGTTTATTCTACCACCATTAAAGTGAACCAACACATAACTACTCTGTTTCCTACTTCCTGTGAATGAATAGGAAGTGGAAGGAAGGAAGCAAGGAAGTTGATGAAGAGAGAAAGAGAAGTCTTAACAAAGACTTGGTTCCTGCATTAACCAGCCAACATATGGTGACTCAATAAAAAATGTTTGCCGGTAGGTAAAGTAAGCCAGGACACCAAGATGATGTATCTAGCAGGGTTGGGACTAGGGTGAGGGAAGAGAGACACCTGGGATATACAATTTAAGGAGACGATGACCCTTAACAATCCTGAGAGGGAGAGCCTCTTTAAATTTAAGTAAGTGCTAAAGATGATCAATTTTTTTAAGTAAAAATATATGTGAATGAGTTTGTGTGTGTGTATAAGGAAAAGGGCCTGGAACATGCACCAAATTGTTAGTAACGGTGACCAGATTTTCACGGTGGTGACAATGGGGGAGATTATATTTCTCAAAAATGCGGCAAAATTATGGATGATTAGTATTACTTTTCCTTTCACCTTTTTTATTTTTCAAATAACAAAGGTTAGAAGGAAAAAAATGAAAATATTTTAAAATAAAGTTTTAATCTTAACCTATTAAAAGAAATAAATAAGGAAGTGCTAAGGAGATACTCCCTCTCAGGCTGGTCGTAGATCATCGCCTCCTAAAATCGTGCACCCCACCTGTCTCTCTTGCCTCACCTAGTCCTGGCCCTGGCTGGGTTTAAATTCCCATTCTGGGCGTTTTGTCAGCATCTGGACCTGAGTCCTCCCTCTCATTTCCCTCATCTATGGGCCATGATTAACAAGGCTAAAGAATAGACATTGGTTCAGTGTGTCATTAGTTTGCCATTTCAGATTACATCTGAAATTTTATAGCAGTCAACGGGAAAGGGGGGTTTCAGATACAGAATTTCAATTTAGAGAGAACTTTTCAGGAATGTGTATGTTGCAGCTTAGCATGGATAATTGAAAATTGTGCCCCCCCCACCCCGTCCCTTCTATTAACATCAATAATTGAAAGCTGGCTCTGGGTACCACTGTGGCGAAATAGGAACAAGTGGGTTTGATTTGCTTAGGAACTAGAAAATCACGTTAGAGACTTCTGCAGCATTAGAGTTCTTTGGGCTTCTTAAGTACTTTGCCCATGGCTGGCTGGTGAAACAGGTGGTTGTGGTGGAGCCATTTAAGCGAATCAGTGGTAATAGAATAAATGAAATTTACATGACATTTTTGTTTCAAGGAACCAGCCCTGCAGTCACGCACATTATCTCCTCGCCATGCTCTGCAAATCTGGACCCCAAAGGCAATTTCCAGCTGAAGTGGGCAAGAATAACATTGGTCATGGAAAAGGTCCTGGGATTACCAAATTATCACAGTTTTAACTTTTCCTTTGGTTTCTCATAACCAGTCCTGCAGAAGACCTTCCCCTCCTTCAGCTTATGTTCTGTTGGGAGTACTGAGGAGCTTAGCCACATCTGAGTGCCAAGTCAACTTGGCAGGGGTAAAGGTGTGGGAGGGCACAAGGATTTATATAGTTGACAACAAAACAAGTTAGGTGGGGTGAGCCTGTAAAATTTTTAAAAAAATTATCCTGACACTCTGAAGTAAGCACCTTCTCCTTTGGGGACTGCTAGAGCAGAAACCCACCTCCCACCTTCTCTTTCCCCTCTCTCTTTCCACCCTGCATGCCTGTAAGCACCTCCACTTGCTGCCCTTCACTTTAGCCTTTGTTCTTCGGTCTTTGCACTTAGCCTGGGAGTAAGGCATATGGGGAGATCACCCAGGAAGCTCCGTTTGCCATTTCAGAGTTAACTGTGCTGTGCAGCTAATTTGATTATCACATTTAACTGAAAACACCTGCAGGGGCTGTCAGAGTACAGCCAGCCTGGTAGTGTGGGCCCCATACAAACCCTTCTCACTGTCAGACTGAATTAAATGAACGTGTTTTTAAGCGTTTGGGCCTTGGAGCAAGTCCTTGCATCGTTTTGGTGGCTCCTTGGGGTAGAGCTAGGATGCCCAGAGAGCCTGTCTTACTTTCGGACTCATGTCCTTATAGCCTTATCAAGGTAGTGTTTGTGGGAACTGACCCAATGGTGCAACCTGTCTGGGGAAAATAAGCTTGTTTGATGCAGGCTTTGCAGGGCCTGGGCAGGATCTAGAGATAGGGGGTAAGATGCAGAATTCTCTTGATGCCCAAAACCTGGGCTCTTATTGCCTCATACTGTCTTCTCTCCTTTTGAATGACCAAGCCAGCTGTCACTCAGCTTCAGGACATCTGGATGGGGAAGTTCTAATGTGAAGCCCCAGGATTGGGACCTAGCTCTATATAACGGGGCATTTTGAACTACTCCATCATGAGGTCAGATGGCCATTCCAGTAAGGGAGTGCCTGTTAGGTGCACCTACTCACTATTATGTCCTGTGAACACAGCAGTGAGGTTTTTTTTTAAATATGGTATAAAAATACAGACTAAATCTATTATAAAGATAATTTTAGAAAGTGTTAAGTGCTCTCAGGGAAGGGAATGCAGTTAGAATGATGGGAGTGGGCAAGGAGCTGTTAGATCAGATGGTCAGAGTGTGACATTTAAGTCACTACCTTAATAAAGTGGGAGAGCAAAGCCATGTGAAGAATTAGAGGGAGATTCTTCAAGGCAGAGGGAACGGTAAGTGCAAACTCCCTGAGAAAGGAACCTGCTTGACCTGGAAACATATGTGGCTTGTTCAAGGAATAATGTCAGTGTGTCACAAGCTGAATTTGGACAGCTAAGCAGGGGCCAGACCAGGTAGGGTTTGGGGAGCCATGGGAAGAAGTTTGAATTCCATCCCATTAGGAAGCCACTGGATGGTTCTCCGGAGTGAGTGACGTGATTTGTTTTTGTTGTTGTTCTTTGCTCCAGTGTTGGTCTGTTGACCTCTAGAGAATGAGCTGAATTGGGGCAAGAGCGGAGTCAGGGAGACCAATTGGGAGGCTATTGCAGTAGTCCAGGTGGAAGATGCTGGAGGCCTGAACTGGGATGTTGGTGGTGGAAGTGGTGAGTAGTAGTCAAATTGGGATCTACTTTGAAGATAGAGCCAATAGGATTGACTTAAGGGCTGGACATGACATGTGAGAGGAATCAAGGATGACTCCTGGGGTTTTGTCCTTCTGCAGGAAAGAAAGGGGGGTCTAGTTTTGTTGTATGGGTGTGGTGGGGCAGGCAGAGATCAGGGATGAACATATCCAAGGTTCTGTTGAGAGCTGTCAGCATTCGGATGCTTTTTCTTACATATATATCACAGTGGAACTGATGACATCACTGAGGACATCTGTAGAGGTAGAGGACAGGTCCCAGGACAGAGTCCCAGGCACTGTAGCATTTAGAAGTGGGGAGAGAAAGATCTAGCAACAAAGACTGGAAGGAACAGCCTGCGATCAGAACAGAAGCTCCTGGATGTGTCCTAGTTAGGACTCACACCTTATAGAATGAACCAAAATCCAACTCACAAAGACTAAGCCTGTCTTTTGGGGAGTCGATTACTTGGTTTATTTAAGGTAATGACCGTGTAATTGGTTTACCAGTGATGTATTTGGAAATGGCGTGTCGTTTAAGAGTGAAGCCCTGGAGTCAGACAGACCTGAGTTCAAATTCCACTTACACCACTTACAGCTGGGGGCCTCCTACTACTATCTGACATCTGGGCCTCTGTGTCCTCATTTATAAAATGGGGGAAACAATAGGACCTACCTCAGAGTCATGTGAAGATTGAGTTGATGCATGGAAAGTGCATCATGAAAGTTGATGCTTGCAAAGTACCTGTCTGGCATGGAGTCAGCGCTCAAAAATGGCAACTTTTACCTCATTAACTGTTGTCAGGGTCTTTTGCTGGGAATGTTTTAATACTTTATGGAATACTGTATTTTCTACTTTGCATTTTTGGGTCTTCATTTGCTATTTATAATGGCTGTTTGGTATCTGTTGCTGGTTCTCAGCTTGTGTTAACACCCCAGTTGCTTCAGCCTTGACACTTGCCCTGACCCCCGAGGGACAATAATGACATCACCCTGGAAGGGTTTGGAGAAATTCCTTCAGGGTGACCAAGCTGAGTGTCCTCTCTGGACTGTCATAGGGATATGGAGCTGCGTTGACTCTTCCCATCTAGGGAGAAAAGCTCCTGTCACTATTTGTTCCTGCTTAAAAGTCAAGAGGGATCAGAATTCATGCTTAAGAATTTATGAACATAAAGAGTTGAATAGGAAAATTGCTTTGCATTTGTTGAAGATCTGCCATGTGTCAGATGCTTTTACTATTCAGTATCTGCTATCATTGCAAAAATCCCAAAAAGCAGATACTGGGATTTTTAGTTTACAGAAGAGAACATTGAAATTCAGAGTCACACATCTTGCCCGAAGCTACACTGCTACCAAGTTTCAAAGTCAGGATTTGTATCCATGATCCTATCTGAGTTCCAAGCGTGTTTTACTCCTCACTACGTTCCACCTCCACATAAGCGTTAATTACAGATCTGAAACCAAGATGATGGGAATTGGTATATAGCTCACTTTAAGCAGACCTTTCCTTCTAATGTATTTTATTTCCTTTTGAGTTTCATAAAAGAAGATTATTCCTTTTCAAACCAAAAAAGTCTTAGGTGATTTAGTTTTTCCCATGGTGGCTATTTAAATGATCTTTTTCTACAGAACTTCACGAGTTTTGATGAGTGTGAAAAATGGAGGGAAAAGGTTGATGTTGCTTATCTTTATTTGGGTATTCGTAGCTAAGTATTTTATTGCGTTCCTTAAGATAAAAGGTCATCACTGTTGAGCATATATTTTTCTGAACCACACCAATAGGTTATAGTCATGAAGAATCTCAGCAGAGTATATTTACCAGTTGAGGGCAGTCCTTAATGCACCTTGAGTTTTTTTCTTTCTCCCCTAGTCCCAGGCTGCATTGTTTCCTAGATGTGGTCTAGTTTACATTATTAATGATCTAAGCCATGGGCAGTACTCACCTTCCTGAGGAAGCTGGTCTACCATTTAGAAATACATCTAAAATTCTGGCTTCATTTTCACCCCAACTGTACACTGTAATAGCTGGTCCAATGATCAGTTTTACTGTAGCCACATTTACCTTTGTCTCCCTTTCTCCCCTCCGTTCCACTTGGATGTTTCTTCTGGGTTGGGAGATCAAATCTTATTTGCCTGAATATCCCCAGCATCTAGTCTGTTGGCCACATTGTAGGTGCTCAGTAAAAATTTTTTGAATTGAGAAGAATCTCACCTTTATGTCCTCTTCTTAACTTCTTACTTCGTTACTTAACTCAGATTCAGTATGTCTTTATCCCATCTTGTATCTTGGGGCTTATCTCTCTCATAAGAAGTCCTTGAGATACTTCATTTGCAGAGGACCAATTTTAAGTCATTACACATGATAAAAATTATAGCATGATTTTAGAGCAAATAAAGTTCTCCAAGATAAGACACTGTAGCTCTGCCCACGTTTAATTTATTGAAGGTATCTCGGCAGGATCCATCCATCCATGTTGTTGACATTTGTATCATGCCACCAGCCCAGTCTATCCATATGCATTCAAAGTATAGTGAAAACTATAATTCAGGGGGAATTTAACAGTCTGAAAAAGATTTTACTTTTAATCATATGAGTGTAGGGGATTGATTAATTTCCAAGGAGATTTGGGATTACAACCATGGTCACAGTATTCCTGTTGCTTAATCCCATGTTAAAAAATTTAAAAAGAAGTTTCTTTATCGTAAGCTATTAAAATAGAAAAAGAAAAGAAAATGAAATTGAAGCAGATTGGGCTGTCTGTGCCCCGCTGTGGGCTCTGGATTCTCACCTCCCTGTGCTGATTGATTTGTGATGGCTCATACAAGTGAATTTGGTTTGCAGGGAAAAGCTGCTCACTCCTTTTTGCTCCCTTGAGCAAAATGCATGGAGTGCTGCTGGGAAATCTGGCAGGAGAGCAGGGGAAGGAATACGGCCTGAATTTCCACAGAATTGGAGGGAGACATGTCTGTAAGCAAAAGAGAACCCTGCCCTTTTCACTGCCCTACTTAAAGCCACAGTCTGCACTCTCCAGCATGGCATATGAAGGCAGGCTTCATCTGGAAACTGTTTTCCTTTTAGCTTCACTCCTGTCCGCTCCATGCCAAAGGCCTGACGCTCTGGGAACCATCAGCCGCTTGCAGTGCCCGCAGACTTGTGCACCTCTCTACCTTTGCTCATGCCCTTATCTCCATCAAACACTTTCTGCACAGGTAAAATTTGCTGTCCCCCGCCTCGACCCTGTGCATTGTGCATGCTGTGGTCACAGCCTCTGAAACACTTAATTCACCAATTTTTCTTCCTGTCTGTTATAGGACAAGCTCCTTGATGACAGACCCAGTGTCTGCCTCATCATTGGTCCCACTCTGCCTGGCCTGCTGTAGATGCTTCACAGAGCATCCTCTGGTGGGAGGGAGTGGGGGAGGCCTTCACCAGCTAGTGCCATATACACATGTAATGACAAACTGTGGCAGAGTTCACTCCCTTAGTGACAGGGAGTTGGGTGGCTTTGGGGTTGAGCTAAGAGCCAAAGGATTAGTAGAATTAGTAGATTAGCTAATTAGTAGAATTAGTAGATTAGCTGGGTAAAGAAAAAGGACATGAGGGAAGAGGCTCCCAGATAATGGCATGTGAGCAGTGTAGCTGGAGCACAGAAGGGAAGAACCAAGGTGGAGATTAGCTTAGGAGAAGTAGGCAGGGGCAATAAGTGTGTATAACGAATAATTTCTAAGTGAAGTCATTAGTTTTGAGCTTTATAACTAGACAGGCAGCACTGAAAGCCAGATCCTGTTCAGGCAGTTCTAGACTTTGAGGTAGGTGATGGCAGATGCAGAGTGCTCCAAAGCATTTGTTAAGCTAAACCAAGTGTTGATCCCTTCCAGCTGGATTTGAGTGAGCGCCAAGTTAGCTGAGGAGCCCCAGCCCTGAGTGGCTGGTGAGGACAAGGAAGGAAGCAGACCTTTTAACCAAAAGAACGCCCTGAAATTCAAGTCCAGTGGAAATTGCCTTGGTTGTTGAGACTGTCTCTTAACTGTTTTTTATTATAATGTTTGTAATATTTAAATAATTTTGGCTGCATTGATCCCTTTTACGCAAGGGAACTGTCAGCCTCTTAGGGCTGATAGATTGTTCATCGGTGATTTTCACAAAGAAGCAAGAGAAAACTCTTGTTTTCATCCCAGTCTTTGATTGTCAGAGCTGGCTATTTGGGGTTCCAGACAGTGGCTGCTAATGCAGCTTCCACTGACCGTACGTCAGGAAGTTGATCTTTGTTGGAAGAATCCTTTTCTCTCCAGAGTATCTGGAAAAAGAATTGCAAAGCTGGAGATAGCCATATAGCCATTCAACGAACTAGAAAACTTCCAGCCCCCTCTGGCATTGCTAAAATGACACAGACCCGTTGTCTGTCATTTATTTAGAATTTTGACTATGGAGGAAATGAACCTGGGCCTCCATCTTTCTTTTTTATCATACAGGCAACTTTTGCCAATACACCTAAATCCCCAAAGTGATGAGAAAGTAAGAAATTACCTCCAAGAGCCATAAATTCTAACCTTGAGTTCTTTTCACCTTGGACATTGCTTTAGGGTTTATTAGCTGGAGATTGAGCCAATCTTCCCTATTTAAATCAAGATATTTCCTGCCCTTCCTAGCTCTTCAGGCTGCTGCTGAGATGCTTCCAGTGTAAATTCTCTTCTGCAGCCTAACTCCACATCGTGATTCTTCCCTCTCCCAGGGGCATCTTCATACCCAGGGATTGACTTCGTTTTAGTCAATACAGAGGGTACTGCTGGGCATAATTGGTTCCTTCCATGCTCAGACATCCATGAACACCTGGAGCTACAAAGCTGTGGATCCAGTTCTCTCTCTCTTTCTCTGTCTGTCTCTCTCTGTCTCTGTCTCTGTCTCTGTTTCTCTCTCTCTCTCAAATATTTATTGATCTCATCTCTTTGGTGCAGCTCCTGCAGAGCAGTCTCTGGAGTTTGGCAGGTTTGCTGGGTCGGGTTCCGTTCAGTTTCCCAAGCACTAGATAACAGTGTTCACCACGGTCAGTGGCATTGTGACCCACATTTATTATCAGGGGGCTCAAATACACCGAGCCTAAAGATTTATGCAGAATCCAGAGTACAGTCACTCGCTCTTGAGAGTTCAGACCTTCCTGGTAACGAGGGCCCTCCGAGGCATCAAGAAGTTAATAAGATCTCTTACACACATTCAAATTAAGGCTTTGCAAAGCTGCCCTGTTGTTTCACTGTGGGGAACCAGAGCTGTTGCCACTTGTGCTATAAGAACTTGGTTCTTTCATTGGAATTAAAGGAATTTGCCCTTCAGCAACTATACAAGGATGAGTATCTAACTGTTGGGTTTGTTGTTTTGAAAGCAGTTTAGTGCCAGGAAGGCCTGCCTGATAAGAGTTCAGGAGACTACAGTCCCTTCTAACCCCTCTGTTTACTCATGCCCAGATTTAGTGTCTGCCAGCCCCTGAGAGCCCCTGTACCGTCCCCCCAGGCTCTTCCTGTTCTGGCTACTATAGCTTTCTTCAGACATGCCCTCCTCTCTCTCTCTGACCATAGGGCCTGGGTCTGTTACGCCTGCCAGAATACTCCTTCATCGAATGAACCCCTATGCATTCTTTAGAACAGTGAGTGCTTCTTAAAGGGGAATCACCTGGGAAACTTGTTAAAATGCAGATTCTCCTTCAGTAGCTCTTGGAAGGGTCTGGGATCTGGCTTTTCTGACAAGCTCCTGGGTGAAGCTGGTGCAACTGGTCCTCTGGGACTCCTCCTTCCTTCTGCAGTTTAGTCAAGTCTTCTATTTTACATGCTTCTGACGTTGTGCGCCTTTCCTTCATAGAGGACTCTTGACTACTGTATCGTTTCTCTAATGCGTGCCGTTGTCTGATGAATGTTTTTCATCTACTAAAGTGTGAGCCCTACAAGAGTGCAGAGTGCAGGGACCACCTGTGGTTTTTGCTCACCCCTTTGTTCCCAGCACGTATCACAGTATGGTGTACAGGGTGCGTTGTGTCCTTAGGATGGACAGATAAATAGTTGACTATCGTACTGGCTTTTTTTTTTTTTTAATTTATTTATTTATTTATTTTTGGCTGTGTTGGGTCTTCGTTTCTGTGCAAGGGCTTTCTCTAGTTGTGGCAAGTGGGGGCCACTCTTCATCGCGGTGCACGGGCCTCTCACTATCGCGGCCTCTTGTTGCGGAGCACAGGCTCCAGACGCGCAGGCTCAGTAGTTGTGGCTCACGGGCCTAATTGCTCTGCGGCATGTGGGATCTTCCCAGACCAGGGCTCAAACCCGTGTCCCCTGCATTGGCAGGCAGATTCTCAACCGCTGCGCCACCAGGGAAGCCCCGTACTGGCTTTTGACAGAATGGTTAAATTTACTGGTCTGAGATGAATGAGATTATAAAACCCAGGAGTTTGGGCCAAGTTGTAAAAACTCAGTCATGGTCTTCATTATTTTCAAGGAAAAGACCTCCTGGAGTATTTAAATTTCATGTCAAGCAGAAAGAGCCTAAGGTAATTTCAGACTGAGGTAATCTCATGGTGGATAGTAAATGGCCCTTAGTATTCATTCTGTGAAAGGGGTTGTGCCAGACCAGCTGGACTCTTGTGGTTCCAAAGTACTATATTCTTTATTTTTTACCATTCTTTTTTTATTGAGGTAAAATTCATATAATATAAATATAACCATTTTAAAACATAGAATTCAGTGGCATTTAGTACATTGACCGTGTTATATAACCATCAACTTTATTTCCAAAGCATTTTCATCACCCCCAAAGGAAAACCACACCCAAGGTATTATCTTCTTAGCTCAACATTTCTAAAATTTTGTGGTCTCAGCACCCCTTTACACTCGTAAAAATTACTAAGGGCTCCAGCAGCCTTAGTTTTATATGGATTATATCTATCTGTATTTACAGTATTTGAAATTAAAACTGAAAAAAAATTTAAAGATTTATTTATAAATTCATTAAATGACATCTTACATTTTTGTAAATCTCGTTAATGTCTGACTTAGTAGAAGTTAACTAGATGATAATATCTTCTTTATCCAACCTATTGCCGTACATTTTGTCGTTGAAGGATTTGGGGAAAAAATCACACCACACACATGTACGTAGTTTGAAAAGGAAGAAATATTTTTAAAAACCTTTTCAGGTGATACTGGATATTGTTTTTTGTTATTACACCAAAACTCAGCAAGTGGTAATTAAAGGTTTGTTGAAGTGTGGAAAATGAAATCATGTCAGTGAGCTTTTTACTCACAATTGCACTAAAACCTAGTGGGCTGCCTTGCACTTTGAATAGATCTTTTACCCATGCATGATTTTTTAAATGCACATTGGTCGTTTGGAAAATATTGATTCACATCTTCCAATGTGGACATATTTCATCATATAATATTTTTTTAAAATCATATTTATTAGTATCACCACTAATCTCATTTTTTAAAAGGTCATTAAGTATTGTGAAGCTGTCAAGCTCATGGTGGCAAATCCAAGTTTTCTAAAATTATACTTACCGCTTGAAAGAATGAATTTTATCATTACACCAAATACTGTTAGTTGTTTTCCTTGAAGTGACAGACTTACTTGGTTCGTTTTTGAGAATATGTCTGCCAAATACCAAAGTCTGAATAACCACAGTTTCTCAGTTGTTCTTTGAAGCTAAAATGGTGTTTTATAAAAAAAGAGGTTTGGTTGCAGCTCAAATAATTGCACAACTGCTTTTCCTCAAGTCAGTTTTGGTATGCAGCAGAAGTGCTTTGTGCCGATTTCCTATTTCATTACAATGTAAAAAAGATGTGTGCTAAAAGGTCAAGACTTAATCAGATTAATAATTTTTACTACTTTAGGGTATTTTAAAGTAAAATTGTGTTTTTGTTTTTGTTTTTTTTTTTAACATGTGGGTTTGTGGTAGTGAAGAATACAGTGACTGTTGGTGCAGCTTGGTGCCGCTGCTAGATTAGTGCTGAGGCATCAGCAGTTTTACCTACACTGTTTTTGCATCTCATAGAAGCCTTGAAGAGGTCTTGGGGATCTCTCAGGAGTCTGTGGATCACAGTTTGAGAACCACTGTCCTAGCTAAAATAAAAATCACAAAATAGCCTTCCATTAAATCTGATTATTTCAGCCACTTCTTTACAGGAGTACAAGGTAAGAATTAGAAGAAATTTCCCTGTGAGTATGTTAAAGCAAATTTACTTAATTCTATAAAAAGTAGTACCCTGAGAATTTGACGAATTCTATCATTGCAGAACTAACCTGAAAATTCCCCTATGTTGCCTATTAATATCTAATATTTTTTGATTCAGATATATTCAGTATATTTTGTTTGATGACAGTTTCAGTGGGACATATTTCTTATAGATTACAGAAATCTGGAGATTCTCGAAAAATGATTTTTGTAGAATTTCAATTTTTAAAAAGTAGCTCAAACTCGGATTCCTAACTTTCCAGAATTCTATACATTTTTTTTACTGTTGAGAAGAGGTAGTCCTTTACAGCTCTTTCTTGTTTTTTTGTTTTTTGTTTTTTTAATGTAAGAACCTGTCTAATTAAATAACTTAGACTTCAAAGTTTAGAATTCTCATTTTAAGTTTCCTTTAAACTCTTCTTGTTATAGAAATGTGCTTGGTATATTTGACCGTGAGGTATAATGTTAGAGTACAAACCATGTAGTCTTCCTTCATCTTTGTGTTAGATAGCATACCTGTTGTGACTTTTTTTTTTTAAACGTTTCTTTAATTAATTTATTTATTTATATTTATTTTTGGCTGTGTTGGGTCTTCGTTTCTGTGCGAGGGCTTTCTCCAGTTGCGGCGAGCGGGGGCCACTCTTCATCGCGGTGCGCGGGCCTCTCTCTGTCGCGGCCTCTCTTGTTGCGGAGCACAGGCTCCAGACGCGCAGGCTCAGTAGTTGTGGCTCACGGGCTTAGTTGCTCCGCGGCATGTGGGATCTTCCCAGACCAGGGCTGGAACCCGTGTCCCCTGCATTGGCAGGCAGATTCCCAACCACTGTGCCACCAGGGAAGCCTGTTGTGACTTTTTTTAACTGTCAGTTTCTTCCAAGCATAAAATTTCCAGTCTGATTTTAACAATATCGTTAAGATACACTTTTATTTTTTAATTTTGTTACTGTTTTAATAATTATGTTATTTTAGTGTGAGTTCAAGTTTAACATAAAATCAGTTCATGGGAATAATCAATAGGAGGTTTAGTTGAGTGTAAGGTAAATGTGAAGCAACAGATTGAATTATCTACCTTGAAAGGCTAGTGTGATTTTACCATTGTAAGCAATTATACTCCAATAAAGATGTTAAAAAAAAAAAAAGGTACAAGGCTAAAGGCCATAAGGAAAGCAATTTGACAAAATTTAGTAAGAAAGTAGAGAAAAGAGGCTTAAGTATACGGTAATCATTGTTAACTATTGTAAATAACCAAATATTTAATATCAAAAGAAATAAATGTATGTAAGTTGTGGGCTTTTGTAGACACACATGTCAAGAGCTGATATGTTAGACAGTCTTATTACCTTAGTGACTTGATAAATGTCCTCTATTTAAAATTCGAATAAACGTGTAATTGCTTAAAAAATAAATAAATAAATAAATAAATAAAAGGCTAGTGTGATTTTAATCTACATTAGCTGGAAGGTTTTGTCTTTAAAAGGGAAGGAACGACTCACAGTATTAACAACAATGGGTAGATGTTATAGGAAAATGATATTCAGTTCATTATATTATGAAGAGAAAAGAACATGAGCATTGGATTTGAATGTGCCTTCATGGCTGAGTTCCTTCTTGGCTAGGTGACCTTGAACAGGTTACTCAGTTTCTCTGGGCCTCAGTTTCCTCATCTGTCAAAGTGGAATAATCACCCCTCCCTCATGGGAATTGAATTTAATAATATAGCATATTTAAAGAAGTTAACACATTGCCTTATACTTGATAGATTTTCAATAGAATTAATGTATAACTTTCAAAAAAAATTTTAAATATGACTTTTTAAAAAGTATAGAATGAGCACATACCAAAGATTTATGAGGCTACCAGTAGAAATATAAAGCTGACTCAAAAGAGGATAGGAGAAACTTATTTACATAGTTGATGAAAGAAAGGACACTGAAAATAACATGTGAGTTAGATTCAAAACTGTTAACTTGTTAATGTTCAGTAGGGCAATAAAACCTTAACTTTTGAGATTATCCTGTCTCCTGGACAGAAATTATTTACATCTCTATCAGACAAAAATATTTACAAACATCAATTTTAACTCAGGTTGAAATCTATCTTTCCAGAGACTGAGTCTTCATCAGTAGTAAACAGTAAGTCAAGCAAAAGTTACATTTCCCTAGAAAATTAATTAATAAGGGCCTGCTGACATTGCAGCTGTCCTAGGAAGGTAGAGATAGGGGTTGGGAGGTAGAGAAATGTTGGGTAATCAGTGTCAGTTACCTTGGGTTTTAAAATCATGTGGGGATGGAGGTGAGACCTGGGGGCCACTTGAGGATGGAAGGAGTTAGAAATGAGACCCCCGCATTAATCAGGGATTCTGGACAGGCTTCACCCTCATTGAAAATGTGAACTTTACTTTTCTATCTCAAGCCTGGGATCTGTAAGGAAATTTGTGACCGCATTCAAATGTATTCTACTAATAGGACTCAGTGATACTCCTTGAGTACTGGCTAAAGAGTGCCTGCTCGACCTGAAGTACCTAGGATTTCCATAACTAAAACTCCTCTGCAGATAAGTTCAGAATCATAAAGACACAAGGAAATAATCTGTTATCAACTAGAGTCAGTGGGAGTAATGTATCAAAGTGGGAGTATTGAAATTCACAAACTTCAAATAATGAAACAATAATAGAAAAATCCCACAGAGACCATAAAATAAATGTGTTTAATTAAAAACAAAGAAGAGATTAAACCCCAAAGAACAGGCAGCATTGGAAGAACCAAAAAGAATTTATAGAAATAAATTTTTTAAATTATTAAAATTAAAAACTCCAAATAAATACCAGATTAAACAAAGCTCATGAGAGACTTAATGAACAGGAGTATAGACCTTAGAAGATTGCCAGAATGCAATCCAGGGAGATAATGAAATAGAAAATATTTGAAGAGCCCTGGAAGATAGAATGAGAATGTCTATAGGATGTGCTAGAAGGTGAGATATTTGAAGAGATTACGGCTGAGAATTTTCTTAACTTGAGAGACCTGAAACATCAGATTCAGTAATCATACCAACTTCCAAAAGGAGGAATAAAACTTAAGTCCACACAAATATGCATCCCAGTGAAGCTACAGAACACTCTAGACAAAGAGAAAATCTGTAAAGAATTCTTGAACAATAAAGAAGGGCCAAACAGCCATGGCACACATGGCATTAGGAAGTAGTGAATGAACTTCCTGTCACTAACCTTGCCTTTGGCACCGTAAGTCCTGGTACAGCTAAGTTCAGTGATGCTGGCTTTCTTCTTTTTGAACTTCTCTGTTGTGAAAATGGTTTTTGACTGCTATGCATTAGGCATGCCATTTTATAGCTGAACATTGTTTGTTCTATACTTACTGTCACCTCTAATTTTAGGCTTAATCACCTCCAGTGGTCTAAGTTTGGGGGGTTAACTTTCTTTCTTTCAGCTCAAACCAGAATAGTTGCTGCTTGGCAGTCGCCTTGGGGACTCCCCTGGCTTTGTGGAGAGGAAAGGAAATCTCTGTCTTTGGTGTGGGCTTGACTTTGCTAAGCTTCTCCTTTGCTTCTTATTTCTGCATGTGAATCAATACACCTATCTCCATTTTCTGGACTTAACAGAGGTCTGAAGCTTTCCCTCACTTGGGAAGCATCCCGGGGAGGGAGTCACATGCCAGGACGGCTCACTCACGGACAATAACAAGAGAGTTAGGAGAGAATGAGAATGAGAATGAATGCTAGCCGGAGGGATGCCTTTTTAGAGATAAGGACAATATAGAAAGTTGCTCCCATCATGGTATAACAGTCCTTATTTCTTTCTCATTATTTTTCATTTTGCATTCCATGCTGGGTACCAACAAGTCCCATAATATAGGGTTGTGACTGATACATCACCCTTGATTTCTCTCCAGGGAACTAGTCCTTAAATGTGTCTTTGGCTGGGCTTCCAGACAGCTCTTACTCTTTCCTTTGGCTTCTGTTAACAAAAGGAGATTGTTTTCTCAGCCCTCTGGGGGACTCTTTCTCATCAGCCATTACCATTACTGGCTTTTCTCCCTCTCTTTTCCTCAACATCCGACCAGACAGTGCTTTGATGTCTCTCAGATCTAATATTCTTCAGAGAATGTCTTTCTTTAATTACTTTTCATTCTTTTTTTTTTTTCTCTTCCTAACCCAAACACACACACACACACACACACACACACACACACACACACACTGTTGCTTTGAACAGTTATTTTGTACTTTCCCTCTTTGTGGAAACGGGATTATTAATTTTTCTGTCATTGCTGTAATTGAAATGCCCACATTTCAATTTCTGCTGTGAGCACTACTCAGAATTTAACTGGACAAGACAGAGAGAGAAGCTGGAGGGGAGGTGAAACATAAAAGCTTTTTATTTTCATAATGGCTTGGAGTGTGCCCTTCCTGAGAGTGGGGAAAGCAGCTACCATGGCAACAGGTTCTAGTTTCCAGGAGGGCTCTAGTGGCTCTGGTAGTACAGGAGTCTGGAGGGTGTGGAACAGAAATCAGGAGCAGCAGTAGCCTTTCTAACAGGAGCTTGAAGTCGCAGGCTTCCTTCCAGTGATTACTGCCATGTTTCATAATTGAGTCTGTATGTTATATATACATGGTCAGGTTGTTAGTGGTTCTGCTTCAGAGCCGCATAGGGAGCTGGAAGACAGCAGGACCAGGAATCAAGGGCACGGGCCTTTAAGCCCCTCTCTGTCCCCATCTTGTAGGTGCCTGGGTGGAGAGACTGCTGTGCTCTTGGAGCAGGCCTGATCCCTTCCAGGCCATGCAAACCACCACCGCCTCTTCCTGCATCTCAGGCGTGGGGCTCCTGCCTGGTAAACTCCAATCTGCTTGATCAGGAATTACCAGAGTGTCGATCTTTCCTGTCAGCTCTTCCTAGAAATGCCACCTCAGTTGTTTTCAGAGGTTCACCTTCACCAAAGCCTGCTATGCTGGCCCCCGAACATGCAGAAACTGTGTGCTTTTTTTTTTCTTTCTTCCTTTTTTTTTTTGACTCTTTCCTAGAGTAAGTTCTTATAGGGAATTTTTTTCTCTCCCAAGTCAGAATGCTGATCCTCATAAAACTTGCACAACAATGCTTAGTTCTGCTAATTGCTAACTTCCTGCTGGACCTTAAATTGAAAGATCTGAAACATCAGATTCACTAGTCACAGCAAATTCCAAAAGGAGAAACAAAACTAAATCCACACACATACACATCCTAGAGAAGCTGCTGAACACTCTAGATGGAAAGAAAAATCTATAAAGAAGAACCCTTGAATAATCAGCAAGAGCCCAACAGCCATGGCCCACAATTAAAAGTTGGTTTTCAGGACTTGGTGGCCTGGTTACCCTCCCTTCCTCTTGTATCACCCTCCCAGGCTCCAGGGAGACAGGCTATGTCCGCGCACAGCTTACAGAATACCAGAGAAGAAAGCCTCGTTTCGTACCAAGGCCTGCTTCACTATAACAGTGTCTGCATGTACTCATCAGTCCTGTCTCTTTGAGTCTTCTGTTTAAACTTGTTCTCTGCCTTCTCCTCCTCCTCCTCATCCCACTTTGCACAGCACCAAATAGTTTTCAGAACCCTTTTCACCTCTCTTGCTCCGTCCTTACAACCTCCCTGTGAAGTAGATCAGAGAGGTACGATGATCCTTTTTTGGCCTCTTTGGCATCCACAAACGTTTATATGCTGCCTTCCAAGTGCCCTGGTACACATTGGCATGGGTGGGATATATTGAAATCAGCGGGGCTGATACTCTGAAGCTCGGGTCCCTTCAAGTCCCTTGGCCATCAGCCTGAGGGTAGCCCACAAATATCTATTAAGCACATGTCCTGCCAGGTACTGGGCATACATTGATGAGCAAGGCAGATCACTACCCTCCTGTAGACACAGTTGTTCTCCTGCGCCAAATGCTGAGGCAGGGAAATTCACCCTTGCCTGGCTTCATAGAGAAGAATTTGATCTCAGGTTTTTTTTCCTTTTTTTCTTGCCCATTAAATTTCATGAAAAATAGATGAATTATAATTACAAGAATACTTTAATAGATGTAGAACTGTGTTTATTTTTAAAAACATAGAAATAAGGTTCCATCCTTGCCAGATACTTTTGGTCTTCTTTGCAGGAGACTAGTTGTTATGTCTGGACCCTTAATAAAGTCATTGGGTCTATAAACATTTGGAAAAAAAATCATATCCTAATTGATCAAAGAAATGCAACTTAATGAGGTGGATGGACCTAGAGACTGTCATACAGAGTGAAGTAAGTCAGAGAAAAACAAATACCGTATGCTAACACATATATATGGAATCTAAAAAAAAAAAAAAGGTTCTGAAGAACCTAGGGGCAGGGCAGGAATAAAGACGCAGACGTAGAGAATGGACTTGAGGACACGGGGAGGGGGAAGGGTAAGCTGGGACGAAGTGAGAGAGTGCCATGGACATATATACACTACCAAATGTAGAATAGATAGCTAGTGGGAAGCAGCTGCATAGCACAGGGAGATCAGCTCAGTGCTTTGTGACCACCTAGAGGAATGGGATATGGAGGATGGGAGGGAGACGCAAGAGGGAGAAGATATGGGGATATATGTATACATGTAGGTGATTCACTTTGTTATACAGCAGAAACTAACACACCACTGTAAAGCAATTATACTCCAATAAAGATGTTAAAAAAAATATATATATATATAAAGTAAAATTAATGGAAAAAAATGGGATAGGTACAATATTGTTTACTACTTATTATAAAAATTTCAAAATGGTATTGTCTTAGGGCTTAGAGAAATAGGCATGCTAAAGCGTTCTAGGTGAGAGTGTAAATTGATAGAAGTGTCCTAGGTGACAGTTTGGTAATGTGTATTAAAAGTGTTTATGCCCTTTCATCCAGAAATTCCGTATCTGTGAATTTATTCTAGAGAAAGAAAGATGTGCCAGTACTGAAAACAATTGGATTGTCCAATAAAAGGGGATTTCTTAAATAAATTATGGAATATCCATACAGTAGAATACTGTAAACCTTAAGTATGTAGAACAGCACAATGAATGATATGTGAAAAATTCATAGTAGAGCAGTAAAAACAGTTTATAAAACTGTGTACATACAGTATGATTCCAGGTTGTTTTAAGATATGTGTGTCCATGTATGTGTGTGTGCCTAGGAAAAGCATAGGACATAACATGTAAACCTGAAAAACTAACTGGATAAAATTTAGTTATTTCTGATTGGTAGAATTATGAGTGAGTTTTATTTTCTTTGTGTTTTTCTGTCTTTTTCAATTGTACCACAATGGATGCTTTTCACTTATAATACAAAAAAGCAGGGGGAGGGGCATAAGTCTTAGTTTTTTTTCCCTGATGATAACACCAAGAGAAAGAATAAAGGATAGCTATTTTTAAACGGCCACTGCACCTTAAAGACCAAACTGACGTGTAATGACATTTACTGATTCTGTCTTATGGGAGATAGAAGCATTTTATTTTGTAAATAACACACTCTGTGTCTGTACTGAGAGTGGGGGAGTCATACATGGGGGTGTATATGTTTAAGGGAATGTGCATCCAAGTAGGTGTGTGTGTGTGTGTATGTGTGTAGCCAGGTGTCAGAGCCTCACAAGGCCATGGTCCTTGGGGGAGTCGCAGAGATCTGCATATCCAAAGATACTGCCTGTGCTGAGCTGACATTGTGGTTCACACCCCTGACTCATGGCCATGTGCTCTCTCATTTGATGCCCAAGGTGCACCTTCAGGCATCCTGCCTTCAATGGGTCAGGAGTCTAAAAAACTTTCAGCTGCACTGAGGCTTCATGAGACAGTCAAGTCTAGAACTGATGCACTCATTTCTTGAAGCCATTTGCTGTTTGTTGTTTTAAGCACCAATACCAATGCCAATTCATAGAGAAGACTTGTTTTGGTAAGTTCAAGTGATTTTTTTGACATTTATATAGTGAACTCTCTGAATCCTACCTTCCGTAGAGTAGCAGGGCTCCCTGAACCCTGCTACTTTCTCCCCTCAAATTTTCCAGACACACTTCATCTTTCTAAAGGTTCCTCTTTTGTTTGTTTCCCACTCTTGTTTAATGATTATTTAGCTTTTCACATAGCCCAACCACATGCTGGCACCTGTCACCAAGATTGCAATGTGGTTCTCTCCTTCATGTAAGTTCCTGGAAGGTGGCCTTCTGTTTGCAAGACTGAGCAGTAGGTCTACTAGTGACACGTTTTCAGGAAGAGCCACTTCCGAACTGGGTTGGGGCCACAGAGGTGGATGGGGTGGGGTGAGTCGCTGAAAGCTGCGGGGCGTTCTCATCATTGTGTGGGAAACCATAGGGGTGGCAAGGATCCCAGGGCTTCAACTTGTGCTAAAGAGCTGTTGACACAGTCTTTGGAATTCCTGTGGAAAAGGAAGCGAACTCCTCTAGCATATAACTTTTAAAGAGGTCTCAGGCAGACTCTGATGTTTGTGGTTGAAGATAGGACTTCTTACTTGCCTGTGTGTTTGCACGTGCGCTTTGTATTCTCCTTATCTGTAGACTTCCAGACTGCACTCTGATGAATGGGCTCAGCTCACACATCTCCCCCTTAGAGGCCTTCCCCAGCCTGCCTAAGTTGGTTCTCCTCACTGCTTTTTTTTTTTTTAACTTTTATTTTATTTATTTATTTTTTAAACATCTTTATTGGCATATAATTGCTTTACAATAGTGTGTTAGTTTCTGCTTTATAACAAAGTGAATCAACTATACATATACATATGTCCCCATATCTCTTCCTTCTTGCGTCTCCCTCCCTCCCTCCCACCCTGCCTATCCCACCCCTCTAGGTGGTCACAAAGCACTGAGCTGATCTCCCTGTGCTATGCAGCTGCTTCCCACTAGCTATCGGTTTTACATTTGGTAGTGTATATATGTCCATGCCACTCTCTCACTTTGTCCCAGCTTACCCTTCCCCCTCCCCATGTCCTCAAGTCCATTCTCTAGTAGGTCTGTGATTTATTTCTGTCCTGCCCCTAGGTTCTTCATGACCACTTTTTTTTAGATTCCATATATATGTGTTAGCATACGGTATTTGTTTTTCTCTTTCTGACTTACTTCACTCTGTATGACAGACTCTAGGTCCATCCACCTCACTACAAATAACTCAGTTTCATTTCTTTTTATGGCTGAGTAATATTCCATTGTATATATGTGCCACATCTTCTTTATCCATTCATCTGTTGATGGACACTTAGGTTGCTTCCATGTCCTGGCTATTGTAAATAGAGCTGCAATGAACATTGTGGTACATGACTCTGAATTATGGTTTTCTCAGGGTATATGCCCCGTAGTGGGATTGCTGGGTCGTATGGTAGTTCTATTTTTAGTTTTTTAAGGAACCTCCATACTGTTCTCCATAGTGGCTGTATCAATTTACATTCCCACCAACAGTGCAAGAGGGTTCCCTTTTCTCCACACCCTCTCCAGCATTTATTGTTTGTAGATTTTTTGATGATGGCCATTCTGACCGGTTTGAGATGATATCTCATTGTAGTTTTGATTTGCATTTCTCTAATGATTAATGATGTTGAGCATTCTTTCATGTGTTTGTTGTCAATCTGTATATCTTCTTTGGAGAAATGTCTATTTAGGTCTTCTGCCCATTTTTGGATTGGGTTGTTTGTTTTTTTGATATTGAGCTTGCATGAGCTGCTTATAAATTTTGGAGATTAATCCTTTGTCAGTTGCTTCACCTGCAAATATTTTCTCCCATTCTGAGGGTTGTCTTTTGGTCTTGTTTATGGTTTCCTTTGCTGTGCAAAAGCTTTTAAATTTCAATAGGTCCCATTTGTTTATTTTTGTTTTTATTTCTGTTTCTCTAGGAGGTGGGTCAGAAAGGATCTTGCTGTGATTTATGTCATAGAGTGTTCTGCCTATGTTTTCCTCTAAGAGTTTGATAGTGTCTGGCCTTACATTTAGGTCTTTATAATCCATTTTGAGTTTATTTTTGTGTATGGTGTTAGGGAGTGTTCTAATTTCATTCTTTTACATGTAGCTGTCCAGTTTCCCCAGCACCACTTGTTGAAGAGGCTGTCTTTTCTCCATTGTATATTCTTGCCTCCTTTATCAAAAATAAGGTGACCATATGTGCGTGGGTTTATCTCTGGGCTTTCTATCTTGTTCCATTGATGTATATTTCTGGTTTTGTGCCAGTACCATACTGTCTTGATTACTGTAGCTTTGTAGTATAGTCTGAAGTCTGGGAGCCTGATTCCTCCAGCTCCGTTTGTTTTTCTCAAGATTGCTTTGGCTATTTGGGGTCTTTTGTGTTTCCATACAAATTGTGAAATTTTTTGTTCTAGTTCTGTGAAAAACGCCATTGCTAGAATGATGGGGATTGCACTGAATCTGTAGATTGCTTTGGGTAGTATAGTCATTTTCACAATGTTGATTCTTCCAATCCAAGAACATGGTATATCTCTCCATCTGTTTGTATCATCTTTAATTTCTTTCATCATTGTCTTATAGTTTTCTGCATACAAGTCTTTTGTCTCCTTAGGTAGGTTTATTCCTAGGTATTTTATTCTTTTTGTTGCAATGGTAAATGGGAGTGTTTTCTTAATTTCACTTTCAGATTTTTCATCATTAGTGTATAGGAATGCAAGAGGTTTCTGTGCATTAATTTTGTGTCCTGCTACTTTACCAAATTCATTGATTAGCTCTAGTATTTTTCTGGTAGCATCTTTAGGATTCTCTATGTATAGTACCATGTCATCTGCAAACAGTGACAACTTTACTTCTTCTTTTCTGATTTGGATTCCTTTTATTTCTTCTTCTTCTCTGATTGCTGTGGCTAAAACTTCCAAAACAATGTTAAATAATAGTGCTCCTCACTGCTTTTTATCACATGCTCCTGTTCATTTCTTCTGGCCACTTTCACAGTCAGATATTCTTACTGATGTATTTGTGTACTGTCTTCCCAATTAGAATATAATGCAAACATATTGAAAGCAGGGATCTTGCCTTTCTGGTTCCCTGCTGCAATGCCTAGAAGGGGGTGTGGGATCTCATGGGTGTTCAGTCATAGTTGGGTATGAGTGGACGTGGTATTTGTAGGGGCCTGCAGAAGGCCAGGGAAGTTGGATCTTGAGAGTGAGGGCAGAACAGCATGACAAGAGGTTGGAGAGACAGGCAGGGTCAAATCACATGGGCCACAGTGAGGGGTTTGGAGTTACCTGAGAACCTGATGTTCATTAAGTTATTTCATCTCTGCGGGTTGACACATACCCAGATTGGTCTGCTAAAGTCACTTCTTGATGGCATTTCTCCTGGGCTTTGTGCACCACTGGGTCCTCAAAGTGTTTCTTCAGCCTGCGCTGCATTCTCTCCCCCGTCTCCACTGCCAGCAGCTTGGCATTCATCACCCACCTTTCTGAAGAGCCCAGCAGAGCAAGATGACAAGAGCTAAGGTGTCGGGGTTTGATGCCTGCACAATTGGAAGCCTTCCGGAAGCTGGTCATTAAACACCTTGACTTCCCCATTGAAAAGTATTGGGTTTGGGCTTTGCAGATGATACTCACCAAGAGCCTAAATGACGGGAGATCGGGACCCAGATCTCAACTGCACTGTTTGAATCATTTGTGTCTCTGTTTCTAGACATTATATGCTGTTCTCTGCCTAATGATATGTTGGTTTTCACACATTGGATCTGTAATTCGTGTTTGTTGACACTGTACTTTGTTTTATAATTTGCTCCCAAAGTAGCAGAATTCAGTGAGTTTCCAGTTTTGTGCTGCCTATGAGGAGGATAAATCAGGTTTTGCCTGGCATGCATTGAAAAAAGAACTCTCCTGGCATAATTCCCTGATGAATCTATTTTTGTGATTAAGGCAATAAATGTAACAGAAGGGTTTGTTTCTTCACTCTTATTCTAACATGTACCACTGTATATAAACACAATTATTTTATATGTATAGATAAATAAGATGAGCTGCTGTTTCACTTAGGCTTGGACTACATTAAAATTTTGGGAGATAACAATTTAGGTGCAGCAAGGAGCTAGGAGATGTTGTATAGAACTTCAGGAATGGGGAGATGTAGTAAGATGTCATTCACTCAGATTTTTATTCTAATTTTTATGGGTTGTGAAATGTATGTTGTTGGGTTTTTTCTGTTTTTTTTTTTAAGAATTCTATTCTTTAGCATCAGACATGTAAGCATATATAAAAATGTGGATGTTCTGCTCACATAATTCTTCACGGATGTTAGAGATCTGGGGTTTCATCTTTCATGGTTAGTACTAATTGATCTCCGGAACTTTTCCAAGGAGTGTCAGCTCTTGTACATGAACAGCCATTTTAGGACACCTTGAAATAATTGTTTTTTCTATTAATTGCCTATCCACATGTAATTCAGAAGTTCGTTGATAGTACATATAGATTTATAAATTACAGTCATTTTGGTACATTGGCCCTTGAAATAAAGCCAGCTTTTTCAACCTAAGCCTCTTGATTTGTTTCAGACTCATGGCAAGGAATGTAATTTTCTGTCCCTGTTTCCTTTTTGAGGTGAAGGTACACTCCTTTTCAAAACTATGCCAGTCAGATGGGTTATTTCCCTTATTTGAAAAATCTTCATGAAAGGGGATAGATTACCCAGGGCATATGTGTGTGTCCGTGCTTGCATGTATGGATGCGTGTTTCTCTCTCTCTCTCTCTCTCTCTCTCTCTCTCTCAATCTGTCAATTTCTCCCTCAGTAACATTTCCCATAATCCCATCAGTGGATTTGGAATCTTGATTCTACCTCCTGAAAGGATTATCGTCATTTCATAGAAGCAGCAACGAGGTTAGCATTTCATGGAAAGTGAGAACCCCTGACTGCTCAGTCTTAGAGCCATTATTCTTACTGGAGCGCTAAGTCACATGGTAAAGGGCCAATCCCTTAACCTTTGATGTAGCTCCTTTGGTCTCTGACCTTTCATCTGTAAAATGGGTCTAGTAATATGGATCTGTTCTTGTAATTAATTAAAGGTTGTTAAGATGGTTCAGTTCAATGGGCTTCATAAATGTTTACATAACATGTTTAATATTGGTGTTCTTTGTGGGTGACTATTAGCTAGGTAGTAGGTAACTAGCACCTAGAGGCTGTTACTTAGACTCTAGGCCTCCAGTTCATTGGCTAAACATTCTGTTCTTTTACAACCTCCCAGTGGGGAAGTCAGGGGAAGACTTAGCACAATGACAAAGGGAAAAATGTGGAACAACTTCAGAGACCTACCACGTTAACACAGACATAGATGCAAAGGCACGGTGCCTTACACATTTCAGTTACTCAAATAAATATGAAAAGTAGCATATGCTGGGTTTCGCGTGTCTTGAATTCTCTCACGGGGCCTTATGCTAGTTTGTGAAGTTCTTATATCTCTTGTGCCCATGGAATTGGGGCATTTAAGTCTTAGTAGGTGAGACCTTTCTGAGTCTGCAGAGAGGCATAACTAATTATGTTATCCCTCTGATCAGAATTTTCTCATGGCTTTTCATCTCGTTGAGTGGAGAGGGAGGCTCCTACAGTGGCCTGCAAGGATTTCCCGCCTCTGAGTCTGTGACCTGACTGCTCCCGATACCTTCCCCTTTGATGGCTCTGCGGCAGGTACGCTGCTTTCACTGGTGCTGCCAACGTGCCCCACAGGTTGCTCCCTGAGGCATCTGCATCTGCTCTTTGCTCCCCTGGGGCTCTCTTCCCAGAGAGCCACGTGGCTTGCTTCCTTCCCTCCTTCAGGTCGCTAGTACATACCTCCCTCTCAGTGACCCCTTCCCTCACCACTGTGCCTAGAACTGCAGACAGTCCCCCAGTGCTCCCTTTCCACCCTAGATTTTATTTGCTTATTGTCTGTCCAACCCCAAAAGAACGTAAGCTTTTAAAGCAGGGAATTTGTGGGTTGGGGGTGACGGTTTTGCTCATGGCTGTATCCCCAGCACTTAAAGCAGTCCCTGGCACATAATAGGCAGTAGAAAGTCCTAAGGCAATTTCTCCATGGCCTGCCTTTTTGGACAGTGCTCGCCTAAAGGTGAGAGGCTGAGCCATTGAAGGAAGTGTCACCACCAGCAGGAACTGATATATTTGCAGTGCTCCGTGACATCAGGGTGGCCTGCACCGGTGCAACTATTATGCCTCCTCTGTGCTCCAGCATCTTTCTAGAGACTGGAGAACATAAGCCTCAAAATCAATCAATCAACGATAATGTGAAAGGACTTTTAAAACTGTAAAATGCTTTGGAAATGACAGCTACACTGGACTTTATAATGGATTGTTATGTAATTTGAAATAGTTAAGTAATTTTCCAGGAAGCAGAGTTCCCTGGACCAGTGCTGTGCTTCCCCATCTGGGCCTGTGGACTGGGTCCAAGAATACAGCTACAGGCCAGAGCCTGAACCATCCAGGACCAGAGCGGGGAAGTCCATCCAGTAACCCCTAGACTGAAGGGATGTGCCTTCCATGTGCACAAAACTATTCAAATACCAAGTAGCTGAGACCATGTAGGGCAAATAGAATTCAGGTTGGCCTGTTGTTAGTCTCTAAACAACTGTGACTAATTTAGAAAAATTAGGCAGCTTAGCAGCAAAAGTATAATTCTTATGGTTAATGAAACCTGGCCTGTTCCGGAGGGGGCCAGTAATTCCCATGACCCAGATTAGTTTTCTCCCAGTAGAAAAGCTTAGGGGTTTTATACTGTTGATGGGCAGAGATGAACCTAATATCCTTGTTTGCTTTCAAATCATCCTTTTAAAAATAATCCGGTTCTCCTTTTACCCATGTTCTCTTTAAGGCTAGGCTATGTAGAAAAGAAGAGAGCAAGTGAGATAAAAATGGCAGATTATATACTGTATATATTATATCTCACACATGTTTACACACACACACACACACACACACGCACGCACGCATGCACGCACTGCATTGTACCAGAGAGCATCTAGGAGCAGTAGCTCTGGACTGCAGACTGCCTGACATCAAATTCCAGCCCTACCACTTGTTCAGTATGTGACCTGGGACAAATTTCTGGGTTTTCTGAGCCTTAGCCTCTGCATGTGGGATAGTATTGGAACTTACCTCATAGGGTTATTGTAAAGATCAAATGGGGTAATCACTGCAGTGCTTAATGCTTGTCTCACAGGAAGTGCTCGCTCGGTCAGTATCAGTTGCTGTTATTGTTGATGACGATGTTAATAATCTAAGGCAGGCAGGAAATAAAGGGATTTCAGAAAGGGATAAGAAAAGGAAAAGTGAGATGCAGGAGACACTATCCTAGAAGGTTTAAGTATATTGGAAAGAGACTGGTATAATATGGTAAGCTTATGCTGTATTTTATAATGCATATTAGATCACCCATGTGATAATGATAATTATACCCTATGAGTACTTTATGGCCTTCGTACCTTCCAGATTAGCACTGTGGCCAATGAGAGCTGCCTGGTTTATTCCACGCTGTCGGGGTCAGGGTGAACTGCTCTGGCCACTCCCCTGACCACTGTCCCACTTAGCAAAGGTGCTGAGACACCAGTAGATTATGTGGAAGTTTAAACCAGGCATTCAGTGCAGCTGAGCCTTGAGAACCTCAGAGGAAGGTGGCCTCCCAAAGCATGCACGTGTTCTTTTTTTTCCCCAACACCTGATAAGGGCAAACTCTGTGCTAGGCCCTGGCGATGGGACAGTAAGGGAGGATAATGCCATCCCAGTTTTCTTGGAACTTCTAGTAAGTGGAGGAGACAGACAATGACAATTCTGTGAATAGTGACACAATTCACCAAGTGCTAGGAAGGAGAATTGAGGAATTAGTTTTGTAATGAGGTATCTGACCTGGTATGGGGCGTCCAGAAAGACCTCTATGGGAAGTGAGAGTGATAAGTTAGGAGAGAGCCAGTTCAAGAGGGGCTGCAGGGCTTCCCCGTCAGGGAGCATTAGCATTAGGAAGGAAGGCACCCAGGCCTAACGAGAGTTTTAGCCCAGTTTTAGCCAAGGGAGGCATGGTGGAGAAGGGTCTAGATCATGTGGGATCTTGCAGGCCAAGAGTTTTTAACCTGTAATTAAAAACAGTCAGAAGCCTTTGGTGGGTTTTAAACAGGTAGTGGTATTGGATTGGAGGAGACCAGAGGGGAAATAGAGCTGGTTGCACGCTCAGATTTTAGAACAATCTCCACTTTGACTGCAATCTATATGCCAAGAGGTACCTTGACTTTGCTGCATTTACCCAAATTCTTTTTCCTTTTCTCTGAAGAATTTTCAGTACCAAGTGGGCTTCTGTAAGCGGGCGTTAAAGTCGATGTATATGATACTTGTCAATACTTAACATCTTAGCAGTGATGTTTATCCGTCTGAAATATAGTTTACACATTTCACCAGAAACAGAGAAGATGTTGGTAGTTATTCACAGAGCTTTGAGACCCTTGGTTGAAAGCAGAGCAGCCTGCAGGGATGCACATACGGCCATAATTGTCTTTTTGAGGGGGCTCTCGAAATCATCCATTTGGCCCGTCCTCCTTTCTTCCTTTTAATTCATTCTTCTCTCTCAGTCTTAAAGTGTTCACTCTTTCATTATTAGAAAGCAGCTCTCTGACTCTGCCAGCCAACTACAAATGGAATGCTGTCATATTTGAGGGATATTTCATCATATCCATGTTTTTGTCAAGCATGAAGCCACTTCAGGAAGGGAGTAGAAATGATATTTAGTCCAGTATCACTCTCATAGGCATACATGCTTTTTCTTCCTCTCTCTTGCTTTTTCTTTCCTTCTTCCAGTTTAGTAATTTGGGTGGTGAATGAGGGAGCTGTTTTTTGTTTTCTCTATCATAACCACTACTTTTTCTCCCACATGCCCAAGCGTGTAACTGCTCCATGTATTCATTTGTGGTTGGATTTTCTGAGGAAACAAAATGCCTCTTTTAGCCTAGCTGAACTGACCCTTAGTTGTGTGGGAGCAGCAGAGTGCTAAGGTGAAGATTATGGGCTCTACAGCCACCCTGAGTTCCTTTCCTGGCTCTGCCCTTCATTAGCTGTGTGACCTCAGGCAAATTACTTAACTTCTCAGTGCTTCAGTTTTCTCATCTGTAAAATGGCAGTGATAGTCTTACCTACTTGTCTCAAGGAGCTCTCTTGAAGATTATACTGGGTAAAAGTATCCATCATAAGCACTCAGTTATTCAAAGCTTCAAATCTGGCTTCTCACTGGATAACCATTCCCAGAAAGATGTTAAATATGGTTGGTGAGCATGACCCCAGTAAGTACACGGAAAAATTTATTTTAAACTCTCATTCTGGTGCCAGCCATCAGGACAGCCCAGCAAAGCTGTATTTATGGCTCTGATGGATTTCCTTGGCAGAAGCCTCCTCAGCACCATCCAGACTGGTCCCGTCTCACCGAGTTCAGGTGGTATCCAGGCAACACACACAACACAGTCTGACTCAGTAGAAAACTCGCAGCCAGTGGTGGTGAGGATTCCCCCCACCATTTCCCCACTCTGTACTAAGGATGAAGTTGAAGTTGGTGGAAGGAGCCACACTGACAACCCTTGAAGCTAAACTTGCCTTGGATAGCCACAAAAAAAGTATAGTTCCAGCAGCTTCATTTCCAGCTAATCCTTCTTGGCCCCAGAGCTTGGAGCTTCTCTATCCCTGAGAGAGTAGTAGAGAGATAAGTGATATTTACTGCAGCTTAGGTGCCCACCCACTCAACTACTTTCCGAATTGGAAACCTGGGGCCTACCCAGTGCCTGCCTGTGTGCTGCAGGGGATGCACTCCAAGATCTGGATCCAGCCCCCAGTCCTGAGACACTCATGAGAAGGGAAGCAGTCAGGGTAGAAATGTCCCACGGGATTGATTGTGAACATAATCACTTAGAGCTCTGTGTGGCCTCCCGTCAGGGAGGTGTCTAGAACTGGGCTTTGCAGGCAGGTGGGCGGTTAGGGGAGGACTTGCCAGGCAGGCCAGGGGCAAGTTGGTGCCCTTGAAGGCAAAGTGAGTGTGGTGGGTTTGCTGTAGCTTCCTATGAGGCTCTCAGCCTGTTCATGTGAGGCTTATAGGGTAATGATAGAAAATAAGTAATAATATATTTTGAATTTTTCTATGGATTTGAAGTATTTCATAATTTTTAAAAAAGAAGAAATAGAAAAAAAGGATAACCAGAAGAGAAAGATAGCCCTTGAAATACAGGTGGAAGAGACAGGGTTCCTTGCGCCAGGCAGAAGCAGGACACCAGGTGGCACCACCAATTTACAGTGTGACTTAAATTGGCACTTGCTGCTACTTTCACCACTGTCATCACCACTACCCTGACCACCACCGTGAACAATACTAGGTGCCATTTAGTAAGCCATTATTTCAGGCCAAGAGATTGACTCACCTAGTCTTATTAATCATCCTTAAACTTTATGAGGTAGGTACTGTTGCTTGTGCTTTATAGGTGAAGAAAGGGGTTTAGAGAAGCCAAGTGACCTGCCTCCTGTCATCCAGCTGGGAATCTCTGTATGACTCCACTCCCTGTGCTATCCTGTCTACCTTAGCCTTTTTTTCCCCATATTTATAAATTGGAAATAATATTTGTACTCCATACCTATAGAATGGCATTTTTCAAATTTTAAGTCATGACACATTAGTGGATTGTAAAATTGATTTAGTAGCAGAAAAATGACCAGAATAGAATAAAAAATAACAGAATTTATCACACTTACTGTTTCTGAAACTTGTGCTTCTAGTAACTTGTGTTTCTGATATGCAAGTATGTATGTGTGTGTACCTCTCTCTATGTGTGTATATATGTATATATGTACTAGTGAAGTGTTATATGGGAAAATATGTTTCCTACCATGGGTTATTGTCAGAAAGTTTGAGAGCTACTATTCTAGACTTATATGAAGTTCAAACAAACATTAAAAAGTGTTGCAGAGCTCCTATAAACTCTAAAACACCTTACAGGTCTAAGTTATCATTACTTAACACTGGAAGCTGAAACAAACAAATAAAGGATGGCAGATAAAAGTGTTGCTGTGCTGTAACCTCCACCCATCTGGTTCATCGCAGATAGTGCTAATCTGTCACCACATTGTGTCCAGTGGAGCCAGGATGCAACTTTGACACTCCTCGACATAGCACTGCAGGCCTCAAGATGAAACCTGTTTGCAGACCTAGCAACAGGCTTAGGTATTGTTGGTACATCAGGACCAGTCTGTGGTTATAAAGTATTGCTCAGCACTTCCAGAGCTCTGACTCTCATTTAAATGCTAGGAAGACAGATGTGATCCCCAGAACAGCATGGGCATCTCTGCATTACAGGCCCCAGAAGAGTTGCCTCCACTCTCCTCCCCTCATAGTACTCCCCCACCACCATCTTCATCTGGAAGTAATTTACCTCCTTCTGCCTCTCAAAGGGTATCAGACCAATCCAGAGTCCCCATCCACTTTCCCTTGAAGCAAAGGTGGCAAGAGGCCCTCCTGCCATGGCCATTTTCCTTGGAACATGCTCTTTCCTCATGAACCGTAATTCACGAGGGAACCACAGGGAACATGGGGTGCCGACCCCCCACCGACTGCCCTGAAGGCATGCCCCTCAGGAGATGCCCTGCTTCTCAGCTGATGTGGCAAGCTCTTGAGAGTCACAAAAGGAACCGGGCTTTCCCTTAAAATCGCATGTGGAAACTGTTTCTCTGCCGCCTGCAAAGGAAGCCTGTAGAATTGGCAGTTGTCTTAGAAGTCTCCACAGAAGAGTCCGCGTGGACCTAGGGAAGGCCTGTCAAAGACTCCCTCAGTGGAATATGCAATAATGCATAAGAGACTCTTGTGTGTGGATTTTAAGTCAAGACTCAACATGACATTCTGGGCTGTGTGGGGAAGAGCTCAAGCAGCTCAGTTACCAACCCGGAAAGCAAGTTCTCTGTGTTTTATAGACCTCACTAATGAATGAGCCCCGTGGCCTCGACTAGACCAGGCTTCCCAGTGCTCTGCCAGCCCTCCTCCCACACATGGGTAAATGCATCAAGTTATAATGGATGGCTGGTGCCAGCAGAGACTGAGGTCTGCGCCTTTCTCTCTGGGATACATAGCAATCTCCAGCCATTAATAATTCATTCTGGAGTAATGAACATAGCTGTACCAAGTTGTGAGCAGTAATAATCAAGCGATAGATCAATTTGTTACCTCAGTGTGCCAAAAGATAATGGTAGTTAGTCATGAAAGGTAGAGCCTTTTTCCCCAAAAGTTTCATAAGACTTAGATCAATGTGTTTTTTTAAGTCCTAAAATAAAATGGATCATTAAAAAGGAAATGAGTTATGTTGGGTAGCCTCAAGCTTATTTATATTCAGAGATGCTTATCCACAATTACCATAGCTTTTTTTCCAAATGCCTTTGGTCATTTGGGCCAGTAAATCGGAGTAATTATTGCTCATTAATTAAATCTAAGAAATGGAACACAGTTCCAGACTTTGAAAAGGGAGGTTGGGAGAGTTGAGATACATTCCCAAAAAATCATCAATAATAATTTGAGGTTTTCTGAGTAAGTAGCTGGGTTGAGAATTATTGTTTAATGTCTACTCAGAAACTCCCGTCATCTTTTAACACCTCATTGAACATTTGTTGTGTTTCTCCTGGGCCGGGCACTGCTCTCAGCGCTGGTGCTACCAACTAAAATAAGCACGGTCTCTATCCTAAGGCAGCAGTCGAGACCTTAATAACATGTAATAAACCCAGGGGCCAACACTCCTGCCTTCATTGAGGGGTGGAGGGCTGGGGAGAGACTAGACAGAGACTTCAGAAGGGAAGGGAGCCATTGGCGCTGTGCCTTGAAGACCAACAGTTTGCCAAGCAAAGAAAGAAGGGTAAGAGAACGTTCTAGGGAGAGGATTGACAAAGGCAGATAGATGTGAAAGTGGAAAGAGGATGGGTAGTGAATGATTATAATAATCATCACTGCATTTCCCACACGGGAACACATTTAACTGATACAACAACCTCATGAAGTAGATGTATTATTCACCTCACCCCCTTTTTTAAAAGATGAGGAACCCAAAGCTTAAACATTGAGTCCCTTGCTCAGAGACCCAGAGCGGGGAGGTGACAGAGGGCTTAGAGGTGAGTTGGAAAAGCTGTGCTAGGTCATAGGAGTTTGACATTAAAAACAATGGAGCCCACCAATGGTTTATGGTCACCATTATCAGAACATTCCAGCTGTGCAAGCGTTGCTGAACACTACACATACACCATGTCACTGTGTTCTCTCTCAGCGACCCAGTGAGGTGTGAGGCCATTGTAGTTTTCAACAGAGGACTGCCTTGAGTGGAGCTAAGTTGTAGACAGTAGCTGGTGGTGGCAGGCAGGGTGCGGCCAAACCCAGAGAGTCTAGTCAGAGAGCCTCGTTAAGAGGCTGTTGCTTTAGTCAGATTGTGTTGAGAAGCGTGATGGTGAAAGTGATCATCATCCAAACCCTATATTTTTATATTGGTCTACAATTTAAAAGTGCTTTCATACATAAATAGCTTGTTGATTCATTTACACAGGGACTTTTGTGACAAGAGGGTAAGTCTACTGACTTGGCTCATTTGGGAGGGGAAGTATAAAGGCATGGAATTCACTTCCTGCACGAAGGAACTGATGTTGAAAGTAGTGGCGTTACAAGCAGCTTGTAAATATGCAGACTTGCTGATTGACTGAGGCCCAGAACCAAAGCCTTTCCCCTTCGCCAGCCTTTCCCCTTGCTTTAACGCTTTCAGACTAGAAACCTGATACAGTTTTGGGTAGAACGGAAAACTATAAGTAACATCAGGAGATTCAGCTAGAACTCAGAAAATGTTTGTAAAATATTATTACGTGGACCAGAAACAGGCCAAGGCATCAGTGGCAACATCTCCTTGCTGCAGGTATTGTTTAGCAATCAGAAAGCAAGTTCCCTTCCTGACTGGGCTGTTCCACAGTTCATGTTTCATAGACCTAACCATCCCTTTCAGAGGAGGAGCTTTATATGAAATTAGACTTTTAGCCCTAGAAAATGAAGGAAAAATACACATCTGCTGATAAAATTGGTTAATGTAGTATTCAGTAAAGGCTCAGTTTCAAAACCAGCACTTAAAGCAGTAGAACCTCTTTTTCCTCCTACAAAATAGAAGTATCCAAGAGAAACAGTGCAAACATTTATAGAATTGTGTGAAAAACAAATACTCAGTATAAATAGCACTAAATGCCAGGGAGGTACGTCTGTGCAAACTGCCATCTCTGCCCAATTTCTCTCTAGTTTCTAGTAATGAATAGTTTCCTTCTTCTAACAGGTGGAAATATTAGGTAGAAGCCCCTAATATTTTCTTAACAATACTGAGTGGCCTTAACTTTTAACTTATTTGTTGTCAATAGATAATTTGTATATTTTTGTACATGGGACCAGCAAGTGAACAATGAAATTTTATGGCTAGGTCATGGTGCCCTGGGTGTGGAGTTCAGATATATGTTTTGAGTAGTTGTTTATCCAGAAATATGCATATGTGTTTAGCAGTTTACTCAGCCCCAATACTCCTACCCTGTGTGTTCCTTGGACTTTGAGAGTAAGTGACAATATAAACACGGCCATATACATGGATGTACAGTGGTGCATTTTTATTTCTGTTTATGCAACATGTTTGGCTTAATGTAAGCCACGTGTCTAATATGATGGGGCTTTAATACTTTGAGCCTAAAGTGCTGAATTTCCTGACTGAGATCTACCCATTTAAAAAAATTAGGTCTATTTTGGGCCTATATTTGCGAATGTATTAAAGCCATCAGGAGTTTTTAATATTTGCACTAGAGAAAATGCTAATGATCACAGCGGTCTAAGCAGCAGCCAAGTATAAAAGTTGTAACTAAGAGGGATTAGCAGTTACCTGGATTTGCAGAATAGAGGTTCAAATGTGCAAAGGTTCACATTTTGGAAGGCAAGCTGCTTTGGTTGGTTGGTTGGTTGGTTGGTTGTTTTAGGCAACATGGAAATTGTAAGGAGTGTCGTATCCTGAAATAGCAAAACAGCCCAAACACTGGAGATTTCTGAACCTTTGGTAGACGAAAATAGGAGTAGAAAAGTCTCTCTTTGGACTCCAGAGGCATCCGAACATGTCCCCAGATCTGGCTCCTACCAGATGAGGCGTCTGGAGATAGGAAGGGTACAGGAGGTCAGCTGTCCATTCATACACTATTCCTCTCATTTGTGCCATTTCTTTTCCTTCCTTCCAGCGTTGCTAACAACCACAAGCAGAATTTGATGACGGTGGCAAACCTTGGCGTGGTGTTCGGACCCACCCTGCTGCGTCCTCAGGAAGAAACAGTAGCAGCCATCATGGATATCAAGTTTCAGAACATTGTCATTGAGATCCTAATAGAAAATCATGAAAAGGTAATATATCATTGGTCACCACAAGTGGAGAATTTACTTGGGGGGGAGCTGAGTTAAAACTGGCCTGCAGGGTTGACTCAGGTTCACATCCATGGTGGCTTTTACACTGTGGTGATGATGACGAAGCTGCTGGTGGTGGTGATGGTGGCGGTGATAGTCATCTTGGGATTGCAGCAGTGGCAACGGTGGCGGTTGTGGTGACGGTAGTGGTGGACAACATATTGGGCATTGCTTTTGTAACAGGAACTGTGTGCTAAGCACTTTACATATGCTGTCCTTTTAACCTCATAACAATCCAGTGAAGGAGGTACTACTAGGAGCCTCATTTTGAAAATGCCCTTTACCCATTTTTTTTTTTTACTTGGTTGTTTTCTTATGAATTTTTGAGTTTTTTTTAAATATTAGGAATAGTAAACTATTTTCATGTGTGTTTCAAATATTTTTCCTAATCTAGTTTCCTTATAGTTTTATAAATGGTATATTGTTTCATACCATGTGTGTGGTGGGGGGGGGTGGGGCGTGTCTGTCTTTTCCTTTAGGGCACTGGAGTTTCTGGTCTGTCTTAAGAAGGTTGCCCTCACCCCACGTAATGAAGTATGTCAACACAGCTGCCCTTAAAAACTGGGGTAGGGGGACATGAAACTCCACCCATCTATCCCACCTCAGTTCCTGGTAGCACATCCCTCTGAAGTTTCTCAGAACCTGCAGGGCCCCCTAGGGCACCATTTGACAGCCCAAGGTGCTGGGATATAATAAAAATGCTGTTCCTCCTAAATAAAACCTTTACCTAGAAAGGTGAATGAATTGCACTAGGTCACCTGCCAAATAAATCTAGCATCTGACCGCTAACCACCTGCACTGATGACACTCCAGAATAAGCCATCATCAGCTCTTGTCTGGATTTTTACAGGAGCCTCCTAATTTGTTTCCCTGTTCCCACCCTTGGCCTGTCTATAAGCCACCAGAATGAGATTCTTTTAGTGTTAGATCAAATAGTATCAGTTGTCTGCTAAGAACCATCCAGTGGCTTCGCATTTCACAGAGTGAGAGTCAGAGCTCTCCCGGGAGCCTTGAATGTCCTACAGGGTCTCTGCTCTCCGCTCTGTTACTTGCCTCATCTCACCTCCTACAGCCTTCTCCTTGAGTTCCCTCCTACGGCCACCTTGACTGCCTTGCTGGTCCTTGCACACGGCACACACTCCCACCTCAAGGGCTTTGCAGTTGCCGTTCGCAGTGCCTGGAACACTCTTCGTCCTGGCATACTTCTTCACCTCCTTCAAGCCTAAGTGAGGCCCACCGACATCTCTCTATTTTAAACTACGAACAGTCTCAACCCCAGCATTCCCCCTCCCCTTGATCATGCTGTCTCTCTCCATAGCACTTATCACTTTCTGGCATACTATATAATTTACTTATTGATTACACCTATTGCCTTTCTGGCCTCTTCTAGAATGTGTGTATCATGAAAGCAGGGACTTTGGTCTGTTTTGTTCTGTGCTTTGTCCCCAGTTCCTCAATATGCGCTCAGTGCATATGTGTTGGATGAATGGATGGGCTCTTGTGATAGCTAACCTCCAAAGTGGCTCCCAGTAACCCCTGTCTCCTAGTAGTCGCTCGCTTGTGTATCCTCTTCCAACTGTGAATAAGCGATCGGCACTGATCCCAATGTGATCAGTAGGAATTGATCAATAGGAAATGGCAAAAATAATGGTCTGTGACTTTGCTGAGCAGTCCTAAGACCTCATCGCATTTGCCTTGGTTTCTGGACTTGCTCACTCCGGGGCAAGCAAGCCACCATGTTGTGATGGTGGTCACACAGCCCAGTGGAGAGAAAGTGAGGCTGCCTACTAACAACCAGACCAAGTTGCCAGCCATGTGTAAGTCAGCCACTTTGGAAGTGAATCCTCCAGCCCTAGTCATGCCTTCAGATGATATAGCCCCAACTGACACCTTGAGTGCGACCACATAAGAGACCACTGAGCTAAGCTTCTCCTGAATACCCGACTCACAGAAAGTGGGAGAGATATTAAATGTTTTAAGCCACTAAGTTTGGGGGATAATTTGTTATAGAGCATGAGTAATTACTAAAGAATCTCTGAATATAAACTTTCACAGAGTAACAGAGGTCTCCTGCAAAATTGTGTAAACAACATAGCCTTTTTCTTACATGGTTAATAAGGAGATATGAAATCAGATAATTTATTTGAAGAAATTCTCTTCTCTTTCTCTCAAACTTTGGACTCTGTCCAACCACTTCCCACAAATACAGTAAATCAGGTATCAAAGAAGATTATGTTATGTATGATGAAAATGAACTTGGAAAAAGGGAACATAATCAAATAGCAGTTAATAACATGTTTTCTGAAAACAAACCGCTCGGATTTAAATCTGTTACCTCTTAATAGCTGTGTGACCATGAGCAGATTACTCAACCTCTCTATGCTCATAAAAGTACTTTCAGTACAGTGTAACTGCTGTGACAAATAGCCCCAAAATATCAGTGACTCAGGACAGTAGAAATTTATCTCTTGCTCACATAGCAGTTTACGGTGGGTATTCTGGGGGTGGGACACTGCACCATGATTCAGCAACCCAGGTTCCTTCCACCTCGTAGCTCTCTGCCTTCTGCTCTGCAGATCCCTGCAATCGACCAGTTGCTGGGGGAAAGGAGAGAGCGAGGAGAATTGAGTAAGATTATATGGGCCAAGCCTAGAAGATGCTTTCCTTATTTTCCCCGCCATTCCATTGGCAGAACTCAGTCACGTGACCCCCATCCAACTGCAAGGGAGGCTGGGAAAGCACCCAGCTGTGCAGAGCAAAGGGAAGCCAGTTTGATGACCAGCTAGCCAGTGAGCCACCTCCCTTCATCTGGTTTGCTGTGAGGATTAGACAAGGTGATTTACGTAAAAGACTTAGCCAAGAATCCAGCAAGGAGTAAGTGTCAATAGCTGTAAACCATTGTTTTTAGCAGTCTCAACAGAATTCTCTGAAAATAGAGCATAAGTCCATCTCTGAGTGTCACATATGCCCCTTTCTCAAAATGATAATTTTTAAACTTAATCTTTTGTTAAATAAAATAGTATTAAATGTTGAGACAGATTTCTAAGGAGTTTGATTATGTTTCACGTCCCTAAGGGGTATATACGAGCTTATAGCAGGCAGCATCTAATGATTTTTCAACCTTAGCTGTTTTTTGGTGTCCTTGGGCCTTTAAAGCCAGAAAACATTCAAAAGTAGCGTGATAGGAAAAAGACCGGATACTGCTAATAACAATATTGAAACTTGTGTAAACAAGCAGCCATCCTGCCTTGAGCACAAAGTAGAGAAATAGAAATGAAATATGAAATGCATGGCCAGGCCTGCAAGTATATGGGCAGGAACTGGTGAAAATACTCATCTGGTTTGGTGGATTGTAAATTATGTTCCTCTATGCTGTGTATCTGGTGAGGTACATATTAAAAGAGTATTACAGTGCTTCATTATATGTTCTTCTTCATTAGTCTGTGCGAGAGAGTGGGATGATTCACAGCGAGGTTTATGTTCCTGTGGAAGCCAGTGCAGGAGTGTCAGTGGAAACATTCCTAGGATGAAGGCTGCAGCAGAGTGTATGTCTCCAGTCCTGAGGGAGCTAGTGTACCACCATGATAGAGGTTTTTAACCTGGGATCCATGATGGGCCAAAGTTATATGCAAGACCTGTGTATGTACATGATTCTGGGAAGAAAGTCGTTAATATTCATCAGGTTTGCCTTTCTGGTAAAAACAACTTAGAATAAGGCAGGTTGACTCCTTTTCAAATGTCGTTTCAGGCCTGATCTGGTATAAAGTCAGCAGATGCTGCCTTAACCTCCTTTGGAAACCTGTGATGTTCACCTCACAGGAACCCAAAGCATACATGGCCACGTCCTGAGAGCCCCTGGCTTTCTGGAGGCAATGCTTTGGAGGAATTTCCTGCCAAGGGAATTTGACATTATCCATCAACAGAGCATGTTTTTGTCCTCAGGTGAATATTGTCATCTTCCTTTAAAATCCACAATATGAAGATCTTAGTTAACAGTATTTAATGAGCGTTCCCTTAGGCTTGGCTGTCATTTTCTAGAGACATAAATGCACACACAAATGTCATAAGTGACTGCTTCTCTAACTTTATTGTCAGAAGTTGGACAAAATCCTGAAACCTCACTTGAAGAAATGCTTTCCAACAGCATCATTTCGTCTTGTCCCCCAACAAGCATTTGATAGCAAATGCCCTCTTGCTTGAACAAGCCCTAATACAGGTGTTAACTGTACGTCTCCCACAGTTAGTGGTATAATACTCTCTCTCGTGTTGTTAAGAACATTTTACATAAGATGTGTACTTTGTGCCTTGGAATAAAATTGGGAGGGACCCAGGAATAAGTAGAAGACAGCACAGAAGGAGGGTATAGAAACCCAGGCATGTAGCCTTTGGAGCCACTCAGAGAGAGAGAGAGAGAGAGATAGGGAACCATAAGATGTCTGTTTCAGTTATCTGTTGCTTCATAACAGATCATCTACAAACCTAGTGACGTAAAACAGCAATGACTTTTTTTGCTCACAAATCTGTGGACCAGAAATCTGGGGAGGGCTCACGTGTGTTCCAAGCTGCAGTGGTTTTACTGCAACTGGTGGATCCAAGATGACCTTACTCCACATGTCTGGGACCTTGGTACTAGCTGTTGGCTGGGACACCTTGGTCCTCCTCCACATGCCCTCTCTCTCCATGGGATCTCTCATCATTTAGTAGTCCAGGCCAAACTCAAGAGGGCAAACACAGAAGCCACAAGACCTCTGAAATCCTAGGCCTAGAATAGACAAAGTGTCACTTCAGCTACATTCTGTTGGTCAAAGCAAGTCACAAGTCCAGCCAGATTGAAGGGGCAGGAAATAGACCCCACCTCTGGATGGGAGGAGCAGTGTGCATGCACAGGCATGGGAGGAATTGTGGGCTGCCGTTTTTGCAGATGATCTCCCAGAATGCCTCACTCCCCATCACTGGCAGGTTTGCATGTAGTTCCCATTGGAGAGGCTTCCCTTTCTTATTAGTGGCTGCAACTGCTCAGCGTTTCTTTTTTCTTTTTTTTTTTTTTTAACATGTGAACATATTCCCCCCCCCCTTTTCTTATTGGAGTATAATTGCTTTACAATGTTGTGTTAGTTTCTGCTGTACAAGCGAAGTGAATCAGCTATATGTATACATATACCCCCTCCCTCTTGGACCTCCCTCCCAGCACCCCCCCATCCCACCCACCTAGGTCATCACAGAGCACTGAGCTGAGCTCCCTGCGCTATACAGTAGGTTCCCACTACCTATCTGTTTTACACATAGTAGTATATTTATGTCAAACCTAATCTCCCAATTCATCCCACCCTCCCCTTCCCCCGTGTCCACACGTCCATTCTCTATGTCTGTGTTTCTATTCCTGCCCTGCAAATAGGTTCATCTGTACCATTGTTCTAGATTCCACATATATGCGTTAATATATGATATTTGCTTTTCTCTTTCTGACTTACTTCACTTTGTATGACAGACTCTAGGTCCATCCACATCTCCACAAATGACCCAATTTCATTGCTTTTGATGGCTGAATAATATTACATTGTATGTATGTACCACATCTTCTTTATCCATTCATCTGTTGATGGACATTTAGGTTGCTTCCATGTCCTGGCTATTGTAAATAGTGCTGCAGTGAACATTGGGGTACGTGTCTCTTTTTGAATTATGGTTTTCTCAGGGTAAAGGCCCAGTAGTAGGATTGCTGAGTCATATGGTAGTTCTACTGTTAGTTTTTTAAGGAACCTCCATACTGTTCTCCATAGTGTCTGTATCAATTTACATTCCCAACAACAGTGCAAGAGGGTTCCCTTTTCTCCACACCCTCTCCAGCATTTATTGTTTGTAGATTTTTTGATGATGGCCATTCTGACCAGTGTGAGATGATATGTTATTGTAGTTTTGATTTGCATTTCTCTCATAGTGATGTTGAGCATCTTTTCATGTGCCTCTTGGCCATCTGTGTGTCTTCTTTGGAGAAATGTCTATTTAGGTCTTCTGCCCATTTTTTGATTGGGTTGTTTGATTTTTTTTTTTTTTTTTTTGATATTGACCTTGCATGAGCTGCTTGCAAATTTTGGAGATTAATCCTTTGTCAGTTGCTTTGTTTGCAAATATTTTCTCCCATTCTGAGGGTTGTCTTTTTGCCTTGTTTATGGTTTCCTTTGCTGTGCAAAAGCTTTTAAGTTTAATTAGGTCCCATTTGTTTATTTTTGTTTTTATTTCCATTTCTCTAGGAGGTGGATCCAAAAAGATATTGCTGTGATTTATGTCAAAGAGTGTTTTTCCTATGTCTTCCTCTAAGAGTTTTATAGTGTTCTGTCTTAAATTTAGGTCTTTAATCCATTTTGAGTTTATTTTCGTGTATGGTGTTAGGTAATGTTCTACTTTCATTCTTTTACACGTAGCTGTCCAGTTTTCCCAGCACCACTTATTGAAGAGACTGTCTTTTCTCCATTATATATTCTTGCCTGCTTCATCATAGATTAGTTGACCATAGGTGCGTGGGTTTATCTCTGGGCTTTCTACCCTGTTCCATTGATCTATTTTTCTGTTTTTGTGCCAGTACCATATTGTCTTGATTACTGTAGCATTGTAGTATACTATGAAGTCAGGGAGTCTGATTCCTCCAGCTCCATTTTTTTTTTCTCAAGATAGCTTTCGCTATTCGGGGTCTTTTGTGTCTCCATACACATTTTAAGACTTTTTTGTTCTAGTTCTGTGAAAAATGCCACTGGAAATCTGTTAGGGATTGCATTGAATCTGTAGATTGCTTTGGGTAATATAGTCACTTTCACAATATTGATTCTTCCAGTCCATGAACATGGTATATCTCTCCATCTGTTTGTGTCTTCTTTGACACAGACAGGTCTTTTACCCCTTTAGGTAGGTTTATTCCTAGGTATTTTATTCTTTTTGTTGCAGTCGTAATTGGGATTGTTTCCTTAATTTCTCTTTCTGATCTTTCGTTTTCAGTGTATCGGAATGCAAGAGATTTCTGTGCATTAATTTTGTATCCTGCAACTTTACCAAATTCATTGATTAGCTCTAGTAGTTTTCTGGTGGCATCTTTAGGATTTTCTATGTATAGCATCATGTCATCTGCAAACAGTGACGGTTTTACTTCTTCTTTTCCAATTTGTATTTCTTTTATTTCTTTTTCCTCTATGATTGCCGTGGCTAGGACTTCCAAAACTATGTTGAATAATAGTGGTGAGAGTGGACATCCTTGTCTTGTTCCTCATCTTAGAGGAAATGCTTCCAGTTTTTCACCATTGAGAATGATGTTTGCTGTGGGTTTGTCATATAGGGCCTTTATTATGTTGAGGTAGGTTCCCTCTGTGCCCACTTTCTGGAGAGTTTTTATCATAAATGGGTGTTGAATTTTGTCAAAAGCTTTTTCTGCATCTATTGAGATGATCATATGGTTTTTCTCCTTCAATTTGTTAATATGGTGTATCACATTGATTGATTTGCCTATATTGAAGAATCCTTGCATCCCTGGGATAAATCCCACGTGACCATGGTGTGTGATCCTTTTAATGTGTTGTTGGATTCTGTTTGCTGGTATTTTGTTGAGGATTTTTGCATCTATATTCATCAGTGATATTGGTCTATAATTTTCTTTTTTTGTGATATCTTTGTCTGCTTTTGGTATCAGGGTGATGGTGGCCTTATAGAACGAGTTTGGGAGTGTTCCTCCCTCCGCAATTTTTTGGAAGAGTTTGAGAAGGATGGATGTCAGCTCTTCTCTAAATGTCTGATAGAATTCTCCTATGAAGCCATTTGGTCCTGGACTTTTGTTTGTTGGAAGATTTTTAATTACAGTTTCAATTTCATTACTTGTGATTGGTCTGTTTATATTTTCTAAATCTTCTTGGTTCTGTCAATGGTCTTCTGTTCCTCCTCAGCACTGCCATTTTTTACATAACCAGGGGGCATGCAACATTTGGTGGTAGTGACAAGTTCAGTCCTCACATACCCTTTGTAAGCCTCAGTATGGAGAGCTAACTCATCAGTGTCTAAAACTGGGAAAACATCTTTGTGTTTAAAATTGACATTTAGAAGACAGTGAGTTTTCTCCTGGTGAGAAAATTCAGTTTCTTTTTCCTCATAAAACATCTTTTTTGAAGAGAAGGAAAAAGTCTTCTGTGCTTTAACTGGCTAAAGTATATGGCCTTTCCTCTCCACCCCTCCCCTTTCTCCTCCTCCCCCTCCTCCCTCTCCCTCATTGTTTACTGAGGATTAACACTAGACATTCAGACAAAGGGTTAAAAATGAAGATAACTCCTGAACTGCTTTATGTTGTCCCTGGCACATCCACACACCCTCAAGACAGCAGCTGTTTAGAAGCGAAAAGAGCCTGAACCAAGATGGCAGAGTAGAAGGACATGCTCTCACTCCCTCTTGCGAGAACACCAGAGTCACAACTAACTGCTGAACAATCACCGACAGGAAGACACTGGAACTCACCAGAAAAGAAACCCCACATCCAAAGACAAAGGAGAAGCCACAAAGAGACAGTAGGAGGGGCGCAATCACAATAAAATCAAATCCCATAACTGCTGGGTGGGTGACTCTCAAACTGGAGAACACTTATATCACAGAAGACCACCCACTGGAGTGAAGGTTCTGAGCCCCATGTCAGGCTTCCGAACCTGGGGGTCTGGCAACGGGAGGAGGAACTCCTGGAGAATCAGACTTTGAAGGCTAGCGGGATTTGGTTACAGGACTCTGACAGGACTGGGGGAAACAGAGACTCCATTCCTGGAGGGCACACACAAAGTAGTGTGCACACTGGAACCCAGGGGAAGGAGCAGTGACCCCAGGGGAGACTGAACCAGACCTACATGCTAGTGTTGGAGGGTCTCCCTGCAGAGGCAGTGGGTGGCTGTGGCTCACCGTGAGGACAGGGACACTGACAGCAGAAGTTCTGGGAAGTACTCCTTGGCGTGAGCCCTCCCAGAGTCCGCCATTAGCCCCGCCAAAGAGCCTGCAGGCTCCAGTGTTGGGTCGCCTCAGGCCAAACAACCAACAGGGAGGGAACCCAGCCCCACCCATCAGCAGTCAAGCGGATTAAAGTTTTACTGAGTTCTGCCTACCAGAGCAACAGCCAGCTCTACCCACCACCAGTCCCTCCCATCAGGAAACTTGCACAAGCCTCTTAGATAGCCACATCCACCAGAAGGCAGACAGCAGAAGCAAGAAGAACTACAATCCTGCAGCCTGTGGAACAAAAACCACATTCACAAAAAGGCAGACAAGATGAAAAGGCACAGGGCTATGTACCAGATGAAGGAACAAGATAAAACCCTAGAAAAACAACTAAATGAAGTGGAGATAGGCAACCTTCCAGAAAAAGAATTCAGAATAATGATAGTGAAGATGATCCAGGACCTCAGAAAAAGAATGGAGGCAAAGATCGAGAAGATGCAAGAAATGTTTAACAAAGACCTAGAAGAATTAAAGAACAAACAAACAGAGATGACCAATACAATAACTGAAATGAAAACTACACTAGAAGGAATCAATAGCAGAATAACTGAGGCAGAAGAACGGATAAGTGACCTGGAAGACAGAATAGTGGAATTCACTGCTGCAGAACAGAATAAAGAAAAAAGAATGAAAAGAAATGAAGACGGCCTAAGAGACCTCTGGGACAACATTAAACACAGCCACATTCACATTTTAGGGGTCCCAGAAGGAGAAGAGAGAGAGAAAGGACCAGAGAAAATATTTGAAGAGATTATAGTCAAAAACTTCCCTAACATGGGAAAGGAAATAGCCACCCAAGTCCAGGAAGCGCAGAGAGCCCCATACAGGATAAACCCAAGGAGAAACATGCCAAGACACATAATAATCAAATTGATAAAAATTAAAGACAAAGAAGAATTATTGAAAGCAGCAAGGGAAAAATGACAAATAACATACAAGGGAACTCCCATAAGATTAACAGCTGATTTCTCAGCAGAAACTCTACAAGCCAGAAGGGAGTGGCATGATATACTTAAAGTGATGAAAGGGAAGAACCTACAACCAAGATTACTCTACCCGGCAAGGATCTCATTCAGATTCGATGGAGAAATCAAAAGCTTCACAGACAAGCAAAAGCTAAGAGAATTCAGCACCACCAAACCCGCTCTACAACAAATGCTAAAGGAACTTCTCTAAGTAGGAAACAGAGGAGAAGATAAGGACCTACAAAAACAAACCCAAAACAATTAAGAAAATGGTCATAGGAACATACATATTGATAATTACCTTGAAAGTGAATGGATTAAATGCTCCAACCAAAAGATACAGGCTTGCTAAATGGAGACAAAGACAAGACCCATATATATGCTGTCTACAACAGAACCACTTGAGACCTAGGGACACATACAGACTGAAAGTGAGGGGATGGAAAAAGATATTCCATGCAAGTGGAAATCAAAAGAAAGCTGGAGTAGCGATACTCATATCAGATAAAATAGACTTTAAAAAATGTTACAAGAGACAAGGAAGAATACTACATAATGATCAAGGGATCAATCCAAGAGGAAGATATAACAGTTATAAATATATATGCACCCAACATAGGAGCACCTCAATACATAAGGCAACTGCTAACAGCTATAAAAGAGGAAATCAACAGTAACACAATAATCGTGAGGGACTTTAACATCTCACTTACACCAGTGGACAGATCATCCAAAATGAAAATAAATAAGGAAACAAAAACTTTAAATGATACATTAAACAAGATGGACTTAATTGACATTTATAGGACATTCCATCCAAAAACAACAGAATACACCTTCTTCTCAAGTGCTCATGGAACATTCTCCAGGATAGATCATAGCTTAGGTCACAAATCAAGCCTTAGTAAATATAAGAAAATTGAAATCATATCAAGTATCTTTTCCGACCACAACACTATAAGAGTAGATATCAATTACAGCAAAAAATCTGTAAAAATAGAAACACATGGAGGCTAAACAATACGTTACTAAATAACCAAGAGATCACTGAAGAAATCAAAGAGGAAATCAAAAAATACCTAGAGACAAATGACAATGAAAACACGATGATCCAAAACCTATGGGATGCGGCAAAAGCAGTTCCAAGAGAGAAGTTTGTAGCAATACAAGCCTATCTCAAGAAACAAGAAAAATCTCAAATAAACAATCTAAGCTTACACCTAAAGGAACTAGAGGAAGAAGAATGAACAAAACCCAAAGTTAGCAGAAGGAAAGAAATCATAAAGATCAGAGCAGAAATAAATGAAATAGAAACAAAGAAAACAATAGCAAGGGTCAATAAAACTAAAAGCTTGTTCTTGGAGAAGATAAACAAAATTGATAAACCATTAGCCAGACTCATCAAGAAAAAGAGGGCGGGGACTCAAATCAATAAAATTAGAAATGAAAAAGGAGAAGTTACAACAGACACTGCAGAAATACAAACCATCCTAAGAGACTACTACAAGCAACTCTATTCCAATAAAATGGACAACCTGGAAGAAATGGATAAATTCTTAGACAGGTATAACCTTCCGAGACTGAACCAGGAAGAAATAGAAAATATGAACAGACCAATCACAAGTAATGAAATTGAAACTGTGATTAAAAATCTTCCAACAAACAAAAGTCCAGGACCAGATGGCTTCACAGGTGAATTCTATCAAACATTTAGAGAAGAGCTAACACCCATCCTTCTCAAATTCTTCCAAAATATAGCAGAGGGAGGAACACTCCCAAGCTCATTCTGTGAGGCCACCATCACCCTGATACCAAAACCAGACAAAGATACCACAAAAAAAGAAAATTACAGACCAATATCACTGATGAATATAGATGCAAAAATCCTCAACAAAATACTAGCATACAGAATCCAACAATGCATTAAAAGGATCATACACCATGATCAAGTGGGATTTATCCCAGGGATGCAAGGATTCTTCAATATATGCAAATCAATCAATGTGATACACCATATTAACAAATTGAAGGAGAAAAACCATATGATCATCTCAATCGATGCAGAAAAAGCTTTTGACAAAATTCAACACCCATTTATGATAAAAACTCTCCAGAAAGTGGGCATAGATGGAACCTACCTCAACATAATAAAGGCCATATACGACAAACCCACAGCAAACATCATTCTCAATGTTGAAAAACTGAAAGCATTTCCTGTTCGATGAGGAACAAGACAAGGATGTCCACTCTCACCACTGTTATTCAACATAGTGTTGGAAGTCCTAGCCACAGCAATCAGAGAAGAAAAAGAAATAAAAGGAATACAAATTGGAAAGAAGTAAAACTGTCACTGTTTGCAGATGAGATGGTACTATGCATAGAGAATCCTAAAGATGCCACCAGAAAACTACTAGAGCTAATCGATGAATTTGGTTAAGTTGCAGGATACAAAATAAATGCACAGAAATCTCTTGCATTCCTATATACTAATGATGAAAAATCTGAAAGAGAAATTAAGGAAACACTCCCATTTACCATTGCAACAAAAAGAATAAAATATCTAGGAATAAACCTACCTAGTGAGACAAAAGACCTGTATGCAGAAAACTATGACACAGATGAAAGAAATTAAAGATGATACCAGCAGATGGAGAGACATACCATGTTCTTGGATTGGAAGAATCACTAGTATGAAAATGACTATACTACCCATAGCAATCTACAGATTCAATGCAATCCCTATCAAATTACCAATGGCATCTTTTACAGAACTAGAACAAAAAATCTTAAAATGTGTATGGAGACACAAAAGACCCCGAATAGCCAAAGCAATCTTGAGGGAAAAAAGCGGAGCTGGAGGAATCAGACTCCCTGACTTCAGACTATACTACAAAGCTACAGTAATCAAGACAATATGGTACTGGCACAAAAACAGACATATAGATCAATGGAACAAGATAGAAAGCCCAGAGATAAACCCACGCACCTATGGTCAGCTAATCTATGACAAAGGAGGCAAGGATATACAATGGAGAAAAGAGAGTCTCTTCAGTAAGTGGTGCTGGGAAAACTGGACAGCTGCATGTAAAAGAATGAAATTAGAACACTCCCTAACACCATACACAAAAATAAACTCAAAATGGATTAGAGACCTAAATGTAAGACTAGACACTATAAAACTCTTAGAGGAAAACATAGGAAGAACACTCTTTGACATAAATCACAGCAAGATATTTTTTGATTCACCTTCTAGAGTAATGGAAATAAAAACAAAAATAAACAAAGGGGACCTAATGAATCTTAAAACCTTTTGCAAAGCAAAGGAAACTACAAACAGGATGAAAAGACAACCCTCAGAATGGGAGAAAATATTTGCAAATGAATCAATGGACAAAGGATTAATCTCCAAAATACATACACAGCTCATGCAGCTCAATATTAAAAAAGCAAACAACCCAATCAAAAAATGGGCAGGAGACTTAAATAGACGTTTCTACGAAGAAGACATACAGATGGCCAAGAAGCACATGGAAAGCTGCTCAACATCAGTAATTATTAGAGAAATACAAATCAAAACTACAATGAGGTATCACCTCACACCACTTAGAATGGCCATCATCAGAAAATCTAGAAACAAGAAATGCTGGAGAGGGTGTGGAGAAAAGGGAACCCTCTTGCACTGTTGGTGGGAATATAAATTGATACAGCCACTATGGAGAACAGTATGGAGGTTCCTTGAAAAACTAAAAATGGAATTACCATATGATCCAGCAATCCCACTACTGGGCATATACCCAGAGAAAACCATAATTCAAAAAGACACATGCACCCCAATGTTCATTGCAGTACTATTTACAATAGCCAGGTCATGGAAGCCACCTAAATGCCCACTGACAGATGAATGGATAAAGAAGATGTGGTACATATATACAGTGGAATATTACTCAGCCATAAAAAGGAACGAAATTGGGTCAGTTGTTGATATGTGGATGGATCTAGAAACTGTCATACAGAGTGATGTAAGAAAGAGAAAAACAAATATCGTATATTAACGCATATATGTGGAACCTAGAAAAATGGTACAGCTGCACCAGTTTGCAGGGCAGAAATTGAGACACAGATGTAGAGAACAAACGTATGGACACCAAGGCGGGAAAGCGGCGGGGGGGATGGGGGGGTGGTGTGATGAATTGGGCGATTGGGATTGACATGTATACAGTGATGTGTATAAAATTGATGACTAATGAGAACCTGCTGTATAAGAAAATAAATAAAATAAAATTCAAAAATTCAAAAAAAAAGGAGACAGAAGCTTTGTTTAGAAAAAGAAGAAAAAAGACAGCACCTGTTTGTCTAGAAACATCCCCTGCTGATCATCTCTTGTCACAGAGAACCCACCTGTTTCTCGTTCGTGGGAGCCTTAGTGATGTGTTTCTTAACGACATTCAGTTTGGTCAAATGAAATACGCTAACCACATACTTACCCTGTTGTGATGCTTCAGAAACTTGGTCCTTCACCTCCTGCACAGCCTTGGGGAGGGGAGCAATGTTTGGATCAATTTGTACAAAATATATATCCCAAAGTAAGTGAAGGCAGAGAGGAAAAAGCCAGAAGATATGGATTTGCATGGGGGCTCCTGATAATTGTTCTTTTTCCATGTTGGTAATACATACTGATTTATTTACTCAGTTGAAGGTAATGGGTCTTTTTAATGTACATAGTCTAGCAGTAATAATAATAATGATAGTAATAGCTAACTTTTACTTACAGCTTATTGTCTGCAAGGCATTGTGCTAAGCAGCCTTATATTCATCATTTCATTTATTTTTCACAGCAACACTATAAGGTCAGTATTTTTAGCTCTATTTTACAAATTTTGAACCTAGAGTCCAGAGAGTTGAAAAAACAGCTTGTTAGGAGAGGAACTAGGGTTGAACTTAGGACTCCTTTCATAACCCAAGCTATTAAATCTATTCTTGTTAATCTCTAGTGACTGCATTTATTGAGCACCTACTCTTGACCTAAGATAAATGAGACAGGACCTTTTTTTCCAAGGCCCTCCTGTTTTCTCAGGATATAACTAACCATAATATAGTGTGCTAAGTGACATCCAGTAAGATGAATGAAGTATGTGGTACCACTGAGGAGAAGTAATTTAATTCTGCTTGTACCTGGCTCTGACAGATAAATAGGCAATTTCTAGGCAGAGCAAGAGTGGAGATGGGGGGACAGCCTTCCAGAGGAACATTAATCAGTTAATCAACATCAATCAACTCGTGTGTATTAAAACGAAATGGTTGTGAAAGAACTTTGGGTTATGTTAGCAAGTGGTCAGAGATGATGCCAAAGATTGGATTGAGCCTATTTTTCAAGGGTCTTGAAAGCTATGGGAAAAGGTTGGCATTTACTTCTGAAAAATGGGAGCTCTCAGGGGATTCCAAGTAGAGAGGTAAAATGATTGTATCAGCACTTGAGAAAGACATCCCTGGAAGGTGAACCAGATTGTACTCTGGTTGCTGATATCAGAATCACTCATTAAATAAAAACAAAACCATAGAGTTTACCACACTGTAGTAAACTTGTGGCTATATATTTTAAAAGTCTTGCTTAGAGACTGTAACCTTTGACCTACAGCCTTTACTTATTATAGGGTAGAGTAGGATCCTAACGGCTTTTATTTGGGTCTCTTTGCCAGACTTCCTAAAGGGAAATAGTAGCTCATGGCATCATTTCCCATCAACAGCTCCATACCCTGGACTCGACTTGGATTATCTGAAAGCTAAAGAACAGACTTGAGAGTGGCTCTTTTTATCTGTAGTCAGATTTCAGAGTTAAAAGTTCAGAGGGCAAAGACTTTGGCTCTTTCTCTGTTTGTTTTAAGGTGATAATTATTTTAAGTTACCATTTCTATATGCACAGAATCTTTACCCAGCTCACACCTTGTCACCCTGAGCCTTAAAACATCAATAAGCCCAATACTTGGGGTTATAGTGGAAGTTATCAATATTTATATGCATCTAGTTAAGATTTCAAAATACTGAACGCTGTCATTGTTCAAGATACTGAAAAGCCCAGAAATTCTGCAATTTCTTACAAGGTTTTCCTTTTATTTCTCTTTTTAAAGGTTAGCTTGCCAATGACTTTGAAAAATTTAAATGTCTAGGAAAAACAATCCTGTCAAGAATCAAACTGCCACCTTTTCATAGATTTGGTTAAACATGAAGTCTCAGATTATGTGTATGTCTTAACATCTTCCTGTTAAGTTCCAACATGTAATAGTAGGATTGTTTTGAACAGTCCACGATGTTTCTTTTGACTGTGGCATTCAAAAGGGTTTCTGCACATGAAGCAGGACATGGGTGTGTACATGTGCCCATGCACCATGTGCTTTTATCAGTATTGTTCCTTTTAATGGCTATTGATGTTTTACAAAATAAGTTATCATGATTCTTTTTCCAGTCTATCAGTAGGCTTTGGAAGAGGTAAGAGTGGTGATCTTTGAGTTGTTAATTCTTAGAAACGCCCAAAGATCAGTGCCCCTTTTTAATACATGTTAATTTTTAATCTTATATGTCAAGGAGAAGAGCGAGCAACCATGGATGTCCTTGCTTAACAGCTAATGTAAGCAGCAAGTCCTAAGCAAACTTGCGTTCCTGTTAAAATGGTAGTGTCTTTCAAGGTTGTCTTGATTTGAGTTGATTTGGGCCCACCAAACTGCCTTGATCTGCTTTTACCAAGATGTTGGTGGCTTTGGAATCCATTGTATCAGTGTTGGGGTTTGTACACAAAATGTGCATCAATTAATAGAATGCAATTGATTTGAACAGTTTCTGGCAACTGACAAGTGTTGGGCAGTTGTATTTCATTTCCTTGTTATTTCAAGCGGCTGTTGATATGCAAAATTGATGATGATGGTGATGGTGATGATGATGATGATGATGAAGAAGAAGAAGAAGAAGAAGAAGAATGCCTGCACACTTTACTCCTGTTACTGTGGCCTGCTTGGGAAGCTAATCTTGTGCCCCATGACCATGGCTTTTTTCATTTGTTCGTTGATTTATTGTTGTTGTTGTTACCTTTCCTTACATTGGTTTCTGAGTATATTCTTTTTGGTCCTGTCCATGTTAGGTTTAGAAATAAGCTAGATTTACTTATATGCTCAGCTGGAATGCTTCTGTCACAGGCTTTTCTTCTATTTGCAGTGTCAAGTGCCGTGCAAACAGTTCTTCATTAGTGTCCAAGGTTGTGGATCTGAACATCTATATTCTGCAGTCCCCAGCCAATAAAGCCCCAGATAAACCAATCATTGTTGAGCTCCTTTAATGGTTCTCAAATAAGGGTGGGGTTTTGTTATGTTTTAATCTATTCCTCTCTGTCAGCAAAGATAACAGGAAATAGAATCTTTCTGGAGATTAGGAAAATCACAGCATCCCATGGATTACCCAGGTTGACTATATATACTGCCAGTTACTAAATGGAATTGTTTCCTTTTGAGGGACTTTTAATAAAACTACTCAAACCGCTTTCTAAATTGTTGTTCCCTGGGCCAAAATGCTGATATCAACAAGACATCGGACTTCCAACTCTCCTTAAAAAAAAACCTCTTTGTGGCTGTAGCCTCTGAATTTGGCTTCTTAACTGGTATATTAAATTAGCCCTGCTAAGACTTGCCTGGCTTTCCAGCAGAAAGGTGCTGGGTTTATGGCTTCTCGTGCCCTGAGCAGTCCTGTTCTACAGCCTGTGGATAGAAAGAGTGGGCAGTGTGTGAGCCATGCTCCATAGGCTTAGTCCTCCACCTCCAAAGCAGATACTCCTCAGATTAACCAAGCCCATAACTTGTTATTATTTTCTGTTACTTGAAACCCTGATACATTTATGTTTTAGGAAAATGCTTAGTCTCTTCTCTTATAGAAGCCTTTCTCTTTTGCCTTGTAATCCCAGGCCTCTGTCATTGATTTATTATCTCAGAGCTACTTTGCAGTTACAGACCAGGAACTCTTCATCATGACCTAATTTTCCTCCCATAAAAATCACAGCACGTAATAAAGAGTACACCACACACGTTACGGGAAGGCTTCTAATCCTTGTAAATTGCAGGAGCATGTTACAGATGGGATTGGGAAAGGTATAAAAATGTGTATGTGACATGGCTAAGAATAAATTCCACAAGTGTCAATGGTCTCCAATGTCAAGATGGGCCCAAGGGGGGCCAGTGAAATTTGTATTTTGTAGACAATGCAAGGGGAAAAGAACAGCAAATTCTAACGTTGTAAGCAGTTGAGATCGATGTTATACAAAGAGCAGTAATTAAATTTGCACTTATAAATTAAATCCTCATGTCCTGACTGCAGATAATTCATTGTTGAGTCTCCAGTTATTTCCCTTCTTATACTTTTTTGTTGAATGCAATCATGTCTTTTGAACACTGAGTGTCAAACAGTGTTAGGTGCTTCCGTCCTCGCCTCAGTCCCAGGAGTTTTTACAGATGTGACAGCTAAAGGTCAGAGTTATATAACTTGTTCAAAGTCACAGAGCTAGTGAGTGACTAAAATCAGATCCATCAGACTCCAGAACTTATGATCTTTGCATTTTGTCCTCTGTCTCTCAAATTACTAACACGTATAAAGGCCACAGGTGGTTAAGACCCAGACAGTCCAGCTAAGCTGTCTTAAGTCCCAGTCCAGCTGTACTCATTTATGTGACCTTGAACAAATCAGTTAGTCTCAGTGAGTCTCAGTTTCCTCACCTACAAGATGACAAGAATAATATAGTAGAGTAAAATCCTGAGATAATCCATGTAAATAACAGCATGATAAACACTCAATAAACTTTGGATATTTTTATTGTCACTTATACCACCACTACCTCCTGCCCACTCTGTCAGGTTCTGTGCTCAGCATTTAATACGCATTAGCTTTTCAGTATCCCTGCAAGACAGGTGTTAGATCCCCATTTACACAGGGAAACAGTCTCAGAGGGGTTAAGGCTCTTACCCAAGTTGAACCCAAGTCTGTATAGCTCCAACACCTATTTGCTTTCTACCCATATAATGACTGTAAATTCCTTTCCTATATATATATATATATATTTTTGGATGGTGTTTAGGTTTATTTTTTAATTAATTTTTATTGGAGTATAGTTGATTTACAATGTTGTGCTAGTTTCTGCTGTACAGCAAAGTGAATCAGTTATACATATATTAGATTCTCTTCCCATATAGGTCATTACAGAGTATTGAGCAGAGTTCCCTGTGCTATAAGGTAGGTTCTTATTAGTTATCTATTTTATATATAGTAGTGCATCTATGTCAATCCCAATCTCCCAATTTATCCCTCCCTCCCTTTCCCCCTTGGTAACCATAGGCTTGTTTTCTACATCTGTGACTCTATTTCTGTTTTGTAAATAAGTTCATTTGTACCTTTTTTTTAGAGTCCACATATAGGTGACATCCATGACACGGCAACGATGCCAGTGTCTCTGACGGTGAAGTCAGTGTAGCTGTAGGTCCTGCCCCATGAGCAGTTGGATCAGGCCTCAGCCCAGTTCTGTGTGACGGCAGAGGCCAAGCCACCCCTGACCACTCTGCCACACAGCTTAAGGAGAAACTGCAGCTTGGTATTTACAGGTCTGCTAATTCCACTTATAGGAAGCTTGACACTGGGGATACTTGGGAGCGTTATCCAGAATCATATTTTTATTTTACAATCTTACTCCTCGGTAGCTTCCAGAAGGCTTACAGCCTTCCTTGTAACTTTTATTTCTAAGGCATTCCTGACTAAGTCAGAATTCATTTGTAAGTTTGAACAGAATTAATGGGGCACTTGGGGCACAGAATAAATCCCCCCGTTTTGTGTTAAGTTGGAAAGTCTCTGTGAAATGAGTAGATTATTCCAGCCACATGGTAGAGCTCCATAAATCCATTGCTCAGAGATTACATGAGCTCATGCTTCCGTCGTTCAGCAGAGACATTTGTACAGTGATTCTTCTCAACAGAATGAAGGGAACTTCATGGGATTCTCTTGAAGTCATCCCTTCCAAACAAAACAGGATTGGAACAACCAGCAAAACTGTGAATCATTCGGATTCTCATCAGAATTCAACTCAAGCTTTTTTCACAGAGGCATCTTTTGGCCTGGCTGAGAAGGTGGCCGGACAGTGAGCAGCCTTTTAACAACTTGCATGTATTCAAGTTTCAGAGTTAAAGGAACAAAAGTAATTTGGGGAATGATTGCCCAGACTCCTTAGTGAAAGTCTGTGTCTTCTGCTCTGACTTGGTCTGATTTGCAGAGGTGCCCTTGTGCCTGGGAAAACCATGTGTAATAATACTGGTGATAGTCCCGTGTCTGGCACTCCACATTTCGTAGCAGGCCCCACTTGCACATTAGTGCATTTGATCTCAAGAAGAGCCCTGTCGGAGTTCTTCAGAAGCCGGGGCCTGGCTCACACTGAGACCCAGAGAGCTGGCCTTCAGGATTGTAGCTCTGGCCCATGGTGAAAATCTCCATCTCCTAGAACTGATTCTAGTATGCTCCAGTAGCTTTCCTTTTAGAGAAAACAGCCAATGAGCAGAATGTAATTCTCATGTGTTCCCGTGTCTCCTCCCGTTTGCCTGTGTATAAACACTGTTTTGGAAGCAATTTTCCACGCATCTGTCTAAATCCATGGTCCTGCCTCACGACTCACTCTTCTTTGTTTCTCCAGCATCTACGACAGTTTTTAGGAAAGAAGAAATGCTCACATTTCTGGTGACAGTTGAAATGAAAATGCATATGCATTATCTTTGTTCACATTGCAGTTGAGTGAGGATCTCATTCTCAGTAGCTCTTTAGGAAAAGAGACAACCTAACACAACATTGTAAAGAAACTATACTCCAATAAAAAGTAATAAAAAAATAAGAGAAAAGAAATGAAAAAGAAAAAAAAAAGGAAAAGAGAGACAAAATTTGGAGCCCAGACATAAAGAGGTGGGGGCCTATCAGTGTGTCTGAATTCATTTTCAGATGTTTTTTAGCTCAGATTGCCAAAAATGTTGTATTTAAGGCCAGAGGCAGAAGGGTGCTAAAGGATATCATTATTTGTTGAAATCTGTACTTGTGGGTTTGGGCACCGGCTTCTGTAGTGTAGATTAGCTGGAGAAGATGAGCTGAATGCTGAGGACTGCTGCAGAGGTGGGGAGTGGAGATGTTAGAAACTGCAACCCTAGGGTCCCATCCCATCCCCTCTCCTGCTAAGCCATGTGGCATTAGGAAATCTCTCCTTGTGGAATGGTCATCCTGCTTAGTACCTTTGACTTAGAGATAAGTCATGTAAAGTACCTTGCACAGTGGCTGGCAGGGGCAAACACTCCTGTATAAGAGCAAGTGCCAGTGGTAATGGTGCACGGGGTGTCACTTAGGAGCAGCCCTGGCTCAGCGTTGTTGGAGGACAGAACAAAGGGGGAGGGAGCTTCTGAGAAGCTTAGTGGTCCTTGAGCTCAACAACAACCATAATTTCTCTTTTCTTCCCTTGAAGATGCTCAGAAGGAGCCTGGTGACATGTGTAACACTGGTACTTATTTTTAGGGGTTCCAACTCCTCTGGAAGCCAGGAGGTTTTTGTTGTTTTTGTTTTAGGCCCCCTTCTCTCCTTACCTCCTCGCCCCAATTGAACTCAGCTATGTAGTGATTCAATTTATTTTGTTGAAAATTCAGTCCCCTAGGGAAAATATGATAATGCTGTTTTCAGACAGCTGTGTTTGGTTGCAAGACTGACTGAACCAGCTGGCTGGCATCATTGGAGCCCAAGGACCTGCCAACTCATAGAGAGCAGCTGTTTTGGCTGAAATTCTTATCATTCTTATGACTTTGCTTCCTATATCTCAGCTTCTGAGTTCTGCTTTCAAATGCACGCACAAAGGAGAGAAAGCCATGAGAAAGACTCTGATGTGTCTAGGGCCACCCATAGGTGAGGGGAGTGGAGGTGCCACCACTGTGCTCTCATTACTCGTGATTGTTGGGAAAGAGAAAATCCAGAAGGAGACCAGCTCCAGAGAGTAAGAGATGATAATAAGTGGATCAATAAATATTGATATCTTAATACAGTGGGTGTGTTACGCAACCAGGAAGAATCAGGTGTGAAGATTTTCTTCATGAAGGGGGAAATGTTACAATATAATGTTAGAGAAAGCGTATAGGATACAAAACTGTATAAAGAATAGAATTCCAATTATGGAGAAGTGTGTTTTAACATTAAATGAGATAACTCATACAAAGCACTTGACGTGGTAGATACTCAGTAAATCATAGCTACTAGATGCAAATTCTCTAACCACGGGAGACATGTTGGCCTCAAGCACTGTTGTACCCAGAGTGCCTGGTATAAAGGAGATGCTGAAAAGATCTTTCTAGGTTGAATGAATTAGTGTTGTTGTTATTATATGCATTTTAAAAGGAATTGAGAAAATCTAGGGACATATGTTTCTATGTTATCATCTGTAAGTGTATCTATAATTGTGGCAGCTTAACCTCTCTGCCTCAGTCCTTCATTATAAATGGTGAGGACAGTACTTGAAGCTCAAGGTCACTCAGAACTGAGTGAGCTACATGGAAAATACACGCAGTGACTGGTCCCTAGGGAGCCGACCTTGCATGGCAGTGACTGTAATCATGGTAAGCACCATGTAAGTGGTAGCTATTATAATAATTCTGTCGTACTTGGATCTGTAGGAAAAAAGACGAGCATTGTCATGATTTTTATCTATTATTTTCTTCTCAAGTTTTACCGTGGACTTTTTTTTTTTTTTTTTTTTTTTGCAATGAAAGCTTAAAAGAAAAAACCTCATATGAAAATAAAACTCAAATGCTAACAGTGGTTACCTCTAAATAGTGGAATTGGGAGAATTTTTCTATTTTCTTCTTGATGCTTTTCTACATTTTCCAAACTGTTTGTAGTATGTATGTTACTTCTGTCATCAAGATTTGGGGGAAACAACATTTTTTCCCTTTTTTAAATAAGAAAAAGAATGCTCAGCATCAAAGATAACACAAAGCTGCTGAGCTAGACGCTCCATCTGGGGATGATTGAAGACTAGAAGATGCTGCCCTGTTCTGGGCTTCTTTTGGGGGCTGTTATTTAAACACATGTTTCACAGCCTCAGAAAGTTGTGAAGCAGTTGTTAAGAACTGGGAAACAGAACCAATGAGGAAAAGTAAAGTAGTTTTAGTTCATCCGTTCTGGACAAAGGTGGTCAAAAAACTTTAAGCCCTCTTCGCAGACAATGGCTTATATTTAGCACAGAAGCTTTCCATTGGCTCCGGAGAGAACAACAAAAAGCAGATCTCTGGAAATGCTAGCAGAAGGGGTGAGAAGTGGAAGTGAATGGTTCCCGAACCTTGGGACGCACTTCCAAAGGAGGATGTTTTGTGCCAGTTCCTAGAGATGTTTAAAATAGAGTCCTGAGCAAATCCTGGTGGTCTTTTTCAGTCTTTTTCTTGCTGATTCTTAGACTCCATCAAGCTTTTCGGTCGTACTTGTCTGGACCTGTGCTGTCTCCCCAGTTCACAGTAGCGTGTAACCCTTTTATGAAACTATTTTGCAGATATTTAACACCGTGCCTGACGCGCCCCTCACCAATGCCCAGCTGCACCTGTCTCGGAAGAAGAGCAGTGACTCCAAGCCCCCGTCCTGCAGCGAGAGGCCCCTGACGCTCTTCCACACCATGCAGTCAACAGAGAAACGTGAGTCCCACTACTCAGGGCCAGCGTGGTCCCCGGAGGACATCCAGGCCTCCTCCCAGCTGCCCGGGGTGCTCACCTCCAGCCTCTCTGTGTGCGTTGCTGCCTTTTGTGTCCTTCAGGACACTGTATCGGCCATTGTACCCTCCCGGGTTCCGTGGCTGAGTAACCTCAACAGGACAGGAAGCAGGGGTGCTGAGGTTGAAAGGGAGGGCTGCGCCGCCCAGGATCCTCTTTCCCACTCCCCTGTGGGCAGACAGCCGAGCCCCTTTTCCTCCAACGGTACAATCAGATCTAAGCTCAGGCGTCGCTTCTTCGGCCCCTCTTTTGTTAGCGGCTCCCCTAGAACCAGTTTCCCTTCCTTTTCTCGGGTTGTAACTCAGTGCTTATTCGTGCGAGTCACACGCCCCACTGGAATGGGGCTCTCTCTGCACAGGGACCTTGTTTGGCTTGCTCGTCCTTCCCCTCCACCTCTCCTGGGCCTGACACACAGTGGATGCTTAGTAAATGTGTGGAATTAATTCACAAATTAATAGGAGAGCATTGCCCTCCTTGTTCCAAGTAGCAGAGTGTTCTCACCACAACTGTATCGAATCTTGTTTTCACCTCTGGATTTCTGCGTTCTTTGCAGCAGTTGGGTTACTGGGCCCTCAAATCTCCAGTCTGGTTTCAGCCTTTGTAATGAGGGAGTCCAGTGGTGGAGGGTGGGAGTCGAGGGTCCCAGCTGTGCCCGAAGGCAGGCAGCCCTGGGTCCCTGTGCCGGCGACAGCATTCAGGCAAGCCTCCTATCTTCTCTCAGCCTCGCCTCCTACCTTCTCTCAGCCTCAGTTTACTTGTCTGTAAAGTAGTGATAATAGGGCCTACCTCAGAGGGAAGTGGTGCGGATTCAATGAACTTATGCAGCTAGGCAGCTGGCACAGGCCTAGACGTGGCAAGGGCCATCGACTGAGAGCTGCTGCTACTATTATTAGTTCCTGTTTAATCACACGCAGACACCAAGGAGTATAAAAACGTGACCTCGTCTGTAAGGAGCTCACATTTGAGTAAAGGAAGTAGACAAGTGAATAGGTAATGGTGAGTCGGCAGGATAACTGCTCTCAGATGTGTGCATTCAGGGAGCCAGGAGAACGTGGTGGTTGAAAGCACTCATGGGCACCAGGCGCCTGGGTGAGAGCCCTCCTCGGCCGCTCTCTGGCTGTGTGACGTGGGCCAGTTATCTGCCATTGCGTGGCCTCAGTCTCCTCTTCTGGAAAACAGGGATAACAGTTTCCTTATAGGCTTGTTGTGAGGAATAAAGCACTTCAAATGGTTCTCAGTAAATGCTGGGAGGTGTGGCGGTGGTATTATTATTATATACTTTTTATATTTTTTATGTATTTATATGTATTATATATGTTTATTTTTATATATTTATATAAATATGGTATTTACTGTATATATTATATATATATAATGTTCTCTATGAGTTACAGTAAAGGCGCAAATCAGAAAAATGACCCACTTTGCTTTGAAGAGGAAAGAGACTCCATATCTGGATTGGCATCTCCTCTTTGTTACAGAAAATGTTTTTTATCCCTTTGTCATTCAGAAGCAATGGCCTTCCTTATCATTACTGCTGAACACAAATCTTCCCCACCCTCGGAGCATCACTGCTTTTAAAGAGGTCGTCATATCCCATAATATGGCTGCACGTCGGTGCAACCACTGAGGTTGTTTCAGATATGTTGCTTTTATGAGTAAAGCCACTATAATCATCCTCATAGCTAAATCTGTTCATATTCATGATTATTTCCTTATGATCAATTCCTGGAAGAATTTCTGGGTCAGCAGATAGGCACGGTTTTAGGGCTTTGACCCGTACTGGGATTGCCTTCCCTTCGAACAGTAGCCTGTGTTCCCCTTAAGTATCTGGCTGGGGTCGTTCTTGCTGTGGTCTGTAACAGAGAACACTTGGAACAGGCCTGGCCTCACCCACATCTGCCACAAACACAACATCGAGCTGTGGGGTGAGATGCTTCTCATGTTTCCACGACAGCCACGGTCACCTAAGGTTTTGTACTAAGCAATGTACAGTGCAGATCAGGACAGATCAGACGATATTGGTAAATTCCTCTAAGCTTGAAATAGTGCCGAGTTTATGGTTAGATGGAAACAGAGGCAGCTCTGGATCAGGTCTTAAAGCATATTCTGGGAGCATGTAAGAAAGAAGATGGCGATTAGGAGAAAATCAATTAGATCCTTGCCCAAGATTAATTTTATCACACGAGGCAGCAGGTGAAAGTTAAGGATGTGTGAAAGCAGACGTGCCTAAGCTGCAGATCAAGCCGTCCCTGTCTGCACACAGGGGACAGGAGGATGGGAGACGGGAAGACAGTGAAGCACTACATCTTCCCTCTGAACACGAGGAGACGCTCCCTGGAAACGGGGCTGGAATCTCCATATGCGCAGATATTTGTGGGGTGCTCAACTTTCCTCCCTTTCTCTGGAGAAACATTTTCATTGCAAAGCACATAGGGGTGCGTGTATACATATACTTTTTAGAGTTGATTTTAGAAATGCTTATTTTCCTGGGAAATTAGAGTAATGTCCAGGCTGGCCTGGAAAGGCACCATAGGAGGAGCGGGTGAGTTGGTGTTGTGAGGAAGACTGGCCAGGAGCTGGAAGGTTCTGCCAGCTCTCGCCCCTCGTAGGTTGCGGTGCAGCCAACTCACCACCATTAGATGAGCAGGTCACAGTGTACTGTTTTCACACGCGAACCCTCCCCTTTGTCTGGTCTATGGACAAAGATAGAAGACTATCAAAGCACTTCGCTGAGTTTACTCTTTGGAGTTAAAATGCTGGGGAAGACTCTGCAGGTAATTTGTGGGGGAAAAAAATGCTGTATTTCCATACAGTGATGTTTTTCACATTAAGGCCTCTTGCCATACCTAGCTCAGTACTTCCCAAACTTGAATCATTTACATAGGCCTTCATTCACTCTTTGGGCCACAATCACATAACTTTCGCACTGTTGTTTGTTTAATATATTTATATAAATCAATTTGAAAGCAGCTCACTTCTTTACGCGGCCTCGTCCTACTCCGTAAATTTTATTGTCTTACTGTATTACTCTCTAATATACATTAAAATAAATATGAAACTGTTCAGCCAAAAAATGTTCATCCACATTTGACCTTAGAAGTGTTGTGTGTCCACCTGTGGAATACGTACCACAGTTTGGAGTCCACAGAGCTTGCTCTAAATTTCTGACTGGCTCAGATCCTTCTTCTTAACATAAACACACAAACTCAAGATTCCTTTGTCTGCTCAACTGGAACTGGGCTCAGATGTTGTCCGTTAGCTGTTTATATCACTGTGAACACTCGCCATTCATCTGTCGATTTCACATTGTGCACTCTGGGTTCGTTGTGACACCTCTCCAGGTTTCACATGACCTTACCTTTCTTCAGATTCTTGCCACAGAGTAGATATCTTGTTACGGGGATCGCACCTGTGAGAACACACACGCACACACAAACACGTACACCTACACAATATCTCCATGTACCTCTCTTCTGCCTTCAGACTTCATATGATACTGTCAGAACCTCATTTCCTATTATGTCTGTGTGCCTACTCTCTTTTGAGTTCAGTTGTGTTTTTCCTCCTCATTGGCATACTTGCAGTTTAATATTTTTTCTGTGATCCATGGGTCAGCCCTCTCTTCAGCCCCTAGTTGACATGCTTGATGCGCCCAAAACTCCCAGAGTAGTTCCCTTGTGTGCTTCCCATCAGCACATGTTTTCCCTTCACCTCGCTGCAGTGCCCCTGCCCTGTGCAGAAGTTGGAGCCCATTCTTATCTCTTAGAAGTGAATCTATGCCAACACTCTGGCCTCAGATTGTCATGGAAGTATCTGGCATGTTAGTTGATGCTCACTGATGTGTGTTTTATTTTCCAGAAGGAGTTTTTCATTCTGTGTGGGTAGACCAGTTGTGTGCCCAGGCACCTCCGTAAATCTTGTCCACTTTAATCTGAGAGTGGTAGTGGAGTCTTCTCCAGGTGGCTTTTTCCTTTTCCCAGTGTTATGTCATCCTTATAATTGGTAATCACCCCATGAGGTAGGTTCTCATCATCCACATTTTACAAACAAGTAAACCAGGGCTCGAAGGGTTAAGCAGTCACACAGCTGGCGAACGGCAGAGAAGGGATTTGTACCCAGGTCATACCCCTTCCCCATGCCATGTTGTCACTTCTTGAGCTGCCGAAGTGAAAACCTTGCTAGACTGAGTTAAGGAAGCAATAAAAACCATCTGTCCCAGAGTCCAGCGTTGCCACGGAGGCAGTTGAAGCATATTGAATGGGTTCCTCAATACGTGTGGTGGCAAGCAGGAGCCACACGACGACCCCCCCATGTCACCCCAGCTCTGCAGCGAGCAGTGTGCATTCAGCAGTCACTTAATATGCTGGGCCAGGGCAGTCTCTCTCATTTGTGATCACTTTAGAACAGATGGAAGGAGGTTTTTCAGCTGTGCTGCCAGATGAATGGTAGCAAAGGAGATTACTGTTTAATCTCCAAGTTAACACGCAGATACATCATGCAGCAGAGATTGGACTGGTATGTCTAGGTGAAAGCTATACTTTTTCCAGGCAACTGCAGAAGGTAGAGCCAGAGGATTAGAGGGGACCAAGCACCCAGGTCTTGTACTTTTTAAGATTTCTTCCAAAAGATTGCAAGGTGACACTTATCACTTATTTTGTCCCGAATTTTTAGTAGTTAACACAAGCATACCTCTTTTTATTGCACTTTGCTTTTTTGCACTTCGCAGATACTGCGCTTTCCACAAATTGAAGGTTTGTGGCAACACTGCGACGTCAGGTGATGGTTAGCTTTTTTTGGCAATAAAGTTTTTTGTAATTAAAGTGTGTATATTGTTGTTTTAGACATAGTGCTATTACATACTTAATAGACAACAGTGTAGGGTGAACATAACTTTTATATGCACTGGGAAACCCAAAAATTCATGTGACTTGCCTTATTGCAATATTTGCTTTATTGCAGTGGTCTGGAACCAAACCCAAAATATCTCCAAAGCATACCTGTCCCAAGGTGTTAAAATATGTTTCTTGGAAGTGCGGTTCTTAGACTTGGGTGTGCATTAGAATCATGTAAGGAGCTTGTTGAAAGATACAGATGCCTGGTCTCCTCCCCAGTACATTCTGAATCAGGTCATGCCTGGAGCTCAGGCCTCTGTAATTTTAAAAGCACCCTGGTGATGCTGATACCAGCTAAAGTTAGAGAAGCACTGGCTTGGGGAAGGGAGGGATGGTCAAGGTTGCTTGTCTTCTGTCATTAGCAGAGTGTCTCTTAGACTCTCTGTTGGGGTTTGGGGCAGCCTGGTGGTAGTTGGAAGCAGGGGCTCTGTAGTTTCAATGCTTTTTTTCAATGCCATCTCTATCACCTACCAGCCCTGAGACCTAGAATCCATTACTTTTCATTTCTGAACCTCCATTTGTTCATCTGTAAAATCAATCACTAATAATAGCTTCCTTGGAGGGAAATTACCGTGATTAAGTGAGCCAGTGCATGTGAAGTACTTGACAATGGGCCTGGAACATACTCAGAACCTAATAAATGTTAGCTCAGATTACGATGATTACCATCAGGCTATAGTCTTACTTTATGTTTGACTAAGAAAATATTCCCCCTCTGGAGCCTGCAGAGTCCAAAGGAGAGGCCCATATGTGAGGGTAATGCAGAGTCTCCCTGGCCCCAGAGAGAGTCCATTTGATGCTGGAGTGCCAGTACTTCAGCAGTCTGGGATGAGTTGTGCAGCCTTGGTGGGGTGGGAATGGATTCTTGGGCTTTATTTTACATGGATCTTGTTAACTGGCAGCTGGGATTATCGCTCTGATTAATTCTTTTAGTTCAGTTAATTCATCCTGGACCCTCTCCCAGACAGGCCCAGGGAGAGGTTGAGAATTCAGCTCATGTACTTAACATGTGTGTCTTCCTTGCTGAAAAATAACTGGGAATCCGTACTGTTCAGAGCTTTACGTAATACCTCTCTCGGAGCCATCAAAGCTGCAGCATGTGTCTTTTCTCAGGTTGCCTCTGCAGATCCTGGGCGCTCTGGACACACCTGTTTGTTTTGGCAGATGACTTGTTTATCCACAGGGATTCCTATTGTCACACAGACTGTAAGGTGTAATGTAGTTCTTATCTTAATTATGTATGGTTACCATGTGTGAGTGAGAACCGCGTAGTTGATGTGGCCCTTAAAAACTGATGCCGTGGAAAGCTCATGGCAGGAAAAAAGTTCAAGGTAGAGCATTAAATAAAAAAGAGCATATTCCAGCCTCTCATCTCTGGCATTATCACTATGTGAAACAGGTATTGTAGCATTAGGCACTATGTAATCCCACCTTGTTAAAAGAAAAAAATATGTGTCTGTTTCTACGTATAGAAAAACAACTGGACTTTTACACACCAAAATATATCTAGGATATTTGTATGCTATTCTGTACTTTTCAGTTGGAGAGGAATGCATATTTATTATGTATTGCCTAATTTTTACATGATAAAAACAAAACTCTCTAATCATACACTCCATTTACTATCTCAAACCCATTTTGGCATAAAAATAAGTAAATATATCATTTTCTTCTTTCTCATGAGCATTGGTGTAAGCAGTCTGTATGTGGGCTTCCTCAGATACCGGGGAACCATAGACTAAAGGGAGAGTGTCCCTCCTGAAAAGTGAGTTCTCAGGGAAGAAGGAGGGCTGTGTTGTGAGTAGCAGAGTGTCTGCTTACCTGTGACCATTCAGTTCCCTGTCCAGCCGTTAATTAGAGGCGCGTTCCTACACCGTGGTTTTTGAAATGCTGTTTCAGGACAGGCTCCCCACTGTACCTCCATGTCTCATCCCTGTGAATCACTTCCGTCCTGGGCCAGCCACAATGACTTCCCCATTCTTTCGTGCACTCCATTCTCATTGGCATTCTTTCCCTTTGCAAAGCAGAGGGTTATTATGGGCACTATGGGGAGAGAATGTCAGTCAGTCCACAGGGGGCCAAAATCAGTGGTGGTTTTGCTGAAGACAACCTGCCAGAAGTTGTGATATCATGTCCTGCATCTAGGGTCCAAACAACATTGACCACGTTTTTCACTTATCACCTCCCTGTCTAGTCCATCATTGCCCCAACTACATTTTAAGATTATTTTTTAAAACATTGCCCAACCTGTTTTCATGTGCTCAAATATGCTGCCCAAACTACTTCTTAAGATTATTTTTATCATAGGGACTGAGGCTGGGTCAGTATGAAATCAGACCAGCTCAGATTTTAGTGGGGCTTGGCACGCCACTCTTATCAGGAGCAAAAGCTACAGAGGAGAAAAATTGCTTTAGAAAGTCTGATTCCAAGCTTCCTGTGTACTTGGGTGTTTCCCAGAGATGGTAAACTCAGAAATTGCTGTGCACTCATTTTTTATTGCAAAATTCATTAAGCTGCTATGCTATTATCATTCTGTCTTGTCAAGATGATACATTACAGACTTCATTGCAAAACTTTAACGAGCAGGAGAAAGTACACCTCTCGCTCCACCATAGCCTGGGAAAGCCTCTGGGCGTTTTGCTTTTAATATTTTTGGTGTAACGCCCTGGGTCTCTGCAGAACCTCCATCTGTCTTGCGATTCCCTTTTCTTCCTGTTTGATCATGTGGAGAGTGAGTTCCCTCCTTTGGGCTCTGTGAGGCATCAGGAGCTGCTGTTAAAGATCAGTCGCCTTCCCTCTTCTTTCTGACAGCTAGTCTGAGACCTCATGGAAAGCTGAGATATCAGCCTCTATGATGACAGACTTCTGTGCGTGGTGAGAAACCTCCCTCAAAGTGGCATCGAAGGTCTGTGTTTCCTATTTACCCTCCAGCTCTGAGTATTCAGTGGGCCAGACGTGTTCAGGCCTGCCGAGCCAGGCGGAGTTGGCTGGGCTCTGCATGTGCGTTCCTGGCCTCGCCTCTGAGTTCTGTGATCAAGAGACCCTGCGTCTTGTATGTGGCACGCTTGTCATCACAGCGAGCGGGAATCACTTGGTAAATATGGAAAGTGAAGGAGCTTAGCTCCCAGATTTCCATGGCAACCCCCAGAACAAGTACAATATCACCAAAATTATTCTGTGGTTGCTTTTTTTAGTTGCAGTGATTTGGTTGCATACTCATGTTTTTCCGCTCCTGATTTGTACAAAAAACACAGACTCTGCCCACTGTAACTAGTACTTTGGTTTCAAGGATGTAAGTGGTCCCTGCCCGAAGCACCTGAAAAATTCAGTCACACAAAACTGCCTCCTGTGTGCTAACAGAATACATTCTGATGGTTTGTGTTGCCTTATTTATGTTTATTATTTATGTCATGACTGTTGTGGAGCTTTAATCTCTACTGTGCATGGCCTGGGCACCAGGAATGTATGAGCTGACACTGACTCACCGGTCATCGTCATGGATGCTTGATGTAGTCTGTGAGGGCAGACGTGGCCCTGCCCTTCAGTAGTGTGCGTTTTTGAGGACCAAGTCCACATCCAGTTTGTCACTCCTTGGAGAACACATGTTCATGAAAGCATCCAACATGTTACCCATGCATGTTTACAATTGTTTGGGCTTTTATTTTATCATTTCTTTGTTTCTGGGCTCTTGTTTTCTATGACTAATATGAAGAGAGATTCTTGTTGACAAACATGCCTGTGGAAAGCAAGCATTCTCACTGCCTTCAACCAGTTCCAGAAGACTCTTGTATTGGGGGCATTCTTTCTGTTTTGGCCATTTGATCTTGTCGATTTGACTCACAGCTGGTTGTTGTTTTCCTTTTTCAGCCCACTAGCCTGTAATTTTTTTTTCTTCAGCAATATAATTTCTTTATACCTTCTAATGCGGATGCCAGAGCTGGTTTGAATCATCAGTGACTCAGAGAAGTCCACCTCTGTATTTGAATGATTTGGTTAATTAAAAAAAAAAAAAAAAAATCTTTTAGGCTGCCTGTTCTCATTCTGTTTTTCTGTCAGGAGCAAGTATTCATTTGCCCACCTGACAAAAGTCCTCCTGTTTTGAGTGACATTACTGAATCATTTTCTCTTTATTTCTTAATTGATTGCAAATGCTTTAGAATTTGTCGTAGTATAGTTTGCCTTAACCACTAAACATTTGATTTGCTATTGATTTTACTCCCCACTCCTTCTCTGGAATAATCACCTTCCTACTCACCCTCAGGAAGGATCGTCAGCATTTCAGCTTAGACATCTGTCTGCTTAGAAGTCCTCAGTCTCATTACGTGAGGTCTCCTGTCAAAGAAAACTATAGTGATCTTGTAGTCAGAGAGTGCCAGGTTTCCAGATTTCCTTATCATGTGGCCCATTGAGGGATATCAGTAAAGAGTCTGCATCTTAGGATGCATATTTGGCTATCTTGTCTGCAAAACGATGAAATATTATGATTAATATTTTGGCTATTATTAATTTTCTCTTTGGACAAAAAACTCCTTTCCCTGATCTTTTGTTTTTGTTGTTGTTTTGTTGTAGGTTACACCATATGTGACAGGTCCTAGATACCTAAATATAAGTCAAAATATAATCTCAAAAAGAATTTATTTCTTTAAAAAAGAATTCTGTGTCCTCCAGTAAATGAATACTAGAAATCCTCAGGCTCAGTTTGGGTGTAGCCACCTGTTTTATTCTATTGACGTTGCCAGTCCAGGGAGAGTCGAGTCCTCATTATCCACCCATATCCTCGTTCTGTTGTGGGTTTACAGGAGTTTGGGATTAACACACACTACTCTACATAAAATAGATCATCGACAGGAGCCCACTGTATAGCACAGGGAACTCTACTTAATATTCTGTAATAACCTACATGGGAAAAGAATCTGAAAAAGAATAGATATATGTATATATATAACTGAATCACTTTGCTGTACACCCGAAACTAACACAACATTGTAAATCAACGATACCCCAATATAAAATTTTTTAAAAGTAAACAAGAAAAAAAAAGAAAAAAACAAATATGTTCCACATGCTACAGCCTTCCTCATTAGCTCGTGGAGAGACCCAGTCTATAATACTGTAATGGGAGATATGTTCTTAAAACTTTTACCTAAGTCCATTTTTTAGAATCAGATCTTTTTATGAGCATTAGGATTCTGATAAAATATTTTATAAAGCAAAGCATCTTTATATAACTTTTTTTTTAATTGTGATTTCAAAGTGTTGTCTGTCACATGCCCAATCTTAGGTTGCCTATAGTCTACTGAGAAAGGTAGACCTATGAACAAGTGAATATGTACAAGTTAATCAATACTCTAGTATACATCTGATTAAAATACCAACGAATTAGTGTCAGAGTCTGCTGTCTGAGGGCATGGTTTGGTACCCAGGAGGAGCTCAATAAATATTTATTGAATAAATGAAAATCAAAGAAGGTTTCATTTCAGATACTCCGTTTTTTTAATGCATAGTAAGGCAGAAAGAAAAAAGTCCTGATAATATTGTAGAAAAGCTAATATTCTTTTAGTATGACATTATTTTTAATTCATAGAATTATAACCCTCTCATGGGCAAGTAAATGTAATCACAGAGAAATATGAGCTTTACTTATACTCTTCTGTTTCCTATGAATTCAGATTATTATGTCCTGCAAACTTGGCCTCAAACCAGAGTTAATAAAACTCTTCATCTCTCCTACCATATGAAGCAGAATACGTCTCCCCTTAACTTTTTATTTTCTGGAACATATTATCGTTAGTCACTAATAGTCTTTTTTTTTTTTTTTTTTGCTGATAAGAATGAATAGCAGGAGCAGCATTTGTTAAACCAAATCTAATATGAAACTGACTCTTTCTTGTGAGTAAATTTGAATTTTGAAACAGTAAAACAATAAGGTTTAATATAACGCAAAATAAATTTCTTATGTTTATGATCTGCCAATTTCCCAGAAAAAGTTTTGTGGTGACTTTAGTTATATACCAGATACATTAAAATCACCAATGGACAACACATCTTTTATTCAGGTGCCATCTGAAAGTTTTAAAAATTTGTTGACTTAATATCACTGAACTGTCCACTTTAAAATGGTTAAAATGATACATTTTCTGTTGTGTGTATTTTACCATAATTTTTAAAAATGTATTGTTTGAAGATTTTTAGGTTTTATAAAGGTATTGTATTAGCATAACAATGAAAAATTTTAAAGACCACCTCTAATCTCATTATCCTATCAAGCAATATTTACATTTTTATTTTCTCTTCCTGTTGTCTATAAACATAATTCCACATAGCTTCAATATAATTTTCCATTCTTATCTTTTCATACTAAATTTCAATTTTATGATTCATAGTTATACTTTTTAACATTGTATTCACAAGGTTTCATTGAGTTGGTCAATTTTTTAAATTGGTGAAAAATTGGAAATAACCTGAAATAAAGTATTGTAAACATCTTCATAAATACAGCTTTTTTTTTTCTACTTAAAAAAAAAAAAAGACTATGTCTCCACTGAGCCCCAAAGAAGTGTCATCTTTACTCCCTTTGGAATGAAGGTAGTCCTGGGCTCCTCACACTTTTTCAGGAGTCTTGATATGAGGATTTTGTCCAAAGGAAAATTTTACTTATACTGATTCATACTGATAAATGGCATATCCATTCCCTCAATGATCCTCTAATTATGTAATTTTAGAGTTGTTTTTTTTCCTGGTAGCAAGTACCCATTTGCAGGCCCTGTTAGTCCTCCTACATCTTGGCTCAATGTAACTCTTTTGATTTCTCTTTCTTTGTTGTTTCTCTTTGGAACTCAAGCTTTTGAAATACGAATAGTTCTAAACCTCAGGAATCAATAATCTACTTTTTTCAAAATCTATTTAGAGTTCAGGAATCTCCCATAAGCCTCACGGGGTTTTTAAGTGTTCTGTAGGGCTTCAAACGTGGCATTGAGAATTTGCCAAGATACTAGGTGGTATTGGTGTATACATGTGTGTTTGTGTGTTTCTGTATGTGTGTACCTAATGTGAAGATTACTCTAACATCATTTCATAAGCATATTATATTTTTACATACATGAGTAGTGCAAGGGAAGAGTATTTTTTATCATGACCTCACCCCCTTTATTGCCTAAAGAGAGCCGGGTTCACTTGTTGACCTCTAAACTACCATATCAGTGAGCCTAGTCTTCTTCTTAGGGATATGGTATACCTCTGGTTCATTTCAGAAAGGTCCAGTGAGGATTAACCCAGACATGACATTTCTTGATACGTAAACTGATTGCCCAAAACATCAGTTGATTCCAATGTGGTGTATCTGTAAGGAATGTGGAACAAGAATGACATTGTATGTCTCTAATGTTTCGCTGCAGCAGTGGTGCCCATGCCATTTGGCTAAATCATCCCCAAAGTGTTTTCTTCAGTGCATGGTTCCAAGTTTTTAAAGATGTGAAGAAACAGAAAGTTCTTTTCTTTGAGCAAGGTTCTGAAGTTTACAAAACGCATTCTTGCATGTGATCCCACTTGATCCTCATGACAGCTCCCCGAGCTGTGTAAGGCATTTCTCATGCTCCCCATTTTATAGCTGCATTAACCAAGAAACAGAGAGTCAAGGAATATTCCCTGACTCCATACAGCCAGTCAGTGGTAGGAATTCAGGTTTTCTCCCTTCTGACTTGGTAATATTCTCCAAGCACTAATGTGACTGCTTGGAACATGGACTCAGTTTTGTATATGCAGACTACTCTGTAGTCCTTACAGATCTATTGATCAAAGAACTAACTGGAAGCTCAACATCAAATACTTGGAGCTAGAAGCAACCCAGAAGAGTCTATCTGGGGAGTGGTCAGGGGTTTAGACTGCAGAGCCATAAGGAAGTGGATGTCCAAAGAGTAGATATTTTATGGCATGGTACTATAGGGTCAAAGGTAGGACATGGCTTAGGCAAGTAAGACCATGCTGGGGGCAGGAGTTTTAGAATAAAGGGTGAATGTCACCAAACCAAGAGGATATGATTGATTGCAAGGGGGCTTTGAAGGCTCTCTCTGTTCTGACCATCTGCCAGTCCAAAGAAGACACAATTCGTGGTGTGGTGGTGGGTCCAGTCTTAGGAAAAGGCTGGTCATATGAACGGGGAGATGTGTCCTGTCAAGGGAGATGTGTCCTGTCTGTCAAGGGAGATGTGTCCTGTCAAGCGGAGGACTGAGTTTTGCTCTAAAGTTTCAAGTCACCTGTTACTCTTGGGCTCTTCCTTTCCCACTTGTAATTCTTATCCTTTCCTATGTCCTTTTCGTAGCCTCATTGGCACCAGAGAGTTCCATCTAATCTCTTTATTTGTAAACTTTTGTATAGGTAGGAGCAGACTATCCCTATGGAATAATATTAATATGGAGTTTGTGGCTTTTTCTCCCCCCAGAGGAACAAAGAAACAGCCTCATCGACTCCAGTTTGGAATCTGTCGTCTCATCAAATGCAAACAGCATCCTTAATTCTAGCAGCAGCTTACAGCCCAACATGAACTCCAGTGACCCAGACCTGGATGTGCTCAAACCCACCCGGCCCAACTCGCTGTAAGTATGACGTCTGGCTGCCGGCCACAGGGCGCCCTTGGTCAGCCATTCTGCCCAGCATGTGCTCTCTGGCCCTATCTGACTTTGAGTATTGTCCCATGAACCTGGTTTAAACCTTCTCCCTCAACGTGGAAGCTTGGCTAAGTTTGTTTTGGATTTTCTAAGCATCATCACCTCAAAGGGGAATCATTATTCTTAACATACTGCTTCTTGGCCTTGGTGATGTTTGATTTACCATCCTGCTGAGATGGCTTTGGTGATGGCTCATTGCCTGTGCTGGCTGCTGGGCATGAAAAGCAATTTCTTTTAGTTTTACAAACATCCGGGCACTGTAGTAGCTCAGTAGATTGGTAGCTAAGTCTGCTTCACTCATTTGTGTTGTCACCGTTTCCCTTCTCCCTGACTATGTTGATTATGTTCAGTGCTATCTCTGTGTCCACCTCCAGAGAAAATAGCTCCCAGGTGCTCTTTGAGCCTTCAACTCCTCAAGCCTTAGCATGACCGTGATCACAGAGCAAATTCTCTAAAGGAGAAGAATCTCTGTTGCTTCATTCTTGGGTGTTGAGCACCCACAGCTGAGACAGGCAGTTTTGAGGCTGGTTGTCCAACCCTCCACGGAAACTAGATCTACTCTGCTTGGGCCAGAAAGTTCTCTTTTGTGGTTACATCCCACATTACTTAGCCTGCTTCTTCAGACCACCCCATAAATCTTGTCCACTAGAGGCTTTGCATAAAGAATGTGAGGCCATGACAAAACAGCTGGACTCTCCGGCCACAGTTGTATAAGACTCAGGAAGAACAGAGTTGACTTTGCCTTTCTCTGGTGAAAATAGTTTGAGGTTCGGCCACAAATTGCCTTCAGGACTGTTGTTTCTCTTGGTGAGACCCCAGGATGTCAGAACCTTTTCCTGCCCCTCTCCCTGCTGTGGTTGCATGATCGCGCTCCGCCATTCTATCGTGCTAACATAGTTACAGATCTGCAAAATGGGTCTAACAATTTTTGCCTTAGAAGGGACTAAGGGATATTAAGGTTTGGAAGGAAAAATGACTCTAAAATGGATATGAGGCACTTAGAAAATGCAGCAACAGTGTAAGATGGAATTGTACATTGAGAAAATCAGGTCTCTTTTTAATTGTTGGCAGCTTTAAGTCCTACCTTGACATTCAAGAAATGTAATTACCTGTTATCAGGTAGATGATGTGTTTTTTTTTTACCAAGAACTAGCCTCAAATGCTCAGAATAATTTAACTTGTTCAGCTTGTGGGCAGTGAGTCCTTTCTGGTTCTCCACGGCCAAACTTGCCTGTGGAGCCTCCCTTCCTTGATGGATGGCTCTCTCGGGTACTCCTAGAGCCGTTTTCCTTGCAGTTGCTGAAGTTATTTGTTGCTCAGCATGAGCAAGGTTGAATTTCTAGCCCAAGTTGCTTAACACTCCCTGATTTTAGCCGGCGGCACCAACTAGTGGTCTTTAATCTTTGTTTTCAGCTGCTGGGGGGCTGGGAGCCCCCCAAGTCACCATTGAGTACAGTGTGTCCAAAGAGGCTGCTTTGGCAGCTATGTGGAAATGGGGGGTTAGGTCTTTTAAACAGGTCACGGAGGAGGGGGCTTGGGATTTTTTATTTTTCAGTTGTCTAGATGTGATTTGTTTTACATAAAACACTGGGGGTCACTTTGCCTGCTTCACGCCATCCACCAGACGCATCCCTACCTGGTGTATGTTTGGGGGGGCTTTCCAAGGAAGGGAGGATGAGGCCAGCAACGGTCCACTTGTTTGCCTCTGGTGGAGGTAGGAATGTGGGTGTGTTTCCCACAAGACTGTTGTCCTCCAAGCCGAGTGAATCGCAAACTGATACCTGGAAGTCTTGAGCTCCAGGAGGGCTGCTCTTGAGGTGGAAGCAGTGCTGACACCAGCGTTTGCCACGGACCTGATGAGGGCCATGCCGTCAGCCCTGCACACTCTGCAGCTGGTTCTCCACCCATTTCTGAAACCCAGGCCAGGAGTTGTTGTCGCCCAGTTTGTGCCTGCCAGATTTTTTCTGCCTGGGATTGGCCTGGCCTGGGATTGGACCACCGACAGATGGATGAGAGGTCATCCCGGCAAATGGAAGCCACAATACTTCCCTGAGTCAGTGAATTCTGAGGCACCCTCTGCCATGGTGCTTGGACTCAGTTGCAACTAGCCGAGACCACTTGGGTCTCAGCCTCGGTCCTGGACCCTTTCATTCCTTCCGTCGTTGTTCGCTTGGAGGTGCACAGAGCTCCTTGAATGGGGACACTTAATGACGCAGATGAAAACACGAGACCAAGTCGAGGGGTGGGGGATTACCGTTACCTTGACTGTAAATTAGGCACAACGTGGGGAAACCAGTCACCAGAAAACTGTCCATTCTTTTTATTTCATTCATTTGTTTTTCATTGTTTTCATAATGACTGGAATGATCCTTCTGACCACATAACAATCATAATGAAAGAAACTTGTTTGTGACTCAGCACCCCTTGGTACTTTGGAGGCCACATTTTGCTGTCTCCTTGGTAAATCTTTCCTAATTCTCCAAGGAGATGAGGGTCCTCTTGTTTGTGTGGACATAATGCTAAATCAGGCATCAGAATCAGAGATGCCACCATTTCAGGCTTGCCAGGGCAAGGCTGCAGGGATCCTATCTTTGGCAGGTCCTCAGCTGGACCTCTTGAGGTAGCCGTCTCTCCTAAAGATCAAAGGACACTTGGTGAGCTGAGACCAAAGTTTAGCTCATCTAAAATGGTCAGCAAACATTGCTGACCTGGTTTATGCTCAGAACTCTGCTGAGCTACCTGGGGTAAAGGAGAAAAAGAGGATTCCTGGCCTCCCCGGGAATTTACACTCTGGCTGAGGAGGAAAGATGGTGGTAAATGGCAGTGCTAAATGGGGTTTAGAGCTCATAAGTGCATTTAGAGTTCAACAACTCTTAACTGGGTATCTGTTAGGCACACAAACCGGTCAGTGTTGGGAAAAGTGGAGTAAATGAAATGTGAGGTGGGCACCAGGTAAGATGATATGGGTGGATGAAGAGCATTTCAGGTAAGGGGATGAGAGAGGCAGAGATAATCCAGGATGGAGAAAAACAGTCTACAGACGTGTGTTGGGGGAGGGGGAACTTAGTTCTTCCCCCACCACGACCACCAAAAAAAAAAAAAAAGATTGAACCAACCGTTAAGATCAGGTCACTTCACACAAAAATCCAGATTTCATGCTGGAACCACTAGACATACACACACACACACACACACACACAAAATAATGAATTTAGACACAGACCTTACAGCATTCACAAAAATTAACTCAAAATGGACCATAGACCTAAATGTAAAATGCAAAACTATAAAATTTCTCGAAGACAACATAGGAGAAAATCTAGGTGCCTTTGGGTTTGGCAATGACTGTTTAAAGACAACACCAAAAGCATAATCCATGAAAGAAAAAATTGGTAAGTTGGACTTCATTTAGGCTAAAAGCTTCTGCTCTGCGAACGACATTATTAAGAGGATGAAAAGCCAAGCCACAGACTAGGAGAAAGTATTTGCAAAACACATATCTGACAAAGGACCAGTATACTAAATATATGAAGAACTCTTAAAATGCAACAGTAAGTAAACAAACCACCCAGTTAAAAGCTGAGCAAAGGATCTGGACAGACACCTCACCAAAGAAGGCACACAGATGCAAATAAGCATATGAAAAGATGCTCAAGATCTATGTCATTAGGGAACTGCAAATTAAAGCAATGAGATATCATTCCACACTTATTAGAATGGCTAACATCCAAAACACTGACATCAAATGCTGGTGAGGATGAGGAGCAACAGAAGTCTCATGCCTTGCTGGCAGGAATGCAAAATAAGAAAGCCACTTTGAAAGACAAGCTGACGGTTTCTTATAAAACTAAACATAGACTTATCACACAAAACGATCAAGCGATCACACTCTTAGGTGTTTACCCAAATGAGTTGAAAGCTTAGGCCCACAAAATCCTGCCCACAAATGTACATAGCAGCTTTATTCATAATTGCCAAAACTTGGAAGCAACCAAGTTGTTCTTCAGCAGGTGAATGGATAACCAAACTGTGGCACGTCCAGACAATGGAATATTATTTGGTGATATAAGGAAATGAGCTATCAAGTCATGAAAAGACATGGATGAACCATAAATGCATATTGCTAAGAGAAAAAAGCCACTCTGAAGAGACTACAGTATGGTATGATACCAACTATATGACATTCTGGAAAAGGCAAAACTATAGAATCAGTAAAAAGATTAGTGGGCAGGAAGGACACAGGGCATTTTTAGGATAGCGATACTCTTCTGTATGATATCTAATAGCAGATATTACTAAATGCATAATGCAAGACATTGTGCATTTGTCGAAACCCATAAAACCCATAGAAAAGAAAGAGTGAATCCTAATATAAACTGTGGACTTTAGTTAATAGTTAATAGTAATAGCAATAATAATAATGTATCAGTATTGGTTCACCAGTGGCAATAAACGTACCACACTACTGAAAGGTGTTAATAATAGGGGAAACTCAGGGAAAGGGGAGAGTTGTATGAAAACTCTAAGTTATTTTGAGCAATTTTTCTGTAAACCTAAAACTGCTCTAAAAAGTAGTCGATTAGTAAATTGTTTTTTAATCTAGATTTCCAGCTTCTTCTGAAAAGTTAAAAGATTTGGCCACACTAAATTCATATGTTGCTTGGTAACAGATGATACTCTTTAGTCACTATCTTCTTACGGGCCCACTTCACTCTTTTCTGTCTCCAAGGCCTGTGATAAATACAGCCAAAGAATCTTTGCAGCCCCTCCCATTAAGAGGTGGAGTCCTTGAATCTAGGCCGGCCTTTACCCTCTGACTTGATTTGATCATTATATGACTTCCAAGCCCAGGCCACAAGGCCTTGCAGCCTCCCATCTCCTCTTGGAACCCAGCCACCATGTAAAAAGTACAGCCTAGCCTCCTTGAGGATGAAGGACTGTTAGAGAGAGAAGGCCCGCTGTCCCAGCCAAGCCCAATGCCCAGGCCACCAGTCAGCTACTGCAGCCACATGAGTGAGTCCAGGAAAGACCAACAGAAAAGCTGCCCAATTACCCCACAGATTCATGAAAAATAATACATTGTGGTTGTTCTAAGCCACTGAATTTGGGCCAGTTTTTTCAGCAATAGTTAACTAACACAAGTCAGAGTCATGGGCAGCTTCCTTGGGATGGCGCTGGGTGGCCTGGGTCAGGTATGGCAGATTCTCACTGTAGCATAGTGGCACGTGGAGATTAGCCTTTCCATTTTCAGAATCTTCTTTGAAAGAAAATGACTCATAAATGAGATTCTAAGAAGTTCAGAAACAAAACAAAACCCATAGCTGATGGCTGAGGCATGGAGAGCAGGAAGCCCTAGGTTTTAATCTTGGCACCAACATCGACTGACTGGCTGGTGCTCTTCCTCGGCCCTGAACATGCCCCTGAACGTGCCCATTGCCCGCTCCCGGTGGTGGAAGGAGTGGGGCTGACCTGTCTCTAAGAACGGAGGTCATTCACTGGGTGCTTAGAAAGGACTGCAGAAATAAGTCACTCTCTCCTCTCCCAGTGACCAACAGAGATGGCCTCGTGCCACCACTTTTCTGGGAGATAGTGATTTTTAAGGAGGAAGTAAACAAATGCTGAGAAAGAAGTCAGGGGACGTCCCACTAGGGACTTAAGATACTGCAGTAATTCCCCCAGATTAAGACCGACTAGGGGAATGCTTTATTCAAACAGCTGGGGTAGGGATGGAGGGGCTTGTTAGGATTGAAAGAAGGCCAGGAGAGCAGGGGAAGATTCCAGCAATGGAGGAACCCAACCTTGGAGTTCTCCCTGCCTAAGTGGTCCCCACCCCTAAAAAATAACTCACTGCCCAGTAGCCCCATCAATAAAACTAATTTTTCTCATCCTTTCCGCTTAACACACACACACATGCATTTCCAAGTTATTTCTGGTTACCTAAAAGATGTGTGCATGCCAGACGCCTTCAAATTCTGCCAGAGTCAACCGTCCTCTCTGGTTTTAGTGGCCAGTGAGAGGCGGCAAGAGAACAGTGCCTGGAATTCAGAGGATAAACAAGGCCTGCTTCCAGGCAGAGTTGTTTCTCTGAAGCACTGTTGGCTCCTGCTGCATTTGATTCAGCGGCTCTCATCTGAAACCTGGGGAGAGCTTGCCTGGAGAGAGATCTCTAAAACGTTACTTCTGTTTTACTTATTCAGTCAAAATTCACTCAACAAATATTGTTGAACACTGACTGTGGGCCAGGTGTTATTCTGAGTGCTGAAGATAGAGTGATAGAAAGATTAGAGTTTCTGCTCTCATTGATTTTATATTCTAGTAAGGTAACATCAGTATCTCAAATATCAAATGTTGAGAAGTTCTGTGGAGAAAACCAACATAGAGTAAAGGAGGTACAGATTTGGAGGGGAAGGAGGCAAGTTACTTTAGGACTTTCTGCCTCAGTTTCTTCATCCGTAAAATGGGGTCATCATACCCTCCGCAAAAATGTGTTGTGACAGTTAAATGAGATCACCTTTTGTCATACCATTTACATGTACAGCACTGTGAATGGCAGTTATCGGTAATGACTCAGAGGCCCTCTTCCACACCATCCTTTCTCTCCCTCTATTCCGTCAACCCTGGTGTGTATTTTTCGGGTGCAGAGAGATGTCCCAGGCTGTTCTGCTCATCTCTCCGCACAGGCTTCCTATCTTGGTAGCCTGGAGCTCTCTGTCAAGTCAGTCTTTGAGTATCAGTGAAAAGGAGGGGACTTCTACTGTAGAGGCAGGTGCTGCCCCACCTTAAACCTAGACCAGCTGGGATAGGCAAGCCTGTTCCTGAGACATGTGGGAACCTCCACATCCCGTGGGGTACCTGATAAGCTGCATGCCTAGCTGTTATTTATTGGGACCAAATGAATCACTAAAGGAATAAGAGGCATTAGACAACTGATAACTAATGGCATATTTTTTTAAAGTAATTTTACCATCTAAGTGCTATTTTATGCCTAAAGAGTTACACCCAAACAGGCAGCTATGATTTTGCTCCAGTGATCTTTATTTTGTCATTCTTTGGGATGCAGGGATTTGAAAGAGGAAGTTTTCCTCTGTGGTTGAGTCAGTTTGCTGTGGGAAGAGGATCTTTCCTGTTAGATTGAGGTACTGTTTCTCACCTACCTCCAAGCAGAAAAGGTCTCTTCAGACAGTTTTGCCTGAAAATTTGGTGGTATTCCCCACCTTGAAAAATAGCTCAAAAGCGTAATGATTTTCACAAGGAGTCATTTGCCTTTTCTTGTTACTCCTCACCACCCCCGCGGTGGCTCCAGCCTGCTTGGTCGTGGTTGTCTCTTGGACAAGCCCAGAACCATCCCTCTTACATCTCAGGCTCCTGGGGCCACCATGGCCACAGCTCTTCCAAGTACCAGGCCAGCTTCCCTTGACATTTGCAGAGATTCGTCACTGACGTGACCCACATTCTTGTTTCCTGAGAGGCCTCCTGTCAGCTTTTCCCATTCCCCAGCCAAGATCTCCCGGGCCAGTCAGGAGCCCAGCTGGCTTCACTTGGTCGAGGGTGGAGATTCCTGCCTGGTGACCCATCCGATTTTTATTGGATAAATGTGTTTGGTTATTAGTGGTTCTTTTTTTCACAGAAAAATTGATCAAGGCAGGCCTCACGCTTCATGACCCAGCAGGATTTCTTTCCCAAGCACCAGGGCTGTCCGTGGGCTTGGGTCTCTCCAGCCTGTCAGCAGAGGGGGTATGGGAGGAGGCGGGGACTGGACATCATTCCAGTGCTCGGCCAGCATCCCCGTTTTCCAGCAGAGTGGAAGTCACAAGTGGAACAATGTTTTCCTTCACACAGATTGTTTTCTTCCCCCCTTTATGAGCTAAAAGCATATAAAGGGTCTGCATTTTCTTCTGTAAACTAATTAATCTTACCAAATAATCTTAAACAGTTCCCCCCATTTGCCATGACATGGAGTAGATGCTGAAGCCTTGGGGTTTAATTAAACATATGAACGAACGAATTTCATTTTGGATTTAGCTGCATTTTATATGTGTAAGTAGGTGTTAGGCATTTTAAATCTCCAGTTTTTGGTGGTGTCTTTAGGGAAGGAAATAGGCTTAAGATTTTGCATGGCTTTCAGCACTATTATGCCTGTAAGTGGACTTGGAAGGAACTCTGAAAGGCCATTTTTCTCGCTTTGGGTTAGATCTGGGATTGTTTGTCTCCCTCCCTGTGTATATAATTTGGAGGAATCTTATTGGTTGATCCATATCCTAAGTTGGGTAAATTAAAATCATATTAGTGTTCAAGTACTGCTTTTTAAACCTTTTTAGTCAGTCTGGAAAGCAGATGCTTCCTTAGCTAGGAACACATTTCTAGTTGGAAACAGCCTTGGGGTCTTATTTTTAATGCCTTCTCTGCATTAAGAATATAGAAAACCATGTACTGTAGTCTGCTTTGGTCTCTGCATGCTGCTCTTCCAGGGCAGGGTCTTAGCTCAGCACAGTGTTTGCCAGAGTGTGGCCCTGTGACCAGCATCATTGGTGTCACCTGGGAGCTTGTTAGAAATGCATGTTTTCAGGCCCCACCCAGACTTATTGGGTCAACAACCCTGGAGGAGGAGCCCAGCAATCTGTGTTTTAACAAGCCCTGCAGGTCTTTCTGACACATGCTCAAGTCTGAGAACCGTGGTCATAATGCGTTAGGCTGATAGACTTCCACAAGAAAAAAATCTGGATATACCTCAATGTAAAACTCTCAGGGCCAAGCGTGTGTCATCGCTGGCACTTTGATTGTCCCTGCAGTGATAACAGTAGTGGAGCTTAAGAGCACCCTGCCCTTGGCCCTCAGGGGAACCCAGTTAGCTCACCAGTGCTATACTTTACAGCTCACCAAGGAAGCCAGCCAGCTGCTTTGCAAATGCTTGCCTTTTGGTCGTAAATCAAGAGAGGGTGAGTACATCAATTAATCAAGCCAATAGATATTTTTATTGAGCACGTACTATGTGTGTAACACGAGAAAGTCAAGACCCTTGCATTGACAGAAGGAGAGATCTCAGGGTAGGTGATACTGAAAGTGGTGGGTCAGCATCAACAGGTACAAAAGATGTGAGACTTCTGGGTCAGCATTCCCCAAACTGAGGCAGCAATGGGAGACAGGTGGAAAGAATGGACTTGGACAAAGTTCAACAGATTCTTGACAAGAGGACTTCTGTGCCTTTAATATGTCCGTTGTGAATCTCCCAAGGGGCAGGTCTTATGCTGCATTTCCTAAATGTATTTGACCACAGAAGATGGTTTTACAGTGCTTCTCTTCAGCCTCTTAAAACAGGATCCCACAGTTTAGGACATGCTATTCTAAAATACTCTATTTTTGAGGGGGAAAATGTATTTCTCATAATGGATGGTACTATTATGGCAGAGATCCTTCAAAAGAATAGCGATTTCGTTTATAATAGATGTATGGCCACAAATAGCTATCTGAAGACTGGAATGGGCTATGTCATAACATAATGGGTTATATCACGTACAAAGCATCAGTGAGCCTTGGGGTCCGGTGTAGGGAAAAACCCATGTGGCCTGGGCAGTGAAACCTTAGCTCTGCTATATCCTGTGTAAACTTGGGCAAGTTATTTGCCCTCTCTGAGTTAAACCTCTTCTTTGAAATGGTAATAATAATAATAATAATAATACCTACGTTCAAGGTTTTTGTGAGGATCAGGTGAACTATCCCTGCATAACACTTAGTAAATGGCTTAGTTCATAGTAAGTGGTCAGTAAAAATTGGTTGCTACTATAATTTCTTTTATTACCTTATCATCATTGGCTCTTAGACTGCCCCCACCATGACCAGTGAACAAGCCCCTAGTGTTGATTCCTTTCAGTTGTAGCAGTAGATAGACAGTCATTGTTTATTTTTGTTTATTTGTTTGGTCCTGGTGTGACACAAAGCAACCGGATTAAAAACACTGAGATAATAATTTTAAAATAAAAGAACTAATACTAAATCAACTACAAATAATCAAATACATGGAAATCAGTAGAAGCACTCCTTTTACAAGTCAGGCTTCAAGCTCTTTGCTCAGAGTCATCAGGTTTAGGTGTTTACTCTCGAGAGTCTTGTCAAGCATCTACCCTATTGTTTCTCCATTGGGTGGAGCCAATTGGAACTATACTAATTAGACTGTAACGTAATTACAATCCTGAGTTCTCACTGAGGGATAATTTAGCCTCAGGAATTGCTTTCCAGCCTGCGAATCTATATAAATTTGACTGGCATTATGGCAAAAAGTCATTTCTGGAAAAAAAAATCATCCTGAAATTCTGCATCTTAGTCATCCACTGCCTTTGTTCTAGCTGGTTCTCTTCCAGTGCCTATCAGCTTCCTTCTGAAGGAAGCAGTGAGGTTCTCCCTAAGCCATTGCTTCAGTATTTCTTCCAGTACTCCTAACACACTGAAGAGGTGATAGGGCTGTTCCTTGGCTGTTGTCAAAAATGCTCAGAAAAAGGGATAAAATAGCTGCTTTAAGGTAACCTTATTACCGCTTGTTGCCCTTTTTGAAGAAGCCATGTTCTCAGAGGGAACCAAGACAGTATTGTCCACAAAGAAATAAAGGCAAAATACCCGTCCAAGGTTGACATATTAGAATCCTAAGAGGAAACATCAGTACAATGAAAATAGCATAACTCAAGGAGAATTTATTTACAAAGAGGTGGGAGCAAGAGAATCACAAGAGTTAGAACACTACCAGGGCTAGTAGCCACCAACTAATTACCATCCTTAGGCCAAAGGGACGTGAGTAGAAGAAAGTGGTTACCAGAACCCAGAAGGGGAGAGAGTTCTATCAAGTGGGCACCTGGAGAGGACCTTTGGTCAAGGGACTCAGCCAAGTGGAGGTGACCTCTCAGGAAGGGAGACAAGGGAATAAATACCTTGGCTCTCTCCTTCCTCCTGCTAATCTCCTGCCAGAGCTCCCCATTGGTGAACCCAACAGGAAACCCTGTTGATGAAATCCATGCTGGTTAGCTCCCAGAGAGGAGGGTGGATGGAGAGTGGATGCTGTCCAGCACAGAGGTATAGTGTGGTGCCATTTATAAAAGCCAAAGAGTGGGGCCAGAATGGATAACCATCAATAAAGCGCTGCCTAAATAAATCGTAATGTAGACTGCTACCCAGTACAGCAGAGGAATGAGGTCATTCTATATGTGCAGGTATGGAGCGTGAAGGGAAAGAGCAAGGTGTAGGGTAGTGTGCAGCTTTGGTTCTCAGCCCAAGATGCACATTAGCAGCACCGGGGGAGCCTAAAATGAGAAATTCCAACGTGCAGGCCCCTTCCGTGGAGCCTCAGAGTTCATTGATCTGGGGTGGGATCCGAGGTTTGGTATGTTTCTTAAACTTCCTAGGTAATTTGATATGCAGCTACTTTTCAAAACCATTAGTGTGCATTGTATGATCCTACTTACATATTAGAATCCAGGAGTATATACACAGACAGATGTGTGTACCTGTTTGTAATATTTCTGGGAGGATACAGGAAAATTAATCAGTGTGGCTTTCTCTAATGCAGGCGGATCAGACAGTGGCTTGTGCTGGAAGGGATACTGATTTTTCAATACTACCCTTTTATCGTTTTGGAATTCTTTTACTAGCGCATGCATGGATTTTTCCGTTTTGAAAACTCAGTTAAAATAGATTTACTCATTTTTGAAATTGCCATTCTTTTATTTATTCTCTTAAATTTGTGGAGTACATCTTTGTGAGAAACAATTCTCTTTTTTAACCTTTAACATTTGTTGTATCCTCAGTAACTAATGATCTGAGTGAGATGCCTGCTATTTGATTGAAGAATAAGGGTCCTACAGAAAGGTGATGTTTTGGTATGTTTTAAATGAAATTAATGCTATTTGAATCATTCATTCAGTGGCCAGATGACTCCTCCACTCCAGGCTGGTCTGTCCAGGACTCCAGGTCAGTTTAGCAAATAGTAACTCTTGTAGGATAGCAGAGGAAATTTGTCTCAGGGAGCTAAGTACAGTGGATCCAGTTAGACCTCTACGTCTGGACTGATTTCAGATTTCTTATTAAATTGGGAAGCCCTAACTTAGGAAACAAGAAAGTCAGCTAGCTACTCATGAACTCCTCTCCCATCCTTTCAACCAACATTGTGAAATTTAAGTAGTTCAATTTTCTTGAGCTATATATAGTTCTTTCACCTGATCTTCATCTGTCATTCTCCATCTGCCATCTACCCAATTTCCTTTAAAAGCCCCATTTTAAAGCAGAATATATAATGGAAAAACCTTAACTCCTGACCTTTATGGAGGTACGCTAGAGTTACTCCATAATAATTTGCAGTTGCTCTGGTAACCTCAGACACATGGCCTAAATCACCTGTGTTCATCACTATCCATTCCCCACCTTCTGGATAGTAAGATCACATGCTTCCTGCTAATGAAAAAGGAACAATTTAGTAATTTTATCATTCTTTTAAGCTTCTATTTTAAGAGTAGAGGAAGCGATACTGTTTGTGATTAGACACACTAAAAATAGGTGTTTTGTTTAGTTTTTTGGTGACTAAAGCAGTGACATAGGAGAGAAATCATCTTGGGTTTTGAGCAAGTTGGAAAGCCCTGTTCAGTCTATTTTGTTCACCACTGTACTCAAAACCTTAGACAATTAAGCAGGTAAAACTTGCAGATTAGAATTTAAGGATAGCGGCACCCAGGATGGAATGGGAGAAGGAAATTGCCAAGGCTGTCGCCGTATCAAGTCAGACATCACTGAGAGGGATGATTAAAGCCCACTAACTTCAGTGTTTAGACTTGAAGAATACTGCTTGCAAGTTGGGAAATCCAAAGCTGAAGCACAGGAGAGATTTCTGATCTTCAAATAAGTGTGTTGGCTTCAACTCTGTCTTGGAGGAGGCCTATACCCTCACCTCCCCTAGCTTCCATACACCGTACCTTACAACACAGACGTGGTGGTAGGAGCGCCATGTAGCTCCCTGCTTCCTCTGGGGGAGAAACAGCCCCCCACCCCCTCACACACACACATCCTCTTTCCCATTCTTCTCTTGACCCTTTGTGTGAAAGTGGAATTAGAGGAAATATGCCCTGAGTCATCCTGTGGGGGTACTTATGATGTGCAATTGTCACAGTGAAAATAAACAGGCAGAAGATCAAGAATTAAGAAGTGGAATCATGGGACTCCTGGACACACTAATCCAGTAGAGACAAGGTCCACGTGTTAGTGACCGACAGAGCCAAGGTGATCATCGCAGACAGCAGTTAGACCCAGCACTGTCCCAAGTGAAGGCTGCAGCTTAAATAATTATTAGCAGAGGAACACCACCGACTGCTTTTGCTTGAGCTTCTACCCCTTCTTAAATCTCAGGGACAGAGACTTCGCTCTGCTTTATGTGTCCTCTTGGAGTATGGCACCACCAGTTGAATATTTGCCAGTGTAGCCTACCTGCTCCTGGAGACCCCACCAACCTCAGCCTCCAGAATCAGCCAGATCTGATGGACAGTCCCTTCCCAGGCAGCCAGCAAACACATAATAAATACCTTCTGTTTAAGGCACTGTTCCAGGCACTAGGAAAGAGACTGAACAATACTCTCCCCTCAAATCTCTGACAGTCCACATGGGGGAAATCAGATCTACGGACATGAGGGGAACATTGCTGCCAATGAGAGACAGATTTTAAGTCATAAGTGAGTGGTCTGGTCATTCATTCAAAAATATTTATGGTTGAATGAAGTGCCTTTGCAATTTATGTTGTATAGGCAGGGTTTCCAATAATCTCTTCTAGATCTGCTTTAAGTTTGTAACTTCCTTGTCTGCCTTGGTCCAGTTTACTGAGAGCGGGGGAGGAAGAGTTCTGGTTTTATGACCCAACCTTTTTATTCTGTTACCTGGGAGACTTTCTACCTCTCAGACTCTGCCTATTTTCAAGCATTGGGCTTATGAAAGAAAATGGTACCGTTCCCAATTGTTTTGTTTTGTTTTTTTCCACTATGGATCTAACATTTTAGATGCCTCAAAATTTAAAATTTGGAGCATAAGAATGATGTAGAGAGAAAAAAAATATTGAAAGAAATGAAAAGTTGGAATTTGATCATTTGAATATGTTACACTTTAAAATTTTTTTCCACCCCTAACAAGAGGATTTCTCATTAGGACAATTGTACTTTTCTTCTTCCCCCCAAACTAGCAGTTTACTAATACTTGTTGCAAAAACCTGTAACAATTTCTTGTGTAAAGCCCTACACCAAATAATACTGTTAAATTGAAATTTAATTCATACTTTGAAGGATTGTTTTCTGACCTTATATGGAAAAGGAAAGTTCTTGAGAATTAGTAGTTCTTTAAACTCTGAATCAGAGTAGCCAGGAAAAATTAGTAAAAAGAGACTATGCCTTGCTGTGGGTCAAGAGAAGTTTTACTAGTAACGTTTCATGCAACACCTAAATCTCTATGGAGGGGTGAGGGCTCTTTTTTCTGGTTCTTTGCCTAAAAGGAAATTCTACGTTAAATTCCCTCTGCCTCACAAGCCCAGTTATTAATTCTGCCTTTAATTTCAGCGTGAGTCAATTAGGTGATATGTCCACAAGCAAACACCCTGGTTCATCATTGCAAAGAAAGAAACTCTTCTTGCAGTATTTTTCTTTGCAAAGTCAGCTGATTTTTCCAGGCTTTTCTTCCACTTCCACAAATGTCAACTCCTGGAGTTTATCCTTTTCAAGGTGTGGTTCAGTAACCAATTCCAGTGGTGGTACAAAGGGAGGCTTAATAGAACCTGAGCTGAGTTGATACTTTGAATACAGCTTGCTCTGAATCGGGCCATAGAGAGCTCTGTCAGCAATGACCTGAATGCTCCTGGCGAAACACAGTCCGAGCCGGCTTCCCTCCTTATTCCTCACTTTTGGTGCACCTCGTACAAGCAAGTTCACCGTGTAACCCACTGAACTTGGCACTGCTCGGGAAGAATTGGGTCTCTGTGTTCAAAATGTTCAGCAGAAACCCAAGACCCTCCTCTAGAATATGAATATGTAATCAGTATGCAGGGCCCCCAAAACAGGAGAGCAGTGTGATTTCCAGCAGAACCCTGGATGTGTCCTGCCGCAGCCTCAGGCTTAGCTTTACTCCAGGTTCATCGAGAAATACAAGAATTTGTAGTAAAGGGGACTTCCCTGGTGGTCCAGTGGTAAAGAATCCGCCATGCAATACAGGGGACGCCAGTTCGATCCCTGGTCGGGGAACGAAGATCCCACATGCCACGGGGCAACTAAGCCCGCACGCCACAACTACGGAGCTCGCACGCCTCAACTAGAGAGCCCACGTGCCCTGGAGCCTGCGTGCCACAACTAGAGAAGAGAAAAACCAACCGCACGCCACAACTAAAGAGAAGTCCATGCACCACAACGAAGAGCCCACATGCCTCAACGAAGATCCCGTGTGCCGCAGCTAAGACCCGACGCAGCCAAAAATAAAGAAATAATAAATAAATCTTTAAAAAAAGAAAAAAAAGGATTTGTAGTAAAGAAGAGAAAGAAGATGCTGTCTCTGCTCAGATGAGTTGACCTGTGTTTCTCCACCTCTAAAGACATTCCCTTTTCTATGGAGAGAATGTGATACTTTCCCGACTGCATTCCCACGCTTCACCGCGGGGCTCCCTTTGCTCCATGTGGTAGCTGAGAGACTGGAGTGTGCGTCTTTGCAAATCTGGAAGTGGGGTCAGGACTCCTCAGGGCAGGCTTTGGCTTTGTTGAGTGGGGCGTCCACGTTGAGATTTTTGGAGGCTGGGGAGAGATGAGGGCGTTATCAGTTGGGTGGGGAGCTTTGAGGGAACAGAACTATCTCAAAGGAAATGTTAGGAGTTTCTCACAAGTGGTGTGTGATGTGACTCCTCTTCCGTGTCACCTCACAAAGTCCTCGGTACAAGTCAGGTTTTCATTATTCAGGCTGTCACAGTGTTAAGAGCGTAGGCTCTGGGACAGGCTTGAGTTCATGTCCTGACTTTACTGCCTATGAGCTGTGTTGCCATGAAGAAGTTACTTGAGGTCTGTAAGCCTCGTCTGTTTGATAGGAATAATAACAGTGTCTACCTCATATGGTTGTTCTGAGAATTAAATGAAATAGTTCACATAAAGCACTAAGTGTGGCTTTTAGCACGTAATAAGTGCTTGGTAAAAGTTACCTGCCCTAATGAATGTCATAGTTGTCATTTTAACAATAGTTGAGGACATGAAGCGTCTTTGGGTGGTTGTACTGAGGTGCTGCGTCTTGCTTCCTGGTGGGCACGGGGTGAGAAGGGATCCAGCATATCTGAGTTACAGAGTATCACAGCCCCTCCCCCTCTAGACCAGTCCCAGTGCACACCTGGCAGCAAGCACCAGAGCACTCTGAATAGCTGGAAGAGCCCACACCTTCACCTGGTTTCTAGCCTGGTTGGATACCCTCGGGTCACTTGAGGGGCCTAAGGGAGTATGATGGGCAGAAACACAGGTCAGGAACCCAGGCAAGGCTGGAAAGAGCTGGGGCTACAGGGAGGTAGAGCCACTTGGAGGAAGGCTGGGACCAAAACGAAGTTGGGTGGCTGTTTTTGCTCCACATCCACCACCCTTCCGCTACCAGGTGTGTTGGCCCTTGTGGCGTCCAACTGCTTCTGCTTGATGCTCACACCTGGCTTATCCTGTGTGTGCATCTTTTTCCCCTTCATGGCTTCTGCGTCCATAGCTTTGGATTTCCGTGGCTCCAGTGGTACCCCATAGCTTCACTCTTCACAGAATTTCATCTTCTGCTTCTACCTAATTCTCTGATTCCCAGCCCGATTTCCTGAGAGTGAGACTGGCTGACTGAGTCCAGCTTTCTGCCGGGCCCTGTCCTTGGCTGGTGGCCAGTCTCTGGAGCGGAGACCCTGAGGCAGCTAGCTGCTTCTACAGTTTAGTCATCTGTGGCCACAGGGGCTTGGTTACAAAACTTTTCAGCAGGAACAGAGGGGAGAGCAGGTTCTAAGATTGCCCTGTCCAACATATATACCTTATTTTGCACACAGTTGTAACAAACTTGGCTCCAAGATTTCCCATTCTCCAGTATTTTGTTATATAACACTTCACTCTCTTCATTCACAGAACAAAAATTAATAATTACTGATGAGACAAGGTACAGAGAACTTAGGAGAAAAAAATACGTAAAGATGGTAATAATACAGAGGTCTGGATAAAGAGCAGGTCACCCTTCATACCCAACAGTCCCTTGGGTCACAACCATATGACAGCACAAGACAGTAGTTGACATTTATAATCCTGATTCCTCAATAGAGTAAACTCCACTTGATATATTCTGGTTTTGAAAGTAGAGAATACGTGTGCTGTATCTTAGAAAGATGTCCACTGGTTATAATAAAAACATGGGTGCTTAAATAATTAAATTTGATTTGTTTGTAGAGTTACTTGGTGGGAAACCTCGTTCCTCACTGATAGAGATTTTGCACCACAATTCTGGTAATAGTGTGGGGAAATGGGGGTAAGGGTACATGACCAAGCCAGGCCAACCCTAATATTTTCATGGGGATTATTTTAACTGGAACTGGGTTAAGAATCTATTTTACCCCCTAGAATGGTGAGCAGCCATGTTCCCCCACAAGGAGAAGGTCCAGGTGCTGTCATTCCAATGTGCATAGAGAAACAAAAGATAGAGAGGTGGCTTCCTGTGCCCCTTTTTCCTTCCTCTAGTTCACGGTGTTTCCATCTTCTGCAACCAAAGTATTCCTCAGTCATTCAATGGTATTTACTGAATGTCCTCAATATGTAAGCACATTATGTTAAAGATGAGCTAGATGGGGATAGTACCCTTAAAATGAGAGATCCCAGAAATATATAAGATATATAAATATATATTAATTTATTTTATATATATAAATATATATATAAATATAAATATATAACATATAAAAATATATATATATATAAATAAAAAATGGATGAAGGGGGTCAAAAGGTACAAACTTCCACTTATAAATTAAATCCTAGGGATATAAAGGACAGCATGGTGACTTCAAAGATGTTAAAAGAAAAAAAAGAATATATAGTCACTCTATATAATCATATATATTATTGATATACAAAATATACAATTACTGTAAAACAAGACTCAAATGGTCTAGATGCTGCAGGATGAAGTGCTGCTGGAATTCCCCAACAGGAGAGATGACTTTGAGCTAGGACGATCAAGGAAGCCTTTGTGATCAGATTGGCACTTGAACCTGGGTCTTGAAAGATGGGTTGGATTCAGACAGAAGGGACCAGGGGTGTTCTGGGCAAGGGGAACAGTAGGGAAAGGCTCAGAGGCAGGAACATACCAGGCATATGTGGGGAGCTGCTCGTAATTGACTCTGTCTGAACATACGCTTTTCATCTATAATATTACAGTTGTTTTGTTTCTTATGTCAATATGGTTCTTTACTTCTTTAGGTGCTACAGCTGGGAAGGCCTAGTAATGTTGTCTTCCATTCCAGAACTTTATGCTAGCTGGATCCCAGTGGAACATCTTCTATTGATTTATCTTGTGTAATTGACTTGCCTGAGACGTTCCCTACTTTCATCCCACTTTTGCTTCACAGTCAAATAGACCTCACCATCTGGAACTCTTCTTTATTTTTTTTAGGCCAAATTTTCTTCCACAAAGGGCCTGTTTTCATTTCTAAATGTCACACAAGACCCTACAACATTCTGCTGCTGCTTTTATGCTTGGAGTTTTCTGTTGTAAAAAGTGAACAAAACAGGTCTGAAAATCAGCTGTATTCTTCTTGTCTGTGTTATAGTCCAGCACCAAACACATCAGACAAATTCTGACACCTTTAGCTTTCAGCAAGGGCTGCTTACCTTGGAGTTAGGCGATAGCTCAAAGAGAATAGCTCTGAGCTCACAATGGGGAAAGCAGCTCGGAGAGAATTGGGGCAGGCCAGAGTCTTAGTGGGCTTAATAAGGAGAGAATATAAATAGGGATCACATAGCCTTACAGAAAATTCCTGCTTATTTTTACTCCTTAGACAGAGTTGCTATGTTTAGCCTTCAGTTACTGTGCTAAACCTACTAAAGTGAGCCTGGTATTTATTTTCATTCGGATCAGTAACATCCATTCTCTTTCTCAAATTATAAATGAATGATGGAAACTGCATTCCCGCTGTTCAGCTCTAGCTGACACATTGTCACAAAGCACCATGCACTGTAGAAGTTACTGTCCGGCCTTTGCTTTTGGAGTGTTTGCATTTCTCGCAATCCAGGGCCTTTCTGAGCTCTCCTAAGAGCCGACTATTCCTGTCCTCCTCACATGTTTCTGGAAATTGAGCACTAGTATAAACTTCCCTAATAGGACATCTTTTCAGTGAATAGGCAGTCATTATATTCAAGACCGTATGTGTCAGCTTGAGCAAATTTACCAATCAGGATTCTTGATACAAGTAACAGAAAACTCAGCCCAGCTACCTTAGGCTGAAATCCAACTTATTGGTTCACCTACATAATTGATAAGCACAGGAAAATCTGCTCCAGGAATGCATGGATCCAGGCACTCAGGTCTTGCCATCTTGCCACTGGGACGCAGCTCTTGCCATCTCTCAGCTCAGTTTTCCTCTATGTTGACTCTTCTCTTAGGTAAGCACTTTCCTTTTGATTGTAAGATGATTGCCACCAGCTGGACTGACTTCCTTAAAACTCCAGCTCCAGGAGAAAAGAACAGTTTGAACAGTCTTCCCTAAAAGTTTGAACAGTCCTTTGGGCCTGATTCTTCTTGGTCCAAACTGAATCACCTCTCTAATCCCTTACCCAGCGTCTGTGGCCAGAGGGCGTGATGCTCTGCTGGGCTGGGCCTGCGTCGCCTGTTCCTCCTTGTCTGGGTGGAAGGAGGTGGATGGACACTCAGAGCGCACGGACTGTGAGAATGGAGAAGGGGTGGTGCCCAGAGGAGAGGCAGCCCAGACCGCAAGTGTCTACTCTGCAGGTCTTTCTGACATGGATTTAGTGAAGGATCTGGTGCCTTTACATGCCAGGAGGCAAATCTGTACTGCTTTTTATTGTTCCCAACAGTTCCTCATATGTTCTCTGAAAATGTCCCTTTTTTGAGTCCAAATGGTTGTTGCAGAATTTCTTATTTTAGTCCTAGTTAACTGGCTCCTTCCAGAATAGCATAGTTTATGGTTTTAAAAAATGAAGAAAATGTCATCTTTATTACTTAGCTCTGGACAAAGTTGATTCACTTAAAAAACAAATTTCTGGGAAAAGGTTTCATTATCAGTGCCCATTACAGATCATTAGAGGACGCGTGGCAGACACTGGTGTGCCAGGGCCCAGCCTCCACTAGTGTTAATGACAGTGTGCGGAGGAGTGCATCTAGCATGTGATTAACCGGAGGAAAGGGAACCTCAGAGCACTGGCCCCTTCTCTTCTGTGAGAGCCGTGAACACATGGGGACAGTGTATCCTCGGGCTCAGCGGCTCTGGGAGCTCCTCAGGCCACTGGGTGGTGGCATCTTCTGGTGGCCTGCCAGAAACGGCAGGGCAGCCAACAGCCGACTCACTGAGCTATGCGCCAGTCTCCAACTTGTGGTGACGTTGTCCAAAGCCTACGAGAGTGGATAAGAGGCGGCTCTTCTGCCAGGATCACATAGAGCTGCTGGAAAATTCCACCTTAGTTTGATCCTCCAGGGCCTGATTCGTATTCCTGAGCACAAATTTTGCTCTCAAGGGTTGAAAATATTATGAGGGGAGGTGAAGTCTCCATAAAATATAGGATGATGGTGGTGACAATGATGGTAGCTAACATTCAGTAAGCATGGATGTGCCAGGTATTTGACATGTGTTTATTTATAGCATCATCATAATGCATGAGGGATTATCACCCCAATTTTACATGTGAGGAAAGAGGACAGAGAGGTTACCTAGCTTACCTGAGGGTGTAAGTGGGATTTGAACCTGGGTAGTCGGATTCCGGTATTTCCCACCCCCAACCAACCTCTATGCTTGATTGCTCTGTTAGAGGTGGTCGGGTGAAGACAGACTTCTAAGGTTGGGCTAGAAAAGAGATAGACTGCAGCAGCCCCTCCACTGGTTCTCCCTTTCTCACCCTCCATTCCCTATATCACTGAAGTTCAGGTGCTGGGCAAGTTAGGGGAGCTAAGAAGTACGTAGGAGAATAAGCAGCAGTGAATGAGTGCCTGAAAAAAGAGGTTAGGCCAAAGTTTAAGAGAAGGAGGGAGGGAGAGGAGAACAGGAAGGAGGTGGGATAAGCTATAACAAAGGACAGAGAATATAAAGGATGACAATGGGGGATTCCAGGGAGGAAAAAGGGTGAATGTTTAATGGCTGTCTACTGTTGCCAGACACTAGTCTCAGGATTTTACATGCATTATCTAATCTTCCTTACAACCCAGCGAGGTAAACAAACACCACCAACATCCCCGCTTTACAGATGGGGAAACTAGGTTTCAGGTAGATGAAGTGACATCCCCAAGATCACTGAGCTGGGAGGAAGCAGAACCAGAATGTGAACAGAGGCCTGTATAAGCCCCCAGGCCAACAAGTCTTCCATGGTCTTGAGGACCAGTCCTTCCTTCCTGCCTGTGGTTTGTAGCCTGGACACGAGCCACACTTGAGATCTGGAGCTTTGGCAGATACTCAGAGATAAGACTGATACAGCCCATCCTTGGCTGGAAGGCAGTGGCTGTTTTCTCCCACCACAAGGAAGGAAGGGGAAGGGAATGCAGTTTTAGAGCACGCATCCTTCTAAAGTTTCCAACTTTCTACAGCCAACTCTTTAGACTGCAAGTATGTTGGCAGAGGTGCTAATCTCTCCTTAAGCATTCCATAACCCTCTAATGTCAGGTAAGCAGTGTTTTTTCGTACTCATGAGATTTCCTTTCATTTGTTCGTTTTCTGCCATTAAAAACAAAACTAAAAACTTTCCCTCAAAAGCTGACCATCTGTTTGTCACTTACACTTCCCTCCAAAATGAAGAGGGGGCAGTAGGACGTTTGCAAGTCCAGCCTTCATCTCTGGTGTCGGCACAATCCCGGAACGTACTGATTGCAGTTCCAGTTTGCTCTTAGGTTTGCGATTTGGGGATTGAACTTCCTCTTCGTTTTTTCCCTTTCCTTCCTTTTATTGCTTGGAAGGTATAACTGTGCCCTGAAGGGCTGGAGTGATTTCAGTACACTTATCAAAGGAGGGCTTTACAGCTTGGGCGTCGTATCCATTTCAAAAATCTGTGCAGCAACCGTTACATACACAGTTGGCTCCTGTTGCCAGCTAAAACTAGGACAGCTTTTCACGACTCGTAAGCCTTTACCAAGTGCAGGCATTTGTTTTTTACTTCAAGTCTTTGTGTGCCAACAAGTTCTGTATGGTGTTTGTGCGTTTAGAGCACAGTTGGGTAACAGTGCAGGCAAATGTGTTCCATGTGCCAGGTGTCTGGTGACACCTGCCCTCCAAGCATTGTTGATAACCAAACAAAAACGTGAGGCTCATTACTCTTTCTCAAAATACGGACGCAGTAGAGTAAACTGGGAATAAAGAATAGCAGCTTAACAAAGGCTCAGAGAAGAAGAGGGTTATTCACCATCAAAGGGCCCTGAGCTACCTAGCAGCTATGATGAAGAAGGGAAAAATATGACGGAATGTATAATTCAGTTTTCTCTTCAAGCAAAGCATGCCCGTTAAGCAAGAGTTGCAAGTTCTGATATTAACTTGTCATATGAGTCTCTGCATTAATGACTTTGAATAGGGCAGTAGACCACATCTTTCCTAGCAGTTTTATGCAAAAAATAAGTCAGGCTCTCTAGATACAGCTGTTTCTCCTATTGGTTCTGACTAATTGTAGAGTTAAATGCTAAACTGAAGTATTGAAAGGTCGTTTTTACTGTGCTGCAGGGAGGAGAACAATCTCAACAAAATGTGTGGTTTTCTGGTCACTTGCCTGGTTACAGGGATGGCAGGTGGAAGGCAGGAGCTCTCTTAGAGGAAGGTTGTCCTCTGTCACCTCAGCCCTGCTTTTGACAGGTGACTCTAAATTGAGGTTTTTAAGAGTATTAAACACCTGAAGTGCAGATACCTGTGTTGTTGATTGAAAGAATATACTGGAAGCATAGATTATGTTTCATTGAGGAAATGAAGCAGACTGACGGGAATCCTTGTCACCATGGGGTTCGTTTGAATTCAGCAAGCAGTTACCAGGTAGCTATGGCGTGCTAACATTGAGCTGGGTGCCGGGAATTTAGGGTTCAGTTCCTACGAAGACCTGCTCCCAGGGCCCTTCTAGACGGCTTGACAGTGCTGTGAGGGAGGTGGGCTCAGGACGCGGTGGGATCCAGAGGAGGGACACTTAGCCTCACCCTGTGGGCTGTGTCTTGGGAAGTGAGTAAAAGCTGCCCGTGTGAAGATGGGAGACTTTGTAGGCAATTGGAAATGCTTGAACACAAACAAGGAGGCGAAGATACTGTGTGCTCAAGAAATGGCAAGCCATTCTGCAGGGTGTGTAAGAAACGTGGGGCCTGGAGAGAGAGGAGTCAGGAGACCAGAGCATCACCCCAAGGCCAAAATTCACCACAGATCTGTTTTTAAGGCGGGGTCAGGATGTTTCTCAGAAAAAAAAGAAGTCACTTTGGATTGTTTTATTAATAGTAGTTAACGTTTTCTTGAGCCCTTATGAAGTTCAGGCACTTTGCTTAGCAATTTACCTATGCATTATTTTATTTAATCCTCACAATTACCCTCTGAGGTAGGTATTACTTTCCCATTTTACAGAGAGGAAACTGAGCCGTGGAAAAGTTAAGTAACTTGCCGAAAGTCCAGGCAGTCCAGCTCCAGAGACTTTTTCAGCACCTTGCTGTTTAGGGATTTTTTTTGTCCAAGGCCTGTGTAAGTACTAAATTAGAGCCCCAACAGAATGAGAGTCCTGCATGAGGCTATGTGGAAAGGAGGGGCGGCTGTGACCTAGATTCCACACTAGGCTCCCTAACCTAAGAGGTTTACCTTACAGAGAATTTTTGTTTGATGGAGGCTGCCTGGGTGCCCAGGCTGGTCTGCCCAACAGGATGAATTGGGTCCTGGCAAAGCCAGCAGCTCCTCTTACCAGGATTCAGCTGCTGCTCAAGGGCAATGCCAAAACTTCCTCAGCTTTGGAAACCAGTGGTTAGCTCTAGAAGAGAGGAGAGGGTATATCTTTCTGTGTGTAGCAGCAGGAAGGCTGACATCCATTTCTTCCAAGTAGTCTCTCCATGTTGTTTAGACATCAGTGTGTTTTAAAAGAAGGATGGTAGTAAGTAGGACAAAACGTCAGTATTTATACAGTGCCCCTTCTGTCCCATTCCAGCTCAGAGATTCTGTCCGATTAGAAGGCAAAAGATAGGAAACAACCTGCGTGTTCATTGGCAAAGATCTAGTTGAATAAGATCCACCTCTGCAATGGTATATGATGTAGCCACTAAAAAGAACAAGGGGGCAACTCTTCATGGGCTGATGGAGTGAGCAGTCTGCAGGATATATTGTTAAGGAAAACAAGCAGTGTTCAGAACAATGTAAAAACTTGCTACTATTTGTTCTTAAAAAGAAGAGGGACTGGGAATTCATCACCTTTCCCAGGTGGTGCATCCTTTTGTAGCTGGATGAGAATTGTGGGGTCCTGATCCCTCTACACATATTCCCTGGGAAATTTCCCATCCCTGGGAAATGTTCCCTGGAAACCTTCAAGTCCCCTAAGGAGATCACTGACATTGCCAAGTTGAAAAATCCCATAGGCTGTTATTCTGCAACCTTGCTGGACTCTCAGTCTCTGAGCAGTGATGGGTTCAGTGTTATATGTGATAAATACTGTATTTTGTATTGTTTAAATTGCATCTCCCACATAATGTGAAAATGGTCCAGAAGAAGGCAGCTTTCTATATGCAGTGTGCTTTTTTTTTTTTTAACAAGTCACAACTCCTTTTGAGAAACAACAATTTCTACTTTGAAGTCATATCAATGAAAAGATGTATATGCACTTATAATTTTCCTAATAAAGACAGGTACTCAAATGTAAAAAAAAAAAGAAGGGGGAATCGCACACAGGCACCCGTACAGGCACATCCACACACATACATACACACATAAGCTTGTATGTTCATGTAATATCTCCAGAAGGAAATACAAGAAACTCATAATGATGGTTACTTCTGACGAGGTGGTCAGTGGGAAGGGACACTTATTTTTCCCTATCTACCTTTGATATTGATACCCTTTTATAATGTTTGGAAATGTTATCAACTGAGGTAATATCCATTCAAAGCCATCGATTAATGTAAAAATTAAAGAGAGAAACCTCCCCATTCTCCAAACCAGTTGAAGGGTATTCATATATTTTATTTATAGATAGAGAGATAGACCTCTAGCCCATGGCTGTGAATTATCCATCATAAGAGTATTTTAAAGCTGTAGTTTATAACCAGGCAACCCTGGAGCAATATAGGATTACCTAGGATCATAGGTAATTGGAGCCCTTATCCAAATACTGGCTGATACACTACATCTGAGTTTCTAAACAAGTGAGCAATGAAGTACTATGTTGAACTCCTAAGCCTCATGCCTGTCAGGGACTGATAAGTGCCCATGGGCAGGTTCTTTGATATGTGTCCAAGTCCATTACCAGAGATAAGCAAGCTTAAGTGTAAACCTGTGATTTAACGACGTTTCAAATTTGATATGGAGCTACGGGAAGAAGGCCAGAGAACCCACACGCTCAGAATACATCTGTTGCTCCAGCTCTTTAAAAAGATTTTCCTTTCCTATGTAAAAGGAGCCCCAAAGTCTGTCTCCTGTTTATGGCTGTTTAGGTAACATAAGGGCTAACTCTTACTAGTGCTTCACAAGTGACCTCAGCGGTTGTATTATTTTAACCAGGAAAAGTTCAGGCATCTAGGGTCATGCTTGCAGCTGGCAGAATTTATAAACAAAGGGATTGATAAACATCATGAAAGGCAACTCATGGGACACATTAAGCAAAATGCCTAGGGACTGTGGTACTCTGGGGACACTAACGGAAAATCTGTTCGATATCATCTTGTCATGAAGAAAGGATGTCTGCCATTCCGCAGCTTGGCATGATGCTTTTCTTTTGCAAGTATGTGTTTTCAGAAATGTTTTAGAATAGCTTTTGTTTTTTTAACCAAATTTTTAGTGTTTATTAGAAAAGGCTGAAAAAAATTATACACTTCCTGTTATGAAGGATTATGGATACCAAAATGTAGAAGATTCCGAATATATACCTGGTCCAGAAATTTTATACTGTCTAGTGTACTTGATGGGGGGAAGGAGTGAGGTTTTTTTGTAAAAACAGGCTTGTGTTTCTTTCTGAGTCTTTTTTTAGGTTTGGGAGAGAACTGACATAAGGAATTTTTAACCAACTTTGACTTTTTCTCCTCTTCACTTTTTAAGTTTCTCATCTGAAATATGACATGTGAAATGAGACAGAATCATCTTTATGAGATATATGTCTTCTCTAAGCCAAAGGTTGGCCAAGCATTTGTCCCTTAAGAAAGATGGAAAGTTATGTCACCTGTGTAGTGAGACGTCTACTGCTTTGTAGACTGCAGATAATCTGATATCAGCATATCAGGCCACCAAGTCTAGTTGCATGTTTATGAACAGAAGCTCACTTCTTAGATGGTGGGCTTTAATCCAAAGGGACTTTTCTTTGAAAGTGAATTTCACGTGGGAAATTACCTGCAGGCCTGGCAGGGGAGCCCTTTAGGCAGGAGAGTGACTTCTAAACCCCATAGCACATGGATGTCTCCAGCATATGTTTAGTCCTTCCTCCAGTTCATCTTTCTGGGAGTATCACCTCCACGCTCACATGCATTAAAGTAGAAGCCCTTTTACCACTGGATATAGAAAGCGAGTCTAAAAATGAGAAATTAATTTGGCTTAGCCCTAGGATAGCTTGGAGAACGCTTTTACATGTTAATATTAAAAAGCACTTAGAAAGTTCATTTTGGAGCCTGAGGAGGAAATACCTTTAGATGAGGGTTTAACATAAACGTAAGTGGCAAGTCATCAGGCAGAAGGGTAGAAATGGCATGGAAACTTAAATTTCAATACTATAATGTAAATTTCTGCCATTTAAAAAAAAAAAAGGCTCAAGTATCTGATTATTATCCTTATGCAATTTTCAGCTCATAATCTTGAAATCCACAAATGCCTTTAGGGTCCAATATGAAAAAATATATATATATTGCAAGGACGCATGAAAGGAGGTAACTAGTTTCCTGGAAAGCAAAAACGTGAGTTACATCGAATCAGGCTACAGTATCAATATGCTTTGGTTCTGGGACTTCCCTGGCGGTCCAGTGGTTAAGAGTCCGTGCTTCCACTGCAGGGGGCACAGGTTCGATACCTGGTCAGGGAACTAGGACCCCGCTTGCCAGGCGTTGTGGCCAAAAAGTATATATATATTGATTCTGACATTTATCTGCCATTACTTTGAGTGAAAATTGGACCCCTATATTCTATCTAGGGACCATATACCTCAATTTATGGTTATAGCCCAGGTATAAATTTAGCAGTGTCACCCCTCTTTCACGGTCCTGGTTTGAGTGATAGATGATATTATCCCTCCAGTTGGATACAGCATAGCATTAATTATAACACCTCTTCACCTTAGTGTCCAGTGTCTTTTTAACTAAACTGATCATCTTTGGACCAGGAGCCATCTTGTTTGTCTTTGTACCCTCCTCCTCTCAGGACCTCTCTTAGCTGATGTTTTGCCACAAAGTACATATTGAATAAAGGGATCGGCATATCAGACTGCATCACAAGCCTTTAGGGTTTGGATCCATGAAATGTATGTGATATCACCAACCATAATGCTACCCAGGGTGGGCAGGCCTTATCGAATGCCAAGATGCTCTGTCACAGTTGATTACCAGACCACAGAGAACCTGGCAGCATATATAGAGCGGACATATACACATATTTGATGTACACGTTGACCTGTAGCTGCCTTGGAAACAAGATGCCATCAGCAGACTACAAGTTTGGAAAACTTCCTGGGAGATTTAGAATCTGGCTAGCAGTATTAGAATAATACTACAGAATATATTGATAAGGCTTCCCGCTTTTCAGAGCCACTTCATATAGAGTATTTCATTTGATGTTTGCACTTACACCAATCACAGCACTTTGCACACTGTACTCTAGTTGCCCGTTTACTCCTCTGGCTCGTGCACTAAGCTGTACCATACCTCACAGGCATGCCTGTCCCTGGTGCATGATTGTGTCCCCTGCACTTGGCAGTGTTGTTTGTAGGTGTTTGATAAATAGGGACTGGCTGACGGAGGAGTGAGGGCAGCTAGCGCCTACCTTTTGTGAATGAGAGGAACTGAGGCTGAGAGGGCTTGGGTGGTGTGTTCTCATGGGTGTGGCAATCTTAAGCTGGGAGGCTGCCCTCCAAACCTGGACCTTCTGATTCCAAGTCCTGGGCTCTTGCTGTGGAATCAGCACCAGACAAAAACAGCATCATATTCATTGTGTGGGGTTAACAACTTTGCGAGAGACGTAGAAAGACAGGAGATTGCAGTTCCCCATGCCTGGTGTCCCCCACCCCACCTGCACTTGCTGACGTCTGCTAGCCCTCCCAAGATCCACTGTGAGCACCGCTGGGGAACCTTCCCTGACCCCCTTGTCCTTGACTGCACGGGGTACTGCTTTTCCGAGTTGTCACAATAGCCAGGGCCGATTTTTGTCATTAGCACAACAGCTGCCGCCATCTGTCCAGGGCTCCCGTGGTGCCAGACAGTGAGCTGAGACCTTCACATTTACTCACCATCGCCCAGGAGGCAGCCTGCTATGACCTCATTTTTCGGATGGGGAAGCCGACACTCAGAAAGATCATTTCCCTTGCATAAGGTCACACAGCTTGCACAGGGCAGACAGAGAAATCCATCCTATGACTCCAGGCCACTGAGCCCACCACGCTTCCCTTAACTAACTGCAGAACATTCTTCTGTGTAAATACCAGGTTCCCCCACTGGACTGGATCTCACTGCCCTTCGGTGTCCAGTACTTCTCCCGGCATCAAGGTGGTGTTTAGAAGATAGCTGTTGGATAGACAAGCAGGAGAGGCAGCGAGGAGAGAGCTCTGGGACCCCAAGTATAATCAGTAACCGTGTCAGCTTTTTGGACCAGCCCATGACCCCCTGTGATGCCTTTCATGACCATGACTTTCTCTCCTGCTGGCGGTGCTCTCCTCCCCTGCGTGCTGCCCTTGCTGCTCAGAACGGACAGTAAGCTGCAGTTGAAGTCTGGTTCCCTGGCATCACCTCCCCTATACCTGGGGCAGAGCTCACCGGGAGGGACACAGGGTCCTTAGCTCCAGGCTGTTGGGCCGCCACCCCGCAAGGCATTTGAAGGGAGACATCTTGAGAGGGTTTCTTCAGCTTTTCTTGCCTCAGGCAGTTTCCTCTGCAATGACCCTTTTATTTCCCATTTTTTATATCTGGAGTTATTTCCAATGTTTGGAAAATCCACATTTGATTTGTTAATGTGGGGAAAGTTCTGAGCTGAATTTGTTTCATCCCTATTTTTGAGACTAAATATAGGCATCCCTCCTGTCTCCACTTCCTCCCCCCGACTCCACCCTGCCCCCGGCTCCACCCTCCCCGCCCAGCCTGGGCTTTGTCCCTAGCTACCCTGCTGACTCTGCTCAGGTCACCAGTGTCTTTCCTGTCACACCTCACGGACCCTTCTCAGCCCCCATCTTGCTTCTTTTCTCGCAGTATTGGACATGGTCAACGGCCCCCTCTGTTTAAAGCCCTCTCTTGGCTTGTCTTGGGTGGCACCACACACTCTGGTTTCCTTGTTCTTTCTCTGCTTGTCTCCTCTGAAGGCTCTTAAAAGTTGTTATTTCTTCTTCTTAACTCTTCAACGGATCGCACCACTTTCTGTGGTTCTGGTTGCCAGCAACATGCCAAAGACTGTCCGTATCCTGGACCTTCTGCCTGTTCTTTAGACCCATGTGTCCAACTGTCTGCCGAGCCCCAATGCCGGCTGACTTCATGCACGAAGGCTTTCTCTCACAACCCTGTGCCCATCCCTCTTCCTCAGCCTGTGCTTCCTGTTTCCATGCATTTTACCACTCTCCATCTGGTGCCTGGAAACCTGGCCAGCTTTCTTTACGGTCCTTTTTATTGATCACTGACTTCTCGTCAGTCATCTGGACCTGTCAATTCGGCCCCTCTCCCACCAGCCCACTTGTCTCCATCCCTGCTGCCTCCACCCCTGCCCAAGCCTTGCCCTTCTGGTCTTCTTGACCCTTGACTGGTCTCTCCAGCTCATTCTCTATACTGTAACCCTTGGGATGTGCAAACCTGAACTCCCCTGCTTTAAAGTCTTGATGCTCCTCCCCCACCATTGACACCATAAACTCCAGAATCCTTATTAACTGAGAGGCCTTGGGTGATACACCCTTGCTTGACTCTGTTTAAACCCTCCGCTTGGACCCTACCGAACTTGTTTCACTTCCTCAACCTTGCCCTGTGTCTTCTCGCCTCCAGGGAAGCTGTGTTATTCAACATCACTTCTTTCAGAAAGCCTTTCCTAATTCTCACCACTCGCCCCTACCCTCCCTCCTAGACTGGGTAGGGGAACCCCTGCATATTAGGGAAGCACGTATCCCCCGATAGTGTGTTATCACAGCAAGTTGTCATCGCCTGGTTATTTGTCTCATAGTCTCTGTGGGCCAATGATGTCTTCTCCATTGTATCTCCTCAGCAACCCAGCACAGTGCCTGGAACTTAGTAATACAAATTTGTTTTTTATAGGAATGAGTAGACACATAAAATACGTTGACAAAGATTTCTGGACAATCAGTTTTGCAAAAAGTAGAATTTGGGCTCCCCACTTAGGCAATGGTACTCACCTTTGAGATTTTCGGGGGTGGGTGGTTTTGTTTTGTTTTGTTTTGTTTTGTTTTTTAATTCTATAAATACATCAAATGTTTATTAACGCTTCAGATCCAGGAAATTGTTTAGAACTCTCCAGTGCCTTCTAGTTGCACACAGAATAAAATCTCAACTCTGTATCCTGGCCTACGTGACCGGGCCCTTGCTGATTACCTTACCTGACCTCTCCGGCTTCACTTCACATGGCTGTCTCCTTGCTTGCCATGCTCTTGTGCTTACTCCGTTCTTTGTACAAGTCCAGTTCAGTCGTGCCACATGACCTTAGCCACAGCTGTTCCTGCTGCCTTAGAAGGTTCTTCCGTGATCCTCATATGCCCCGGCCTGCCCTGACCCTTCTGACCACCCCCCATCACTGTCTACCACATCTCCCTGTTTTGTTTTCTTTATAGCGCTTTCCCTCTGAAATCTTATCTCGCCTCATAACTCACTTACTTGTCCATCTCTCCTCAAGATGCTCTAAACCCCGTGAGAGTAGGCATCGTACTGTCTTGTATATCATAGGATCCCCAGCACCCAGGACAAGGCCTGGCTCAGAGTAGATGCTTCATAACTATTTGTTCACTAAACCCATTTTCATTTTGACAAAAATAAAACTTGTTTATTCATGAGCTAAGAATTCCTTTAATCCAGAGCTTGTTGTTAACACAGAAGATGTGCAAGATAATTTCTCACCTGCCTGAAGTACTTGGCCTAGAAATTAGCCACACAGCAACTGAGTTTTATATACTCGTCACCCGATGTGTCAGACGGCCAGAATGTCCCGAAGTTTCCTGGAAATAGAGACAAATCTTTTGCTCTCACTGGATGGTGGCCTGGACACGCCAGTTCTTAAGTAAATAGTCTCCCTATCTTTAGCCACTCCATTCTCAAATTCAAATCCTTTGTAAGTAGCTGTTTCCGTAAATCATGTCAAGGAGACTATTTTTGCACGGCACGGCCCTCGGTTAATCACAGCGCACCTGATCCTTTGGAACACAGGTCCTTTGGAAAGCTGATGCCGCCGCATGCTGAGAGCCCTGCCGGGCACACGCTCATCTAGTTTTGGTGACTCCATCTGAACGCAGCACATCGGCATCCGGATGACTAGTTTGGCTTTGGAGTTACTCTCCTATACCCCATGCAATATTAAAAGTGGCACACGAGCCTGTTTCTTTTCCTGGATAGGGCCTGTAGGGGCATTTGGGCTGTTTCTTGTGGCAATATAACCTCTCAAAACATGTAAGCACAACACTTGGCCGAGTACTTCCGGAGATGAGGGCAGCAGGTGGGTTGGGGTAGACCCAGCACAAAAAAACGACCTGGAAGATTTTCTGTGATTTTCCAGAACGCCAAACTCATATACCCGGGCTCCTCATCTGCTGGGTTTGTGGCAGGGAATTGAGGAGATAATGAGAACGGAGCCCTCCGTGACCTGCCTTGAAATGAGCCCTGTGTAGATATTAACTATTACTACTCTTCACTCATCTCAGCTAGTATTCTGGAAGGACACAAGGCCCCGGGCTTTGGCACTAACCCACTGGGAGTCTGCCCCCCACCCTGAGCAGTTGCAAAACACGCCGACGGTCCGTCATCTGTTGGGGAGCAGCTTGCAGAATGAGTTGGCTCCAGGCAACTCATTTCTTGAGCTCTTCCCTGCCTACACGTACTGTGCTTTACCCAGAAAGCAGCAGCCGCCGCCCCCCGCCCCAGGGGAAATTCCCCCGGACCACTCACTGCCTCTGGTTATGGGCAAAGGCGCACCAGGGGAAAGGCTTCCCTCACCCGAGCCTAGGTGTCCAGCACGGGCCCCCAGATACCAGTGCAAAAGCCCTGAGGCTCCACGGCAGTGACCCTGCTCCTCGCAGACGTCACAACAAGCCTCGCTCGCTCTGTGGTCCTCGTAAGCAGGCAGAGATTCTGATGGGGGGGATGGTAGAAGGCACTTGCGGAAGGACTCCGTTTTCTTAGTTTCAGTACAATTTTGGATAACCTGTAGTCCTTGAACACTGTCTGTTCTGTCTCTTCCTCTTCCCTGGTAGCCACCTCATTTGAAGTTCCCTTTGCCCCTGGTCAGAAACTCTGACTGTCCACTAAGTGGGTAAAGCATTCAGATTCTGAAAGTTTCACGGAGGCAAAGGGGTTAAGGGAAAACAGCATATGCGTGCACACGCTGATGGTCTGAATATTACATTATCTATTTCAACAAATAAACCTTAGACCAGATCAGTCTATCAAATACAGAGACAACATTGATCTTTCAGGAGGAACTTGCCAACTCCAAAACGCCAGCTGTCCCTTCTTGACCATCGGGAGTTGGAGAAATGCCTCTTTTTAACTAGCTGAAATACTCATTATGAATATTTGAGTCTTCAACCCAGATTAATTTTTTATGACATATCCTTTTGTCTCCCCTTTAAAAAAAAAAAATGCATGAGGAACATTCCCCCTTGAGCCCATGAGGGTTATGAAAGGACATTTTACCTGCCGGAGTGTCTCCAGGGTCACATGTTTGTGCTCAGCATGTGTGTACCTACTATATATAAGCTCATTCATTCCCTTGCTGTAGTTCAGTGTTCAGACACGGCTTGCTGATTGATGAACTGGAGGAAGCCAGTAATTCTCAATTCAGGAGAAGAGGCTGAGGCAGAACAAACCTCCCCTCCCTTCTCTCACCACCCCCTTGTTCTGAAACACTGCAGTGGTTCACAGCAGTCTCCTCTTAGAGCTCACATTTATTTTGGAGGAATGATTTGAACCTAGATTAGATCAGCCCCATTTTTGTCTCAGTGGTTTGATGGGCTCGTTTGACAGAAGCAACAAAATCCATATACCCAAGAGACCGAAGAAGGGGAGGTCCATGTGTGAGACCAAATTGACCCGCTGTGGGTGGGATTCTGAAACAGCATGACCTTTCTTGGGAATAGTATGGAAACAGGGGTCAGATGGCTGCAGATGGGCTAACCTGTTGACTCAGTAAGTATTTATCCTAAGGAAATAATCACAGGTATTTGCAAAGGTGGATGGACTTTCATTGCAGTATTATTTATAACAACAACAAAAAAAAGAATTTCAGTGTCCAACAATGGCGATGATTTGGTAATTTTCACACAGCCATGGACTACAGTGCAACTATTAAAAATTATGTTGCTGATCAGTTTTATTGGCATGGACATACTTTTATAATAAACTACTTCGTTGAAAAAAGCAGAATAAAAGAGTATGTAAGCTATGGTGCCATTTTAATGGGCAAAACAAATACGCATGAATGCATGTGTATACATGTAAAGGTTCTAAAACAGTCAGCATGTGGTACATGTGGGCGGAAACGTTGATAGTTGGTTTTGTTTAGTTTTTTGTTTTATTGAGGTATAATTGATCTGTAACATTATATTAATTTCAAGTGTACAATATAATGATTTGATATCTGTATATATTACAAAATGATCACCACAGTAAGTCTAGTTAACATTCAACACCATACATAGTTACAAAATTTTTTTTTCTTGTGTTGAGAACTTTGAAGATCTACTCTCTTAGTAATTTTCAAATATGCAAAAAGTATTATTAACTGTAGTTACCATGCTGTACATTACATCCCATGACTTATTTATTGTATAGCTGGACATTTGTACCTTTTAACCCCCTTCCTCCATTTCCCTCACCCCTCGCCTCTTTGCCTCTGGCAACTACCAATCTGTTCTCTTTATCTATGAGCTCAGTGGATTTTTTTGGTTTTGGTTTTGGTTTTAGATTTCGTATATAAATGAGATTATATGGTATTTGTCTTTCTCTCTCTGACTTATTTCACTTAACATAATGCCCTCAAGTTCCATCCACGTTGTCACAAATGGCACCATTTCTTCCTCTTTTATGGCCAAATAATATTCTATTGTATATATGTACCACAACTTCTTTACCCATTCATTCGTTGATGGACACTTAACGTTGTTTCCATATCTTGACTATTATAAATAATGGTGCAATAAACATGGGGGTGCAGATATCTTTTCAAGTTAGTGTTTTCGTTTTCTTCAAAGTGGAATTGCTGGATCATTTGGTAGTTTTATTTTTAATTTGGGGGGTTTTATTTAGTTTTATTTTTGCCTTTCATTGTTTCTTTGATTTCTACATTGAGCACAAATTGCTTTTATAGCTAGAAACAGGAACAATAGGTTTTCTTTCTGGATTTAAAAAAATAAATATTTATGTATTAAAAAATATATATTTTGGGACATGCCCCCTTTTTGTTTTTGTTTTTGTTTTTGTTTTTTACCAAAAACTATGGGGTGGGAAGGAGGAGAGAAAAGTAAGGTGGCCTTGGATATGTGAATTAAGCAAAGCCCTGGCATCCTTCTTCCTGGTTAGTTTTACTTTGGAAAGGCAGATATAACTGCCCAGAACCTAAGGTTATTTATTCCTTTCCTTAATTCTGCTAGTTTGTCAAGCTCAGGAGGTTATCAATGCTTGCTATTATGTCGCGGGCACTTTCTAGTGCCGGACGTGGCACCCGGCCCTTTATGGATATAGTTTCATGCAGTCTTCACTGAGGCCCTTTGGGGTAACATTTTCCCTGGTTTTCAAAGGAGAGCGAGGTGAAGTCGGAAGGATTCCCGCCCTCGCTCCACCTGCTCCTAGAGCCCTTAACTCTTCCCACTCAACCTTGCATTCCCTGTGGGAAGTTTCTCAGTGAGTCTCCCCTTGGCCTTTCTTCCTAAAAGAGCCTCCCTATTTAAAGAACCAGTATTTAGCCTGTTGGTGGAGGGGTGAGGACAGGGATGGGAGAGTTAGATGTTGAGAAACCTGTGGCTTAGAAGGCAAAGAAGGAAGGGAAGCTGCTGCAGTGGCCTGCCCACCACCCCAAGAAACTAAGCCATTCATTGAGCCCTAATGTCCGAGGGTCTGGCTCAGCCTACCTTGTCCACTTAATGATGGCGACCCTGGCTGCTCACCTTGCAGAACGTTATAAGAACGAGCAGCACCATCTCCAGCAGCTTTTGTGTGAAACCTGTGCAGCGCTGCTTTTAAGAGCGTGTAATCATCCTTGGGGGAAGGCCCACGCCAAGAAGGAAGTGTTATCCTATTACTCTGTCTCTTCACCCGCCCTCTCCACGTGGGCTTCTCAGGCAGCTGTCACAAGTGCACCCGGGAATTCAGATCCTCTCCCTAGACACGCCCAGAATGAGTGTGGGCCAGTGGGCAGCGCCTGTCCGCCCACCTTCCCAGGCCCACTTTCCGTAACACCACCAGCTTTTCTGTGAGAGCCGACGGAAAAACAGACACCTCCTGTCGGCCTGCCCTGAAAAAGAGGCTGGGGCTTAATTAAGGTCCCTAGATGAGCTGCAGCTCAGTATTGACACCTCCACTTGAACATGAACTTCTGGGCTTTGGGCGTAGGTTATTTGATCCCGGTGGACTGATCTGCCCTGGTAACACAACCCGAGCGCCTCTGAACTTGCCTCTGTGTGTTTTCCACTGGGGGCTTTGCTGTGCAGACACAAGTGACAGGGCTATGCTAAAAGGGGAGATGATCCTGGGATGAAAGCCCTAGAACTGGAGGCAGATTACTTTTTCTCTCCTTTTGGTGCAGGTACTGGTGCAGTTTCATCTTTATTTTCACTTCTGTTTGAATCAGTGCCTTCAGATTTATAGATGGTACAAGTACTGTGTCCTTAAGTCCACGTTTCATTTTAAAATAAAAGAATCACTTTTTCAGGACAAGTCAAGCATATCCTAATCATCATAGCTACCATTTAGGGAATGCTTACGGCGTACCAAGCTTCAGTATGCTAAGTGTATTATGTGTATGATCCCTTTTAATTCTCACCAATCCTCTGAGGTAGAGTTATTATTGATCATCCCCATTTTAAGCAGGGGAGGAAAATGAGGGGCACAGTTGCTCATGGTCACACTGCTAATAAGTGGCAAAACCAGGATTCAAAGCAGTATTGGAGCTCTGTCTGACCCCAGACTCTTGCACTTAAACTGTTAATTCACTATTGTTAAGAATAGTGTTTTCATCTAGAAGTCTGTTTATCAAATACGGCAGGTATTCTCGGAAAACAGACAACCAATGAAAGTGTTCAGAGGCTCCCAAACCGTTTTTCTTTTATTTTCTATGTAATGTTATTTGTAACATTTGATCTTGGAACTGGGATTTACCTGCTTTAACAGATTCTAGGGCGCTTCAAGCAAATTCCCTTTAAAAGTGGGCTCGCGGTGTTTGCATCAGCCATCTCCAGGCACTTCTGTGCGCCGGGCCTGTGGAGTATGCATGCCCAGGGCTCTGTGAGGGGCCAGGGGGAGGCTGGAGGGGAACGGCGGGCACAGGTGTTCAGAAGAGGCTGTACTGGAGTCAGGCTGCCTCACTTCAGTCTCAGCACCACCGCTTTCTGGCTCTTAGAAAACGACTCAACCTCTCCAAACTTCCTCTTACCCCTCTGCAAAGTCAGGGCAGCCCTCTTGGGTTATTGGGACGAGGCAGAGACCAAAAGTGCTCAGCCCAGAGCCTGACGGGTTGTAAGCAGTCTACACCAGTGGGAGTTGTTATTTTCAAAGCAAGGCTGTGTATATGCTGTTGCCACGTCTTGTTTCAGCAAAGAGCGGGGGGCTCATTTTGCCCTTGACACCGATTCTCCTTTCCCAGCTGCAAGGCTGACCACAGCCCCCTTAATCTGAAACCCCAAAATGGAAAATGGGAACATTCCAACTCAAGGGAAACTTGCCCAAACTCCTCCAGCTTAAACTGATCCGTCTCCTCAGAACTCCTTCAGTTCTTTTGACCAAATCACAGATAAGCACTGACACTTTATTAATACACTGGCGAAGAAGTTTACACTTACTTGCTGTGTCAAAAATAATAACAAGATCCATGTGAATAAATCAAAAATTTTATAGGAACAAAATAATCACCAAGGTGCATGCTACTAAGTCCCTGGTGTGTTCCCATTTCCCAGTAATCTCCAAAGCTGACTTGGAATTCTGTAGAAGCCAAGGATCAGTGGTTCCCATCTCTGCTTGCATATCAGAACCACAGGGCTGGGGTTGGAGTTGTGGGCCGTGAGGAGAACATTTTTTAAATACAGATTTTTAGGCCCCAACCCAGCTGGACTCATTCAACTGCTCGATGGTGCAAGAACTTCTTATTTTGGAAAATACATTTTATTCGCTTTCATTTTTGTATTTTCCTAAATTGTATGATTTGCAATATTCTTCCCTTGGGGAGATTCTCCTTTCCTTTCCATAGTTTCCTGGGAGGATGAGAGAAAGGTTAAGTATATGCAGAGTGCCATTTTGTCCCTGTAAGCCTGGGTGATGATAAGGGGAGGAGCTGGCAGAGACGTGGTGTGGGCCTTGGAGGATGACATTGTAGAAGGCTTACCACAAATACCCTTCTAGGCGAATTAACATGAATATAGTGACAAAAAGTGAGTAGAACTTCAGAAATGTTATATACCTCAGGTAGTGAAAGAGTGATCCAGAAAACCGAGGTGTAATATCTAGGGTGTCTAACCTCGTCCTCGGTTCTGCAGGGACCTGGAGATTCGGCAGTTCACACAAGGGAATAGACGTCTGCAGGCCGTTTGTCGGTTGGTTTGGGATTTATGTAATTCCTTTCTTCCGAAAAGAAACAAGCGACATACTTATTTTAGGGCACATAGAGACTTCATTGAAAAGGCACACACTTATTTCCCCCAATGGAATGACTGTTTTAGCTTTACCAGGAAACAGTTTCTTGCAGAGAAACTATGTTTTGCTGTTACCAGCCACTACTGGGAATTCTGCTACAGCCAGGCCAGCCTTTACTACTGATCTTCTTTCAATAGTTCTTCCCTTCAAAATGGGACCCTTGGGCTTCCCTGGTGGCGCAGTGGTTGAGAGTCTGCCTGCTAGTGCAGGGGACACGGGTTCGAGCCCTGGTCTGGGAGGATCCCACATGCCGCGGAGCAACTGGGCCCGTGAGCCACAACTACTGAGCCTGCGCGTCTGGAGCCTGTGCTCCGCAACAAGAGAGGCCACGATAGTGAGGGGCCCGCGCACCACGATGAAGAGTGGCCCCCGCCTGCCACAACTAGAGAAAGCCCTCACGCAGAAACGAAGACCCAACGCAGCCAAGAATAAATAAATAAATAAATAAATAAATAAATAAATAAATAAATAAATAAATAAATAAATAAATAAATAAATAAATAAAATTAAAAAAAAAAAATGGGACCCTTTCCATTAAGTTCACACGGTGTTCTGGGAAAAGGCTCTATGATTAAGCAAAGAGACTGTGAGGGTGCTTAGGAGGAAATGGGGCTTGGTTTTTGTTTTAATCCCAAATGGTTAAAATTAAAAGATGCCCTGGTGTTTAAGAGAAGGAGGCTTGAGCACTCTCCTGCGTGGACCTCTCAGCTGAGATGTTACTCCTGAAAGAAGCAGCGCCATCCGTGGAATCCAAATCACCCCACCCACCCTTTCCCACTTGGCAGTCACCTTCACACTGCTTTTTTTATTTTCTTCGTAGCTCTTAATACCATCTAAAATGATGTGTTGTTTACTTGTTCGTTAACACAAACACACAAGAATAGTGTTTCCTAAACAATTGTAATCACTAAAATGATCGAAATACTATCAGAAAAAATTATTTGGGGCAGGTACCTCTAATACGTGTCTGTTGTTTTTATTTACCTATTTATAAAGTATTTACTTATCCTACTCATTGTTTTATACACATCAGAAAGCATATATAAAATACAAATCTTATAAGGATCGGATGAGGAATGCAAATGGGCGTTTTGATATTTTTCCTCCACCCAGCCTGTGCTCATACCCTGCCTTGAAGTTCACTGTGAGTGAACATAAGCTGCTTGAGAGCAGAAGCCTTTCTCCACCTGTTTTCTGCTGTGTTCCCAGTGCCTGCAAAGCACCTGCCATGTAGTTAAGTGTGCAGGAAATATTTGTTTAGTAAATATTTATCATTGAGTAACAAACAAGATTAAGGCACAATTCACTCTGCCAGGCTTTGGAGAGCTGAGGTTTTATTGCATCTGTGCAGGGCAAGGGGATAAAAACCCTGGGTTTTAGGGTCAGAATGCCTTCCTAATACAATATGTGCTGAATAAGGGATTTACTGTAATGATTCAAATCCTTCACCAAAGAGGTAATTACAACTTCCTTGGTAAGAGCAGAGCTCAGGCAGACAGACAGGTGGTTTCTAGTTTCCCTTATAACAGATGGCACAAATGGACCAGCTTGAGGCTTTTTGAGGAAATTTGCTCATAAACAGCCTTAAATATATTATTTTTTATGTCTGCCAATGCATGCTTTCTAAATAAAGTGAAAAGACTGCAGTAGATTGAGGGCAAGAGCATATATGATGAAGGATACTGCGAGGAACGGGCCTCTTCCGGTTTGCCTGGGCGGCAGGAGCAGCGAGCCTGGAAGGCGGAGGGGTGGGGTGGTCTGTGCCCCATGGAGGCTGGCTGTGCTGAGAAGGTGCTGGAGCGCCCACTGTGGTGAACCTTCCCTTCCAGGCATCCTCAAAGGTTTTTTTCCCTAGCACTGTGAACTGTATATTGCTTTCTCCTGTGAGTTGAAAAGTTTTTGTTTGTTAGTTTGGTTTTTGGTTGTTTTTTTTTTTTTTTTTAAAGGAAAATCTCAGTTGGTTTCATCCTGAGACTTTTTTTTTAAACACCAGGCAGATAGCATAGTGGCTAAGAGTTAGGGCTAGTTTCAAATCCCAGCTCATCCACTAATTAGACAATTGACTTTAAGCAAAGATCCTTAAACTTTATGAGCTTCTGTTTTGTCATCTGAAAAATGAGAATAATAGTACCTATTCCTGAGGTTGTTTGAAAAAATTAAATAAGGTAATGCCTCCCAAAGCTTGGCAGAATGACTGGTACATACCGAGTATTCAATAGAAGTTAGTACTCAGTGTTTGTTACCATCTTCATTTCATCTTCCTTTTGAAAGCTGTTGGCCCACTATAAACATCTGCAGGTGAAATAAGCCAGACAAAAAAGATCACACATTGTATGACTCCATTATGGTGAAATGTTGGAAAAGGCAAATCTCTAGAGATAGAAAGTAGATCAGTGGTTGCCTATGGCTGGTTACAGGAACAGGGCTTGGCTGCAAATGCCAGGAGGGACCTTTTGGGGCTGATAGAAGCATTATAAAACTGGATTATGGGTGATGATTACACAACTCTCTCAATGTTGTACACTTAAAATAGGGGGTCAGCTTCATAGTATTATCCCTCAATAAAACTATCTTTAAAAATCCTGCTCTCCCAGGAATGCAAAACACAGTAAGTAAATGCTGACATGATGATGATGATAGTATAGACAAATGATATCAAAGTTAAGAGGGGAAAAATATTAAATGACTGTCAACACCTTGCCTGAAATGGACGTAACACATTTTTTATTAACTAATTTCGCTCTTTGGGGTAATTAAATAGATCTTGGGAAAATAGATGCTATGTTTCTGCAAGAGGAAATAAAAAGATTGGTAACTGAGAACAGAAATGTCCAAAATGTGAGCCTTGTGGCACTGAGGTACTTGAAAGTTTTAAATGGTGCCTGGGCAAATTTTTCTTCTTCATTTTAATAATAATGAGGTTTTATTATTTAGAATGGACTAATGTAGATGCTTCTGTTTTATTAAGAAGATCAATTTAGAGAAAAATATTAAAATGTTATATATTAACATTATATACTATATGTTATAGTATCTGTTGTTATATTAAAACACATACAATGGTAAGAAGATTGGAGGCTGAGGCCCAGATGACTGCGTTTGGGCAACACTTACGCAGTAGTCAGAAGGGACTGCTGACGGCTCACACGAGGGAGCAGACTGAGACACAAGAGTCCATCAAAGTCTAGACCAACGTGCCTGTCTCCCGCCCCACCAGGAACAAAATGTCCGAAATGCCCCTTCTGTCGTACTTGTTGGGCATAACCACCCTACACAAGCAAACAAGTGGCTGTACGTACAGCTGTCATGGCAACGCTGGAGTGAGAGCTGTTCTGTTTTATGATGGCAGATAATTCTGATTCAGAAATGTCTGGCTTCCCGTGGCTTACCCTGTGCTTCTGGTGGATCCATAAACCTTTACTAATTACTTCAGTCCTGTGGAGTTTTTTTGTTTCTTGGGGGTTTTCTTTGTTTTTTGTTTTTTCAGTGTAGCCTTTAGATATTGTCAATTCCAAAGAAACTGACTAAGCATTCACAGTGTGCAGGAGCTGCAAGAGGATTAGGATAACTACAATGCAAGGTAGGGTCAAGACCGGAAGAAAAATAGAGTCTTCGAGGATTCAGGGGAGAGGACCTCACTTTGTTGTGGTATCAGAGAAGCCTCAGGTGGGAGTTCACATTTAGATGGGCTTTGAGTGGTGGGTGGGTAATAGTGGCAAGGGAAGAGACATTCCAGGGGAGAAAAACATCACCAGCAAGAACATTGCAGTGAAAGGCTTACAGCATGCTCATGGCTCGTGTAAACCAGTTTGACAGGAAGAGGGGTTGGAAAACGATGGCCCATGGTCCAAATCCAGCCTGTCACCTTGGTTTTGTTTGTTTGTTTGTTTGTTTTTATTTTTACTTCGCAGCTCATAAAATAAGAATGGTTTTTACATTGTTAAACTGTTTCATTTTAAATGTTTATGTAAGGAGCTATGTAATACCCTTAATTTTTGCCTCTTGTTCCACAGTCTAAAATATTTACTAAATGGCCCTTAAGAAAGTTTGCTGACTTTACTTGGAGGCAAGTAATGACTGCAAAGAAGAGCATTGAGGACGTCTTGTGAAAGACCTTCAAATGACAGAAACCCAAGTAGCTTAGGGAAAAAGTGGAAGTTATAAGCTTACAATTTTGTGAAATCTCAGGGTGAATCTAACCTCGAGCACAATTGAATCCAGGAGCCCAAATTATTATTTTGCTTGGCTCTTCTTCCCTCTTTTAAAAAACAAAACAAAACAAAACAAAACTTCATTTGCAGACAGATGTTTGCCGTGTTATAGGAAAAAAGGATCTCTGGTCACCCTCAGCCAGTACATTTAGCTTTTGCATCCATGAAGAAGAGCATTCATATATTAGACCCCATGGATGAACTCTGATCAGTTACCTGTCCATCACTGACCCACTGTGGCCAGGAGGAAGGGGGTCCTCTCACTGGCCAGCCTGGATCACATGCCTGCCAATGCGGTGACATCAGTGGGACACTGGACCCACCTGTATTGCTTGGGGTCTAGAAGAACTTCTCCAAATGAACCAGAAGAATGGGAGTTAGAAAACTGGTGGGCACAAGTAAATTGTAACTACATATTCCACTCTACTAGGGCAAGCAATTTATTCTACATGCAGTAGGTATTGGTGAGCTTACGAGTGGGAAAATGCTATTTGTTGAACAACATTCAACAAGTAGTTATTAAGCTATGTGCTTAGGAGGTTCATGTAGTTATGATGTGCAGTAGGATGGATTCAAGTGGTAAAAAGGTAAAGAAACCAGGCTAGCGATTCTTAGAGTAGTCAAGGTAGGAAGGCCTTGATCTTCACCCTAGAAACAATGGGGAATCATTGAGTGAGTATTTCACGCAAAGACATGACATGATCAGATTTGCATTTTGAAATCATCACCAAGAATGGTTCTTTTAGGTTAAGCAATCTGTATTGAAAAATCTTGTTGACATTGTAAATTGGCTTAGTCACTCATAGATTGTTCATAGTATTTGGATCTACCTCAGATCTGAAAAAAATAGAAATTTTAATTTTGTGAGATTAGAATTAATGGTACTTTGCTGTGTCTGTTTTCATTGAGTTCTTAGTGGGTGTTTGGTTTTGGAATACAAGAACTAGAGAATATATAAATCATTTTCCTTCAGTTTGTTTTTGTTCACAGATGTTAAAACTCTTTTTTTCCACTGGAAAGGGTGACTTTGCTGGAAAATCATTTAAAGTTTTTTCCAGTCCAGTCAATAAGCTCCCCAGAACCAAATGAACAAGGGGTGAAAATCACCATGAAGCCCAGTGGGATTGCATTTCTTCGCTGCAGCCTGAGCCGGCCACTGTGGAGGGCAAGCATGGTCATAGGGAGAAAGTGGGGTTTGGGTATGGTCACACCAAAGGAGCAAGACCAGGGATAGATGATATAAGTGGAGTGGGGAAGACATTTGAGGAGGTTAAAATCAGATCAGAAACAATTTTCCACATGTTTAGACTAAAGAATAAACACTAGAATTTGAGAGAAGCCAGCTATTTGCTTGCAGGGAGAAAAGTCCAATGGCCTTAGCATCAAAGTTCATGTCTCCTTATCTCTTTGCCTCATACGCCTTTCATAGTATCCGGACCAAGCTTTGTGTGTTGTAGGAGTTTAATTTAATTGTCCTGGATATTATCTTTAGCAGAAGTGCTTTTTCTATTGCTGAGAGTAGTGAACATAGTGAAATATTTTAGGCTTCTTTTTCAAGGAATCCTCTTTCCCTAGGGTTACTGTTAGGCCACCCAAGTATCTTGGGCCACCACTTCTAATTTTAGACACTCCTTTGTTTTCATCAGTGGACATTTAGATTCTTATTAAATCCTTTTCCCTCCTTTTCCTCTCCCTAGTCCAAACAGGAAATACTCCCTGAAAGCAGACCGTATAGAAAGGGATGCCAGATGGCCAAGGACTTTCAGCCAGTGTTGTTAACTTGTCAGCAGACTCAGAATGCGACATCAGAGATGTCCTCCTCGACTTCCCCATGCGCGGGGGAAAGGAAAACACCATTGATTTACTGTAATAACTTTACCAATAAAAAAGGCTCTAGAGGAGCCAACATAATTCCTCAGTGAGGACAGAAGGATGGGAAATTTAGTTCTTGCATATGGAAGGCACTCAGTAAATATCTGTTGATTGTATTTGACTGAAAAAGAAGAAAAACAGTAAAAACAGTTGGGAACTGCCAACTGTGTCATGCAGCCTAAACCACGGATTGGTGCAACAAAGACGGAATTGTCATTTTGCCCCATTAAAACATCCTTCCTTTAGAGAATAAAAGTAACCATTTGTATGATTAGGGAGAGTATTTCTTCTATTAACATGTATTAATTTTTTTGGTTTTAAATGTAACATATTAATTGTAGAAAATATGGAAAATATTTTAAAAGCACAAAGAATAAAGATTACATTTACTCTCATCACCCAGAGAATGCTGTTAATACACTGATATACTTACTGTCCCTAAGTGTTTTAAGGTAAGTTTGCACGTATTTTTTGTTATATAAAAAGTACGTGAGATGTATTATACAACTTCACAAATTACTGTCTAGCAACTGCCCCCCAGGTCAAAAATACAACCTTGCCAGGACCCCAGAAGCACCCACATCTCTCACTTTCTCCTCCCCTATCACAGTCCTCTCCTTCCCCACAGGGGTAACCACTAATCTGATGTTTACAGTAATCAATTCCTTGTTTTTATTTATATTTTTAGCTCTTCAATACAGATTCTTGTTATTTGCAATAGTAACAGTCCATGAAGTAACCACAGACACTGTATTAGTGAATATCATACCGTTGCTCCTACAGGAAATACAGGGTTAGGTTCCTACAAGCCTCTGGTTACAACTTTTTTGTCAACCCATCAGTACATAACCTTGTTTTACGTGGGTTTCTATTTAAAGACACCTTATTTAGTATTACTATTGATTCATTAACATTAAACTCAGGACGAACAGCGCTGTAAGTCATGCCTGAATGAAACTTACTAAGCACATGTTTTCTTTGTAAGGCATGTCACAGCCTTCTTGCACATAGGGACACTACAGAGCTGGAACAGAAGGCAGAGCATCCCTTTGCTTGACCTCAGCTGGGAGTGTGCATGTTGGGTGACTCAGGGTGACTTAAGTTTTTCATCGCTCCGTGTATGTCCACAAATGACTATGAAAGCACCTTGAGTATTGATTCAGGACTTACAAATAAATTTAACAAATAGGTGAATTCACAACTGCAGAATCTGCAAATAATGATTGACTTGGTGCATCCCTAAAATGTAATAGTTTGCTTTATTATTTTGAGTCTGGCTTCTCTTGCTCAACAGTTTTAAAAGTTGTTCGTGTAGCTGTAGTTCATTTATTTATTTTCATTGTAGCAGAACGCATAATTGCATTAATATACTAAAATTATTTCTCCATTCTACTTTTGCTCAACTTCTAGCTTGTTTCCAGTTTTTGTTTTTACAGATAAATTGCTCTACACATTCTCATATATGTCTTCTCATATATACACAGTGTGCTCTAGGGCAGTGGTCCCCAACCTTTTTGGCACCAGGGACCAGTTTTAGGGAAGACAGTTTTTCCACGGACTGGGGGGTGGGGGCAGGGGGATGGTTCAGGTGGTAATGTGAGCAACGGGGAGCAATGGGGAACGGGAGATGAAACTTCACTCTCACTCGTCCGCCACTCACCCCCTGCTGGGCGGCCCGGTTCCTAACAGGTCGCGTGCAGTCCCGGGTTGGGGACCCCTGCTTTAGGGTATACATCTGGGAATGAACTGCGGGGTCATGGAGAATGATAACTTCATTTTCGCTAGATAATGCCAAACTGTTTTCCAGAGTGGGTGGACGAGTTTACACCCCTCCTCCAGCAAAGTATAAGAATTCCAGTTGTTCCATGTTTTGTAAACACTTGGTATTTTCAGCATTTTGATATTAGCTATCTTAGTCGTTCTGGTAGGTGAGCGGGATCATCTCACTGTGGTTTTAATCTACACTTCCTGCATTACAGAAAGGGTGAGCCCCCTTCTTCTGCATTTTCTCTTCTAAGTCCCTGCTCAAGTTTCTTGCCCATTTCCCACTTGGTTGTCTACCTGTTTCTGACTGATCAGTAGGAGTTCTTTGTATAGTCTTGTATGTGCCCTTATGTATTTATATGTGGTAGGCTGTCTTTTTACTCTCTTTTAAGGTTGTCTTTTGATACATAAAATTTCTTATTTTAATGTAGTCGCGTATATCAGTATTCTCCTTTATGCTAAGTGCTTTTTATGCCTTGTTGGATAAATCCCAACCCCAAGTTCTCAGAGGTATTCCCTCATTTATTGTGTGCCTTTGGCAATTAGATCTGTAATCCACCAGGAAATCATTTGTTAGGTATGATATGAGGTAGAGGTTGTGTCACTTTTTCCATATAGATATCCAGTTGTCTTAGCGCCATTTATAGAAGAGTGCTTTCCACTATTATTATAAAATAATATAGGCTCATGATTTAAAAACTCAAACAGTATAAACAAATGTAAAATATAAAGTGAATGTCCAGTCTGTGCCCATGTACCCGGTCCCCATTCTCAATCCCCTGAGGCAGTTACAGTTTCTTGCTTGTAGATTTTAAGAATAGTTTAAACACAGCCAGCATTAGAATGGTGGCTTTAGAGCAAACCTAAGTTATGCCTCAGGATAATAGAGGATTGAATCTAGTGGCACTATTGCTTTTCTGTTTAAGTTACAGTGAATACACTTGTTTTTGCGATATCTTCATTATATAGAGAATGACAGTTGTACTGCCCTCGGTATAGTAAGGAGATGCTGGGATTTCTCAGCAACCATTCCAATCTTTTGAAATAGCAAATGTCACCTTATAGACCCTTCAAAGTGCTCCCAAAACGCTTCCCCGTTTCCTTAAAAATAACTTCATAAATTGTGAGGTTATTTAGTTGAAAGAAAGTAAATACATTTTATTTTTAGAACCAGTTCTGATGTAGCTGAAATGTGATTTTGAAAAAGATTGAGGGGCTATCCTCAGGTTTAATTAAGAGGAAAGAAGACTCCCCTCGATTAGTATTGTGCAGCGCAGAGCACAATAGAGACATCTGTTCCATTTACCCTGCTGGTCCTTTCTCTCCCTTGAGGGTTTTTCCCCTGCAGTGAGCAGTTGAACTGAGACCATTGTCCAGGCATCTTTACTTCCAATCCAGAGTTGTTCCCTCTACCTTGTATTTCTTTGTTATTCTGCATGAGAGGGTTCGAATTATTGACTTGGAGGAACCTTAAGGATAACAGATTCTCTATTCTGAGATTTTGGATTTTATTTAATCGCAGAATTATATGCCTTTTCCAACATACTCCATCTGAGTTTGAAACTTATTTGGAACTTAAACTTCAGAAATTTTTTTAAAAGCTGGAAAAACAGAACCACTGCCCTGTAGACTTGTCAAGCTATTTTAAGAGCAAATTATTTAAGAACTATTTTAAAAGCAATTGCATATAATTGCTAAGGCCTTAAGGGGATTTCACCAGCTAGTCTCATTAAAATAAGGATCAGGACTCTGTTATTGTCTGAATAAAAATGTGTATTAAATTATATTAGATGTGGGGAAAGAATCTGTAAATACTGTGCATACTTGTAAGAGTCAGAAAAGAATACAGAGCAGTGCAACTCGGGGGCATGTGGACTTTTCCTCTTGTAAAGTCGTGAAGCACAGACTGAAGATTCAGGACATAGATAGGATTTCTGTGTTGTAAAAGCTTCAGCAGACACGTAAAGAATATGTTCAAATTTTCAACAAGTGGAAATTGGTTTTTGTGTCATTTACTCTGATTCACCACTATCCAGCTTACCAGTACTCCTTTTGACCCTGTTTTCCCAACTGGAGTTTGATTTTCCCTCTCTTTTTATGGCACTTTAACTCAGGACATAAAGGGATATTTTCCAAGGAAGAAGAAGTCACTAATTCAGGACTAGATAAGATGGGACTTTACAGGTTTTCATGGAATTTTCTATCCTCTCTCATTATAGGGGGAAAGAAAAAAAATACAGGCAGTCCCCCTTGAACGTAATAGCACCATCCCCGTTCTAGGCCTAATGGGGAAAGGGGACTGAGGGAGTGAGCATTCAGGTCAGGCCCGAGATCCATGACCGGGAACCCAGCCTGTAGGTCTCAGACCACTGCCTGGCAGAGAGATGTCGATGCCAGTTTTGTGGCCTCTCCACAGTATGCAGCTGGCGAGACACTCTCTGGCTCCCCATGTGTACCTCATCCCTCCTACCTAGCCCTGTCTTGGAGAGTCCTAGACTAAGCCAACCACCCAGCACTCCCCGTTTCTCTTGGATCAGCCACACCACATGGCCAGAGGTTCAGCACCCCCCAGGCTGCGGTTGTCTGTCTCTCTATCCATCTGCCTGTCTCCTTCCCCACACTACCTTCTTGGCAGAATGCCCTTTAGAAAATTAAACATTGCTTGCAGATGGAAACAACACGGGAGAGGAGTTGTATTTGTTTTTGCCATTGGAAATGCTAGGAAAGAGAAGAGTCCAAGGTGACCTTTGTGGACTGGGGAAAAAAAGTCCATCTGATTTTTTTAATTGCTCATTCTCTGTGCTGGTGGGGCCGTGGTGAGAGGGAAGGGGCAGCCCCCATACGCTGTTGGTGGGAGTACAATTCAGTCGAACCTTTCTGCAAGGCTATTTGCTAGGATGTATCAGGACCCTTAAAAAAGGCTCCTAGCCTTTGACCCACTAATTTGACTTCCAGGAATTTATGCTAAGGAAACAATTGGAGACACAGGCAGTGATCCTCTACAAGAATGTGAGTTGCAGTACTATGGCCGAAGAGGGATAATCTGAATGTACACAATAAGAGAAGGGGTACATAAATCAGGGTATACCATACAGTAGAATATCCTGTAGGCCTGAGACTACTCTGGGGTTTGTAGAGAGGTCTTCAGGGGGTCATCTGCCAAGATTGTACTTTAAAAATGATTTTCTCTGAACAAATGTCAGTTGTTTGTTATTTTTAGCCTCTTTAGTGGGAAAAGAGTTTTATGATTTTTAAAATATATCAAAGGCTACTTAATGACATCAGAAAATACTTAAGTGAAAAAAATACGCTAGTATGTATGTGGTATTATCTGCAACACCACCCCACCCAAGACAAGTGAAGAAATTTGGCAAGCTGTTAACAGTGATTATCAGTAGTATAAATTATGTATGATTTTACTGCTTTTCTTGTGATATTTTCCAGTTTCCTACACAGCCATCTGTAATTTCGCATATCAGAATTAAAGAAGATCAGCTTTCTGATTAATGGTCTGCCGACTGCTTATCTTATACCAGCTCAGGTTTTTCACTCCCATGGTGTGGAGTCATGAGAGGGTCTCCCACATCCGTGATCAGATTGGGAGCCTGCTGGGACAGCCCTGTCCACGGCCTGGTAGTCATGCCCTGGCTGGTACACCAGATGCCCCATCAGTCAAGTGAGTCACCACAGAAGGGTGTCAAGCTGACGATATTGCCACACAGTGTACTTGAACGCTCAGCCACATCCCAGCATGCTGCCAGGCCTTTGAGCCTTATCTTCCTAAACCATTATTTCTTCCCTGTCCAGTGAATGTCAAAGCGACTGACTGGGGCTGTGTGACTCCTTTTGAGGACACCGTGGACTGGCAAACTAAAGCCGATGCAAGCCTTCCACTTGAATCCAAACCAGACCAGCAAATGTTCCTTAAAGTTTAAGCTGCTGTCGCTATGGTTGGGCCTTGATGTGGGGGGCCTGGCAGGACCCCAGGAATATTTAGGGTGAAAAATGTGCTGGGGCATTCAGCTGGACTCTGAGGTTGTAGAGGGGCCTTCGGGGATCATCTGCTAAGATGGTAGTTATAAAATTATTTTCTCCTATCCTAACACCAATCATTTGTTATCTTTGTCCTCATTAATGGGAAGAGAGTTTGAGAATTCGATATTGGAGGTTTCAGAGCCAATACCAAAGCTGGCCATTTTTCGTTTGTTTTGTCTTGGATTTTTTTTAGGAGTGCTGTTGTCACTTTAAGTAACCTATAACCAGACACTTCTGTGGTCAGAGTATAAGATTATACAAATAGTCTTGGGCCATTATCATCATCCCACCTGTGTGTTCTCTAAGTTGCATCAAAACTGATATATAATGTGCTCTCTGTTTCTCTGAGGAACATTTATATGTTTACAGTCATTCTGTTGCTACAGGCATCAGTCATTGTGGTGTATAACAGTGCTCAGTAGTATTGTCGACGTTGAGTTTTGTTGATGTGCCTCTGGAGCACAAATTAACAAAGAGTATATTTCCAATCAGTAGTTTAAAAAATCATAGAAGTACTGTGGAGTATGCATTTTACTGTTACACTGAAACATAGTGGTAATAAGTTTTAGATTGTGGTTATTTTATAACAAATAAATGTTATTGCTATGACCAAAACACAAGCAAACAAATGAAATTCTATTAGTTCTTAAAAATCACAGTTAATACTGTGGCAATGGACATGGAGATTGAAGAGTAACTTCTTATAATCGTTATGAATGTCCTGCATTCCAACCGCACCCCCAGATAATTTCGGCCATGTACTAAGTGGCCAAGAACCACTTAGATATCCAGGGATGTGAAAAAACATTCAGAACCCACATTGTGTTCATAGAATATGTTTCCAACTATGCCTTTAGCCAAAGGCATGATTCTTGGTACACTTGAGGTAGGAAGCTGGAGGTGTTTCCTACTTATAAAAGCCACTAAAAAGAAAACTCAAAAAAAAAAAAAAAAAAAAGTCTTAAGGACTTTTAAATTGTCCTGTGTTGGCCACTGACCAAAGGAACAGAGTAGTTCAGGCCTCTAGGCCTGGGCTGCTCTCATAAACCTCCAAATTGTCCCTGGTCAGAACTTGGGTTCCCAGGCTGGGCTGCAGTTGGAATAGCCAGGCCTTGCCCACTGGGTCACTATCTAGGGGGGCAGTTGTGGGGAGGGGACTGAGAAAGCGAGGCCCTTCTTACCAGCTGCAGTTACGGATTAACCGAGGACTGACTGCCCAGTAGCAAGGAGGCAGCACTTCCTTCCGGGACCCAAGACAGAATCAAGTGTGGGAGCAGGTATTAAACTAATCATAGGGTAACTGATCCCTTAGCTGATGAAGCTTACTTACTGTCTTATATTACAGTTGTTTTTTAATCTGTCCCATCTTGTCAAATACATTGTAAGCTCTTCAAGTCAGGGACCTTGGTAAATGCTAAGTTGTATTCCACTTACTGTCTTGATCACACAATGTGTTCAATAAGTAGTCATTGCTGGAATAATTGAGAAGAAGAGAAAAAAGCCATACTCTTTGAATTCTGTCTCTTCTGTTATATGAATTCCATCTGCTATATGAATCTACCACACACAAGACTGGAGGCAGAATTGGGGATTTTGTTGGAATTTACAATGTGTTGAGTCTTGCTGGGCCTGTCTGTTGCTGCATTCCCGTTTTCCCTTGCAAATGTGGTAGGCATCTAAAGGAAACTCATAAATCAGTGGTTAAGGTTTCTAGTGCTATGGCTGGGTCTGTAAAGAAGCTTGGTACAGCCTAGAGGATCAGAGCAAGTCCTGCTACCCCAGAGGTGGTACACTGTGGCGGCAACAGCCCTGGGCTTGGAGCCAGGGGATTGGGGTCTGAACCTCGGCCCTGACACTTACAGCCTGGATATCTTCAAGCAAGCCTCAAATTGGCCCAAGTTCCCACATCTGTGAAATGGGAATTATAATAGTGCCTCTTGGCTAGATGGTTGGGTTAAATGAGATTCATTAATTTACTCAATATTTATTGAAATCCTCCTGGGCACTATTTTAGGCATTGGAGATACAGCAGTAAACAAAACGAACAAAAATCCCTGCTCATGAAATGTATATTCTAGAAATATAATGCATATAGTGACATTTAATAAATGTTTCATTCAATTAGTCCGAGGTTATCTGATGAACTCACACAATGGGTTTTTACTGTATATTTCCGTAGGAATTTATGTTATAGCTGTAGATAATTAAGGCCATTATTGAGTCTCTCATCTGAATTGAAGATGTGTCATTCAGTAGGACATTTATGTGTTCTTGCTAAATTCCAGTATGTTTAGAAAGTCTGTTCCCCTGGAATTGGATTGCTGTCATTTTCACCTCTGTACAGTGCTTGGGCCACATAATCCAGCCACTGGCTGGGGCTCAGGGCTGCAGGTGGTGTTGTGGCTGGGTGGTTTCCGAGTTGTTTTCTCAGTCATTGGTGTTTGTTTGCACCATCTGTGACTTAATGCAATTTTACAGAGTTACTAAGATGTTTATCTGTGTAATTTGTGGAAATAAGTCAAAGGGCTAGCGTGACTAGTTAAAATCCACAAACCATATTTTAGTGAGTAATTTCAACCTTTCCTCTCCAAACTTTTGATCAGCCACCCATCAAAGAACAAAATGACAAATTTAAGCTTTCAGTTCCTCATTTTTTCATTGCCTTCCATCTGGGACTTTTTCTTTGAGCGTCAGAATGCCCAAAATCCATGAAAAAAAGAAAGAATAAGCCTGGAAAGCAAACCTCAGAGGGACAACTATGCCCTGCCCATAGCTGTGTGCCCTCTCCTGGGAGGTGCGTGCCCAGCCCTGTCCTCCATCCACTATCACTTTTCTAATGCAATCCTTCTCCGGGTCTCCAATGGCACACGGCCCCTTTCGTTAAAAATGTAAACAGGAAATTGTTTTCTGGCGGAATGGCCTGTGTGGCCCAGAAGAATGGTCATTTTTGCTGAGACACGACTTTAAAAACACTCACACGGTGGAAGCCGAAGGCTGGTTATGAGCTAGCCCTGCCCCAGATGGAGGTCGGTGATAGGATGTGGGTGTGGGAACCCATGGACATGGGTTCAGGGCATTTTTCACCCATGGCCAAAGGCACAATGGACACAATTAAGGAAGCTCCTACCACCTAGAAAGCAGTTGTTCTGCAGGGCGAAGAGACATGTTAACACTCCGAGGAGCTCCAGAGCAGGCATTACTTGGAAGACACGGAGTTTGGTCTGGAGAGATGTGACTTGGCACTGAGGACAGTTTCAGTGCTCCTCCAGTCTCTCCAGCTCCCTGTCATTTGGCCTCCCCTGAACCTCCTGTGCTCCCGTTGTGGTTTCCCTGTGTGCTGATGAGTTTTCTGGTGGTTATGTCTTGCAGCCCCCCGAATCCAAGCCCAACTTCACCCCTCTCGCCATCTTGGCCCATGTTTTCGGCGCCATCCAGCCCTATGCCCACCTCATCCACGTCCAGCGACTCATCCCCCATCAGGTCTGTTGCAGGGTTTGTTTGCTTTTCTGTTGCTGCTGTTGTTCTCTCATTGGCTTGGTCCTCTCTTCATGCAGTGTTCAGCCTCCTCGTCAACTTTGTTCCCTGCCATCCAAACCTGCACTTGCTTTTTGACAGGCCAGAAGAAGCAGTTCATGAAGACTCCAGGTAAAGTCACGGATGATGACCAATCCGTTCCTGCTTATCCAAAGCTGATCAGGGATTCCAGCCTCAGAGACCAAAGCTGGGAGGGACTATTTGCAGAACCAGCATGGCATTTTCCACACCTTTCTGAGCCCTTCCTCTGGTTACTGAATTTTTCCGTGATGCGTAGAGTTTGGGGAGAGAGTGCCTCTTGAGTGGGCTCCTGTTTGGATCACTCTCTGAACCATGGGGCTCTCTGTGCTTTAGCATAAGATAGTATCAAAGGGAGCAGTGCTGAGACACGTACCGGCCTTTTCTTCCCTCATTTTTATCAGTTAGCATCAGGCAACATTTATTTGTGGGGTTGGGCTTTCAGCCTTGTGTACTGACACCTAGTTGATGAGACCCAGACCAGTTGGGAGAGAGATGAATATAACACAGAATAAAGGCTTGGGATATGAAGCAGTTTCTCTTTAAATTGTTCATAGCTGCCTCCTCACCTCCCATGTAGTCCCAGGAATGCTCGGTGCTCCCAGCCTGCATCTGTCTCCACGTGTCGTGAACCCTTAGCTCTCACGGGAACAGGCGACACCTCATTCTGAGGGTTGACCTAGTTCCTCCCCCCAGGGGCCAAGCTATAGTTTTTCCCTGCTTTGATGACACTTAATTCTTCACATTTGAGTTTTTTGGAGAAAAGAAGCTGTTTAAATCCAGGAAAAAGAATCCCTCTGCTATGTAGGTCCTGAGCACGTGTGTCTCTCAAACTTAATCTCTGCTTTCAGACAACCAAAACGCAGAGCCCAATGGAAGCATCATAAGTATTTTGGGCCTTGGCAGTATTTTTTCATCCATCTTTTCTCATAGCTGGTTTTTTCCTAAGGGGTGGTGGGCCCAGCATAGGGGCTTAAATAATTTATAAAGCTGAGTCTCACTTTTAAAAAAAGAAACCCCATGCTATTTATACATACATATATTTATATATATATACACACACACACACACACACACATATATGTAGATATGTGTGTGTGTGTGTGTATGTATATGTGTGTGTGTGTGTGTGTGTATATATATATAAACTTAATTCTCCTCCAGGCACTTTCATATCTATCATTTCATTCTATCTTCGTGTGAGAATGAGAAGAAATGGCCTGAACCCTATTACAGAGAAAGAAAACTAAGGCACAGAGAAGTGACTTGTGCATGGTCACATGACTCATGAGATCCAATCCAGAATTCAGGACTTCTTGCCCTCAACCAGCACTCTTTCCTCCAAACACATGGGTGGCCCCAAATTTAAGTTTTCATGTTTCCCGGCCCCAGAGCCTGGCCTGCTCCTCTAGGTTTTCTGTCTAGCTTTTCCCTTGAAGATGGAAAAGATAGCTTTTCACTATATTCTTTTATCCTTACCCTGGGAATAAGATAAAAATTCAGAGTATACTTTTTCTGACACTCAAGTTATTTCCTAATTATTTCTTAGGTATATTCTGGGCACTTTGGGAGATGTTAACTTTCTAGGACACCAGATATGGTTTGGGTTGTTCCGGTTAGATCATTGATTGCCCCATGAGACCTGAACCAGAGCCAAAATGTGGCCCCTTCAATTTGTTCAAAACGAAGTAAAATCTTTAGAATATTGGCCCCTGGACAGAATGGGTTGGGGGACTCAGGACAGTAGAATCATTCAGCTAAAAAACTGAAGTGTACTCTGCTTTGACGGTATTCACTTTTTTTTTATATCTCTAAGCTTTGGGGCCCTATTGCCTCTCCAGTATCTCCACCTCCCCACTCCCATCTTCCAGGATATTTCCAGGTTTTACTTCTTTAGCTACTCCTTTCCCAGAGTATTGATATTTCCAGATTGGCAGTGGACAGTGGCAATAGAATCTGCTCACCCCATGTGTTTGGGTTCATGGTTACACAGTACTGTTCACTCTGGCCATCAGTATAATGGCACCATTTGGATGATGCAGTTCCACAACCCTGTAGGAAGCTGCCTTTTTGAAATAGGCAAGGCAGAATAGGGCTTGCAGTTGGCTATCACTGAGCTGACCATGTGTGCCAAGCTGAGCACGGATGGGGACACAGCTGGGGAGCTAGCCAACAGAGAGGGCAAAAATCCCCTAATTGCTGTTGCAGTGTGCAGCCAAGAGGTGGGGGCATACACCCATTATTCAGGTCCAACGAAACGTTCCCCCAAATCCACTTCCAGAACATGAACCTTCAGATTTCCTTCCCTGGGCAGAGCTTTTAAAAATAAAAACTTAATTAGACCTAATAAATGGGCCCATGAACTTCTATATAACATCTCCTCTGGAAGTGGCTTGGTCTCCCCTCTCCAAAGCATTGTTAGTGCTTGTTAGTTCAAGCTCAGGAATGGAGATGCCTTTCACAGCACAGCAGAGAAAGGGGACTGGAGGAGCAGTTCCCTTTCCTTTCACTTGTACCCCTAGAAAAGCTCCCAGCCCCGAACTCATAACTTGGATTCACACAGGGGCTCCTGGAAATTATGCCTAAATGATCAAGCCGTTGCATCCTGCCAGTCTAGCTGAGCCCAACTCCCTGTACAGTGCAGAGTGGGTTGTCATATTGCAGGGTTTGCAAGGGCAATTGAGGGAAACTCCTCTGAGTGCTTTTCCTGGCCCTGTGCCACGCTCACAGGCGAAAATTAACAATGAACAAGCAGAAGGTTCCAAGCTTGTTCATGCCCTTGAAGGCCCTGCTGAGGTCTGAAGGGCGGTGTCACAGAAGAGTCACAGGCACCTCAGGCTCTCTGTGTGCAGTGTGGAGATGCTTTGCAGAGAATAGGGAGCTAGGGAGCCCAAGAACCAAAGATGCTTAGGGGGGATTTTTTTTATTTCTTTAATCAGAGCCAAAGCCTACAAACAAAACCTCTGTGCCAGCAGGATCTGTTTTGGTAGAAACCCTATCTAACACAAACCGCTCAGGGCTTTTGACAGGGAGAGAGTATGGCATGGGACACAGGACTCGGGCTGACAAACTTTTACAAAGAGAAGACTTTCCCCTGAGTAGGGCTGCCAGATTTAGCAAATAAAATGAAAATACAGAATACCCAGTTACATTTGAAATTGTAAACAACACATGATTTTTTTTTAAGTATAAGTATATCCCATGCAATATTTGGGACATACTCATACTAAAATAGTATTCCTCATTGATCTGAAGTTCAGATTTAACTAGATGCCTTGTACCTTATTTGGCAGCCATAGTCCTGGGGAACAGGAATAGCTCCTTTTAAAAGCACCCCTCTATCATCCCTCCCATTCTTGTGCACATCCCAAGGGGGCAGGAGGAAGTCTCAGAGGAAAAGACCTTCTTGTAGACTGTCTGTCACCTCTTAATTTGAGAGAAAAGCAAGGGAAAAAAAAGCTCTTTCCTCACCTTTGTTTTCATTTTTAATGTACTGTTTTATTGAATGTTATCATTATTAAATTCCTAAAACCGGATATTAGTGGAAAATTACTCCTCTTGAATGATAATCTTGGTCACTTGAGCCATTCCCTCTGCTTACTTCCTGCCAGATACCCCAGTTGGTTTCCCTGGCTTGTCCCTGTTTTGTCCCATTCCCTTTATTTGAGGAGGTTAATAAGTAACCTCTGTGAAAATCCAGCCAGAGGAGCCTTGCCTCAGATGATTTTCGCCTCACCTTTTATCTCTCTGTCCCTGGTCCCTGTGCTCTCTCCCCATCCTCAAGGGACAATGACCCTGGCTCATGGCTACTGGATTCTCCTTCCACCTTCCATGTCATCACAGGCTCCACTTGCCTGTCCGTACGGAGTTTTGGCTGTTTTAACACGTTTCACAGCCAGATGACTCCTCTCTGTTCCCTACTCCCTCCAAAACAAAAACAAAAACAAAAACAAAATTTTAGCAGCGCATTGGCTGTTTGGCCCTTGCTGGCCAACACACAGACTTGGTTTACTTAGATCACAGAATGTGCCCCTTGTCCTGAACTTGATTGTGACATTAATGATAATTACACAGGGGAAGCTGGTTTCTAGTTGGAGCCGTCACATTCTAAAGGCTCTTTTCCCCTTCACTACCAGCGAACCCACTTCGTGTTCTCCCACTTGCCCAGTTTTCTCCCACCCAGTTATCATTTCCTGTCTACTAGAAGACCAGAGAGAACACCAGTAAACTGCACCCTGGCAACAAATTCTGGATAACCATTTATCTTTACAACAGACCCTTTAAGTCATCTTTCCTTCAATTTTCATGGAACCAAGACTAAAAGTTTTAGATTTCTGGCCCTGGTATAGGTTTCCAGACATCCATGGCTCCTCCTTCCCAGAGGGAAGCTGGACTTGGTGACTCCAAGAGCAACAGTTCCATAAGGATCCAAAGTGCCCTGTCCCTTCTGATCCTATCTGGATTTACCTGAGACCAACCATGCCTCAGCTAAAACTCATTCAGCCACTAGAAATAAATACGCCATGAAAGTTTAGCATCCCTGGGTCCTTGAGGCTCTCCATTAGCCAAATAAAGATAAAGCAAATAATATATATCCCTTGAATAATTGTCTAACCCAGAGGACCTACTTGCTCTTTTGTTACTCTGCCCTAGAGCCCCTAAATATGCTGGCTTTGAGGAAGAGAGAGATTGCTTTCAGCAAATAAAGAGCCAACTTTTGACTGCTAAATGTCATTTTTCTTGTGACCCTTGAGAAGACCATAGCTCATTTGGGACTGGTTGGATGTCAAGGCAAAAATTGATTTACCAGTACTTGCGACTTGCACTCTAGAATGTGGGTTAGCAATCTGCGGCCATTAGGTCAAATCCAGCCTGGCCCCTGTGTTTTGTAAGTAAAGTTTTGATGGAACGCAGCCACACTCATTCATTTACATGTTGCCTGTGGCTGCTTTCGTGCTACAATGCAGAGTTGAGTAAATGCAACAGAGACCATACGGCCCATGAAGCCTAAAATATTTACTGTCTGGCCCTTTACAGAAGGAGTTTGCCAACCCCTGCTCTGGAAGGATGGTTCTCAGCCCTGGTTGCTCACGAGAGTCACTTGGAGAGCTTTATAGAAATACTGATATCTGCAAGTCAGGGTAGAACCCAGACATCTGCGTTTTTTAAAGTGATTCTGATTCGCAGTGAGAGTGGCTGTCAGCACTCCTGGGATGAGAAAAGCCCCCAAAAATTGCATCATGCCCCCTCTCCCTTATTCCTCCCCACACAAGTGCACACGTATGCTCATACACACACGTGTGTAACTGCTCACACCCACACCTTGTCTGCTCCCTGCCCTACCCTGGGGGTCCGGGAGTTGCAGCTCTGGAATCCTGCTCCACCAGCCCAATGAGAAATAAGTAACGTGGGAGAGCTAACGTCAGCCCGGGGCCTGGAGCTGAAACCTGGCTTTGCTAGAATTTCTCCTTCTGACTCACTGAGCATTGGCCACTTTCAGCAGGGTCTGCTGTGACTGTTCTCCAGAGCAAGTTAGGGGTTCTTTCCTGCCTCCACTGCCCCCACTAGCTAGTCCTGCTCCAGAAATGGGGTCCAGCCTGCACTCCCACTGTTCAGCTCTTACAAGTCAGGTTTAAACTTGACACAAGGTGAGCCCACGAGAAGTGTGGTTTTTCCAGGCTTATGGCTGTTCTCTGCATATTTCTCGTTTCTGCTCTGGTGACCTTTGCAACTTTTCCACCTCATGTTTTGCCATCTGACTGCCTTGTCAGGCTCTTCCCGCGAGAGGAGGCTCGGTGGCTTGCAGGGAAGGGGGAGAAAGAGAGATTAAATATCTTTCAGAGGGTTTTTAAAAAATGCTAAATAAACTGCTTTCCCCCAGCACACCGTTCCGGAAGGCAAAAGCCTTATATGCCTGCAAAGCGGAACACGACTCAGAGCTCTCATTCACGGCAGGGACGGTCTTCGATAATGGTGAGTTTCTCAAATAAATCACTGGAGTTGTCAAAGTTCCTTTCTACCTAAGGAAAATCTCAACAGAACAGGTAAGACTAAAAAGGAGCATGGGGTGGGGTGGGGTGTCTTTTCCCAAAATAACAGAGCAGCGGCAGAGCTTTAGGAGCCACTATCAAAAGAGGACGAGTGGAATCACCTCCTCACTGTGACAGAGCCAGTGTCATCGAGGTGTCGTGGGCATTAAATGGGATGGTACCTGCACAGGCTTTGAGCATCTGTGGGCTAGACGGAGGGAGGAGACGAAGGAGTGGAGAACGGGGATCCTGCAAGTGGTCACAAGCTCAGGGAGGAGGCTAAAGCCGCAGGGTCTATGCCTAACCTTGAGTTCAGTGGGATTCACTGTCCACGGCAGGAGAGGCCTGTTTCTGAGACGGTGGGGCATTGGGTGAGCTCCGGGCAGATAAGCTGCGCTGCGTTCCTGCTCGTCCTCCCCCAGCTGCCGGGAGCGGGTAGATGACCGCACAGTGAAACCAGCCCTGCCAAGCACCAGCTGTCCTGCACAGGTATCCTGATGGGAAAATGGATTCGGAGCACTTGCCCCATGGGCCTGGGACTTGCTTGATGCACCATTTCCTTGTTTCATTTGTTTGTTTTCCTCCCTTTAAAAAAAAAAAAAAAAGGAATATTTTTCAAAATGCAAATTGATGGAATTGTTGTTATAATTTGTCATAACTTATTATTTGCCTACGAGAAAAATCAGGATTCTGGGGAAAGGCCCAAGTTTCTGTTACAGTTGAGATTTCCCCCAGATGTAGTTCTCCTTTGGGGTTAATCCTTCTGGATCCCTGGGTGAAAGTGTCTGTTTGTTTTGCTCAAAGGAGGAAGCAAAAACCAGCTGCCTGGTTTCAGGAACTGGACATTTTCTGGGCCTCCCTTCTTGACCTCAGGTGGGGTGAGGCAGGGTTCCGTGGCAGGGGTGAGTGCTCACTACCCAGTGTCCCTTCCCCATCACGGCTGCGCGGTCCCACCCAGGTCAGGACCGTGCCTCCTACCACCCGCCTGAGACCCAGAAATGCAGGGCAGCCAAGGCTCCCATGTAGCACTGGAGAGCCCGAACTCTAGATTCAGGCCACCGTAGCGCAGGCCCCGGCTTGACCACTTGATTCTGTGTGACCTCAAGTAGTGACTTAACCTCTCTGTGCCTCAGTCCTCTCCTCTGTCATAGAAAGATGCCAGACAGTTTTGAGAGGAAATTGAGATAGTGTGCATCACATGTTTAAAATAGTACTCAACACATATTAAGCTTTCAGTATGTTGTTATTGTGACGATGATGATCATCATTTCGTTACGTCCATCTCAGAAAAAGACCTTGATGCTCTGATCGTTCACAATGACAGTTTTTCCTTTTTAGCTGCTACAGCCCAGCTGGGCAGTAGGTACTGCACCTAGACACCCTGGGTCCTGGTTATTTGTAAGGGCCCTGAGGTCCCAGCCGGAGCAGAGATGGGCTCCTGGGGAACAGCCTTGACTGCATCCATATGCAAAGGGACTGCCCCCCTGTGTGGCCAGCCCCTGCATTCAGCGTGGCAGAGATAGTAATCAGGCATGGGTGGACAGAATGGGAAAGAGGTCACAGAGCACCTGGGGGATTCCCAGGTCACACTCGGCAGACCTTGATCTTCTGAGCCAGCAGGGCTGGGGATGAGCCCACAACTGCATGTGGCCTTCTGGGCCTGCATCCTCACTTAGGGTTCTCAAAGCCTCTAAAGCACTGTCCTTAAACCTTTGTTCCATTGACTTTCATTTGGGTCCTTTAAAAATCAAAGCATACAAACAGCCAGCCCAACTGCCTCTCCTGTCAGCAGCTAGAGCTTTTAGGTCCTGGCACACCTGTAGGAGTGGGTCCACTGAAGGCTGTCTAAGGCCATGTCCTTGGAGAGTGTCCCCTGAATAGGCCCATGTGGGGGGAGTCACAGCCCAGCCATAACATGACACAGTTTGCATGGCAGACGAATCAAGAGTGGGTGCATGCACAGGCTCTGTGTCCTATGCTGTCGACAGGGGAGGGGCTTCTGCCTACCAGTGAGCAAGATTTGAGAGATGCCTACATCTACAGGTGAGTCCAGAGCTGAAAGGTCTGTCCTCTAAACCACAGTCCACTACTCCCATGGGCAAGGGACTGCCGTGTTCCTATCAGCTCTTCACTCTGACAACACAAAGGACCCCTGATCCTGGGGGAAGAGTCGGTTTAAGCTCTCAGAAGGTCTGTATGTGTGAAGTGTGTGTCTTGTTTGGGACTCCTCTTCCTGAGTGCAGCCTTCTTCCATTTTTAAAGGAGCTTTATTGAGGTAGCCATGTACCATACAAGCTACCCATTTAAAATGTACACTTCAGTGGGTTTTAGTATATTTAAAGTTGTGCAACCATCATCACTATCTAATTCCACAATATCTGCATCACCCCCAAAGAAACCCTGTTCCCTTTAGCAGTCATGCCCCATTTACCCCAACCCTACTCCATGCCGCCTAGGCAGCCACTAGTCTACTTTCTGTCACTGTAAATTTGCCTGCTCTGGATGTTTCATGTGAGTGGAATTATACAGTACATGGTCTTTGCAACTGACTTATTTCGCTTTGCACTGTATTCAGTGTCATCCGTGTCGTAGTAGGCCTCAGAACCTCATTCCTTTTTATTGATGAGTAATATTCCATTGTATGGACATACCACGTTTTGTCTTATCCATTCATCGATCGATGGACATATTGATTGTTTCCACTTTTTGGCGGTTATAAGTAATGCTGCTGTAGACACATGGCATACAAGTGTTTGTGGGGACGTAGGTTTTCCGTTCTCTTGGTGATACACCAAGGCATGGGCTTGCTGGGTCATGTGGTAACTCTAGGTCTAACTGTCGGAGGAACTGCCCAGCTGATTTCTAGAGGGGTTGCACCATTCGGCATTCCCACCTTCTTCAGTTTTTAAGTCTCCTTTCTGAAGCAGTTTAACTAGCTAACCAAAAAAAGAAATTAAAAGACACTTGATTTTTAACTGCCAAGTCCTTTCCTTCCCAGCAGGTTCTGTTACTACTCCCGCCCCTCCACTCAGCAATTGTCATAAATCCTACAAGGACAGATGAGAGCAGGAGAGAGTCAGAGGCCTTACCCCGCCTCCAGGGGCCACGGCGGTGTTCATTGACACTAGTTTCTTTCTAACTAGCAATGTCGGTGACCTTTCCAATTCCCTGAAGAGCAAAAGGCCAAATTAAGCCCCAAAGACAACACCTCACAGTGTTGACTGAGCTGCAGTCGAAGAAGGATCTGACAAAATGTCGATTCAGATTTTAGACTGGTTGGAGGGTAGAAAATGCTACCTCGACCCTACTTTCCCCATCCCTTCGCCTCCTTAGGAGTAATCGGGCATTAAAGGGGGAAAGCACTATTCACATGTTAGAGAGATCTTTTTCCTTGTTCTCTCTCTTGGTAATTTGTTGCTGAAGATCCCAGGTAAGGACGATGTAAGTTGGATGCTCTGTAGCTGTCAGATTAAATCATCAGACCAATCAGAAGAAAGTTTCCTAATGACAGAGTTAGAGTGAGTGAGTGTGTGTGTGTGTGTGTGTGTCTTGTCTTTTTCAGGATCAAGAAGAAGAAGAAAGGAGGAGGAGGAAGAGGGAGGGGCACCCTGAGGGGAAAGTCTGTTGTTCGTAACGATTAATCTCCAAGCCTCTGGATTCCAGGGGCCCACTGTGAATCTGGAGAGGCTGCTCAGTCAGCTCTTGGACTTTGTGCAGTGGGCAATGGCTGTGCAATACTCAGAAATAACTCCAGTGTCAGCCCTTGCCAATATACTAGGAAACTGGCCATTTCACCAAGAGCACCTCACACAGTAACTGGAAAGAAAAATAACTCATGTTCTCAGGAACATTAGTCATCTAGAAGCAACCTGATTAGTGATACCTGGAAAATTCACATACCGTTCACTAAAATTGGGTTCTTGGGATACTTTTATCAAGATTTGACATGGGCTGGATCCTTCATTGCTGGGGTACCGGGTGCAGTGTGAGTGCAAAGCAGGGCTGCCCTGGGTTTCCTTTGCTGATAAAGGATATCTCAGGCAGTGGGGTTCACAGAGAGTTCCTCGGTGGAGTCTTTCAGCCTCCCCAGCCTCTCCATGTCTCCCCAAGGCGTTTCCACCAGCTGCTTCACTGGTCTTGCTGCGTCCACTCTCACCCCGTAACCCAGGCTCTACACAGCAGCCAGATTGATCTTTGAAAAATGGAAGCCACCTCATGTTATTTTGCCTCCTGTTCTTAGAATTACTAACAAGGACCTGCAGGTCCCGCCCCTGCCGTCTGGCCCCCTCTCACCTTCCCTTGATACAAAGCAGCCTCTCAGGCCTTCTTTATGTTCTCGAATAGGGCTGGCAAACTATGACCTGCCAGTGAAATCCAGCCCGCTGCCTGCTTTTGTAAATAGAGCTTCATTGGAACACAGCCACTCACGCCTTTGTGTTTACATATTATCTATAAGCAAGACAGTGGCAGAGTTGAGTAGTTACACATTGACGAGCTGGCTTTTTAAGAAAGACTTACACACCACTGTTCTGAAACCACAACAAGCTTCTCCCCATCTAGGGGCCGTTACACTTGCATTACCCATACCCACTGCCTGGCTGGCTCCTGTGGATTATTCGGGTTTTAGCTTTTCGAACTCTTGGCCACCCACCCACATCCCTATCCCAGTCTCTTTCCCTCGCCTCATCACTACCTACAATTACATGCTTACTTACTACAGATGGTCCCTCCCCAAGAGCAGAATCTCATCTGCTTGTTCTATCCTATGTGCAGGGACCTAGCACAGTGTGTGGCTCGTGGTAGGTGCTGAATGAACGTTTGTTAAATGAGTCCATGCATTCAGCTACACAGGGGTCTGCACCTGTGCCAGCCACTGCTGCTTCCCTGGGGGGCAGCCAGCCACTAGAGATCTTAGTCACACACTTGCTCCTGGTCCACCGTGAGCGAACGAGCGGGGAGAGCATGAGGTGCCTGTGCAGGGGGTGTGTGGAGTGTATATGGACTGAGCTGAGAGAGAGTAGTTGGCAGGAAGCACGCCCGTGTCAGCAGCAGCTTATATTTATTATATGCCTGCTGGGCTGGAGAGCTGCCCAGGCAGCTCCCTGCAACACCTTGTGTGTTTATATAGCACATGGGACACTGGTGCGATTCAGAAGGTTGGACGTTGGTGCGATTCAACCCAGCAAGTACTTACGAGCATCCTCGATGTCCAGAGCATTAGGCTAGGCCAAAGTGGTAGTGCTTAAGACCACAGACCCTTGGGTCAGATGTCCTGAGTTCAGGTCCACCTCCATCATCTACCAGCTGTGTAATTTGGGGCAAGATGCTTAACGTCTCTGAGCCTCAGTTTCTTATCAGTAAGCTGAGGATAATAGAACCAACTCCATAGACCTTCTGAAGATGGAAGGAGGTGATGCAGAGGAAGCACTTAGCAAAGGGCCCACTGCTTAGCATGTGCTCACCGTGAGCGTCACCATTCTTATCCTCAAGGATCACACTCTCTGGCTGGATAGAGGCATCATGTAGTGGAAAAGGGCTTGGTCTCTGGGATCAAACAAGCTGGATTCAAATTCTGGCTGTACCGTTGGGACCCTGAATAAATTAATTTACCTCTCTGAGCCTTAATTTTCTCATCTGTAAAATAGGGATAATAATAGTACAAGCTAGGATCCTTAGGTCCAAATGAGTCAGTAAATATTTAACTCTCTGAGTCCATGGCTGTTTCCCAGGCACCATTTGTAGCGTGTTCGCTTCTATCGTTGTAATTCACCAGAGGGGAGTCAGGGAAGGATGTTGAGTGATAGAATACAAAATTAAATGCACTAAAAAACTAGTTAGGGAAACAAAGTTAACACATTTGAACAGCATTAAAAGGACCTATGAGCATTCCGGGAGCCAGGGCAAGGGGAGGGAGCAGGTAGATGGCGTTCCATGATGATATTTATGGAGGAGGTAGGGCTTCAGCTAAGTGTGAGGAAGGGAAACAAAAGACAACAGAAAGCCAGAGGCATCTGGGGCTGCCTCTGTCCTCCATTAGTTAATTCTTATTATCACCCTCATTACAGAGGCATTTTGGCACAGAAGAGTTATAACTTAACTTTCTGTGAATGAGTTAAAATGCAGATCCCTGAGCCCCACTCCTAGAGATTCTGCTGTAACTGATGTGTGCTGGGGCCTAGGAATCTGCAGTTTTAATAAGCATCCAGGTGGTTCTGTTGCACCTGGTCTGGTACCATCCCTTACTAAAGCCTGACTTGCTGACTTCTCTGAGTCAGCAATCTGACCCAAAGGCTGCACTGTCCCCTGCCGTCCCCCATGACATATCTCTTGTTCTCTAGTTTGGAGGGCCTCCTTTGTCCCCTCTGATTCTCCCCTTATTCTGCAAATTCCATTTCTAATGTTTGCAGACGTTACCACCTCTGCACCTGAGCTGTGTTTGAACAGCTGGCCAGGAAGGGAGAAAGTCTGAAAGAGATGGACTCGGTGCATCTGGTAGAACAACAACTCAACTAGGAGCTTTGCTGTCAAATGGGGGCGGAGGGTTTGTCTTTTTTTTTGTTTTTCATTTTGTGTGTTTGGTTGGTTTCTTCTTTCTAGGTCTTTTGTTTTGGGGAGTGAGTTTGATTTGTTTGGTTTTGGTTCTGAACATTTGAGATTTCCCCAAGTTTAGGTGGTTGTTGAGACCAGATCCTTACTTGGTTTTTACCAGGAGAGTCCTGCTGACCATTCTGAATGACCGATCAGATGACACAGGGTCTCCTACTGACTCACCTGTACTGAGCATTTACTGTGCTTTCTCCGTGTTGGTTCCTGAACCCTCACAAGAACCCGCTGAGGCGGGGGGAGAGTTTTATTATCACTTGTTAGGTTGAAGAAACTGAAGTGATCTTGGCAGTATCAGCTGGATGGATGGGCAGAAGGCAGGGGTGTTTGGGTGCTAGCATTTTAGCGGTGGGCTGGAAGATCTTGGTCATTGGAGAGACCAGGTTGCTTTTAAGTTGTGTTGTGTTCTTTCTTCCATGGCACTTCTCCCCCAGACTCCTCCTTGTGTGGTGTCATGAATCCAAAGTACCCTCGCTACTTGGGTTTATTCCTGAAACCTAGAGATATGAAATCAGGCAAACATGTTGGAGGCCACCTCATAGATGTTTGACCTTGTCTTTTCCTAAAGAAGCCTTCAAGATCTAGCCAAGGTTGACATTGATCTTCTGTGAGCCTCAGTGTGTGTCCTTCTGTTGCTTCTGTATTTACTTCCTTTGGTCTCTCTTCTTTCTTATTTCCCTACAAACTGAAACTAGAGTTTTATAGTAGTGTTGGGGGCGGAAATGCTTTTCTAAAACAAGCTCAGGAAGTTACTTAATTGGCCTAGGAAGGGAATAGAGGAAAATTCATTCTCTCCAAACAATCTCGGAGGATTGGAGTTTTCCTAAAACAGTAAGAACAAATGTCCTGCCTCGCCCAAGAGTGATTTGTATATTCCCAGTTCAAAAAACATGAACAACCCTCCTCTCCAAGTCCAGGATTCCTTCTCTCTTCCTTCCTGGTGTTGGCTGCTTTGCAGACTCAGCTGGATTGTATATAATTTTTACAGTATCACAGTGGTTTCCATGGAGATGGCTTGTGACATCACAGAGCATTGGGTATATATTCTTTGGATATGGAAAAATCAAAAGGGTAGAAATTTTTAAAATTGCAATAGAGAGAGGGAGAAGACAGCTTTCAGACTCGTATATAGGAAGAAGGAAAACTCCAGAGAACAGGAAAGAAAACTAAAGGAGGGTATGGTTGGAACCACGAGAGGGCTATTTGAAGACTATAAAATACAAAACAAAACAAAACAAAAATGCAGAGGGAATTTGCAAGGAAATTAGAAGCAGAGGGTATGGATTCGGAGGGAAGTAAAATGCATGATTAGGAGCTACATTTTTTTTTTTTAATAAATTTATTTATTTATTTATTTTTGGCTGTGTTGGGTCTTCGTTGCGGTGCACGGACTTCTCATTGTGGTGGCTTCTCTTGTTGCCGAGCACTGGCTTTAGGCGCACGGGCTTCAGTAGTTGTGGCACACGGGCTTCAGTAGTTGTGGCTCGCAGGCTCTAGAGCGCAGGCTCAGTAGTTGTGGCGCACGGGCTTAGTTGCTCCGCGGCATGTGGGATCTTCCCGGACCAGGGCTCGAACCCGTGTCCCCTGCATTGGCAGACGGATTCTTAACCACTGTGCCACCAGGGGAGTCCAGGAGCTACATATCTTTAAGGACTAGTTCTTAGCAGTCCTCCATAGGTACTTTATCTGGTACATAGTCAACACTGGGTAGGTAAATGAGTATAGGGCTGGATGGATGGATACCTAGGTAAATAAATATATAGGTGGGATATCATAACTGTGACCTCTAAACTAAAATGCAGAAATCTGTTACTTCTTTACAGTTTAAACCAGGAACTTCAGAAAGTCCGTGAAACTCCTAAAATTGTATGCAGAATTTTGAATGCCTGTGTCTCTTCCCCTTTTAATTATGGAGAACGTTCAGAATGACCTTCACCAGGTCCCCCAGTGGGTTGAGAAACTCTGGTTTAAACAAATCCGAGAATGATGTAACTTAACGGGCGACTGCACCCAATCTCTAAACTTCCTTCACACGCACACAGTACGCACCCACCTCCTACCCTATCTGTAACGTCATTTCTTGTCGCTCTCTCCCCGCTTCCTGTACAGTGCATCCATCTCAGGAGCCCGGCTGGTTGGAGGGGACTCTGAATGGAAAGACGGGCCTCATCCCCGAGAACTACGTGGAGTTCCTCTAACCATGGGCCCTGGCAGAACTGCTGAGCTTTTCATGGTGTCCATGACAACTGCTGATTCCAGTGTTGTGGGCCATTGCTCTTCGCCGCTGAGAAGTGCAGGGTGACTGACTCTGCTGCTACCTGTCAACACGAATGTTTCTGTGAACTCTGGTGTCACCCATCCCCATGATCATCTCAGCTGACGTGCGGTGATACTGCAAGAAACAGAAGTAAATCAGCGGAGGAGGCCGTTTGATTTTGATAACAAGAAAGGCTTACAAAGCCATTTCTCTCATTTAGCACCCTACGTGGGGTGAGCTCATTTTGTTTCAGTAGTCATCCAAACCCCAACCTTTTGAAAAAGGAAGTAAGTGAGATATAAGCAGTCCCCAGGAGCTTGCAGTATAGCTGGCTCTGACAGGGCTGGGCAGTGGCCTGAGACCCAGTCTGGATCCACAGCTATTGTTTACAGTAGACACTCTCTCTACCCCACCTCTAAATACTTGAGACCTGCCGTGCTATAGGCGGCTGGGTCTGTTTGTTTGCATGCAGGATAGAGAAGGGTTATGGCGCTGTTTACATAAGATCCAATCTCTCACCATCTCTCAAGCAGCCACTGGCCCAGCACCAGCAGAATTCTGTCCAGTCCTCTCATGCAGGGGAGCACACACACCCCCACGGCCCCCCTCCCAAGCTAGGAACTTCTCTGCCACCGAGGGCTGCCATTGCCTCGTAACCACGGCAACCCAACCTACTCTAAAACCAAACCAGAAAATAACACACTCTTTGCATGACGTGTTTTTTTCTCCCTGCTTTTTGGCTGTTTTTGGAATGGTTTTCCAACGACCTGAAGGCGAAGATCAAGGTCTACTTGGGGGCAGATAGAATAGCAGCTGGGAACTGCTCCCTTTCTGATGAATTTCAGCAGCACCAGGATATATTTGGAACAAACTCTAGTAACCTCTTGAGATTAAATTACATACAGGCTTAATATTTCTGTTCTTCCATGCAACTAGTGTCTGCTTTCTAGAGGGCAACATGCTGCCTCCCAAAGGGGAATACCCTCCCAATGACTCATTCCCTCCCATTCACCTGTCCCTTCCCCTGTCCTTGCCTGCCTGTAGCCCTTCACTGACTAGCCCCCTGGCAGTGCCCTGGGCTGCTCAGCACTGGTGCCCTGGCGGTTTTCAGGCATGATTCCTGGACTAACCCCATGGCCTCTAGTTTAAAAGGACATACATGTTCACTGCCAGTCAGAAAAAGGGAATTGTTTCTCAGGCTTTTGAGGCATGAGACTAATATCATAAGCCATTGTGATTTAGGAGGATGCCAGAAGGTTGGGGCATGGAAGGTGGGATGGGTACCTTCTGAGAAAGAGAATTTGCTGGTCCAGAAGGGGCTGGGTCATGTGGAAGACCGCCTTGGGTAGGGAGGTTTGGCCTGGACATTTCAAATTCACTTGGCTTCCAAAGAAGAGAGTCCCAGTATTTCCACACTTGAATGTCCTTGCAAGAGTGATTCTGGGCAGACAAACTCCGAAGTGAGGGACTGTCAAGCTCTCCAGGACAGGAGCCCCTCGGGATGGTGGCATCGTTCCAGAGTATGTCCTGCTTCTGGAATTCCTCTTGAGGGAACTTTAAAGAGGAAAAGAAAAACTTGAATTGTGTTGAATTACTGTATCTTTTACATTTTTTTTGAAAAGATAAACATGTAAATAGAGTGATTTGAAATACTATATGGCAAAGTTTTATATTTGATATTCTATAAGTTAGTTGCTTCACACATTTAAGCTTTGATTGCTGAACAGGTGTGTATACGAGGGAGAGAGGGGACACAAGGTCGAAGAGAGTTAAGATCATCCCTTCTCTGGCCTTGAGGAAGGAGAAGATATTTCCACACACTCTGCTGGCTCTTGTTGGTGGGCATGACACATTAATGGTGTTCAGTCTTCTTTATCCAGATGTGGTTTTTTGAGCATTTCTTGGGCTTTGGATTTGGAGATGGAAGGAGCATGTTCAGGCAATGAACTTTTCCGAGAACTCGTATCCAGTAGTAAGATGAAGCTCAGGATTTAAACAGGTGAGGCCAGGGGTTAGATTTTTTTTTTTTTTTTCTTTTCATTTTTCTTCTCAGGTGTATTTCTTGGTACCCCAAGGTACCAGGACAGAAGGTGGGATAATTGCACGCTCCTTGTATCTTACTCTTCTGCGCATCTTCTAAGGCTTCATAAACGAGTCCAAGCTAGTTTGCAAGTGTGTGTGTCTAAGTTCCAAGAAAAACTGGCTTCTTAGGATCTTTAGTTCTTGACATGCTGCTTCTTCCCCTTTCCCTAAACATGTTTATTCATCTCAGATTCCCTATAGCTCCAAAATAAGACAAAGAAAAACCCCCAAAGAGGGGTGGAGATTGTGCTGTTATAGCTTTCTAGATGACTTTAAAGTTAATAGGAGTCTGTCATTGTGATTCATTCCATCAGCTCAAGGATGACACAGCTATTACCCAGGAGCTCACCCAGCAGTGAGCGAGACACCACCACTGAATCAGGAAACAAGAATTAAGACTGGAGAAGACCAAGATAGGACTCAGGAAAGCTATCATTGAAAACCCGAGAAGAAAGGGCACATATGAGCAGGCTATACCCACTCCCTGTGGACTTTGAACAGCCTGGGGACCTGTTCAAAGGGGCTAGAGGGACAAGCACACTCTATACCACTGTGCTTTCCAAATAGAAAGAGTGCAACATAATGCTTTTAACACATTGGACGTTTTAAATCACCACCTGCCCCATTGGAACCTTAACTAGAGCTAATGTGGGGACGGCCAGAAGTCCCAGGCCCTGGCTTTGGGAGTTCCTCCGAAGCTTACCTGCCAACACTTGGCCCCAGCTTGACCACTTGGAAGCATGTGCCGCCCTCCCCATTTGGCTCTGATCCAAAGCCGAGGGAAATGGAGCTACTACCAATGGGAATTTTAGGTAGACCCCTTCCCAGCTTCTCTGGGCCGTGCTGGGCCCTGACAGATGGCTACTCTGCTTCCCTTTCCCTGGCCAGGCTCCCCTCCTCCCCATCATCTACAGAACTGGAGACACTGTTCAGAATATGAGCCGACAAATAAGAAGGAACTTGAAGGCTGAAAATGGGTTTTACCCTCCACTATCTTTACTCCCCACCTCTAACTCTGTCTTCTGGAATAGGGACTCTTAGGGCAGATTAGGAGAGTGAACTGGGTATCAGAGTGGAGTACTATTGACCAAAATCCCTGAACTTTCCCAGGAGCCTCGTGTTGCTTTTGGAAGGCCCTGGGATCAGGTAGGCAGACATAGCCTGAGTCTTTTTGGGGCATCAAGATCAGTCTCTCACACCTCCTCCAGGTACTCAACAGAGTTCTGTAGTTACAGAATGCCATGCCTTGAGAAGACAACTAGTTTCACATTCTTCCCCCACCCCCCAGGCAAGTAAAGTCCTGACTTGCTCAAGACTGATGATATTCTCTTCTGTTTTCAAATCTGAACATAGAGGGATGGACCCTGTATAGCACTGCCGGCCTTTGTATCCTAGGATTGGAGCCAGTTTTTAGTTTAGTGTTTTAGTATTTCTACAGCCAATGTGTGTTTTCTTCTGTCACACCAAACTGGGGTTTGTTTGTTTGTTTTTTCAACATAATTCCAGTTCATGTCCTCTTGCTGAGTGCTTTTTGGATAGAAAGGCAAAGAGAAAGAGAATAAATGAACAATCAGGTATTGGCCAATCGACATTAGCAACACAGAGTCATGCTAGTGACAGGGTGATTTCACTGTTTGCCAGGACTCTGCAGTTATGTGTGCCATACCTGTAGCTCAAAGGGAAGTCCTTCTACCATCAGAGTTTGTGTCTCTTGAAAACAGCAACCCTTGTCACGCCAAAAGCTCTGTCTTGACTGTATAGACTCTAAAAACATCCATGATTTGTGGAGTAGGGAGACAGAAATAATCGACTGAACATAACATTATCAACTACTCATGACTGTCTTTTGGCACCTTTCATCCTCTGGCTTCTGTTTCTAAAAGAAGCAAGTCTGAACCCCCCAGTTTTATAGACCCAGGACTCCCAGGTACAACAGTGGCCATCATGGCACAGTTCGCCCTAGCATCAAATGTTTTATGAGCAACCGTGTTACCCAAGTAGGTAGCCAGCCCTGAAGAAACTAAACAGCCACTTAGCTACCTGACTTTAAAAGGAATGTCCTGGGTATACTGTCTAGGGAGTTAATCTGTCATGACTGGCAAACTTGACAGTAATCATTTACCTAGACAGCCCTGCCCCACATCTAAGTCAACTGGGTGTCCTCTCACACACCCTGTGCCGGCGTTTAAAAAATGTATCTTATCATGCTCAAATGTGTTTGGCAGCCAGGCTGGTGTGCTGGGTGCTGAACCACTTTTCTTTAAATGTAGCCTCCAAATGACAACAGCCATAGAATAATGGACCTTGCACAAACCTACAGCATGCCTGAGACCAGACTCCACCAAGTCATAATTAGCTTGTTTCCTTTCACCGCCTACAGTACTTGTCTAACTAAAGGGCTTCCCAAAGCACAGGGAGAGGCCATACAGAGAATTCAGACGTCATTCAGAGCCAGCCCTGGCTAAAATGTGATCTCCTAATGGAAGCACTTGTATTCTTAGGAGAAAAAGAATTGGGTATAAAGTAATGCTAAGAGCAGAAAGAGAAAGGCAAACCATACTGAAGAACTTTGGATTTTTTTAAAGAGGGATAAATATAGTTCTTAATAGGGGGGAAAATCTATCACATAAAAAGCTCACAGCTAATTTTTTTACAGAAGTTTTACAGGACGCTACAAGATGAAAACATTTTTCAAGGCAGAATGCCTTAGAGAGCAAAGGCTTAGCACAGTCCTGGACCCGTGTAAGTATAGGAATGACTATTAACATCAAAATTCTATTTAGTGTAGTCAGTGAGAACCAAGAATAGTGATAAAGTGTCAGAATTACCTGGAGAGGCCAAGACATTTGACATCAATCATTTCTACGTCAACCATTTCTACAAAATTGTCCAAACAGACCCTACACGCCGCTTCCTTGGGTATCCAGATGCCAGGGTCAACCTTGAACCTGTGAAAAGAGGTTCATCTGATGATTCTTAAGTGTATACGTATTAGTATGTGTTTGTGTATGTATGTGTACAGCTCACATTTACATATGTAAAGATACAGACTGTCTTCTAGAAACCCACATGAGCTGGCAGTTGCTGAGCCTTGACAGCCTTTAAGATTTGAAGTTTGAGAATCAGAGAAACAAGAGAGGCTGTTGATTGACTATCAGAATGATCAAAGATGTAACTTAAGTGCCATTTGAAAACTTTGTTCATATTTATCAGATGATTACTGTCTATAGCTATATTCCTTATTAACTTATTAAGAGTCATGTTGAAAAAAAGATCAAACTCATAAACAATTAGTGGTTCATAGTAGGCTAGTCTTCACAAGCACTCTAAAAGACATTTTGTCCATGTTTTGGAGAAGAAAATATTTGCATGTTTAATTCACAACTTAGGCTACCTTTGAGTATATTATAAAATGCTGTGTGATATACTATCAATAAAGTACTTAAAAATGGCACTTTAATGTTTTTTTTTGAAAAACATAAATGCACTGTTTTAAACTTCGATTCAGTATTGAATATCAACTGGTGTGTAGAATCCTATTTAGTAATTAAGAAGTAACTTGTGACTAGAATAGAACTTTTTCCCTGTTATTCATAAAACAGTTTTGCCATGTTCAGGCTTGAAAAGAAAAAAAATGTGCTTTTGTGTCACTAAGCATATCTGTAAAGAAAATACAGTTTCTGTTGGGTGGCCTCTGAAACTTGGCTTTCTTACTTTTGGTTGGTTTATGTGACAGTCCCTGTGAAACTAGTGGAAGTATGATTTTTGAATTAAATGACTTTTCCATTTGGTGGTATGTTTGTTTCTTGAGTTTCTGATGAAGTTTTGACATGATGCGTATTTTAATATTTTTTTCAAATAAGCAAAGACCATGATCAAAGATCACAAGTCTGGGCTCCTGAGGTCACTGGTGACAACCACAGTGCTGATTTCTGATGTGCTCTGGGGAGCTCTGGTTTCCTTTAGGGAGAGGTCAACTGCTCGTGACCTTGAGGAGAAGCGGTCATGCATGTTAAACAGTTAAGCCCCAAAGAGTCACATTCCAATGAATGTTTCTGACTTTATCTCCTACGATACATATTTTATTCTTCCTAAATTTGATTGTCAAATCAACCATTTTCTGGAACTTCATTAACACAGGATGGAATAATCAAAGAGCCAAAATACAGACAGTCCCACCACACAGCTGGGCGTGTCCCCCAGGGTTGTAAATCAGTCACTTGTAACATGCTGTCCCAGGCCAGCTCATGTTATTGAGTTGTCTCATTCATCATATCCCCTCCAGGTACATCCTGAGTTGCAGCCTGGGACCCAGGTTTACAATTCACTCCCAGCTTCTGCTGTGAGAACAGAGGAGCCAGAAGGAGAGGGCAGAGGAGCCTGGACTCTGGGGATGGAGGGCAAAGCTTCTGGCTCCAGAAGCTTGCCCTGGGCAAGCAGAAGGCGAGTGAGTATCCCCTGGTGCCTCGTTCTGAGGGGTGACTAATTGAATATGTGGGTCACATGTGAACTGTTTATACTGTCCTCGTTTGCCACTTAATAAGGGCTGGTTTACCCCTGTGAACAGCACGGATTCACAGCACCTCTGCCTTCACCGAGCTTACACCCTGTGCTGGAAAATTGTCCCAGCATCTGAAGCGTCACAGGTGTGTGGGGTCATACGGTACCTAGGTGAGACCTTCTGAGTGGCACACGTGTGTAACTGATGCCCATCGTGTGGAGAATGAAATGTATGTATGGATTTGTATCTTATCTATGTCCTTGCCCTTTCCACCAGACTCCCCATCACTCCCCCATCACTTCTACTCTTACGGTTTTTCTAATGGGAAAGGTTTTCATTCTCTTGTTGCTTTTAGCAGCCAGAGCAGAGCTCAAATTGTGTCACATCATGTGCTTGGTTTGGTGTTTTTCGCTTATTAGCTCCGGCCGCATGATTGGTCCTAAGAGCACCTTGGTTAGACATGGACTTGATTGACACTTGAAATCATGTAAATGAAAGATTTTCTCAGACCTCAAACACATTTGCTCTTTTGGGAATTAAATCAGGGTTTTCATTCCTTCTTTTCTCAATTATTTCTCAACCTCTCCTCGGATACCACACGTCTCTCTTACCCAGATGTGACAGTGTCTTTGGCTCGCCCTGCTTTTAATAGCACTACGCTAAGCTGCAGCTAATTAACTGTGCTGGGCTAGTCAGGATTGCCTGAGTTCAGCCTGCACAGCAGCCAAGGGAGCCTCTAACCAACGTGGTTCCTGCTCGGGGTGGGTGAGGGTCAGCGCATGGGAGAGCCTGCAGCCATACCCAGCCAGGCTGCATCCTTCACAACCACCACCCTGTGTTACCCGGTTACCTGGCTGGTGTCAGCCAGGGGGGACCAAAGCAGGATGGTTTTCGGCTGAAATGATCAAAGCCTTGACTCACTCTATCCCACAGCACTTGGCAACAACTGTCACACTGTGTATTGTGACATTGACCCCAGGAGGCCTGCCGCAGGCTCTGTTTGCTAAAACCCTGGTAGCCGACATGCATTCCCAAGACCAACCGGCAAATTTAGTCAAGACTTGAATTCATACGTCCTTTCTCTAGGCACCAAACCACATTCGGTGACCTCTTGGTCTTGTGTGTACCCTAAAACTAAAAGGTTCCTCTTGACACAGTGGCTGTATGTCCTTTTTGCGTTTGGGGGCGTGGATTATTGGAAAGACTTTTTTTTTCAATTATTAAATGTTTTCCTGCCTTTTCTGAACCTTTATCTGTGAAAGAGATGTGGGAGATTAATGCTTGCTTGCCTGTGTTAGATGGAGGAATGATAGTGAAGGGGAACCATCTTTCTTTTTCCACCTTTTCTCCTGATCACACCATTTTGCCCTTTCACAGTACTTTCTACCTATAATTAACTCATTATTTGTCATCAAATGTTTGACATTTTATGTCGCCCTCTTAATACCTCCATCAGAACAGGGCCTGGCATGTGACAGGGGCCAGATGGCCCCTGGGGGGCTGACCATGTGACAGGAGGTGGGACAGCACTGCTCTGGACTCCAGTCCCTCCTTCCTGTCTTCCTCTACACTTCCGGTTGAAAGAAAGAAATCGGATCATTAGACGTGGGTGCTTGAACACACGGTGACGACGTTGTGGTCCTCCTTGACAAGCTACTCTATTCACTCGCGTCCCGGGATTCAGGCTTGTGGGAGAGACTTCCCAGCCTCCGTTCAGGCACACACAGCCACATTCTTTCCCAGCCTCCTCGCTAGCACTTGGCGCAAGAAACCATCTGGATGGCCAGCTGACCAAGAGCCCAGACCCTTCTCTGTCATCTAAATTACTTATGGGTGGTTTTATGAACTTCAAACCAGGCTGGAGACCTGCCTTCAAGCAAACCCACATCAGAATCACCCACAAAATAAGAAGTATTCCTTTTTCAAGACCCTTAAAGGAAATTCCACACTGTCCCATGGGAACTTGGTCTGGCATCTAACACTCTCACCAAGGGAATTCTTTGTGTCTAACTGAAGTTTCCCAGGATGCAGCTTCTGTCCATTTCCTTTCTGTTTTTCCTTAAGAGTGGAGCCATCATCGTTTTAGAGCAGTCACCCTCTGTTTTCATGCTTCCATTCAGCAAACACTTCGTGATGACCTCTTGTGTGCCAGGAGCTGTTTAAACCGGGAAGTATAAGACATGATTTCTGTCCCCAGGGAACTCACAGTTGGCCTCGGTGATGGCAGGTCTACAAGAACCAGAGTTTGCCATGTGCAATTTGCTACACTTTCTGTGTGTGGTGGGTAGTTCCGGGCTCCAGGGAAGATTGATCCTTTCTCTTTGGGAGGCAAGTACCAGAGAAAGCTTCACAAAGAAGTGACACTGGAGATCTTGAAAGATGGAGAGAAAGCACAAGGACAGCAAGGACTGAGGCATGAAGGGGAAAGAGAGAAAGAGAAAGAAAGAGAGGTGAGTTCACTATGATTGGAACATGAGGAGATAAGGTCTTTCTGAGAATTGTACCCCTACTCCCTTAGCCTTTAGCCTTCTGTCTTCTCTCAATAAATGACAATATCAGCTAACATTTATCACTATCTTACTAGGTACCAGACACTACTATACATGCCTTAACTCACTGAATCCTCAAAACATGTGAAGGAAATACTATAATTTCATAGATGAGGAAACTGAGGATCAGGGAGGTCACACAAGCTAAGAAGTGGTGAAACTGAAATTCCAACATAGGTCTATCTGCTTCTAGAGCCCATATGCTCTTACATTTTTTTAAAATTTTTCTTTATAGATATACACACGTGATTTTACATAAATGTGTAAACTTTTTTAATTGGGTGGAAGTTTTTCCTTCCATTTTTGACTTGGTTCTTCGATCACCCACATCAGCCTCCTCCCTCCTTGGAACTATATCAACCACCTCCTTACGGCCTTTGCAGTAGTGAGCCCTTCAGAAATTACAATTTCTGACAAACAGCTTGGTTTTACAGTGGCTGGAATAAGAGCAGGCAGTTTTTTGATTAAAAACTTTCTTTTCTCCAAGGAGCCCTTTGCTCCCTCATCTTGGGAGAAAAGCTCCCCGCTCCTGGAGCTCTGTGCAGACACTCCTGGTTCCCTGGGCAGCCCCAGGGACTCCAGCTGCAATCTTTGGCCAGTCCCAGCATCCTTGAGGACACAGCAAGGAGGCAGTCCCTGCAGAGGGCTCAGCCATGTTTTTCTGGCTAGCGATATATAATGTGCAAATTTTAAAAAATTTAACAATTTGAAAACGGTCCCTTTCCCCACCCCAATCCAGCTGCCGACGACAGACCTTCAGGCTGTTATGGGACTGCCAGAGAAATCCCACAAGCATGTGTCTTCTTGTGGGAGAGCCAGTGTTTCTAGCGTGATCTATTAATGCTCCAAAATAGAGAATTTTGGCATTTTAACCCCCCTCTTGAGCTTCATGAGATCTTAAAAATTCAGAGCTTGCGGAAAGGGCATGAGAACTCAAAGCAGACGGTGGGTGGGTGCTTTTAGGACACAGAAAACATCTGACTTCCACTAGGGTCTGCTTATAGAGTGAGGATCTCACCCAGGTCTCCCCCAGGGAGTGGGGCTGAATGTTGCATGTCAAGATGACAGTGACCTAGTCAGTTTCATTTATGGAGCACGTCCATTATACTAATGGCCTTACGTGCATCATCTCATTTAATCCGCAGATCAAGCCTATGAAATAGGTACTGTTGGTACCCTATCCTGCAGAGGAGGAAGCCAAATATTAGGTTGGGTAACCTGTTCAAAGTCACTGAGCTAATGAGTAACAGAGCAGAAATTCAACCCCAGCGGGCAGATGCTCTTAACTCCCACACTGTCCCAACTCTGGGGAAGGTTTCAGGAGCTCCAGCCCTCAGATGTCCTTCACTTCCCTCACCCTTTGTTGGGAGGAGGGAATCCTTGTTGTTTTTGCCTGTTTGGCAGCCAGTACCCCTTCTTCTGCTAACAGCACCTCAGTTTTTCTTTGGGGAGCCCCACCCTCAGGTTCCATGGGGTTGGGTGGGCTCGCATCCATCCTTGATTCAGTGGTGAACCTGTGACCCTGGCTGGGGCTATGAGATCATCACATCCACCCAACCAAAGTGACTGGTTGGTTCAGGACCTAGTGAAATCCACAGTGCCAGGGCTTCGTCCTGGGGCAAGGTATCCAGGTCACAGCAGGGGAATTTGTCATATCAGGGCAGCATGGTAAGTGCCGTCCCCTCCCCCCCATCCTCAAATGACTTCTTAGCATGAACTCTGTCTGCTACTTCTCTTTATTTGAGAGACCTCATACTTTATGTTGAGTATTTATTTGTTGAGATTTTAGTAGTGCACCTCTTAGAAAAGTTGCTTCAGAAAGCAAGCAGAAGATCTGAAATATTCATTGCGATATAAAATGGGCAAACACTGCTCTAGTTTGATCACTCCTGGAATGAGTTCAGCAAAAGAGGAGCCTTGATGCCTGAACTCAGCAAGCACAGCTTTTTTTTAAAAAAATAATTCTGACATTTGTTCTCCATTCTGGACCAGAAGCAGCCATGACTGCTCATAAGAATAGGGAGGAATCGTGTCATTCAGAGCCCTCTGCCCATACACTTCCAACCCCAGTTGATACAAGTCGTTGCTTGACGATTTGGCTCATCCCGGGGGTACATTAGTGTTGAGACATTTCACCCTGGAATTCTCGTCAAGGACCCCCAGTCAGTTGTGATAGAGAATGCCCATAAATCACGCCTAATCATGACATGGAATTGCGTGGCATCAAGTGCTCCTTGGTTAAGAAAGATGTTCACACACCCTGAGGGCTGCACCCAGACCTGTTCAACCATCCCACAAATGTGAGTCTGAGAAACTCCAGTGTCTTGGAGTTCAGACCTTCACCTTCATCTGGGTGGGACTACATACTTGGAGGCCCTGAAAGGGTGCGGGTGTATCTAATCAGACTTGGATAGCCTGCTGCTACTCTTCCCCATGACGTGCTCACAGTTTTCTTGTCTCAAGGACTTTCAGATAAAGGGATTCCACTTCTTACAGGAAAACCTTCACAGGCAAGCAGGGCACTCCTGGCCCACAGAAGATAATGCTCTCACTTAGTATAGCACTTTAAAATTTTCAAGGTTTTTTTTCTCCTCCAAATTTTGACCATGACACACCCCTGATCAAAAAACCTTCAGAAGCTCTCATGGCCTGAAAAAAAGCAGCATGGCACACAGGGTGCTTCTCAGTATGGCCCCAGCATCTTTTCTCCAATGTTCCTTTATGTATCCTATGCCCCAGAGGCCCCCACTCTTCATTATTTTACAACGGTCTGAACCAACATTCATTCATTCATTTATCAATATTTATTGGGACATTTACTCTGTCCACACCCAAGTGCGAGGTGCTGTCTCCCACTTGTGCCCCCCGGGGTTCTCTCAGGCTCAAATGCTCTTCATCTTTTCCACCCCAAGGGGAATAGCTGTTGTTTTTTGCCTGTTTGGCAGCCATTACCCCTTCTTCTGCTAACAGCACCTCAGTTTTTCTCTGGGGAGCCACCCCTCCCTTACTCTCAGGTCCCAGGATTTTGGGTAGACTGACACCAACCTACCCTGGATCCAGTGGTGAACGTGTGACCCTAGCCAGACCTATGAGATCATCAAATCCATCCAGCCAAAGTAATGGGTTGATCCAGGAATGGGCCCAGGACCTAATGAAGTCTGAGAACCAACTTCTGGATTTCTTAGAATGTCATGATGAGAGACTTTCTCTTTCTGGATTTGAAGCTGTGAGGACTGCTGGCGGCCCTCTTGTCTCCTTGTTGGGGAAGTCTGCCTACGAATTGGAAAGCCTCGAAGTGGTGCCAAGAGAGACGATACCAGCACTCGATACCAGCACTCCCTGTTCACAGTAGCCAAGACATGGAGACAACCTAAAGGTCCATGACAGATGAATGGATAAAGATGTGGTACATGTATACAATGGAATACTACTCAGCCATAAAAAAGAATGAAATAATGCCATTTGCAGCAACATGGATGCAACTAGAGATTATCATACTAAGTGGAGTCAGAAAGAGAAAGACAAATACCACATGATATCACTTATATGTGGGATCTGAAATATGACACAAAATGAACCTGTCTATGAAACAGAAACAGACTCACAGGCATAGGGAACAGACTTGTGGTTGCCAAAGGGGAGGGGGGTTGGGAGAGGGATGGAGTGGGAGTTTGGGGTTAGCAGATGTAAGCTATTATATATAGAATGGATAAACAACAAGGTCTTACTGTATAGCACAGGGAACTATATTCAATAGCCTGTGATTAACCATGATGGAAAAGGATACTAAAAACAGAAAGAATGTGTATATATATGTATAACTGAATCGCTTTGCTGTACAGCAGAAATTAGCACAACATTGTAAATCAACTACAATCAAAAAATAAAAATAAAATAAATAAAAAAGAATACCAGCACTCTGTGTCGAGTCCAGATGTACCTGAGCTCTTCTGTTACATAAGCCAATAAACTCTCATTTTGCTCCAAAGTTGGAATTGAATTCTTTCACTTACAACTGAAGTCCTGAGCTCTAGACAAAGCTTCAGAGTGGTTTCTGTGCAGTCCTTTCTCCCCCTTGATTGTCTGATCCTTTCCCAGGAGGAAAGAGCACTGGATTTGGAGTCAGAAAACCTGACATGAAGTCTGGTCCTGCCATTTCCAAACAGCTGGACCTTGAGGTACTCACTTATGTTCTCTGAGTGTCAGTGTCCTCATCTGTAAAATGGACCTAAGAATGCTTCTAAGGTTGTTTCCATTAAATGAAATGACACTTACTAATGTACTTTATAAAATTTGCCATCCTCAAAAATCAATAATATAGTATTACAATATGGATTTCTTCAATACCTTGGAAAAAGTTGGCAGTTTCTAGGTGTTTGTTGCATTGTTTCATATTCATTAGTGTGTCCAGTCTACCAGTCTTGGGAAGCACCTAGGGCTGTGTGGGCTCTGCCCATTGCCCCCGTAAAGGACAGCCCTGCGTATCATGTGTTTCTCCCCACTTTCGTCTCCAGTCATGGCCAAAATGAACACACCTAGGCAGACACCAAAGCCATAACTTGTCAGAATGCAGTGTCCTGTGACTCACATGGCTTGGCTTAAACACATGATGTAGGTCAATTAGATTTTCACTCCTGTAAATTTGATCTCCAAGGGAAGTTGCCCTTAGAAGATGAGAACTCTTGATGTTGATCAGAGTACTTGAGGGGTGATGCATTCCCTCTGCTGCCTGCTTCCTGCAGGAGGGAGGAGATGGGAGCCCTCCCCAGGCTCATTCCCCAAGGGCAGCGAAACTGGCGAATTACCCTTCGCTTGATAACTGCTGTGGGCAAGAGGCAAGGCAGAGGTCAAGTAGCCTAAAGGCTGACTTTGCTGGTATAAAGCCAGCATCATTGTGAGTCCTCAGGAACAACGCTGGGTCAGAGGCCCTAGCATCCGTTTCCACGTTAGTGAGCATCAGGGGTCTCTGGGAAGCTTGCTAAAACTGAAGAATTTTGATTCAATGGGTCTGGGACATGGCCCCAGACTCTGTGTTTGTGTTGTTGTTGTTGTTGTTTTTATAATTTTATTGGAGTATAGCTGGTTTACAATGTTGTGTTAGTTTCAGGTATACGGCAACGTGATTCAGTTACACATATATTCATTCTTTTTCAGATTCTTTTCCCATATAGGTTATTACAGAATATTGGGTAGAGTTTCTTGTGCTATACAGTAGTCCTTGTTGGTTATCTATCTTACATATAGTACTGTGTGTATGTGGATCCCAAGCTCCTAATTTATCCCTTCCCCCCACGTTTCCCCTTTGGTAACCATAAGTTTGTTTTCAAAACCTGTAAGTCTGTTTCTGTTTTGTAAATAAGTTCATTTTTTAACTAGATTCCACATATGAGTGATATCATATGATATTTGTCTTTCTCTGACTTACTTCTCTTAGCATGGTAATCTCTAGGGCCATCCATGTTGCTGCAAATGGCATTATTTCATTCTTTTTTATGACTGATTAATATTCCATTGTATATATGAACCACATCTTCTTTATCCATTCCTCTGTCGATGGACATTTAGGTTCCTCCCACGTCTTGGCTATTGTAAATAATGCTGCAGTGAACATTGGGGTGCATGTATCTTTTCGGATTATGGTTTCCTCCAGATATATGCCCAGGAGTGGGATTGCTGGATCATATGGTAGTTCTATTTTTTGTTTTTTTAAGGAACCTCCATACTGTTCTCCACAGAGGCTGTACCGATTTACATTCCCATTAACAGTGTAGGAGGGTTCCCTTTTCTCCACACCCTCTTGAGCATTTATTGTTTGTAGACGTTTTGATGATGGCCATTCTGACTGGTGTGAGGTGATACCTCATGGTAGTTTTGATTTGCATTTCTCTGATAATTAGTGATGTTGAGCATCTTTTCTTGTGCTTTTTGGCCATCTGTTTGTCTTCTTTGGAGAAATGTCTATTTAGATCTTCTGCCCATTTTTTGATTGGGGTGTTTGTTTTTTTGACATAGAGCTACATGAGCTGTTTATATATTTTGGAGATTAATCCCTTGTCAGTCGCTTTGTTTGCAAATATTTTTTCCTATTCTGTGGGCTTTATGGTTTCCTTTGCTGTGCAAAAGCTTTTAAGTTTAATTAGGTCCCATTTGAAAACAGAGCTGGAAGAATCAGGCTCCCTGACTTCAGACTACACTACAAAGCTACAGTAATCAAAACAGTATAGTACTGGCACAAAAACAGAAATATAGATCAATGGAGCAGGATAGAATGCCCAGAAATAAACCCACTTACCTATGGTCAATTAATCTATGACAAGGGAGGTAAGAATATACAATGAAGAAAAGACAGTCTCTTCAACAAATGGCACTGGGAAAACTCAACAGCTACATGTAAAAGAATGAAATTAGAATATCCTCTAACACCATACACAGAAATAAACTCAAAATTGATCAAAGACCTAAATGTAAGGCTGGACACTATAAAACTCTTAGAGGAGAACATAGGCAGAACACTCTTTGACATAAATCACAGCAAGATCTTTTTCCATCCACCTCCTAGATTAACAGACTCTGTGTTTGTAACGGGTATCTGGGGTGATTGTAAGTCTGGTGGTCCTCAAACCTCATTTTGAGGTCACCTGGGGTCAAAGCTGGACATGATTGATGCTTTAATACATGCATTTCCTTTTCAATTAAATATCAAAAATGTCTGGGTTCTCCTTAGGTAGCTATTAGCAACTCTCCTTGGCCTACAGATTCATGAATGAGAAGTTTCTTCACTGTGCTGTGATTAACACAAGAGTAGTAATGGAAAAGTCCATATTTACATTGACAATAAATCCAAGGGTGACTGTATGATGAACGACCTCACCAAAGTCTTCCTTAAAAACTGGAATGAACACATTCACCTTGAGAGATTAAATTTTTTAGTAACTCAGTTGCCATGAACTTCAAGAGCACCAAAGATTCTGGCAAGATCTAAATCACCACAACTTCCTAGCTTTGGTGCTGATTAGAATCAGGGTAGCTTTTAGCCAAAGCAAAAATAGTTACAAATGCAGGCTATGAGTAAAAAAGCCACAGTTTTACCTCCTCTGTCCTGAGTAGAATTAAATAAGACTAGGTGCTTACGGATCCCATCTGCAAAAGGAAAAACAGCTTAAAGGGACAACGTGGTCTGCTGAAAAACAACATAGGATTTCAAATAGGCCTCCGAATTCTCATCACAGCTGTTGTGACTGATTACCTAACCTCTCTGAGCCTATTTTCCCATCTTAAAATGGGAGGGGAGGGGATAATTCCTATATGGCAGGGACATCAGGAGGATTGGGGGGGAAATTCATATACCTGTATATGTACATATATATCAAGCATTTGGCATCAAAATTTGGAAACTCCACCAATTAAACATTACAAAAGCTAATCTCTCTGAGTTTCCACTTCTTTGTCTGCAAAATAGAGATAATCATAATCCCCACTACATAGAGTTGCTTTGAGAATTATATGAAATATCTTACATAAAGTACCTGGCAGACATTGGGACAATTTGAGTGTCAAAATGAAAGATGGTAGTAAAGAATTATAACAAACTGAACAAAGTAAGAATTCATGAGTCCATGCCAATATAAATAAATAAGGCGTACAAGAAAGCTCCTCCTTACAGATGAGCACCAACTCATGATGGTAGAAGGAATGACTGAATTAAAATGCCACCATTTGGCAACCGTAACAGTATTTGAGTCAGTCGAGAATCATCAATGGATGATTCATCACAGGATATTTGCCTAGTCTCAGAGTATCTCCTCACAAGAGACCCATTGATCACAAGGATAAAAGAGTGACTTTACAGTGGAGAAAACCAGCGGACACTACCTTTTACTAGGACTAATTGACAGCATGTCTCTTCTGTGCGGCATTGAGAAGAACTCATCATGTCTTCAGTGGAATTCCTAAAAAAAGTACATAACCTGAATCTCACCATGAGGAAGACAAACCAAACGGAGGTGTGTTCCTTTCAAAAATGTCAATGTCGTGAAATAGAAGGATTCAGGAATTGTTCCAGATGTCAAGACACATGACAAAGGGAACGCAACACCTAATCGTGGATTTTCTTGGGCTAAAAAGAACATTACAGGGACACTTGGTGACATCTGAGTAAGGTTTATTGATTAGGTAACTAATGTATTGCATCAGTGTTAATATGATTTAGATAATTGCATTGTGGTTTTGAGAGGCAGGATTTGTAGGCAGACTTTTTGGAAATGTACACAAGTACTGAGGGATAAAGGGCATCGGATCTACAACATCTTAAATGGTAAAAGAAAAAAATGATTGATAGATGAAGTAAATATAGCAAATGCTAACATTTGAGGTGTGGGGGGAAAGGGTGTCCAGGAATTCTTCACTATTTTAGCAACATTTTGTAAGTCTGAAATTATGTGGGTTTTTTTTTTTTTTTTAATATCCAGCGCACAAAGTAACTGATAGCTGTTTCTATTGTTAATCAATTAGCAACAATAATGAAACTCTCGGTGTAGTCTAAAGAGTTTAGAAGCCAAGAGGAAAATGAGTACAAAACCAACATGAGGATTTGCTAGAGAGTGCGTTTTGGGTTTGCAGTACAAAATGTGACTCTCCATCTGCCTTCTGTGACTCACTTTGTTTCAGTTCCTCTTGGCAGCTGTGGTCCAAGGATTGGGGTCCCTGTGTGGTCTTACAGGAAATGCAGGTTTTATGAAGTGCATCCTGCATAAGGTGGAGGCCAGTGGGGTTGACTGGTGCTATGTCTCAGGCTCGTATGCCTGGAAGGGACAGCAGTGTACCAAATCCTGGGTCTCCCTTCCAGCCCCAGTGAACTCCATAGAAAGCCATTTCAAGTTAAAAGTTTAGTCCTGGCCCTGTCGCTGTCAATTTGGAGGACATAAATATGTGGCAGTGCTTTTAGCAGCACAGAGTGCCATAAAATACATCAATTACACACATATGCTGGGGAGCCTGTGGCTTTGTGGTTAAGAGGGCACCTCTGGAGTCAGACAGACTGCTTCCAAAACTCAGATACACCACTTATCAGATAGACAATTTGGGGTAGGTCATTAAACCTCTATGCCTCCAATTTTCCTCATCCACAAAATGGGGGTAATAACTTTAATACAGAGCCAAACTCGCAGGGATGGTGTTTAGTAAGTGAGATAATGCAAATGACATAGCTTTTATGCTCATGCATCCTGACACATTTTCATGTGTAAACTAATGTTATTATGATGTTATTCTGAAATTATCTAGAATCAGAGCCATTCCATTAAAATATGCTGGAACTTCTTTCCTTCTCCTTTACCTGCCCTGGCCAGCCCATCTTCTGATAACACCAATCACCAACTGCTTTTAGTGTTGATTTTCTTCTGACTCCAGTTCCTCCTGGGGTCCTGGGAATGGCGGGGGGTGGCGGGGGAGGGGAGAGAACGTCTTCCTCCCTCTTCCTCTCCCATCTCAAGGTTCCAGTTTGCTAGCTGAGCCCTGGGGTTCTGGAGACTTCTGTGATTCTGCAAGAAATTCATCTTGTGTGAGAAGTTTACCTGGAAAACATGTGGCTGAAGATGGAACTTCAGTGCTAGGCCCCCGGAACAGTGGAATATGGTTTCACTTCCACTCTCTGCCAGGCACACGAGCCTGTGCAAATTCTGGTCCCCACACAGAGGTAGAGGAAGAAACCCGCCTCGCTCTTAGGACTGGGAGACTCTACACCCAGGATCTCAGAATAGCACTCCCCCCACCAATCTGTCCACAGTGGCCTTAGCCAAACCCCAGGAATGGAGGCTTAACAGGAATGTGTCATAAGAAAGTTATTCCTCCGGACTCTTCTCTCCCGGGCTCCACACCCATATTTCTGCCTGCTTGCTGGACATCGCTAGATGACCCGCAGGCACCTCAGCCTCGGCATGTCCAGAATGACACCTCGCCCCCCCTTTCTCCTATGCCCTCTGTTTTGGGTGATGTCACAAGCCAAGTTGGAAATCTCAAAATCATCCTCCCCTGAGCTGTTCCTTTAGGAAGGTCCTGTCCATTCCAAATCCCAAACGGCCCAGACCTGATTCTCCCTCTTCATGTCACATGTTGACATTCAGGTCTTTATGATCTCTCTCTCCCTTGGACTATTTCAGCAGCCTCCTACCTAGTGTCCCTTCTACCAGGTCCCACAAGTCTGGTCCACTCTTCACATTAAGGGCAAAGTTACCTCCGGAGTAGGAAATGGGATGATTCTCCCACCATGGTGAAGCATGTGCTGGCTCCCCCAGCGACTCAGGGCTGGAGTGTGGACTCTCGAGTGGGCATGCAAGGCTCAGCCCATCTCTCCAGCTTCATCTTTCCCCAAATCCCCGCCCTCCAGCATACCAGGCTGCTTGCTGGTTCCCTGAATCCTCCTTATTCATTCACTAGTGAGCCTTTGAACGAGGTCTTCCTTCTGTTTGGACTCTCCTTTCTCCTCCATTTTTTAACCTAGAAGATCCCTACTTACCTTTCAAACTCAGCTCAAAAGTCACCTTCTCTGGAAAGGAAGTCTCCTTGTCTCTCCCTCTTCTCTGCTCCCAGAGCATGTTTTCCGTGCCTTTGTTAGTATAACCCGCGAGTCTGCCTTGTCGTTGGTTGTTTCTATGTTTATACTGCATCCTCTTCATGACCAAGGATTCTGCGCTGTTGACTTCTGTACTCCCAGCGCTGACCTTGCCTGTCTTGGGGAAAAGACGTGTATAACGTGCCTAAAGTACCACAGAGCACGACTGTGCCCTAGAAGCGTCGCCCTTTTGCTGTAGCTTTATAATCTTGCCTAAGTACTAGAATGTTGGTTCTTAAGCAAGGTAGAGTTCAAGGCTCCAAATTCACCTTTATCTCAACCTTCTTCCAGGTGAACTTGTATTCTTTCTTTACCTGTCTTCCTAATCTCCTGCCTTCTCAGCAGATCTCTGGGGGGATGTCTCTGGCCATTAAAAAAAAAAAAATGTATCCTGGATTTGCTGGCTGGGGTAATTTACTTTCTATGGGATCAGAGAAAGAGCTGATCTTGTTAAAAGGTTTTAGCTATTATCCCTCAGAGATAGAATAATATGTAAACAGCACAAAATGCTGACATGTGAGGTGTCCACTTGCACACATGGTCATGTTTCCCTATGATATTTAGAAGCAGGGTTAGACTGACCCTGGCATTCACTTAACAGCCTTCGTTCTAATTTCTTCCACCCTGAGTTTTGTTCCAACTTTCTAGTCATTTCTACTTTGGGAGGTGGCCAAGGTCCAGGCAGTACCTGTGGTCACGCCAAGACTCTGCGCCCCTCCACCCCGGGGGCTTGGTCTGCCTCTTGGAGTGCATGCATTCTGGCAGATGCAGTACATGCAGGGGGCAGACCCCATAGTCTGAGGAGATGGGCGCCTCCTGCACGGGATCTCATTTTTCTCCATCTGCACAACCATTTGGGGCCTTGGGCTTTGTGATTCACACAATGACTATCCATCTGCCCATTTACTCCAGAAAGGAAGAAGGATGTCTTCACACACAGTTGGCCCAGATTCAGACATGAGCTGAGTCATCCTGTCACATATTCTGGAGCCACCTGTCTGACCCATACACTGTAGTAGATCTCCATAATAATAAGGCTTGCCATTACATGAAGATGAGTATTACCTTGTGTACTACCCTCTACGCTCCCAAACCAACCTGAAATTCCCAGCCTGGGCCCGTAATGGGATAGGTCAGGGCTGGCCGATGCTCGTAGCTCCCGCCCCTCGGTCCCTCCCTACACCTGGCAGACATGCTAATTGATTGATGAACTCTCCTCCTCTGAGCCCAGTAGGGGCTTCGGCATCTTGTCAAGACGGCACTCCTAGAAACGAACCCTCACAATCGGTCGGGCTTGGCACCAGAGATTAAAGCATATTGATACCTGAAGCTTAGACTGGGAAGACTTGGTTATTTTCTGGGTGCGGAGTGTAGTCTCCTGAAGGCTGCTTTTATTTCCTTGTATATATAATGATTTATTGGGGGTTGGGGTGGGGAGCTTGGAGGAACTCGGAAGGTAATACGTACACACACTGAGTCCAAAATTCAAAAGGTAGAAAAGAAAAGTGAAAATTTTCTTTCCCGCCTCTATTTCCCTCCGTGGAGGCAACCCATATCATTGGGCTTTTTGTGTGTGTTTTTGTCCACACACACACACACACACACACACACACACACACACACACACACACACACACACACAGAGGCTGTATTAGCTTACCAAGGCTGCTGCAGGCTAGAAGTCTAAGAACAAGGTGTTGGTAGGGTAGGTTTCTTCTGAAGTCTGTGAAAGAGAGTATGTCCCATGCCTCTCTACTGGTTTCTGGTGTCTTGCTGGCAATCTTTGACATTCCTTGGCTTGTAGATGCATCACCCCAATCTCTGCCTTTGTGTTCACATGGCGTTCTCACTCTGTGCATGTGTGTCCAAATATCACCTTTTTATAGGGATACCAGTCATATTTAATTAGGGTCCAATCTCATGACCTTATTTTAATTAATTACCTCTGTAAAGACCTTATCTTCCAAGTAAGATCACATTTGGAGGTACTGGGGGTTAGGTCCTCAACGTAAGAATTTGGGGATGACATAATTCAACACATGTAACACGCATTTAGGTATATGCTGATTTTTAAGTCAATGATAGCATGCTCTAAACACTCTTCTGCATCTTGCTTTCTTTAATATTCTCGGGACTATTTCTATATCAATACAGAGAGACCTTCCTTTTTAATGGCTACGTAGGGCTGCATCACATGGGGATGTAGTTATTTATTTATTCAGTATCTCTTAGTGATGGACATTAAGCTCCTTTCAATCTTTTGCTATTACAACAAGTTTTCCCTGAATGTCCTTGAACATGTCCTTTCACACTTTGAATGCAAATGTAGCTGTAATAGAGATTCTTACACAATTCAAAGGGTAAGTGCACTTTGATTTCAATATGCGTGTAAACTGCTCTTAATTGCCCAGAGAAAAGGCAGAGAAGAGGGGTTTATCTGATTAGCTAATTGCCACAATGGATCCCTTTCGGGTTAAAATACAGGACTAGAAAGAGCCCACAGAAGGAGGGAGGAGGACCTTTCTAAAACTGGCACTTGTGAACCCCCAACTGGAAATGACATCCTTAGTCTGTGCCATGGACAGGCACTTCTCTGAGTCTGCAGTAAGACTATCTCCTCCCTCTGAGCCCAGAGACTGGAGCTGAGTCCAGGGACTCCTGCCTGCCTGAGCTTTCAGTCCAGGGCTCTGGGGGGAGGGGTGAGAGGCTTGGGGGACTGGAGGGTGGAGGGTAGAGCCCCAAACACAAAAGAAGATGCTTCAGCTGAAGACCAGGCCTAGTGTGGTCCAATCGCCTTTATTCTTTCTCCCTGGTACCCTTCCTGTTCAGCTGTTGTGGCATGCTAAACCTCCAGTTGCATTTTGGCCAGGAATCCCCATTCCGATGAGGGCTCTAACCTTGCTGAGGGTGTGAGGGCATCTGCAGTCAGTCATCCGACAACGGCATGGCACAGCTTTTGAACGTAACTGCCAGCTGGAAACTTGTAAGCCCTCCCTCAGGTTTTGCTTATATGTGGGAGCCTGACTCATGGAGGTGAACTTGTCCGGGCTCTTTGTAGCCCTCTCCTCACGGAATCACAGGGTTTTTAGTATTGTCAGGTAATCCAGAAGCTTGTCCTTTGTTGTTGGAGAAGCTGAAGCCCAAAGAAGTGACATGGGTGAGACCCACTCAACACCCACCCGCTGGGGCCCAGGCGCAATGCTAAATCCTGGGGTTACAGGCATGATTAAGACAGATTTGACCCCTCCTCTCCTCACAGCCCTGTAGAGAAGACAGCCACGATCAAATGACTTGCATTCGTCAAATGTGCACAAATAAAGAAATGAACAAAAATGAAAGCTGTGAGAGTTGTGAAGGAGACATTCATGGTGCAAGAAGGGTGTGTGGGGTCAGGGACAGCGCCAAGTGGGAGGCAACATTTAAGCTGTGACTCAAAGAAGGCTCCATCTGTGAAGAACAGAGCTGCTGAAAGGGCCTTGTCCCATGGTCATCCTGTCGGGACCAGCAAAGTAGGACAGAAACCATTCCTCTCACGGGCCACTCCAGACTTCAACCATAAAGGAGAAAATTCCCTCTGAAGACAATTGGCTGCTTGCGCTGCAGAAGGCTTCTATAGGGAATTTGCTGGCCCAGGAAGAGTTTGGAAGATTCTTCCAGGATGAATAAAGGATCGTTTGCTGCAGGATGGAGCGCTCATGCCTCCCTTCTGGGAAGGGACTTAGAATACCTTGCCTCTACCTTATTGTTAAAAAAGAAAGCAACCAGGTTTGTGTGGAGGTGGGAGGCCACAGCCAGGCAAAACAGCTGCTAACTCTTCAGGCCCAGCTGATGCTTCCCGCTTGACAGATGAGGGCCTGCTGGCCTCTGCCCCGGGCCAGGGCGGGAACAGCGCTGGAGGGGAGTTTTTCTCTGTGCTCGTCAGCCTGACCTTCCTCGGTCCCTGTTTTGTTTTGTGCCAGCTATAATTACCTAATTTATGTATTTCTGGTAAACATGAGTGTAGCTCGGAGCCATTAAAGACATTAGTACAGGTCTGAGACCCAGGATGTCTGGAGTTGAGCTCGAGCAGGACCGCTGACCAGGTCAATGACCCAGAGAGTGCCCCACGGGCCTCTGTTGCTGGATTGTATGAGTGTGGAGATGTGGGAAAGGAACTTGGCAGGCAGTAATCTGACCTGGTAACTGTCATCCATGAACACTAAAGAGAGAACTTACTTGACTCCCTTTCACTTTAGCACCATGTGAAGCTGGTACGATGGGCTCCGTTTTACAGATGGGAAGACTGAGGCACAGAATGATTCGTCCAAGCTCACAAAGCCTGTAACTGCTGGAGCTGGTGTTTGAACCCAGATCTTCAGACACCGGACCTTGCTTATAAACAGTCGTCTAGGGCCAAATGCCCAACAGAAAATCAATCTAATAACACAGTGCTTTTGTCCTTCTCTACCCCTTCTTTCTCGTCAAGGTACTTGTTTCAGCAGTTCACTGCCCAGCAGGACCAAATTAAGGGCGTAGGCAGAAATGGAGAGAGCAGCCTTTCTGTTTGTTTTACAACTAACCCAGGGTAAGAGTGACTAAAGGGAAAGATGTTTGGGGTGGGGGTGGGGGGATGGGAAATGCAGTGGGGATTTTATTGTTTCCAAAACAGTCATCTAACTTTGATCAGGGAGGGGCGGGTCTAGGGTCTCAATCTTATCCCTCATTGACATATGTGAAACTATAACTGCTGGTGGACCCCTAATCCAGAGATGTCCATAAACTGTTTTAGGGACAGTTTCCTAGCTTTTCATCCACAAAAGCCCTTCTGAGAACTCCTGATCTTAAGATGGTATGTGCCAGTGTGAAGCGGTACAAGGCATTTGGTGAGATCTCTGCTTTTCCAACCCAGATCTTCAGCTGTGTTTGAAACAAAGACGTGGTCCAAGTGCCAGAATCTCTGCCTGGATAAAAATAGACTAGTCTTTTGAGCTGATGGCTGTGGCTGAATCCTTGAGCATGAAAGCAGTAGACTGAAAAAAAACTCCCCACTCATACCCACACCCGGTGGATAGCAGAGGGTACGGGAACAGAAATGCCCCAGGCCCACGGAGGATTTTTATTTTATGTTGCTCATCTGTTTCATGGGTTACTCGAGCACTCTGCTGCCCCTTCTTAACGCTTCTCTGAACCAACGCAAGTCAGACCTTGGCCAAACTTATTCGCTCTCCAAGTCTTAGTTCCTTACTGATAAATGGAGTGATTGAATTAGAGCCTTTCTGAGATCATACGCATTTCAAAATCTATGATTCCTCTTCATTGACTGTACGGGACCAGGGCAGAGATGGGGAGTGGGGATGGGGTGGGAGGGGACAGTGGGAGCAGTGTGCCTGGGGCCACCAATAAGGAGATACATTGTCTATAGAGAATTCAAACAGCTAAGAGCTGGTGTGCTTGTTTACTGAGCTGGCAATTCTAAAGCAGGTCATGATAAAATATTCCTCCCTGCAAGGTGTTCTGTTCATACCACCCTCCTCTTGGTATGCCACTGAATAAGACTTTTTTTTTTTTTTTTTAAGATGAACCGGTTTTCAAGGCAGAAATAGAGACACAGATGTAGAGAACAAACGTATGGACACCAAGGGGGGAAAGCAGGGGGTGGTGGTGGGGGTGGTGGTGGGATGAATTGGGAGACTGGGATTGACATGTATACACTGATGTGTATAAAATAGATAACTAATGTAAAAAAAGATTTTTTTTGATGTGGACCATTTTTAAAGTCTTTATTGAATTTGTTACAATATTGCTTCTGTTTTATGTTTTTGGTTTTTTTTTTTTTTTTTTTGGCCAAGAGTCATGTGGGATCTTAGCTCCCTGACTAGGGATCAAACCCTCACCCCCCATATTGGAAGGTGAACTCTTAACCACTGGACTGCCAGGGAAGTCCCTGAATGAGACTCTCTCGGTTGGTAGTGATAGAAACCAAACTCAGAATGGCTTAAAGAAGAAAGGATTTTGTTGGCCCACACAAGTGAAGAGACCAGGAGATGCAACTGCATTCGGAAATGGTTGTATCCAGATGCTCAATGACGTCATCAGAGAGCTGCCCCCTCCATCTCTTCCCTCAGCTTTATTTCATTTTCAGGCAGGCTTTCTCACATTACCAACATAGCCACCAGTAGCTCCAGGTGGGCATTCTATCAGCTAAAGTACCTCAGAGAGTCCCTCTGTCCCCAAAATTTCAGCAAAACTTCTAGGTTTTACCCTGGACCAACTTGGGTCCCATGACCACCTCTAATCTACTGGGATGGAATATGCTGACTCATCATCTGCCTACTCAAGCTCAGGGGCAAGGTCAGCACATGAACTGAGAATGATAGAGGGTCCTTTCTCCCAAGGAATATGGAGGGAGTGTTACTAGAAGAACGGTAAACAGATGTTCAGCACCAAAGCAGTAACTGTCCATCATATGTTCCTGTCCCCAAAGATGGGCTCATATTATTCCTCTGGAATATCCCCCCTCCCCCACCTACTTCCTTCCCTGTCTTCTTCCCATAGCTGAAGATTCCACCTCCTACTCCAGTGAGGTCTTCCAGCTCACAGTAGCCCATCTTCCTGTCAACTCCAAAGAATTATTGTGCATGCCTGTCACTCTGATACTTAACTAAGATCAACTGCTTATTTGTTGTATTGTAAAAGTAATACGTGTCTATTTTAGAAAAATAGAGAAGAAACAAAAATATTATCTGTGGCTTGCCTTCTTAGTGGCAGGGCATCCAGGATGGCATTATCATAGAACAGGACCAGTCTACCTTATATGAGAGCAGCCTGCCTTCTCCCAATTCTTCCAGCTAATAAGAGGACTATTTTAATGCTTTATCAGCCAGAGAACAGGTGCCTTTCCTCTCCTAGTTTCACATACGGTTTCCATGAAAGTAAAGCTGATTTGGGATGGATTTATTGTGAATGGTAATAACGGCTAGCATCCATTAAATATTCAGTATACTGACCATTCACCTATGTTTTATTATTGAATCCTCACAAAAACATTGTGAGGTAGGAACTGTGGTTTCTCCATTTGGCAGATAAGGAAACAGACGTCCAGAGGTTAAGCAACTTGTCCAAGATGACATACCTAGTAAATGGTAGAGACAGGATTTGAACCCAGGCCTGTCTCCAAATCCTGTGCTCTTAAGCCCAAGTTACACTCCTCATACTGCCTGACTCGTACTACTTGATTGGTAATAGTAATGGTGGTCTATGCCTAATTGCTGATAGCTTTCCAATGAAGTCATTTTGGGTATACTCAGGTGACTGTAATTATATGGAACTCAAATCAAAAGCAGCACCCCCCCACCACGTCCTTCCCCGGAAAAAAAATCCTTCAAAAAAGCACATATTCCATTATATTATAGATTCAGCCATTCATTACTCCATCCATTCCTTCACCAAATATTCATTTACTGGGTGCTTTGTAATAGACAGTGCGATTGACTCTGAAGCGTCCCTTCCACCCATTGATTAGGCTTTAAGTCAGTCATGATTAGTCAGCTCTCTCTCGCTCCTGATTGGTTGAAGGGTAGGCAGGCCCAAGCCAGTTTGGGCCAATGAGAAGCGAGTACGGGCTCTTAAGGCCTTCTGGAAGGAAGCCCTGCCTCTCTGCCGCAGGCAAACTGGTGGCCCGCGCCATGTTGCAGCCCGAGGGGGAAACCTATTTTGGCCTGAGGCGGACGTGTGCAGAGCTGAGTGCTGCCAGAAGCCGATTTTGAGCTTCAACATCGTACTCTCTGAGGTACGGCTTTTTTTTTTTTAGTATTGCTTAAGCTGGTTTGAGTCGAGTTCCTAGCACTTGGCGGCCCAGCTTTTGAAGTACCTGCCCAGGTGTGTAGGGTGCGTCTCACACTGGCTAGGCAGGCGTTCAGCCGCAGCCCGGCCTGCCCAGTGATAGGTGTGTATAGCCACTCAGGCTGCTCATCTCCTGAGCCTGACTGTACGTTCCCCGAGGGCAGGGACACCCTAATTCTTTTTGGCATCCTGGATGCACGTGCTGGAAAACTGCCGTGGAAAACCTTTGTGGAGTGTGTGTGTGTGTGTGTGTGTGTGTCTGTGTTTACCTCTGATAGCAGTGACAGGTTCAGGGAGGGGATTTACGTTTTTGAGTATCCGCTCTCTGTGCCACCTGTTTTACATATACAGAAGCTAATTTCTTCCTTGAGCGAATCCCAGGAGTCAGCTGCGGTGATGATTACGTGTTTTATCGATGAAGAGCCCAAAGCCTAGACGAGTTTTAAGCTCACGTAACTTGTAGGTGGTGGAGGTGAGAGCCTGCTGTCTGTTCACGCTACACAGTTATCACAGGATACTGTAGTGCTGCCTCTAGAGCCTTCATTATCGGAAAGTGGCCCCAAACCAGAGGAAAGCCTTTTCACTACGGGTATAATCTGTTAACGAGACACCTAGGATTTGTCCTCTGCTCTCTCTCTTTTTGTGTTTGTACGGGAGGTCCATTGTAAACACGTGTGGCCAGCTTGTCCCTAGAACCTGAGAACAAATGACTTCATTTTAACCCTTTATCATGGGGTCAAAAGAGAATAATCAGTCCCTTCCTGTGGGCAGCCTGGCTAATAAAGTATTTAACTTAACCGAGCTCATCCTTTGCCCCAGATGCAAAAATGATGGTAGACTTCTATTGTACAGTATTTCTTTGTACTTATTTAATTTGTTCTTGGAAGAGTGACTATATAGTCAGTATGTGCTTTAAAAGGGAACTTGAAAAATCCCTCTAAAAGTTCTCTTCCTAGATATATGAGGGATATGTTATATTTTTTTGAATTCCCATTTTAGAGTGGCTTAAGGTCATTATTTTAGATTGGATTTCATCAAACATTAGTTTAAGAAATATTACTAATAAAATGCTAATCACCGTGCTAAGCCCTGGGGGTAGGTGATCAACACAAACGTAGGCCTTTGCTCTGAAGCACATGTAATCTGTGGTACTACAAGCTTGGTTTGAGTGTCTGTGTTGACTATAAGAGCCCCTGCTAACATCCTACAATTTTGGATTTGGAGTGTAAACACTAAAGGCATGATCCTTTTTCTTTAAAAGTGGAGTGCTAAAAGCTGTTGTCAGTGAATTTTAATGTTCTGGTTAATTGGCCCTTTATTGACCCTCATTATAATTGAAGGTCAACCTCTGCTGTAGTCAACAGCTCTTTTCCAGATTATTGAATATCATTGGTGATATTAATTACTATACTTGGGACAAATTTCTTCCCCTCTACCCATAACTGGTAGGGGAAATGAGTCCTTTTAGGATCATATTTATTACAGTGCCTTATTCCCATGTTGTAGACACAGAACACAGTTTCTTATAAAACACTTTACTCAGTCAGGAATTTAGTATATTCTGGAAACACTCGTGTTCAAGGTAAAAATAATGCTGAGACTTTCTTCCTGTGGTTCTGAAGACCAAAAGATGGATCTGGCTAGAGCAAGGAGTGCTTGGGAAAAATATTTTCTCAGCTCTGGACTTAAATGTGTATTTATTGATGAATTCTTGGAACACATCAACCATAAAAGAGGTTTCAGCAAATCCAGTCTTTCAGCTGAATCTCTGGCAGCTTTGTACATGAGGGGTGGTGTCATATCAACTTTCTGGTTCATGTTTATGATTTGACAGTGTCTGTCTTTGATTCTTGGCCACAAGAAGGTATGTAATTTGTGATATACAAATTGGGAAACAGCTAAACTGTTCATGGCCCCCAGGTCACAGAGATTATGCCTTGTTTAATCAGATGTATCACCCTGCTCTGAGGCACTGTATCTTTCAAAGTGTACAATTCAGTGATTTTTAGTATATTCACAAAGTTCTGCAATCATTAGCACTAATTCCAGAACATTGTTATCACCTGAAAAAGAAACTTTCTGCCCGTTAGCAGTTATTTCCTCTCTCCCCGCTTCCCTTGCTCTGGCAACCGCTAATCTACTCTCTATCTCTATGGATTTGCCTACTCTGGATATCTCTTATAAAGGGAATCATACAATATGTGATCTTATGTGACTGGTTTCTTTTACTTAACATGTATTTAAGGTTTGTCCATGTTGTAGCATGTAACAGTACTTCGTTCTTTTTTTGTGGCTGAATAATGCTACATTGTATGCATATACTACATTTTATTTATCCACTCGTCAGTTGATGGACGTTTGGGTGTTTACACATTTTGGCTACTGTGAATAATGCTGCTGTGAACATTCGTGTACAAGTTTTTGTGTAAGAATATTTTTTCAGTTCTCTTGAATATATACCTAGGAGTGGAATATCGGGGACATACGGTAATTCTAGGCTTAACTATGTGAGGAAGTGCCAAACTGTTTTACACAGTGGGTGCACCATTTTACATTCCCAACAGCAATGTATAGGGATACCAGTTTCTCCACATCCTTGCCAACACTCTTTATGGTCTGTCTTTTTAATTGTAACAATCCTAGAGGATGCTGACACACTGTATTTCAATGGTAGAAAGTATATTTTCACATTTTTAGGATTAGAGGTCTATTCACTACAAAATCAGCATTTTTATCTAAATCTTTGTTTTATTTTTGACCTCCTGAAGGCTGCAATTTGAATAATTCTACCATTGTGTTATTTGCTTTCATGTACAGATTAATCTTTGAAAATTCTTAATTATAGCTTGAGATTTGCCAGCTCTCATGTGGACTTTATTGAAAGTACCAGCTATACTTGAGAAAGCTCATAATTTAGATAAAAATTAAAAATTATTTTTAGTCTTTTGACTGCATTCCCCTGCCCCAGTCTGTTTTTAATGCTCCAGACTGTTAAATAATGTTATTGAAACAACTGCTAAACACAGATTTTCAAAGGCATTACTAAACACATGCAGTAACAAAACTTTCTTCTTTGCTTTATAAGTCACCCTCGCCGTTGACTTTGAAGGTATTTCCAAATTATTTACTGACATTGTACATTAAGCTCTTTCTTCAAGGAGGGCTCTGTGAGCCAGAAAAATAGTAAATTTTTCCTACCCTCGTAACAGATTTTTAAGTGTACAATACAATGTGGTTAACTAGGCACGGTGTTGTTCAACAGATCTTCATCTTGCATAACTGAAATTTTATGCCTATTGATTAGCAACTTCCTGACTTTTAACCCCCTCCCCCCAGCCCCTGGCAACCAACATTCATTCCACTCTGTGATTCTATGAGTTTGACTATTTTAGATGTCTCATGTAAGTGGTATCATACATTATTCATTATTCTATGACTGGCTTATTTCCCTTAGCATAATGTCTTCTGGGTTCATCTATGTTGTTGCATATTGCAGAATTTTCTTCTTTTTAATGCCTAAATAACATTCCATTGTATATGTATACCACATTTTCTTTACCTCTTCATCCCCTGATGGACATTTACACTGTTTCCACGTCTTGGCTGTTGTGAATAGCAGCTGCTGTGAACTTGGGGGTGCAGATATCTCTTCAAGATCCCGATTTCCATTCTTTTGGATATATACCCAGAAGTGAGCTTGCTGGATCATGTGGTACTTAAATTTTTAATATTTTGAGGAGGCTCCATGCTGTTTTCCATGGCAACGCCACCATTTTGCATTTCTACCAACAGTACACAAGGGTTCCTGTTTACCCGCATCCTCACCAACACTCGTTGTATTTTGACTTTTTGGTAATAGCCGTCCTAACAGGTAGAAGCTTTGTGGTCTTAATTTGTATTTCCCTAATGATTAGTGAAGCTGAGCCATCTTTTCATATTCATGGGGGCCATTTGTGTATCTTCTTTGGAGAAACGCCTATTTAAGTCTTCAGCCCATTTTTTTTTAAACTGGGGTATAGTTGTTTTACAATGTTGTGTTAGTTTCTACTGCACAGCAAAGTGGAGTTTCCTGTGCTATAGAGCAGATTCTCATTAGTTATCTAGTTTATACATATCAGTGTATATATATTAATCCCAGTCTCCCATTTCATCCCACCACCCCTTTACCCACTTGGTGTCCATACGTTTGTTCTCTATATCTGTGTCTCTATTTCTGTCTTGAAAACCAGTTCATCTCTACCATTTTTTTAGATTCCACAAATATGCATTAATATGTTTGTTTTTCTCCTTCTGACTGACTTCACTCTGTATGACAGTCTCTAGGTCCATCCACGTCTCTGCAAATGACCCGATTTCGTTCCTTTTTATGGCTGAGTAATATTCCATTGTATATATGTACCACTTCTTCTTTATCCATTCGTCTGTTGATGGACATTTAGGTTGCTACCGTGACCCGGCTATTGTAAATAGTGCTGCAGTGAACATTGGGGTGCATGTGTCTTTTTGAATTATGGTTTTCTCTGGGTATATGCCCAGTAGTGGGATTGCTGGGTCGTATGGTAGTTCTATTTTTAGTTTTTTAAGGAACCTCCATACTGTTCTCCATAGTGGCTGTATCAATTAACATCCCTACCAACAATGCAAGAGGGTTCCCTTCTCTCCACACCCTCTGCAGCATTTATTGTTTGTAGATTGTCTAATGATGACCATTCTGACCAGTGTGAGGTCATACCTCATTGTAGTTCTGATTTGCATTTCTTTAGTAATTAGTGATGTTGAGCATCTTTTCATGTGTTTGTTGGCCATCTGTATGCCTTCTTTGGAGAAATGTCTATTTAGCTCTTCTGCCCGTTTCTGGATTGGGTTGTTTGTTTTTTTCATGTTGAGCTGCATGAGCTGTTTGTATATTTTGGAGATTAATCTTTGACCATTTATTTGTTTGCAAATATTTTCTCCCATTCTGAAGGTTGTCTTTTCATCTTGTTTATGGTTTCCTTTGCTGTGCAAAAGCTTTTAAGTTTCATTAGGTCCCATTTGTTTATTTTTGTTTTTATTTCCATTACTCTAGGAGGTGGGTCAAAAAAGATCTTGCTGTGATTTATGTCAGAGAGTGTTCTTCCTATGTTTTCCTCTGAGAGTTTTATAGTGTCTGGTCTCACATTTAGGTCTTTAATCCATTTTGAGTTTTTTTGTGTGTGTATGGTGTTAAGGAATCATCGAATTTCATTTTTCTACATGTAGCTGTCCAGTTTCCCCAGCATTGTTTGTTGAAGAGACTGTCTTTCCACCATTGTGTAGTGTTGCCTCCTTTGTCGTAGATTAATTGACCATAGGTGTGTGGGTTTATTTCTGGGCTTTCTATCCTGTTCCATTGATCTATATTTATTTTTGTGCCAGTACTATACTGTTTTGATGACTATGGCTTTGTAGTATAGTCTGAAGTCAGGGAGCCTGATTCCTCCAGCTCCATTTTTCTTTCTCAAGATTGCTTTTGCTATTGGGGGTCTTTTGTGTCTCCATACAAATTTTAAGACTTTGTAAAATTCATTTTTCTGTGAAAAATGTCATTGGTAATTTGATAGGGATTGCATTTGAATTTGTAGAATGCCTTGGGTAGTATAATCATTTTGACAATATTGATTCTTCCAATCCACGAACACAGTATATCTTTCCATCTGTGTGTGTCTTCTTGATTTCTTTCACTAATGTCTTATAGTTTTCTGAGTACAGGTCTTTTACCTGCTTAGGTAAGTTTATTCCTAGGTATTTTATTCTTTTTGTTGCAGTGATGAATGGGATTGTTTCCTTAATTTCTCTTCCTGATCTTTCGTTGTTAGTGTATAGGGAATGCAAGAGATTTCTGTGCGTCCTTATTTCTGCAACCTTACCAAATTCATTGATTAGTTCTAGTAGTTTTCTGGTGGCATGTTTAGGATTTTCTATGTATAGTATCATGTCATCTGCAAACACTGCCAGTTTTACTTCTTCTTTTCCAATTTGTTTTCTTTTATTTCTTTTTCTTCTCTGATTTGGAAGCTAGGACTTCCAAAAACTATGTTGAATAAAAGTGGCGAGAGTGGACATCCTTGCCTTGTTCCTGATCTTAGAGGAAATGCTTTTAGCTTTTCACCTTTGCGTATGATGTTAGCTGTAGGTTTGTTGTACATGGGCTTTATTATGTTGAGGTATGTTCCCTCTATGCCCACTTTCTGGAGAGTTTTTATCATAAATGGGTGTTGAATTTTGTCAAAAGCTTTTTCTGCATCTATTGAGATGATCATATGGTTTTTATTCTTCAATTTGTTGATGTGTATCACACTGCTTGATTTCTGGATATTGAAACATCCTTGCATCCCTGGGATAAATGCTACTTGATTGTGGTGTATGATCCTTTTAATGTATTGTTGGATTCAGATTGCTAGTATTTTGTTGAGGATTTTTGCACCTATGTTCATCAGTGATATTGACTTATAATTTTTTTTGTGGTATCTTTGTCTGGTTTTGGTATCAGGGTGATGGTGGCCTCGTAGAATGAGTTTGGGAGTTTTCCTTCCTCTGTGATTTTTTGGAACAGTTTCCCAAGGATAGGTGTAGCTCTTCTCTAAATGTTTGATAGAATTCACCTGTGAAGCCATCAGGTTCTGGACTTTTATTTGTTGGGAGTTTTAAAATCACAGTTTCAATTTCAGTGCTTGTAATTAGTCTGTTCATATTTTCTATTTTTTCCGGATTCAGTCTTGGGAGTCTGTAACTTTCTAAGAATTTGTCCATTTCTTTCAGGTTGTCCATTTTATTGGCATACAGTTGCTTGTAGTAGTTGCTTATGATGCTTTGCATTTCTGCGATGTCAGTTGTAACTTCTCCTTTTTCATTTCTAATTTGATTGATTTGAGTCCTCTCCCTTTTTTTCCTGTTGAGTCTGGCTAAAGGTTTATCAATTTTGTTTATCTTTTCAAGGAACCAGCTTTTAGTTTCATTGATCTTTGCTATTGTTTTCTTTGTTTCTAGTTCATTTATTTCTGCTCTGATATTTACGATTTCTTTCCTTCTACTAACTTCAGGTTTTGTTTGTTCTTCTTTCTCTAGTTGCTTTAGATGTAAGGTTAGGTTATTTATTTGAGATTTTTCTTGTTTTCTGAGGTAAGATTGTATTGCTATAAAGTTCCCTTTTAGAACTGCTTTTGATGCATCCCATAGGTTTTAGATCATTGTGCTTTCATTTTCATTTGTCTCTAGGTATTTTTTGATTTCCTCTTTGCTTTCTTCTGTGATCCATTGGATGTTTAGTAACATATTGTTTAGTCTCCACGTGTTTGTGTTTTTTATAGTTTTTTTCTTGTAGTTTATTTCTAATCTCATAGAGGTGTGATCAGAAAAGATGCTTGATACGATTTCCATTTTCTTAAATTTACCAAGGCTTGCCTTGTTGCCCAGCATGGGGTCAATCCTGGAGAATGTTCTGTGTGCACTTGAGAAGAATATGTATTCTGCTGCTTTTGGATGGAATGCTCTATAAATATCAATTAAGTCCTGGTTTATCTGTCCATTGATGAAAGTGGGGTGTTAAAGTTCCCCACTATTATTGTGTTACTATCGATTTCTTCCTTTATGGTTGTATTTGCTTTATATGTTGAGGTGCTCCTCTGTTGGGTGCATATATATTTACAATTGTTGTATCTTCTTGGAATGATCCCTTGATCACTATGTAGTGTCCTTTGTCTCTTATAACAGTCTTTATTTTAATGTCTCTTTTGTCTGTTATGAGTATTGCTACTCCAGCTTTCTTTTGATTTCCATTTTCGTGGAATACCTTCTTCCATCCCCCACAATTTCTAATCCGAGAACCTTTATTTGAACTCTTTTTCAGTGCCTAATATTCTTTAAGAAATAAGGACATTTAAGTCTATGTCTTATTTTTTTAAGAGCAGTTATATTAAGGGTTTTGCTTTTTGAACTTCAAACTTATCGAGGCATAGTTTACATACAGTAACGTTCACCCTATTTAGTGTACAGTTCAGAGGGGTTTTTTTAATTTAAATTTTATTAATTAATTTATTTAATTTTGGCTGTGTTGGGTCTTCGTTTCTGTGCGAGGGCTTTCTCCAGTTGCGGCAAGCGGGGGCCACTCTTCATCGCGGTGCGCGGGCCTCTCGCCATCGCGGCCTCTCTCGTTGCGGAGCACAGGCTCCAGACGCGCAGGCTCAGTAGTTGTGTCTCACGGGCCCAGTTGCTCCGCGGCATGTGGGATCTTCCCAGACCGGGGCTCGAACCCGTGTCCCCTGCATTGGCAGGCAGATTCTCAACCACCGCACCACCAGGGAAGCCCCAGTTCAGAGTTTTGATAGACATGTATGGTCATGTAAATACGTAACCACCACCACAATCAAGGTACTACTCCATAAAGTTCCCTCCTTTACCTTTGTGGTCATTTCCCTCCTCTTATCCCCATCCCCTGGCCACCATGATCTGATTTCTGTTCCTATGGATTTGCAGTTACAGAATGACATATAAATGGAACCATGCAGTACGAATACTTTTGTTTGTGACTTTTTTCACTTAGTGCAATGGTTTTGAGATTCATCCATGTTAATGCACGTGTTAATTATTCATTCATTTTTATTTAGCATTCTCATAGGTGTGTAGTGTTATCTTACTGTGGTTTTATTTTGTATATTCCTAATGACTAATGATGATCATTTTTTTATGTGTTTATTTTCTGTTCGTGTTTCTTCTTTGGTGAAGCATCTATTGAGATATTTTGCCCCCCACTTTTGTTTTTTATTGTTGCGCTCTGAGTGTTCTTTATATATTCTGAGTAACAGTTCTTTATCAGATTTATGCTTTGCAAAGATTTTTCTCTCAATTTGTGCTTTGTCTTTTCATTTTCTTAAAAGTGTGTTTTAAAGAGCAGACATTTTAAAGTTTGATGAAATCCAGTTTATCAATTTGTTTTTTAAAAGAGTGTGCTTCTGGTGCACATCTAAGAAATCTTTGATGAACCCAAGGTCGCATAGGTTTTCTCCTACATTTATTCCACAAATTTTACAGTTTTAGATTATTCATTTATGTCTGTGTTCCATTTTGAGTTAATTTTTGCATATGGTACAAGGTATGGATCCAAGTTATTTTTAAAACATGCGTGGCCAATTATTCCAGGACATTTGTTGAAAAGCCTCTTTCTCTATTGCATTGCCTTTGCAACTTTGTTAAAAAAAAATCAGTGTCTATATAAATGTGAGTTTATATCTGGACTCTGTAGTCTGTTCCATTGATCTGTTTGTCTATTTGTATGCCTATACCATGATGTTTTGATTACTATAGTTTTATAATAATTTTTGAAATCAGGTAGTTAGCTCTCCAACTTTGCTGTTTTATTTCACAGATATTTTGGTTATTCTAGGTCCTTTCATTTCCATATGAATTTTAGAAAGTGCTTGTAAATTTCTACTGAAATTCAAATTATAATTGGATTACACTGAAACTGTGGATCAGTTTGAGAAATGACATCTTAATGATACTGTCCTTAGTCACATGAACAGATATATTACTCCATGTGTATAAATCTGACTTTTCTCAGTGGTATTTTATAGCTTTCAGCGTATAGGTTTTGTCACATATTTTTGTCAGGTTTGTCTCTAAGGTTTTCACAGTTTTTGAAGCTATTGTAAACAGTATTTTAAAAAATCAATGTCTAGTTGTTTGTTGCTAGTGCATAGAAATACAGTTAATTTTTATATGTTGATCTGGTATCCCAGGTGTCAGCAGACTTTTTTTGTAAAGGGCCAGATAGTAAATATTGTAGGCTTTGCAGGCCGTATGTCTCTTTCACAATTACTCAGCTCTGCCTTTGCCCTATGAAAGCAACATAGACAACCCATAAAATGCATGTCTCTGTTTCAGAAACTTTTTTTTTTTTTTTTTTTTTTACAAAAATAGACAGTGGGCTGAGTTTGGCTATATGACATAGTTTGCTGACCCCTGTTGTATCCTGCAACCTTGCTAAACTCACTTATTAGTTCTAGTAGCTTTTTTAAAACTAGTAATTTATTGAGGTGAAATTAATAAAACATAAAATTAACCATTTAATTCAGTGGCATTTAGTATATTCTCAGTGTTGTGAAACCACCATCTCTGTCTAGTTCCAAAATATTTTAATAACCCCAATGTAAAACCCTTACTCATAAAATAATTTCTTCCCATTATTCCCTTACCCCAGAGCCTGCCAACCAACAGCCTTCTTTCTATACCAATAGATTTGTCTATCCTAGATATTTCATGTGAATGAAATTATACAATATATCACCCTTTGTGTCTGGCTTTTTTCACTTAAAGTAATGTTTTGGAGGTTCACCCACATGGTAGCATGAATTTGTACTTCATTTCTTTTTATGGCCGAATACTATTCCATTGTTTATACATACTACAATTTATTTAACCATTCACCCATTGATGGTCATGTGTGCTATTTCCCTCTTTTGGCTCTGGTGGATAGTGCTGCTATTATGAACATGTGTAAATGTATTTGCTTGAGTACCTGTTTTCCATTCTTTTGAGTTTATACCTAGGAGTGGAATTACAGGGTCATGTGGTAATTCTGTGTTTAACTTTTTTTTAAAGATGTTCTGTATAGCAATTTTTTTTTTTTAAAGATTTATTGATTGATTGATTGATTGCTATGTTGGGTCTTCGTTTCTGTGCTAGGGCTTTCTCTAGTTGCGGCAAGCGGGGGCCACTCTTCATCGCGGTGCACGGGCCTCTCACCGTCGCGGCCTCTCTTGTTGCGGAGCACAGGCTCCAGACGCGCAGGCTCAGTAGTTGTGGCTCACGGGCCTAGTTGCTCCGCGGCATGTGGGATCTTCCCAGACCAGGGCACGAACCCGTGTCCCCTGCATTATCAGGCAGATTCTCGACCACTGCGCCACCAGGGAAGCCCTGTGTTTAACTTTTTGAAGTCTAGTAGCTTTTTTGTAGATTCCCTAGATAGATGATCATGTTGTCTCTGAGTAAAGATAGTTTTACTTGTTCCCGCTAATCTCATTGCACCTTGTTTCTTTCTTGCCTAATTGTATTGGCTAAAGCCTCCAGTACAGTGGTAAATGGAAGTTGTAAGAGTATATACATCCCTGTTATTTATTTTTTTTTTAACTGAAATTAGGAGGAAAATGTTCGGTGTTTTCCCATTAAGTATGATACTAGCAGAAGGTGTTTTATAAATACCCTTTATAAAGTTGAGGAAGTTTCCTTCTATTCCTAGTTTGCTAAGAGTTTGTTTTAAATTAGGAGTGTATGTTGGGTTTTGTCAAATGCTTTGTCTGTATCTATTTGGATAATCATGTGGATTTTTCATTTTCAGTTTTTCACTGTTGTGAATTGCATTGGTTGATTTTGAAATGTGAATCCAATCTTGTATTCCTGGTGTAACCCTTTGATCATGATGTGTCATCCTTGTAATTGACTGTTAAATACTATTTGGTAAAGTTTTGTGTAGAATTTTTCCATTTATGTTCACAGGGGATATTAGTCTGTAGTTTTCTTTTCTTGTAATTTTTGTCCAATTTTGGTATCAGCATAATGGATTAGAATGGATTGAGAAGTATTCCCTCCTGTGCAGCTTTGTTTTTGGAAGAGTTTCTGTAGAATTGGTATTATTTCTTCCTTAAGTGTTTGGTAGAAGTCACCAGTGAAACCATGTGGGCCTAGAGTTTTCTTTATGGAAAGGTTTTTAACTACAAAGTCAATTTAATAGCTATAGGGCTAACTAGGTTATCTATTTCTTTCCTTTTTTTTTTTTTTTAATAAATTTATTTATTTATTTTTGGCTGTGTTGGGTCTTCGTTGCTGTGTGTGGGCTTTCTCTAGCTGCAGCGAGCGGGGGCTGAGTGGGGACTACTCTTTGTTGTGGTGCATGGGCTTCTCATTGCGGTGGCTTCTCTTGTTCCGGAGCACAGGCTCTAGGCGCACGGGCTCAGTAGTTGTGGTGCACGGGCTTAGTTGCTCTGGGGCATGTGGGATCTTCCTGGACCAGGGCTCGAACCCGTGTCCCCTGCATTGGCAGGCGGGTTCTTAACCACTGTGCCACCAGGGAAGTCCCTCTTTCCTTTTTTTTAAACATCTTTTTTGAGCTATAATTCAGATACCAAAAAACATACCCAGTTAAAATGTTCAATTCAAAGGTTTTTTGTATACTCAGAGTTGTGCAATCATCAATACAAGTTTCTTTTAGAACATTTTCGTTACCTTACAAAGAAGGTTGGTACCCATTAAGCAGTCACTCTTTTAATATCCCCTCCTCCTCCCCCAGTCCCTGGGAATCTCAAATCTACTTTCTGTCCATAATCCATTTATATTAAATATCCAGATTTGTTTATTCTGGACATTTAATTTAAATGGGTTTATAAAATATGTGATCTTTTGTGACTGGCTTCTTTTACTTAGCATAGTATTTGCAAAGTTCATCCAAAAAATGTATGTATCAGTATTTCATTTCCTTTCATTGCTAAATAATATTTCATTGTATGAATATACCATGTTATTTATCCATTTATCAGTTGATGGACATTTAGATTGTTTCCACTTTTTGGGCATTATGAATAATGGTGCTGTGAATATTTGTGTAGAAGTTTTTTGTGTGGATATGTTTTCTATTCCCTTGGCTATGTAAAATTTACAATTTTGATTTTTAGCTCAGATTGTTCTCCCTCTCATTAGTAACAGTTAATGAAATTTAGTTCACATTTATATGCATCAGTTACAGTGACAGCTTTGGGAAACTCTCCATGTGGGGTAAACAGGCTGGTTCCCTTTCTTTGCCAGACTTCTCATTGACCAAGAAAAATTCTGCACAGAAGACTTAGATCAAATCTATAACTTTCCACTTCTCCTTTGATCTTATTGCCTTGGCACTGCTCTTCTCATGCTTTGAGATATGGGTTGGAAATGGAAGACCCTTTCTGAAGGAATGTTGAGTGCCTCTAGATGACCCCTGCCAAGGTCTGGTAGTTGGGAATGTACAGGATAATGAAAATGCAGGCCAGTAACAGAACAGTGTGACTTTTATTAATTAGGATATGTGAGGTTGGAAATTTGTATGCAGTTCTGGTGTTCACATCACTCTTCATCTGACTCACCTTGACCCTTTATGCATGTTTTTTGGGAGAGCATTAAAAACAAAATTCCCCTCTTCTTTTAGATTTCCTTAGATGTCTTATATTTTTCTCTTATATTTCCTTGAAATCTAACATGTTTTGAGCACTTGCTGTATGGTAGGAACTGAGCTAAAGCAGCTTAAATATGTCGTATCTCATTTAATTCTCATTCCTTTAAGATGTTGGTATTAGTTCCATTTTTCAGATGTGGAAGTAGGCTTAAAGTGGCTGTAGAATTTTCCCAGGATCACAGACTTAGTGAAGGACAAAAGTAAGGCTTGAACCCACATTTGTCTCATTATGAAGTTGTAACTACTAAGGTCTTAAATTATTAACAGTATTTGTGCCACACATTCTTTTGTATTTAAAATGAGCAGTCTTGTGTATGCTATAAGTTTTTTTTTAATCTGTCACGTTGGCAGTCTGTTTGTGCATGGTTGCTATCTCAGGGTGAGTACAACATATAAAAGATTGAAAGAGAAATCTATTAATATTAAATGAGTAAGTCCTTGTCTGTGCTGAACTTCAACTCTTCCTTTAGCACCCAGCACAGTGAAAACACCTTTTCATAGGCTTTCCTGAAAAACAGCTGCACTATGTATTCAAAGTACTTTGTACCAGCCTCATATACAGTGAACGGCAATTATACTTTGCTTGTCCACTCTTAGGTATTTTATATATATGTATCTATCTATATATCTATATATAATTTACATACCATAAAATTTACTCACTTTACATGTACATGTTAATGATTTTTATTAAATTTACTGAGTTGCAAAATCATCATTATAATGCAATTTTAGAACATTTTCATCTTCCCATAAAGTCCCCTCCTACCTATTTTCACTTAGGCCCTGATGCCATCCCCAGCCATAGGAAGCCATTGATCTGCTTTCTGACTCTATAGCTTTGCCTTCTCTGGACATCTCATGTAAGTGAAATCAAGCAATATGTGGTCTTTTTTGTATGACTTCCTTTACTTAGCATGTTCTTGAGGTTCATCCATATTATAGCATGCATCATTCTTTTTTTTGTTATTGCTGTGTAGTATTTTATTGTATGGCTCTGCTACATTTTGTGTATGTGTTCATTCATTAATGTTGTGTTTATGTTGATGGACATTTGAGTTCTTTCCCCCTCTTGGCTATTATGAATAATGGTGCTATGAATATCTGCATGCAAGTCATCATGTGCCCATGTTTTTTTCCTTTCGAATAGACACAGAGCAATGGAATTGATGAGCCACGTGTCTCATCTTTGATTCCTTGAGGGCAGGAACATCACGCTGAAGTTTTAGTATTGGTTTAGTGGTCTTTTAATTGGCTCCTCTAGCACGCCTGCCACATAGTTGGTAGGGAAACTGGTCAAGAGGTATTTATGATATAGTTTCATGCTCTGTGAGTCTTTGTTTGGTTTTTATGCACACTATCCCCTATTAGCGCCACTTGGAAAGAGTTTTATTTTTATCTCCATTCCTTGCAATGCTAGCAAACAACCCTAATGGTTTTGGATGACCTAGATTCTTATTTCCAGCATAATCCCGTGTATACTCAAAGACAGTACTTTCCAAGACAATGCCACATTAATAGAAAAGCTATGGCTTATTTACATTGTGTACACATATTATTCTATTGACTATTTATGGTGAGGGTATAGAAGGTGAACAGTATAAACTGTCTTTTATTCAAGTGGGTTGGATAGAGTTAGGAAAGTTTTTTGGGTTTCTGATGTTGTCTGTATCAGCGGTCCCCAATCTTTTTGGCACCAGGGACCGGTTTTGTGGAAGACAATTTTTCCACGGACCTGTGTGGGGGGAAGATTCAGGAGGTAGTGCGAGTGATGGGGAGCAATGGGGAGCAGCAGAAGGAGCTTCGCTTGCTCGCTCGCTGTCGCTCACCTCGCCCGCTGTCGCTCACCTCCTGCTGTCTGGTTCCTAACGCCGACTATCAGTCCACGGCCTGGGGATTGGGGACCCCTGGTCTGTATGAACTGTTTTGTTCTGAGATTAGCATGTCTGTAACCGAATAAAGTAAAAAATGTTTCCCTAGCAAAGTATTGTTTCATTTTAACTGGGAAACAGAAGCTTGATAAAAAAGGAGGAGACTGCGATAGTTCCTAATGCTCTTAAGAGCCACTTACTGCCAGTTAATGGAGATTAGCTGAAGGTCTAAAAAAATATTCAACTAGTGTAAATGCCTCTGTATTTTCAACACCCAAAATCAGGCTCCTACTTGCCAAACTAAGAATAAATTTTGCATCAATTTTCATTTATAAACAACTGTCTTCCTCATTTTGAGTGTAGCCTATGTGCCTTATATAGCTTGAAGAAATAAGTTTGTTGATTTTCCTTTAGGTGTTAGTGAGACAGCTTCCTTGTATATTTGACAAACCAAAGGGTATTGTCATCTCTGGGCAGCTGTTTTTACCATCAACTCAACATCCCCAAGGGATAGGACACATGGTTTTTTAAATAAATAAATAAATAAATAAATAAATAAATAAATAAATAAATATTTATGGCTGCGTTGGGTCTTCGTTGCTGTATGCGGGCTTTCTCTAGTTGCGGTGAGCGGGCGCTCTTCTTTGTTGCGGTGCACGGGCTTCTCACTGTGGTGGCTTCTCTTTGTTGCGGAGCACGGGATCTAGGCGCACAGGCTTCAGTAGTTGTGGCACACGGGCTCTAGAGCGCAGGCTCAGTAGTTGTGGCGCACAGGCTTAGTTGCCCCGCGGCATGTGGGATCTTCCCAGACCAGGGCTCAAACCTGTGTCCCGTGCATTGGCAGGCGGATTCTTAACCACTGTGCCGCCAGGGAAGCCCAGGACACGTTTTTTTTTTTTTTTTTTTTTCAGGACACATGTTTTTAAGAGAAGGAATTATCATTGTTAAATGTCTAAGTCAAAATTGATATGGTAGTAAAAATGATTAGATTAAATGAGATCATGTCAAAAGGCTGATATAGAATGGTCAGTATGGGTTCATTTAATCTAGTTAGGAGCTTCGTATTAATAATTTCTCAGTAGTGCTTAAGAGCATGGACTTTTGAGCCAGATGCCCAGTGTTTACAAAAAAAAAAAAAGTCGTACTTAACCACTTCCAAGCTTTGTGACCTAGGCAAGTTAGTTGTTTAAGCCACAGTCTCCTCATAAAAATACAATGAGGTTAATAGTACTACTTTATAGTAGCACTTTATAGGGTTGTTAAGTTTAAATGAGATAATATATTGAAACATGATGCCTGGCACAAAGTAAGTGCTCAGTAAATGTGAAACACTAGCTTAGTTTAACAACAGAAAACACCAGTTCCCTGGGAGCTTGTAGACTAGAGGCATGTTCTCTGACATGTGATAAATGTGGCCTCATTACAAAGATTTTTCATTCAAACTTCAATAAAATGGGAGTTAGTTAGCAGGTATGAATCAGTTTAAACTCTGAGCTTTTCCCTTTATAAAACAGAGTTAATATCTTCCTCAGAATTTGTTTTTATTTCATTCATTTATTGGGTAGGCGAGGATTAACTGGCATAACGTATGTGAAAGTGTTCTACAAATGTAAGGCTAATACTTGAAGTGAATGGTAAAGCAATAACGTGTACTGGCGCCATATCATCTGGCATTTCTGCATTGTACCTTAAGACACTGGGAAAGGAGGTTTGTTGTATACACTTTCGCAAGTGACTGACTGAGGGTAGCAATAGTATTTTTCTTGTTCATATTCTAGCTTCAGTATTTATTATATAGTGGGTACATAGCAAATACTTGGTGCACGTATGATGGGTAAGGCAAACTTGGTTTTAAAATCATAATACCCTTTCCTTAGGGATGGAGGTCACTTGTGGAGAGAAGAGTGTTGATAGGAAAGTTTGTTAGATCATCCAGTTCATGGATATCACCTGAACACAATATGCTTTTGGAAATACTATATAGATTGTATAGAATAGCTGGCTTACCATCTTACCCCTTCTGCTTTTATTGTCTATAATGTGCAACACTGCTATATTTACTAAATGTTTATGTCCTTTTCTGGAGAAAGAGCTGATTTTATATTAAGATAAGAATTTTGACTAGATAATACATTTATTTACATAAAATATCAATTTTCATGATAAAGAAAGGCTGTTACAGTTGGAGAAGGCTTAGGAGTGAGTTCTTCCTTCCCTTAATAGCCTTTGCAGTAGTTGGTACATGACCATTTGAGGCATAGATGGGACAGTCTTTGGGTCTTCGAAGCCAGGGTTAAGCTCATTTTGAATTTCTCCCATATTAGCGTGTAACTGTTGCCACATTGACATTTAAATGTCCACTTTACTTTAGCATCTTAAGCTTCCTGAAGTGGTAACTCCACCTTCAGTAGAAGAGGGAGGAAAAAAGCAGGAAAATTGGAACTGCATGAGTTCTACAAAAGCATGTTGGAGTCATATAATGAAAAAGCAGATTTTTTTTTATTATTATGTTTCTCCATATTTGGCATTGCTGTAAATGGCTAACTAACATTTACTGCCAATTCAGTACAAATGTGTGGTTTGGTAATACCAGAACAGCAACTTTAAATGAAAAATAAAAGTTAAACATTTCCACACAAGATTTTACAGTCTGACATTTCACTGCGTAGGTAAAAAGACACTTTTTTTTTTTAAACTACAGATTATTATTCAGCATGGATAAAAAACTACAACTTTTATTTTTAAACAGGAGTCACTGGTTTTAATTTTTACACATTTTAAAATTACTGTGATAAAAAATAATGAAAAAGCTTCTTAATAATGCCATACACAGTATAATATAGATTTGTCCCCATTATATAGCATTTGTTTAATATACAAAATAGAATATTGACACACTTGAATCTATGTGTAGTTAAGCAAGTTATTCGAGGAGGGTATTTTCATACAGCCTTTCATCAGAAAATAAAATCCTTCTTTCAGGCATCTTCTAGAGAGAAGGTAATCCTTTCCCAAAAACCTGGTAACTAATCCTTGGTGGACCAGGCTGACTGAAAACGATAAACTTCCATTCCAAGTGGTTAACATGTCCTCCTTACACTCTTACTTTCTCTTCCAATTCTCAAACCAGGCACAGAAAAACACTTTCATCTACAGCTACAGTCTTTTGGGTGATCCACCAAGATCAAAATCTCACTGAGGGCTGCCACAGTTCTTGACTTCTATCAGATCAAAGTATAATAATATTGTTTATCTCATGGTGATGTAGTTTTAGGATATTTAACAGAGAACTAAAATGATAAGACTTAACGATAATAGGTTGTGTAGATAGATAAGTGAAATTGGAATTGCTCCTTCTCCCATCCCCCAGTTCTGAAGTGAGGCTGGCTTTCCTTTATATGCATATCCAGAGCTCATCCTATGCTAAATATTAAGCTCTTCATAAACACTAATCATGCTAGTTTTCCTTTTGGGGTGTCTTTTTTTTTTTTCAGGAGAAGGAAGGTGCTCTTTTAGGGTCCCCTCCCATAGTTTTAGACAGTTGGGTATACATATCCCAAAGCACTTGTATAGTATCCCATAGCAAGGCCTAAAAATACAGAGAGGGTCACTTTTTTCTACCAGTAATTAAAAATACTTTTCAGGATTTGTTGTGAGTCACCTAGGCACGTCACCTCTCGCTGAAATTACTACAAACGTCAACAGTTTGGGATGGCAAGATACAACATACATAGAAGATGAAGCTGCTTTCAAATAGCACCATAGCTTTCTTCACTTAAATCCATAATTATACTCACACATAATTCAGGTAAATTTCTTCTTTCCCACATATCCTAAATTGTCACAGCTTCTTTTTCCATTTAATGTACAGCCTCCTATAGTTTTATGAGTGTCAGTCCATTTCCTTTTAACCACAAAGTGCACATATCTTTTATTCACTGAGCTCTATTTCTGGGGAGCCAAGGTTGTTGGGGCTAAAGTCCAGATTCCCGTGTGATGTGCTTTCTGCAGCGTTCTATAAATGAATAATAATTTATCTTTCAGAAGCTCTTTCTGAAACGTAACACTGTCGCTGATGATAATATTCAAGCGGTATTTCTTAGGCACCAAAAATTTCACATCCAGCTGGGTTACAAACCATTTTAAAATACTTTGAGGTCAATTTAAACAATTACAAAGGAATAGCCCCTTTTAGAGAGCATTCAAAAAGCAAATGATTACATTTTTTATTAAATAATTTCTCTAAAATACCGAAAAATAAGAACATTCAAAAAGCATTCAAAGAAAACATAAACATGTCCTCATTTGGAAAGGAACTCTTGTAGGAAAGAAAGGAATTAGTGTATTATTGGCAACCTATGAGATTCTGCACTATTTACATATTGCTGGTACCTCTATGCGTATTATTGCCAAACTTCTAAAGCCTCTGTTTTTATTAAACTGTTGGAGAGGCTGTACGTGATGGTGCCTGTAGGTGTGTAAGCACCGCCTTTCTGCCCCCTGTTTAAACACTTTAGCGCAAGGGGAGGTTCAGTAAACTAAACCTGCGCGGACAGACTCACTGTTGGAATGAGAAGGGTGGCCATTCTGGGAGGCAGAGGGTTACTTCCTCTCTGACCTCAATGGGACGGAGCCTCGAGAACCTTCATAGCACACAGGGCCAGTCTCCATTTCCCTCTTCCTCTAGAGCAGACCTGTTTGGTTTCTGAGCCCACTGCTGCCTGTATGAATGCTCGCACACATTATAAATCATAGAGGTTATCCGTCAACATTTCTTTGACCCCTACAAAAAATATATAACATGTCATGATAAAACAATCTCATCTAAAAATCATTCTTATTTTACACTATACAAGCTATTTTACAATCATTTTAATAAGTTGCATGTAAAGCTGCAGTAGCCCTTCCCTTCCCAGATTAGTGAATACCAATATGATATATATCTGAAACTATAACTAAATATAAAAATATATTAGAAGTTTCATATTTTTAATATTAGATTTTCAGTTTTCTATTACACAAATAATTTGGCCACCTTGAATAGAAATCAAATTTCTTGTGGCTTAGTAAATACAAGTTTTGAGTTTACAGAAAGTTGGTAAGGTGCACACAGAAAGGGCTACTACAGCTTCTATCTTGTTTAAAATGATAATTCTCAACAGTGAGGAGGAGAAATTCACATGACTTTTGTTGAACTCCATGGCACACATAAGGATGTGAGGGATGTATAGTTTTACGAACACGGAAGTCTGACGTATAGTCCTAAATCAGAAAAATCAGTAGCTGAGCTTTCCTGTACCCCCAGGAAAGAAAGACCAATTGGTGACAAATGGGAATGTGAAAATGGGTGTCTAGCCACTTTTGCCATATTACAGAGTTTGGGGGGGTGGTGTAAAGTTTAGAGGGAGGAATTACTTGGGCAGATTTAAAATCTTCTCAGCTGTGTTTCAGCTGGTTATCTGGAATCATAACTTTTAAGAAGTTATACAAACTACAACAAAAGGTCCTGAAAGACAGTTTACCAACTTTCTTGCCATCTAACCATTGCAGAGATAGGGCGTTAGGTACAAACAGGGCCTCTTGGTAGTTTTATTATTTTTATTTTTTATTTTTTAATTTTTTTTTAATTAGTCTTTTGTAATCCATGGTTTTACCCAGCAGGTCACTGGACTAGGTGCTCTACACCAGTTAGGACGGTTAATTTGCACAATCTATAGAATTCTCCACTGAAGCAGATATGTACAAAATATGAGCTTTTTTGACAAGAAAACTGGAGATTTGAGTCAATTTTTGTGGTCTTCTGATAGCTAAGTGCCATCAGGTTAGAAGCACCAACCCATTTTCACACAGAAGATTAATGTTTAGAGTTTATTTAGGAAAGCTATGAACTAGCTGCCCATCTTAAACAGCTATACAATAACTTGAATACAAAAATTATGTAAGAAAAAATGAGCAAGCGTAGTTCACTGAATATAAAGGAAATTGTTAAAACCAGACAGTAATAGCTATAAAAGGCACAACTTCCCTTTTCTGATATACACTTGTAAACTTTTTTCAGGTTTCCATGCATAAATCAAAAAATGCTATCCTAACTATACAGGGGAAAATACACCAACAAAAAGTCTAGAAAATCTTGTCCAGCCAACTGTGAAAAGTATGAGCAGAAAGTTCATCACGCAGACTTCGGGCACTGGTGGTTTAGGTGCCATCCTTCTCTGAAAGTGGAGCTTACCCCTGTGTTATTGTTTCTAATTTCTGGGATCCACCAACTATCACTTTCTACTTTTCCCATCACTGAAAAGTGATGGCTCAACTGCTTCTGTTGCCAAGTCTTGGCCCTCTATAAACCACATGTAGTGCGTATTTAAAACAAAACAAAAACCAAAACCAGACAAAAACAAAAAAGAAAAACAAAACTGCTACAGGACAGATTGACAGTGTGTACAATAAAAGCTATAAATTCAACTTTCTTTAAGGCAACCCTTCTTATTAAGGCAGTCACTTTTGATGAAACAGAAGTTTTTTGATATTTCCACTTGAATATTTTGGTATCTGATTGGTGATGATTTCAGCTAACATCTCTGGGAATTCAATACTCATGGTCTTATCCAAAAATGTTTGGAAGCAATAGTTAAGGAGATTTTCAACCACCTGCAAGAGAATATATAGTAATGATCAGTCTCAAAAAATTAGCAGTAGGGTTATCTCATGCTTGTTGTTGGCCTCTATTTTTTTTTTTTTTTTAAATTTCTGACTTAGAATATACCAATCTCTGCTGGAATTCCCCAGGTGAAAAAGAAGTTTACCCAAATAAAATGAGCACTCAGGTACCAAAGATCTTTGAATTTCTTAAATTGTATATAGAATTATATGGAATTAAGTATTTTGTGAAGAATTGCAGTACCATAGTATATGAAGGACACATTCGAACTTACTGGATAAATTCATACAAAAATAAGGAATTCTACCTTTTAAAAAAATAGTGCTGTTAAATTCTGTACTAGCATCATGATGTTAGATGCACATAACTAGATGAAACAGTATTTCATAACTGGCCTTAGGAGAAATGTGTGCCAAACTGAACTTTATAGGTTGAAATCAAACCATCACGAAAATCCATAAATGGGAAAAAAAAAAAAAACCCCAACAACTACTGGTATATAATTATATACACTAATCGGGACATACTGTATGTCTCAGAAAATTCTTTTGATATTTGGATTTTCGTTTGACACTTACATCATGCATGGAGTCCAAGAGTTTTGTCAGCTGGTAAAACCGCTGCCAGTTCTGACTGGAGTTTCCTTCTCTCTTGACGATGGCTTTTCCTAGCTCTTTGATGTAGGTCATTCTAATTTCATCAAATAGCTCTTGACTCTTCAAACCTTCCTTAGGAACTAAAAGGTTAAGATGTAATCAATTAAAGAATTTTCTTGTGATAACTTTTCATTTATGCAAGTAGGGCATTTATTAGTAGTAGCACATTTCATGATTTACATAGTCTATCTGTTCTTAATGCACTCCATTAAAACATAAGCATTTTCGAAGGATTATGAAACTACAGCCATGAGAGAATATGGGATAATAGAACATTGGAGGACTTAACTTTGGGTTTATCACTTTGTTTCTCATTTATGAATGGAGCTGGTAAGCACCTTCCTCCTTAGTTCACAAAGCTAATTTGAAGACCAAATGAATAATACATTGACCGTCATTCTGCCCTTGAGTTTAATTCTAGTACAGACATAGACGGTTTCAACAAAACAGTGTTTATTCTTTCAATTACATCTTGGAATATCTGTGATATCACCAGTCAATTAGGACCTTAAAATCAGCATGCAATACATTTTATTAATCAGTGTGTTAACATACTGAGTTGGTACAATTCCAGTCTAAAAAGAAACTTGTTTTTTTATTATGTGGCTTATATATATGCCTTACTGGGGAGCAAATATCTGCCTTTCCTTATGTACAGAAATACAGAAAATACCTCATGGATCATAAAGTTGGTATAAAATCAGTTTTTTACATTACTCTTCAAAAAATGATACCAGTAAGAGGGACTGTGAACAGAGTGTTAACCATGGTTTCACTTAGTCTTGCAGAGATTATGACTTTTGTGGATGCTACATTTCTTAAAGTGTGCTCCTAGGAACTCTGGTTCTGTGTTAATGATGATTAGGGAAAAAAGGATTTGATGGTCAGAATTTAGCAAAACTAAGTGTTTAATACAAAGTTAGGCAGATTTCTGGATTTCAGGACTTCTCAGAGCTATAATTATGCACTCTCCAGGGAGGGGAACACATTGTTTCCCGAACTTAAACTTCATTGCTGCTGACATCTTAGAAAATGCTGGAATAGAGGAAAAGCAGTGGGTTCAGGAGAAGGAAGTCTTTTTCATTCTTACTTGCCCTGTGGACTTGAGTATAACCTCCCTGAGCCCGTTTCCTACTCTTTCTCAGTGAATTAAAAAAATTTTTTTTATTTAAAAAAATTTAGATATAGTTAATATGTAACATTATAATAATTTCAGGTGTGTAACACAATGATTTAATATTTGTATATATTGCAAAATGATCACCACAGTAAGTCTAGTTAAGATCCATCACCATAAATTGTTACAAAACTTTTCTTGTGATCGACTTTTGAAGATTTTACCCTTAGCAATTTTCAAATATACAGTATCATTATTAACTGTAGGCACCCTGCTGTACATCTCCATGAATTATTTATTTTATAGCTAGAAGTCTGTACTCTCTAAACTCTTCACCCATTTCTCCCATCCCCCAACACCAGCCCCCCAACACACACACAACTCTGGTATCCACCAGTTTGTACTCTGTGTCCATGAGCTTTTGTTTTTAGATTCCACATACAAGTAAGATTATATGGTATTTGTCTTCTCTGACTTATTTCACTTAGCATAATGCCCTCAAGGTCCATCCACGTTCTTGCAAATGATGAGATTTCATTCCTTCTTATGGCTGAGTAATATGCCAGCAAATATATATACCACATTTTCTTTATGCAGTCATCCATCAGCGGACACTTAGGCTGTTTCCATATCTTGGTTATCATAAATTATTCTGCAGTGAACGTGGGGGTGCACTTCTCTTTTCCGTATCTTTTTTTGTTTCCTATGGTTAAATACCCCAAAGTGGAATTGCTGGATCATACAGTAGTTCTATTTTTAATTTGCTGAAAAACCTCCATACTGTTTTCTATAGTGGCTGCACCAATTTACATTCCCTGAAGAGTGCACAAAGGTCCCCTTTTTCTCCACACCCTTGCCAACACTTGTTTTCTTTGGGCTTTTTGATAATAGTCATTCTAATAGATGTAAGGTGTGGTTTTGATTTGCATGCATTTCCCTGATGACTAATGATGTTAAGCACCTTCTTATGTACTTGTTGACTGTTTGTATGTCTTTGTGAGATGTCTGTTCAGGTCCTTTGCCCATTTTAAAAACCAGGGTATTTGTTTTTTTGCTATTGAGTTGTATGAGTTCTTTATACGTTGTGGATATTAACCCCTAATCAGATATATGATTTGCAAATATTTCCTCTCATTTGGTAGGTTGCCTCTTCATTCTGTTGATGGTTCCCTTTGCTGTGTAGAAGCTCTTTAGTTTGATATAGTCTCATTTGTTTATTTTGCTTTTGTTGCCTTGGCTTTTGGTGTCCAATCTGAAAAATCAACCCCAAGACGGACATCAAGGAGCTTACGGCCTATGTTTTCTTCTAGGACTTCTGTGATTTCAGGACTTATGTTCAAGTCTGATGTATTTTGAGTTAATTTTTGTGTATGGTGTTAAGACAGTGGTCCAGTTTCATTCTTTTGCATGTAGCTGTCCAGTTTTCCCAACATCTTTACTAAAGAGACTGTTGTTTCCCCATTGTATACTGTTGGCTCCTTTGTCAATATATGCACGGCTTTATTTCTTGGCTCTCAATTATGTTCCATTGATCTATGTGAATGGTTTTATGCCAGTACCATACTGTACAGCTTTATAATATAGTTTGAAACCAGGGCGTGTGTTCAGCTTTGTTCTTCTTTCTCAAGATTGCTTTGGCTATTCTGGGTCTTTATGCTTCCATACAAATTTTAGGATTGTTTGTTCTGTTTCTGTGACAAATGCCATAGGAATTTTGATAGGGATTGCATTGAATCTGTTGATTTCTTTGAACAGTATGGACATTTTAACAATATTAATTCTTCCAATACATAAGCACACAATGTCCATTTATTTTTTTTATTTCCTTCAGTTTCTTTCACTGAAACGTCTTAGTTTTCAGCGTACAAGTCTTTTACCTCTGTGGTTAAATTTATTCCTATGTTTTTTGTTCTTTTTGATGCAACTGTAAATGGAATTGTTTTCTTAATTTTTTGTAAATTGAATTTGTATCCTGCAACTTCACTGAATTTATTAGTTCAAACAGTTTTTTTTTGATGGCATCTTTAAGGTTTTCTATATATAAAATCAGATCATCTGCAAATAGTGAGGGTTTTACCTATTAAAAAATTTTTTTTTTCAAATAGTTTTATTGATTACAATTAAACAGGGAGTAATAATTAGACCACCCAGGATGTGCAGACCCCAGTTAGAGTTTTACTTCCTCCTTTTTTGATTTTGGATGCCTTTTATTTCTTTTTCTTGCCTAACTAACTGCTCTGGCTAGAACTTCCAGTACTAGGTTGACTAGAAGTGGCTAGAGTGGGCATCCTTGGCTCTCCTTATTTCAGAGGAAAAGCTTTCAGCTTTTCACCACTGAGTATGACATTAGCTGTGGGCTTGTCATATATGGCCTTTATTATGTTCGGATACCCTATTTCTATACTGGGTTTGTTGAGAGTTTTTATTATAAATGGATGTTGAATTTTTCTTTTTAAATAACATCTCTATTGGAGTATAATTGCTTTACAATGGTGTGTTAGTTTCTGCTGTGTAACAAAGTGAATCAGCTCTACATATATCCCCATATCTCTTCCCTCTTGCGTCTCCCTCCCATGGATGTTGAATTTTGTCAAATGCTTCTTCTACATTTATTGAGATGATCGTATGTTTTTATCCTTCATTTTTTTAATGTGGTATATCACTCTCATAGGATTTTGGTTAGGATTAGACCAAAGAATACATATGAAAACGTCTTGATTCCATAAAGCAAAGTCGACACTTCTGAGATGTCAGTATTAGTGTGAAAATGAAGGCCACTTAATCAGGAGTGATACTCTTATCACTGCCATGTTTAAAGTGGGTTACAAATAATCTAGTTATTGCTAATTTTTAAAATAATGACTGCTTATTTATAAATTTTTTTCCCTGCTGGTTGTCCTCATTCTAAAAATAATTAGGGGAGAAATCCTATTCAGTATTTATATTTAAAAGAATTTCATCCATTCCAAATTACCCCCAATAATCCTTGGGATTTTTGCTTTATGTAGTTCAGGGCCATATATTCAGAATTATTTTCCTGGTGAGTAGAATGCTTTATCTAATGAGTATCTTTAAATATAGAACTGTTTTGGGGGGCCTTAGAGTCTATTTTGATAATAATGTAGCTGCTTCAGCTTTCCTTTGGGTAAAGCCGTGGTCAGCAATGACCCACTACCTGCAGCCTGTTTTTGTAAATAAAGTTTTACTGAAACACAGCCATGCCTGTTCTCCTTAAGTATTGTTGATGACTGTGGTCACGTCACAAGGGGCAGAGTTTGAGTACTACTGACAGAGACTGTATGCAAAGCTGAAAACATTTACCATCTGGCCTTTCACAGAAAGTTTGCCACCACTGGGTTACACTATGCATAGTATATCAGCCACTCAACATCTTTATTTAGGTATATCTCTTGTAAATAGCACAAAGTTGGATTGTTTTCTTTTCTTTTTTTTTTTTTTTCAAATTATTAGCACCCCTAATTATTATTTATTTATTTATTTACTTATTTGGCTGTGTTGGGTCTTCACCTCTGTGCGAGGGCTTTCTCTAGCTGCGGCAAGCGGGGGCCACTCTTCATCGCGGTGCGCGGGCCTCTCTTGTTGCAGAGCACAGGCTCCAGACGCGCAGGCTCAGTAGTTGTGGCTCACGGGCCTAGCTGCTCCGCGGCATGTGGGATCTTCCCAGACCAGGGCTCGAACCCGTGTCCCCTGCATTAGCAGGCAGATTCTCAACCACTGCGCCACCAGGGAAGCCCTGGATTGTTTTCTTAATCCAGTCTTGCACTTTCTATATCTTTTTATCTTGGAGCCTTGGAGCATTTAGTCCATCTATATTTAATGAAATTGCTGATATATTTGAATTATTTGTACCATCTATTTGTTACTTCCTCTTATCATGCCTTTGTTTATGCTTCCCCACCCACCGCCTCTCATTTCTTTTATTCTTTTGGATTGGTTTTTCTTACCATGTTCTCCCCCCAACCCCTCATGGTTTGGTATGTACTTTGTATACTCTGTACACTCTTTCTATTTCTTGTTGTCATCCTTGAAATTTAAAACACTCATTTTTAACTTATCAAACTTGCCTTTTTTTAAAAAAATAAATGTATTTATTTATCTTTGGCTGCGGTGGCTCTTTGTTGCTGCGCGCGGGCTTTCTCTAGTTGTGGCGAGTGGGGGCTACTCTGTTGCGGAGCAGGGGCTCTAGGTGCGTGGGCTTCAGTAGTTGTGGCACGTGGGCTCATTAGTTGTGGCTCGCAGGCTCAGTAGTTGTGGCACACAGGCTTAGCTGCTCCGCAGCATGTGGGATCTTCCCGGACCAGGGCTTGAACCCATGTTCTGCGTTGGCAGGTGGATTCTTAACCACTGCGCCACCAGGGAAGCCCACCTTCTTGCATGTGTGTAACTATTGTGTACTTTAGTTGTATTTTTTAACTCCCCAAAGACACTATTACTGTTATTTTATACAGTGTTAGTTTAAATGTATCTAAATATTTACCACTTTCTGTGTTCTTTTTTCCCTCTTCAAAGATGGGATTACTTTCCTTAGCCTAAGTATATCCTTTAATATTACTTTACTGAGGATCTGTGGTGGCAGATTTTCTTTTGACCTTCATTAAAAATAAATAGGACTATTGGTATATTTAGGTCTTTCAAATTTAAAGTGGTTGAGATATTTGGATTAATATCTACATGTTTGTGACTGCTTTCTACTCACTGTTCTTGTTATTTCCTTTTTTCTGCCTTTTCTAGTTTTTATTGTGTTTCGTATGATTCTATTTTTCTCTCCTCTGAGTATATCAATTATTACTTCTTTTTAAAGTTGTGTTTAGTGGCTGCCCTAGAGTTTGCAATGTACATTTACAACTAATCTACATCTCCTTTCAAATAGCACTGCACTATTTTATAGGTAGTGCAGGTATCCTTAAAACAGAGTATTCCCAATTCTTCACCCCCATCCTTTTAACATTGCTAACATTCATTTCACTTATCCATGTTATAATTATCCCATACACTGTTGCTATTATTACTTTAAACAGTTATTAGATCAATTAAGAAGAAAAATGAAATTTTATTTTCATCTATTCCTTCTCTAGAGCTCTTCCTTTCTTTAAGTAGATCCGTGTTTCTGAACTAAATCTCCTTTCCTCAGCAGAACTTCTTTTAACATTTTATGCAAGGCAGGTCTTCTACGACTAATTCTCCCAGATTTTTCTCTGTGAAAGTCTTCCTTTTGCCTTCACTTATGAAGGGTACTTTCACTGGACACCAAATCTTACATGGGTGATCTTTTTCTTTCTTTCAACACTGAATAAATAGTTCACTACCTTCTTGCTTGCATGGTTTCTAATGAGAATTCGAATGCAATTTTTATCCTTGTTCCTTTATAAGGAACAAGTAAGCTGTTTTTTCCTCTGGCCTCTTTCAAGGTTTCCTTATTGTCTTTGGTTTTCTGTAATTTGAGTAAAATATGCCTAGGTGTAGATTTTTTGCTGTTTATTTATCTTTCTGGGTATTTTCCGAGCTTCCTGGATCTGTGCTTTGGCGTGTGTCATTAATTTTGGAAATTTATCAGCCTTTATTGCTTCAAATATTTCTTCTGTTCCTTCCTTTTTTTTTTTTACTTCTGATAGTCCCATTACTTGTACGTTACACCTTTTGTAATTGTCCTCACAGTTCTTGAATGTTTTGTTGCATTTTTTTCATTCCTTTTTCTCTTTGCATTTGAGTTTGGGAAGTTTCTACTGAGGTATCTTCAAGCTCAGTGATTCTTTCCTTGGCTGTGTCAAATCTGCTGACGAGCCCGGCATTCTTCATTTTCATTACAGTATTTTTAATTAATTTCTAGCATTTCGTTTTGATTCTTTCTTAGAGTTTCTACCTCTCTGCCTACAAAACCCATATATTCTTGTATGTTTACTTTTTCCATTAGAGCCCTTAATATATTAATTGTTGTTATTTTAAATTCCCTATCTGATAATTATAACATCTGTGTTATGTCTGAGTCTGGTTTTGATGCTTGTCTCTCCAGATTGTAGTTTTAAATTTTTTGCTGAGAGCTGGATGTGACATATCAGAACTGAGGTAATTAATTAGGCTTTTAACCTGGTTAGGAGCAGGTTGTGTTTAAGGCTTGCTGAAGCTATGGGTGTTAAGAGGTTTCAGTTTCCTCTAATTTCCTTGTTCTTATTTTTTTCCCCCTGTTGTCTTTGAGTTTCCCTAAGAACACCTTCTTAAATAGCTGTGTTCTGTAGGTCTCCCAGTTGTAATTCTGGATTATACTGGAACTCTGTTAATATGATTGTAAGGTGTTGGGGATGTGGAGTGTTTTATACTTTTATGGTTAAATCTCAGGTTTTTTTTTCTTTTTTTTTAAAATTAATTATAGTAGGCCTGAGTCCCTAGGCTCTGACCTTTAGACGTGCTTCTGAACCTTTTTTTCCCCTCCTCCTCCCTTACATGAGATACGAAGATAAAGGGGGCTGGAATTATCTATTTGCCCGTTTTGCCACGTCAGAAACATGAGGGACTCTTTCTCTGATCTTCACCTTGAAAACCTGGTGGGGCTTCTGGAGGTAAACCCCAGAAAACTGTGGAGGACAACCCCCCTAAGACTGGGTCCCCAGAGTTTTTAACATGCCAGCTTTTCCTCACTTCATCTCCAGAAATTCATCAAAAATACTGTAAGTGTTCCTATGTTACTGGCTCCAGTAGCTTCTGTTTCCAGAAAGCTGATCTTGGCTGAGCTTCTCTGTATTTGCCTGTTTCTCCAGATTTTCAGGTAGTGGTTTGCCCTGTGACCTTACTTCACTGATGGATCTAAAAAGAAGTCATTGACTGTCAGTTTGCTCAGCTTTTACTTATTTGTGAGGATGGGAATGATAACTGCCAAGCTGTTTAATTGTGAGAGCTGAAACTGGAAAGCCACCCTCATTTTTCAATTTTTTTCTCCTTAGCTTTCTGAAAAAACTTACTCCACTTTCTTCAATTGCTGCTGTTCTGGAAAGTTTTCAGCCATTATATCTTTTCTCCTTTCGTTGTGGATCTCTGATGATTATAATAAGACCAGAGCTTTTTTCAGCTGGTGTGCTATGAATGGGTTACGAATGTGTTGATAATGTCTGTTACGCTGGTTGCCACTGGTTGCAAGTAGCCTTATTCATTTACCTCATTGTGCTATGTATGAATGCTGTTTTTTATGTTCATTATGACACGAAAAGAGTTGTGAAGCACTGTTTTAGACCTCCTCCCTCAATCATGCCTCTTATTGTTGTTCATTTACATACATACATAACACACATATATAAATAATGAATACATGTACATGTATACACACATATATATGCATCTTAAAAATTGTATTCTGGCTAATTTCTTCAGATATGTATTTCAGTTTAAAGTCTCTTCAAATGCATCTAATCTGCCTTTAGAGCCATTATTTTTTTTTTTTACAATTGCACTTGTCTTTAAACTTACTAAGTATACTAATTTACCAGGCTTTGCAAATATCCTCTAAGAGAAAGCTAGCTTCAGAGTGCAGCTTACCTCTTTCAGTACCTGCCTGCACAAAGTTTTAGTCTAGCATTTTTTAGTGGGAGGTAAGGATACCTATGTCAGAGTAGAAGTCTAATTATATCTTAAGGTATGTATTTTCATTCTTCTGATTTTATTTTTTTTTTAAAGAACCAGTGATATATACTGGTTCAATTTACTTTTTCTTATCATCTACAATGGAAAAAAATAAAACATATAGCTCAGTGAGTCTGGAATGTATAAAACTTAAAGCATCATTTTTTACCAGTAAGGTTAGTCAGTATCTTAGCACTGACCTGTACCTGGATATTACCAATCAGAATGATTCATGATCAGAAATTTAACTGTTTCCTCAAATAACATCAAGCTCACTTCTTTAACAAGAGTACTGCTATAGGTAACCTTTAAAAATTAGTATTTTTAATGGGTTGTGGAAATTTTTCTTACTTTGATTGAAATAGTAATATTCCTTAAATCTAGTGACATTAAACAACCTTTTGTAAAATGAAGATAGTATGAAAGCATTAATATTGATGTGTGCTTTGGAAAAGCTTAAACAGATATAGTCATGTGCAGTTATTTAGCAACTTTGAAACCACAGTTGTTACTAATGGAATGAAGGCTTTTTTTAAAAATTGGAAAGCTACTTGTTTGTATATGAAAGAGGTACTCAGCTATCAATCAACTCTGTATTTTATAAATACTAACCTAATCATTTTTACTGGAGTGACCTGAAGTTTATAATGCTAACTGGTTCACAGACCTTCTTTTATTAGTTGTTGACAATGCCACATTTTTACTAAGATAGATAGACGAGATACTTCGTATTTTTCAAAAGTTTTCTAGTATGCCTTTCCTAGCTGAAAGTAGTCTCACTGAAGTTCATATACCAATAACTTCATCTAAACTTTCAAGATTGTTCTATAAACTCTAGATAGAATACATCTGTCCAGCAGTCCAGCTCCAGTGCTGCATTAACCAACCTTCTAATAGTAATCAAGCACACCTTTTGTAGGTTATATCTTTTTCTCCCATAATTTTTTTTTAAATTAATTTTTACTGGAGTATAGTTGATTCACAATGTTGTGTTAGTTTCTGCTGTACAGTAAAGTGAGTCAGTTATATTGTATATATACATATACCCACTCTTTTTAGATTCTTTTCCCCTATAGGCCATTACAGAGTATTGAGTAGAGTTCCCTGTGCTATATGGTAGGTTCTTATTAGTTATCTATTTTATGTATAGTAGTGTGTATATGTCAATTCCAATCTCCCAATTTATCCCTCCCCCCGCTTCCCCCTTGGCAACCATAAGTTTTTCTACATCTATGACTCTTTCTGTTTTGTAAATAAGTTCATTTGTATCATTTTTTATTAATTAATTAATTAATTTATTTATTTATTTTTGGCTGTGTTGGGTCTTCACTTCTGTGTGAGGGCTTTCTCTAGTTGTGGTGAGCGGGGGCCACTCTTCAGTCGCGGTGCACGGACCTCTCACTGTCACAGCCTCTCTTGTTGTGGCGCACAAGCTCCAGATGTGCAGGCTCAGTAGTTGTGGCTCACGGGCCTAGCTGCTCCGCGGCATGTGGGATCTTCCCAGACCAGGGCTTGAACCAGGGTCCCCTGCATCGGCAGGCAGAGTCTCAACCACTGTGCCACCAGGGAAGCCCCATTTGTATCATTTTTTTAAGATTTCACGTATAAGCAATATCATATGATATTTGTCTTTCTCTGTCTGACTTACTTCACTCAGTATGACAATCTCTAGGTCCATCCATGTTGCTGCAAATGACATTATTTTGTTCTTTTTTTATGGCTAATACTCTATTGTATATTACCACATCTTCTTTATCCATTCCTCTGTTGATGGACATTTAGGTGGCTTCCATGTCTTGGCTGTTGTAAATAGTGCTGCAGTGAACACTGGGGTGCGTGTATCTTTTCGAATTATGGTTTTCTACAGATATATGTCTTGGAGCGGGATTGCTGGATCATATGGTAGCTCTATTTTTAGTTTTTCAAGAAACTTTTTATACTGTCCTCCATAGTGGGTGTATCAATTTACATTCCCACCAACAGTGCAAGAGGGTTCCCTTTTCTTCACACCCTCTCCAGCATTTACTGTTTGTAGATTTTTGTGGTGCTAGCCATTCTGACTGGTGTGAGGTGATGATATCTCATTGTAGTTTTGATTTGCATTTCTCTAATAATTAGTGATGTTGAGCAGCTTTTCATGTGACTCTTGGCCATTTCTTTGTCAGTATTTCTTCTTTGGAGATATGTCTATTTAGATCTTCCGCCCATTTTTGACTGGGTTGTTTTTTTGATATTGAGCTGCATTAACTGTTTGTATGTTTTAGAGATTAATCCCTTGTTGGTCACTTTGTTTGCAAATATTTTCTCCCATTCTGTGGGCTGTCTTTTCGTTTTGTTTATGGCTTCCTTTGCTGTGCAAAAGCTTTTAAGTTTTATTAGGTCTCACTTGTAATTTCGTATACACAGTAGTACTCATTGTGTAACTAAAATTTTTCACCAAATAACAGTGTAGTAGAGAAACAAAAATCATTCTTGTTGGCATTCCTTCTCTGTGTCTTCTATACTGGCATTGTCAAAGGTTGCAGGACGGAAGAAGGCTGTAGATATTCCAGATCAGTAGAGACCTCCTCCTCCCTGCCATGTGATTCATATACCTCTCCATTTCTCCATGATACCTATCTATCTATCTTATTAATCTTGGTATCACTGACTGTACCTTTCTAAAATTTTACATTTATGAAAATCTAAGGTACCTGACTAGCAGGAAATAGTAGACTTGGTATAATCATTAGTGCTTTGTATACAAATAAACCTTTGTTTCTAGACTTCTATATTTTACGCTTTTGAATATTTAGGTGACTGTTTATTAGAAGAGAGTAGGTGTTCTACCAACCTGAAGAGAGAAGCAGTAAGGTTTTCATACAGAGATACTCTTCATAAGATACCTGAAGTCTGTTTAACTCAGAGGAAACATATAGCATATGTTTACATTGGTCATACATGCAGGGTAAAGCCATTCTCTGCCTGTGAAAGACAAATATCAGTGTTTGAGTTAGGAAGAAATAATTCTTGTTCCCCAAAAAAGTACTTTTTTGTTCTATTTTGCAAAGCCATGAACTCATCTAACTATTGCAATTAATGCTAATTCTCTCTGGATTAGAATTTTGGAAAACTTTCCTTAATATAGTGGAGAAATTATTATTCTACATTTGTTTTATTTAAGTATTTTAGAATTTATTTCTACAGAATTTATTACCAGGTTTTATGGTAGTATTTGAATATGTCCAGTTAGACAACACAGTTTTTAAAATCCTACCCATTTGAAAAATCAAATGGTATTTTTTTTTCACAGCATTCCATTCTAAAGACAACTATATGTGATACTGTTTACAGTTATGTAGAGGGTCAGAATTAGAACTTGACTGTAGGCTTTCTGATACCCAAAATCCGCCTGACTGACATTATGCGACTGAATATTCTTCCAACTAAAGGTACCCCAAATGAATTCTCAATTAGGATTCTCAACAGTTAGTATCACATCTATGATTTTCAAATAGACTCTCAAACACTAAGAGCCTGAAACTGAGCCTCATTCATGCTTTTTTAAAAATGCCTCAAGATCTGTTTTTTTAAAAAATTTTCTGACAGAAAGTGATCTTGGACTTCTTAACAGAAAAAAAAAAAAAAGATGATTATTATCACAACAGCAGAAGGATACAAGAATGGGAAATAAGAATGCCCACTTAAAAGCTGTTGTTTCTGTAAGCCATTTATCCTCCAATAAAGTTGAACACTGAGAAAAAATTTCTGTTAACTCCTACTTTATGTAAGAAATACCAGGTTATGCTATAACTGTTAAAGTCTAAACTTGAGTGCCCCCCAAATAAAAACTCTGAATTAGATTAATTTTATAAAAGAGGATATGTTGGTGTTTCATATAAATTCAGAGTTTTAATCCCAATTAAATGACTTTAAATTGCCTTTTAGAAAGTGACTATGAAGAGTAAATATAGTCAACAACATGTTGTTTTGGTTTAAAGATTTTTTTTTTGATGTGGACCATTTTTAAACTCTTTATTGAATTTGTTACAACATTGATTCTGTTTTATGTTTTGGATTTTTGGCTGCGAGGCACGTGGGATCTTAGCTCCCCAACCAGGGATCGAACCCACACCCCCTGCATTGGAAGGCGAAGTCTTAACCACTGGACCGCCAGGGAAGTCCCTGTCAACATGTTTTTAACTTTTTAAGTAAGCATGGTCAGATTCTGAAATGAGCAAGTACTAAGAAATTTCAAATGTCTTTGAATATATACATATAAGCTACATATTTTGATCAGTTAAATTTGATCAAACAACTTAAAATCTTGTCAAATTGTGATGCAGTGGTTTGAGCAGTCTTTTTTGGCAATAGATAGTCAAGGTGACTTCTTTCTTTGAAGTAGATACCTAAGAGTATGTGTGGAGATCTGGTCTGGTGAACCACATGGCAGTGCCTGCTAACTGAGAGCAGAGATATGGCCCCTTCTTGGAATACAAAGAGTCTGATTATAGTACATATTTCACATGCCTCTTGTCATGTTTCTTCTCACTATGAAGACTGGTCTTCTCCTTCAGGTCTCACTCAGCTCAAATGAATGACACCTCCTCCAAGAAGCTATTAGCCACCCTATCTGAAAAAGACCTCTCTCTAGTAAAAACTCCATCACAGTCTGAGATTATTTTATTTGATGGTTATCTGTGTCTCCCCAACTAGAGTGTAAGCAATAAAGGTCAGGAACTTTGTCTTGTCCTCTGCTAATACTGTACCAGGCACATATTAGGAGTGTGGTCAGTATTTGATGTTCCCCTGTAATCCATTTTCCATCATGTTTTCCTCTGTTTGAAACCCCCCCCTCCCCTGTGCACTGGTTTCTTCATGCTCTGAGAATAAAATCTAAACTCTATTTCATGGCCTACAAGATGCTGCTTGACTTGGTCCCTGTCCACTTCTCTAAACTCACAGAATATCCTCAGTGGCTTTCTCTCAGTTCCTTACACATGCCAAGGTTGTTTCCAGCCTTTGTACTCATCTTTTCTGCCTGAGATGCCCTACCTTTCCTATAAGCTTGTTCTTTTGTACTATTTAGTGCTCAGCTATTTAGAGAGGCCTTCTATGGTCCCCGAATCTAACGTAGCCTATACCCCTCTCCCTTCCCCTCCCCACACACTATTCTATCATGGCTCTCGGAAATAATTTTGGTCATTTATTTGATTTTCCTCATCAGTATGTTAGCAGGGGCCTCATCTATTATATAGCTCAAGCTCTTAAATAGTGTCTGGCACTTGGTAAGTACTCAAATATGATTATTACCAATAGTGCAACACCACCAAGTTTAACTCAATAATTCAGCCTCTTTTAAAATAGTTAGAGCTAGCATCATCCAGTCTCTACTAAAATAGATACAGTAATTCCAGCTTACTACATAAGGCAAGCCCCCCTCCCATTTCACACTCAGCTCAGCTCAAATAGATGCTTTTCTATAACTTTTACCTGTTATTTTTGTGCCTGGCATACCCAACAGATAAAACACTATGTTTGCTTTATCTTCACAGGATATCTTTTTAGGCTGTCCTCATCATTCTCAAGTGTCCTTTTCTCCTTCCTCCATTCATCCTCTGTTCATCAGTTGATGTTAATTTCCAAACTCCTTGCCACTCTGGACATATTTACAATTGTCAGTCAGGTCACTGTTACTTTTAATATGGCATCCTGAACACAAACTACTAATGCCATCATTAACTCACATAGGGTACAACAACAAGACTATTATTCTAATAATGTGGTTTAAGACTTCATTAATTTTTTTGGAATCCTTAGTCAGTAGCACCCAGAGCTCACAATTTTAAAATCTCTACCTTTTTTCACATGAACACGAATCTCCTTCAATTTTCACTCTGCCCAGACCAATGGGTATGTATATATGAGTGTGTGACTCTCCTGTTTGCATTCTAATAAAGGAAATAAGCTGTGAGTACTAAAAGGTAGAAAGTGGTAAGAGCTAGGGATGTACAGCAGAGAGGTTTTACATGGTGGTATGAACATCATGAGCTAGGGGTATGTTTGAAGAATAGATCATTCTGAGTGGGAACAAAGAGTATGTGAAGGAGAACAACGAGAGAGAAAATTAGGCCGGATTCTGGGAAGCCAGAAACCATGCTGAGTATGCACTGAGTGCTCACTGAAGGCACCTGTGTGTTGGGGTGATAACATTATATGATCAAACTGCGTTAGGAAGAAAAACTTAGCATGATGGAGGATAAACTGGAGGCGGAAAACTAGTTAGAAAACAACTGCAATGGGTAAGGGGGAATGGATATCTGAAGTATTTCACAGGCCTAGAGGACTAGAGAATAGCTGATTTATCAAATCTTAAAGTGTGGTTGGTTCTCTCCCAAATTTAAAAATAAAATCTTGTTCCCATGTTCTTTCCAAGTCACAGACATTGAGTGAGCCTTGCCATGCAAAGAGATACCTCTTGTCTCTGGGTCCAGACCTGTCATCCCCTCATCCTAGTTGTCCTCATCTGTAATTGTCCCTGCTGAAAGCAAGATCAGTATGAATTGCATCATGCAGTGCAAACACTGCATCTGTTTCCTTTCCGAAATAGGGTTATATAATTAAAACAACGCCACAGTAAGATTCCTTTTTACTTGCTGTAGACTTTACTGACCCAAAACAATGCTATTTAAAAAAATATCCTTAAATATGTCCTGGTACAGTAATAATGCCACATGTAATTTGCTCTGCATTACACTTGGCCTGCCTTAAGCATTGATAAACTCTATTCCAAGTTTGCCCAGTTCCAAGACACCTGGTAGGATTGATTCAGTCCTGAAGGAATATGAATACAGGGAAAATGACTCACAAATGACTTACTCATTAATAATCAGATCAGGAGCAAAACACAGCAAGTTTGAACTTGATTGTCTATATGATCTCCACCCCAGGGCGAATGACATGAGGAACATCCATGAATATTGCAGTAGGGTCATTTGGTCATCCAGATGTAAGTTCCTGAATCCTGAATTAAGAGGAATAAAGGTATGAGGAAACATTCTAGTTGCCAAAGAGAAGATCATCTCTCTGGGAACTGCCAAAGACAGTTTTGGAGGACTCTTAACAGATAGAGGAAATGAAGGACAAACTGGGCACAGTTTTCCTTTGTCATCTGACATGTTAAGCACCAAAGCCCTCAGTACTTTTTAATAGCATTCAATGTAAGAAAACTTAAGAGTTGCCAGTTTTTGTCACCTTTTGCCTATGTGAGTAAATATGGACTAAATAGTAAAATGCTATACTAAATAGTAAAATAGAAAGCCAAGAGTCCTGTCCTGGGATGTTACTCATTCAGTGAATTTAAGTTAAAAAAACTTCCCCTGATATTTATACCTCTTTCCCCCTTGATGGAGTGGGGATGGCAGGAGGCCATGGGACCAGGGCGATAGAAAGCCCAAATGTTTTATTTAAAAGATTCTTAAGACTTGTGCCTTAGCTACGTTATCTTTGCATCTTACCTGGTATCGCCTTCGCCCATTTCACCGCTGCGATCACCTGCCGCCCACCTAACATGTTGAGTGTGGTCATGATCCGCCAAGTTGTATCTGGAATGGAGCTGTCGTAGCCCGCATATATCACCTCCGGCTCAATGACCTCCAGCAGTGACACCAGGGTAGGGGTGAGTTGCGGTAACGTTGCAGGGACTATTGTTTTGTTAGCAGAATTTTCAGAAGTTTCTTGTGAGACTCCTGTAGTGGCCTGCTGAATTCCTTTTATCTTTTTCTTTGTTTTTCGAGCTGTGGGTATATTAAGAAAAATACACAGAAATCAGCTGTAATGGGAAAATCTGGGCAGCACAGTTTATTAAAGAGGTATTTTAATTTCTGCAACTATTTAATTTGAAAGAGGAGAAATCTTTTATTTAGCAATTATGATAAGAAGAGAAAAACACATTTTTGCCTGAAAGCAAAGGATCAAGAAGAACCCGTTCATTCATTAATTTCCTCTACAGATAAGCCATTCTTCATTATAGTTATACTTTATATAAAATTGTCTTACAACACTATGTTAAAACAATATAAACAAATCACTCACCTAGATTCTTCCATAAAGTAATTTCTGTCTCAGTTTCACCCCAAAGTAAAAATTTTCGTTAGTTATACAAGGCAAATTACTTTTATTATCAATTGAAAGAAAGAATCTCAGTTTGTAATCCCAGACTAGTAACTGTGGTTTACGGTTAATCTAATTATGGGTATATGTAATGAAGAGAGTGATACTGTTTATACGCTTGCAAAAAGTCCACTTCTTATCAAGACAGTAAGATGACATAGGAGATCACACACTAAAAAGAAAGAGTATTAGTTCTAACAGCAGAAAAATCCACTTTTTACCTTTATATGATGGATACTATATGGGACTTACAAACCTTTGTGGAGATGAAGAGAAAAACTTTAAATTTCTTTACATAAATTACCAGTGGGTAATTTCCCTTTTATAAGAGATTTATATTCATGACTCTATAAGCCTAAAGTATCCATTTTCATGTAATATATAAAGTAACTAAAACCATCTTTTATTTTTGACTTAGTTTGGAACAGTACAGTCAAATTACAGCATGGATTCTATAGATTTTTTAGTCTTCATACTCTTGAATTTACTTGTTCTAGTGACAAATAAAAATATTAGGCAAGAAAAGAATTTTAGTATTCCTAAAGAGAAAGTACTCAGAACTCCAAGGAAGGGCAAGGAATGTAATTTGTATGAAAGAAGAAATGTACCTATCTCAGTTGTCAGGTATGCGAACCATTTTGCTAAGGGAAAAGTAAATGCTAATCACATTTAAAAATAATTATTAGATCCTCTGTCCCTAAAATGCCAAAGTACTTAGTTTGTGGAGGACAGATGTGGTGGCGAGAACTATGTATCTCAACGTACAGTGTTAGAAAGGGAAAAAACCCTGTTGTTTACACTGAATAGAATGGTCCCATTTCTTATTGTGCTCTGTGCTGAGACATTTAAGAATTTTTAGTTAACATTTCAAAACAGAGAAACAGGATCGCGATAGATCTGTTCTAACTTATTTTACCATGCTCTATTGAAGATACAGTATGCTGTAGTAGTAGAGAGAGCATAAATATGAAACCAGCATGTTTGAATATAATCCTGACTCTGCCACTGAGTAGTTGGGTATCTGTGCAAGTTACTCCCGGGGCCTTAGTTTCCTCTTCTGTAAAGTGAGGATAATATTAGTACCTACACCTCACAGGGTCCATTGATAATTAAGTCAGTTAAAATATATAAAATGCGTAAAATAGTTCTCGGTATATGTTAAGTGCTATATAAGAATGATCATTGCTGCAACTGGTAGTAAAATACAGTTGTAGAATGTTTTGAATTCACGTAGTCCAAGTCTACAGAGAAGTGATGAAGTTTTAAAATACACGTAAGGAAACCCTTTAAACAACCAAAGGTATCTCACTGACACCCAGATCTCCAAATCGTGGAATGTACTTTGTTGACAAAGTAGACAAGAACATGCATATCCCCAATCAATACACTGAAACAGTACTGTAAAAACTTCAATTAACCATAACTTTAAATTTGTCTAGAATATGTGTTCCTACACTCCACATTAGAACAAAGAAGAAAGGACAATGACAAACTGGAGGATTTTAAAGTCTTCTCACCATAAAACTAGAAGAGAACATAGGCAAAACATTCTGATATAAATCATACCAATGTTTTCTTAAGTCTGTCTCCCAAGGCAATAGAAATGAAAACCAAAATAAACAAATGAGACCTAATCAAACTTACAAGCTTTTGCACAGCAAAGGAAACCATACCAAAAAAAAAAAATGAAAAGACAATCTACAGACTGGGAGAAAATATTTGTAAATGATGTGACTGACAAGGGATTAATTTCCAAAATATACAAACAAACAGCTCATACAGCTCGACAACAAAGAAACAAACAACCCATTCGAAAAATAGGCAGAAGACCTAGATAGACAGTTCTCCAAAGAAATACAGATGGCCAACAGGCACATGGAAAGATGCTCAGCATCGCTAATTATTAGAGAAATGCAAGTTAAAACTACAATGAGGCACCACCTCATGCCAGTCAGAATGGCCATCATTAAGAAGTCTACAAATAACAAGTGCTGGAGAGGGTGTGGAGAAAAGGGAACCCTCCTGCACTGCTGGTGGGAATGTAAGTTGGTATAACTACTGTGGAAAACAGTATGGAGGTTCCTGAGAAAATGAAAAGTAGAGTTAGCATATGATCCAGCAATCCCACTCCTGGGCATATATCCAGACCAAACTATAGTTCAAAAAGAGGGATGCATCCCTATGTTCATAGCAGCACTGTTCACAATAGCCAAGACACGTTAACAACCTAAGTCTCCATCGACAGATGAATGGATAAAGAAGATGTGGTACATGTACACAGTGGAGTACTACTCAGACATAAAAAAACCCAAAAATAATGCCATTTGATGCAACTAGAGATTAGCATACTAAGTAAAATAAGTCAGAAAGAGAACGACAAATACCATATGATATCACTTATATGTGGAATCTGAAATAGGACACAAATGAACCTATCTACAAAACAGAAACAGACTCACGGACACAGAGAACAGACTGGTGGCTGCCGAGGGAGAGTGTGGTGGGCGAGGGCTGGATTGGGAGTTTGGGATTAGCAGATGTGAACTGGTACATAAAGAATGGATAAATAACAAGGCCCTAATGTATAGCACAGGGAACTACATTCAGTCTCCTGTGATAAAGTATGACGGAAAAGAATATGAAAAGAATGCATATATATGTATAACTGAGTCACTCTGCTGTACAGCAGTAGTTACCACAACATTGTAATTCAACTAAACTTCAATAAAAAATAAATTAAAAACGTAAAAAAATAAAGATCAAAGGAAAAAAATGAAAAAAATCATCTTCTATACTCGATATATAATCAGTTTAATTTCTTACTGCTTATCTATAGTCCTAAGAGAGAACAGATGCTTCTGAATAAAGCTCAGAAAGGCCTATTGAGCCCAACTGTGTTGGGCTATGTACTATTTTCACATAACTGGGGCAAGGAGTTGTTAATTGAATTAGTTAAGCAATCACTAGTTTTAATCACAATTTAGTTAATAAGATTTTACTCTAAAGTTCCTGACCCCTTGGAGCGTACAGGAGATTAGCAGTCAATATGTGATCTCTACAGAAGTGTTCATGAGTCTGTGATAGCTCCATTTCATTCTTAAGAAAAGTAAAGAAATCTTATTTAGCTTAAAACTTAGCTTAAAAATATTAGTTATGAGCCTGTAAGTTCCACTTGCCCCTTATGACAAAAATAAAACTATAATTACCTTAAAATGAAAAAACAGTTAGGATCACCCTTAAGAACCTTACTGTACTCTAATGCCAGGCACTTTAAGCAGTGAAGAAGGCTGCCTTAAAATAAATCTTGAGAATCCCTTGGTATGGAGCAAGAGTATCAAAATACAGCACTTGCAGTACTAAATTACAGTTATGGAGAGCACTGGGCTCTGAGAGAGTTGACTGCTTCTGCAGAATTACTCTGGTGCTATCGTGAAACTGCCTGGCTTAGGGGAAACACTCCGATGAACGAGAGAACATTTTTAAAGATTGTTTAAAAAAAAACAAAGAAGAACAATGTAGTTCAGCCATGTGTTTCATGCTTAAGTACTAAGTATTATTGCCCACCAAAGACTTCTGGGACACACACATACCTACTCCAAATAAAAGTTTTATATATACTGGAATAATTAAAAACAAAAGTGAGGCTTTCACACTACAACCACATATACACAAAAACTCTATTAGATTTTTTAAAGCCTTTCTTTAAATTTTTCTACAAGTAGAGTTACATTATCAACGGCATGATATGTGCTACCTAATAACTAATATATTATTAACTAACAAACTAGAACTGTGTAGTGTAAGTGGACATAAGGTTAATCTTGGTTCTACTTGAAGGTGGTTTCAATATGAGGGTCCAAAATAACCTCTTTGAGTAGAAGAATGTATATCAAAGACTAGCATGTAGTAGCTCTTGACAAAGGCTAGTTTCCCCACTATTCTGATATTTTTATATGACGACTTATAGAAGCATGCAGTGTGGCTGTTTTTTTATTTCAGTGTTTTGAGAAATTGCAGCTTTGTACGTTTAAATTTTATTCATTCAAAAAAGTTGACTTTTCAACGGAAGACTTTTCAACGGATTAGAAATGGCAGTGATGGTATATTTGATAATACAGAGAAAATGAGATGTCACTCGCTGCCTTGGTCTTCTGGTGAGGTAAAGGCAAAGGGCACTACAGTTGTTACTAAATTGTAAGAAGGAGGAGAAATGGGACAAACTTACTAACCTGGTCCATCAGAATCATTATTTTATAGGTGATATATCTTATTTCTTTTGAATAAAAACATTCCCTTATACTTGGGATAGGGAAGGAATTGCTCAAAAGAGCATTATATGCTTAAAGCTCCAAAGATCAAAGTTAAGCTTGATGTGTATTTGGGAAAGCATCTAAAATGTTACTGGGTAAGCAACCACACTATAATATAAGTGATACAACAGAATTTTATTTGAGCTTGTCCTTTGAGTAAACTTATTTCTAAATATAAAATAGCTGAGATGAAAACATGGGGATTAAAGGAAAGTAGTAAAACTGGGGCTGGAGAAAAAAATATATAAACCAAGCACTAAAACCTGACATGCGTTAGTATATATTTATTTAAATGGTGAGAGAACAGGAAAATGAAACTTAAAATATGCACAGAAATGTGATATGTAAGAAAGTTAGGAATAACTATCTGGTTTTTTTTGTAACAAGAAGAAATTATCCTTGTGGCACTGAAAGTGAACTTCTACATGAATGTGTAATCAATCTCTGTAGCTTTTGTAACACCTACAAGAAGATGGGCATTTATCATTTTCTTTTTTCTTTTTTTTAAACATTTTTGGGGTTTTGTTTTTTTGGCCGCAGCATGCGGGATCTTAGTTCCCCAACCAGGGATTGAACCCATGCCCCCCGCATTGGAAGCGCAGAGAACCGCTGGATCGCCAGGAAAGTCCCAGCTTATCATTTTCTTTAAAGCAATGTTTAACATGTTGATACTCTGTAATAAAGTGATTGGTGTGTCACGAAGGTCTGTAAACATGGTGAAGAAAAGACTAACTTAGTCTGTCTTTTTTGCTATCGAAGTAATATGAAGAACTGAGAAGATAATGTTGTGTGTCTGGTTTGGGGAATCAGACTATAGTCACACCCATAAATCTACTTTATATTTAAAAACATATACACACAGTGTGTCCTAGATAGCACCAACAGTCTCTCTTCTGTCAAAAGAACCACATGGTTTCCATTCTCCCTCTAATATCACCATATTAGACAAGATTAGTCTTTCCAAAATACAAGTCTGATCATATCTCTGCCCTTATTTTCCACCTAACTCCTAGATTTAAAATTCAATGTTGCTTCTTCTAGGAAGCTTTCCCTGCCTTTTAGGACAGAATTAGGTGACCTTCCTCTTGCTCCTGTAGCTCTCTATTTCTTTTGTAGTGTGCTGTACCATTTTGTGATTGACTCTGCAACCTAACTAGACAGTAAAGTACTTGAATACAGGCACTATTTTACTGATGTTGAATGCAGACACTGTTTTATTCGTTTTATGTCTAGTGCTTGCCTTGGTGAGTACTTGCCGAATCAAAGTGCACAGGGGTTATTAGATCACCACTACCACCTTCATGGCACTTGCAGTTTCAACTAAGGCAAAATTCCAAACTTTTTTCCAGAGGAAAGCTTTTAAATGATGAGATCAATTTTAATTATACAGCTTGTTATATAAACCAGGATATGAAACTTATAACTAGTTTCAGATTTCTTCTTTGCTTGAAAAACAAAACAAACAAAACCCATCCAATGCCTCCTTGAGGAGTTCCCCCCCCCCCCCCGTAGATTTGTAACAAAAGATTTATATATACACATGTGTGCCAAGTAAAAGGTAAATAACAGAATAATGGACATGCAACTATATCTGGTATAAAAACATTTCTAACCCTAGCAAATAGTTTTGAGCTTGAAAAAAGAAATAAGAAAGATCAAAGTAATGTTTCTTCAAGTCTTATAAGTTTCATTATTACATAATTTTCTTTCTTAGCATATAGTCTGGCTACACTGAATTCAGTGTGTACAGTAAAAGTTGGTGAATAAACAAGCAGAATATGAAATACTCATTAAAAAAATCCTGCTTTTAATTATTACATCTGCTTATGTATATTTTAAAAAGTAAAACAATAAATTTTTATATGATGCAGAGACAGTTCATTTTAGATATTTACATTACCTTCCAGGTTCATTCCTGCTTGAAGACATTTTCTATAGCGGCATGCTGGGCAGTTTTTTCTTCGAATTTTATCAATGATGCAATCATTTCTTCCAGCACAAAGATAATTGTGCTGTCCTATATGGAAAATAAAGGCACTGTTAAAATTTCACAGGCCTTAAAGGATATTTTTATGGAGAGGCTCTTTGCTGTTGTTGCTGTTTTGGGTGGAACATAGCCAAGGACCAAAGGCACTGATTAAGGAACATATAGTGTACTTTCTTACATTCATTACAAAGTTGAGAGGTCAACTTAAAATAAAAAGCCTTTCGTATTCTGTTTGACATAGTTCATTAAAAAAAACTTTACTGCAGTATACACATAGAAAAGCTCACAAATCCTAAGTGTACCACCTAACCTAATAAATTTTCATAAGCCAAACACTTCCATGTAATCAGCTCTCATATCAAGAAGCAGAACGGTTCCCCCACAAACCCTCTTCTTGCCCCCTTCCAGTCACTACCTACCAGGGGTAACCTCTTTCTTGATAAGCTGTTCTTTAAATTGTGCTTTAAACAGTTTCTTCTTCTAACAATTATAGAAGATCTCTCTGTATTTTATTTATTTATTCTATTTATAGAAGATCTCACTATTTTATTATGACTTCTAACTTAATGCTAAGGAGGACTAGAGAAAGAGGAAACTGGTTTAAAAATACTGTGAGAGTCCCAAAGGGAAAATGACTTTAATTCAGCATTGTACCACCGTATGCAAATAAAGCGTGCTCCCCTTCCAAATTTTTAAATAAAGTGATAGGTAAACACTTAAATTATGTTAAGGTCGCCAGCAATTAGTTAGGTGTATCACAGACTTGGCAAACTAAGCTACTAAGCTATATAGGACTTAGGGAGATTTGTTCATTATTTCACATGCTTTTTGACTCCAAATACTGAAGATCGTTACTGTCTAAAATCTTCTGCCACCCAGTATTAAATGTGCTAAGAGGTAGAAATGCAGTTTTCACCTGTCAAAAATTTTCAAGGAAAATTTAAAAGGGAAAGACAGAAAGTCTTCCTACCCTCTCCCTCCCCTCAATTGTACCCTCTTTTGTTGAAGAAAACTATCTGAAGATTTGCTAGCCTGGCAAAAACTGAAAGAATCCTCCTACACAAGGCCAGCATATCTAAATAGATACACTAGATAATTAAGAGTCTGTGTCTTTACACTAGAGGGGATGGTCTTCAGAAGACTACAGGACATTTGTCTTCTCAAAAATAAATCATATTCAAAGAAAAGAGAAAACATCATAATCATCAGTTCATTAGGTTGAATATACCTAGTCTGATTTCTGGGAAAAGATACTTTATGCATAGAATAATCTACTTGACTTGGATGAAAAAAAACTATATTCATTTCTTCCTAACATGTTAAATCACAGTGCTAACTGTTAAGCATTAGTTTGGGGTAGATGGTTAACTGTATCAGGTTCAATTCTTTGTGAGAAATAGGCCACAGAATTGACTAGCGGTCTACAATTCAGCTTTGTTCCAGAGTTGTTCTCCAATGCCAAACGTCTGTACGAGCTGTTTCAATTCCTTTCTGTATTGTGTAAGTTTGCTAGCTTCTCTACTTGGACATGAAATGGAAGCACTAATGCAATAATTCTATCCTCTATACAGTTTAAGTAGGAACAACAGATGCCATCATAATTGAAGCAGTTATAATACAAAGAAGTTCTACCCCATAAGAATATCCCTGAATCATTGTCCTGTAGTTGATTGAAAAAATTACTCATTGCTAAACACAGAAAAAGTTTCAGTGCGTTATTTATATCTAACCAAAAGATGAGAATGTGCATGTTATGCTAATAATGATTTCTTTATCCCAGGCATGTCTTGAGCACGATTAAGAATCTGAGCTACACGATCAGGGGGCATTGTACCTTCGTAAGTTCAAATCAGCTCTATCTGGTTATTAGTATGAAGTTGGACAAGCCTTTGGGTGTCTTATCTATAAAAAGAGGAGTTTCGAATAGTGGTCACTATTTACAAGGCATGGACATGTACCACTAATAGTCAGTCACTCCCTGTCAGTCATTTTGATAAGACAATAAGACATCTTAGTTTGGAATTCCTGTGTCTTCTACCATTTGGTAAATTCCCTTTCTAACTAAAAAGAGAGAGTAGATGTCAGGAGAAGAGCCTTCGGGCCAGCTGGAATTTCTCAACATTGTTTTGTTTGCATTGTATTTATTTTTATGGTAAAAATCTATTTTTGGCAATTGATTCTATTTCTATTTCTGGTAGGTGTGGTAGCCAGCCTCCAACAAGATGGCCCCCAGTGGTCTCTGTTTCCTGGTATTCACACTCTTAGATAGTCCCTTCCCAAACTATACCAGCACTGGTCTGTGTGACCAATAAAATACGGCACAAGTGACAAGTATGTCACATCTGAGATTAAGTTATAAAGATATTATGTTCCCATATTCGTCACAGCCTCTCTTGTGGATCATTTGTTCCAGGGGAGGCCAGCTGCTATGTTGAGAGCGGCACTAGAGGAGGCCCACATAATGAGGAACTGAAGCTTCCTGTGAAAAGCAATGTTAATGGGCTGGGAAGTGGATCCTCTAGCCCCGCTCAAGCCTTCAGATGACTGCAGCTGCCACCAACAGTCTGAATGTAACTTCATGAGAGTCCCAGGACTACCCAGCTAATGAGCTGCTCTCCCAAATTCCTGACTCTCAGAAGCTGCGTGATATAATAAACATCTGTTGTTTTAAGCTACTAATTTTGGGGGTAATTTGTTACACATCAATAGATAACTAATACAGTAGGGATAGTAAAGTTGTTTTAAAATAAAGTTATAAAAAAGACTGATCCAAGAAAAATATTAGGTAGTAAATAGAACAGTGATGCTTGGACATGATCAAGATAATGAAAGTGGTATAGGAAATGGGCAACACAGCAAAGGGCATGTCCTAGGGTTTTCTGTAGTTTGTATACCCTATTGGAAGTATCCAAGTTTCAAATGTGAGCTGTGACTGTCAGCTTGAGCATCTTTCTTTACTGCTCTCAGAAACAGTGTGGTATAGTGCAAAGTGCACTTGGCAAAGGGCCAGGAAGCCCTTGGTCTGATCTGCAGCTCTGCTGCCTAGCTGTGTGATCTCAGTAATGTTTATTAACCTTTCTGAACCCCCCGTTTCTCCATCTGTAAAGTTGGAAAATTAGCACCTACCTTGCTGTGCTTCTGCAAGGGTTAAAGGCAGTTGTGTAGAAGGTTCTTAAAATAGTGCCTAGCACATTGTAAGCACTCAATAAACACTAGCTATTAAATAATTCCCTTCTTATTGCTTTCATCTCAGTATTTAACTAGATTATAAACTGCCCGGAGATGTGATTTTTATCCTTTCAGGAAGTCAGTATAGCATTGAGATTGAGCCTGTTTGGAGACAGCTATGTTTGAATCCTAGCTCTGTCAAACTGTGTGAGCTTCAGTTTCCTAGTCTATCAAATATGGATCATAATAGCATCTAAGATCTCACGGAGCTGTTAATTAAGTGGTATGACATATAAAACATAGTGCTTGGTACATCGTAAATTAAGGGTAGCTGATATCCATCTCCATTATGACCCACCAACAAAGATTATATGCAGTTTGTGCAAAGGGAACATAAGAAAAAGGGACTCAGTGGAAAAAAAGATCATTCAGCTAGTATACATCTAAAGAAATGGAGCTACCCAGATTCTTCTCTGTATGCAAAAAAGCAACTCCCAGAATAATGAATAAAAAAATTCAAAATATCAATCCTCGATCTGGGTTGTATGGATAATAAATAAGTAAAACTTTTGCAAATTTCCTAAAAATATTTAAATGTTTGGGTATTTACAATACTTTGCCAGTGTGGTGGGCAACCTATAATTTCTAGCAGGTGTTAAAAATGGAATGAATGTAGTGTAATGAAAATCATACAAGCTTCATCTTTGTAACTGTTCAAGAAAGTGCTCCAAAATATGTATCTGGACTTAAAAACAGATTTCCATCATGTCTAGAAGGGAAAAGTAGAACTGCCATGAGTTAGGTTAGCAAATGATTACAGAATTTTAGAGCTGGAAGTGACCCTGGAGAAAATTTAAGTCCAAATAAAGGATTTACTTAACACAGTTCACATTTTAACCTTTTCTTATTAATCATGTAATCTAGCCATCGTATTTAACTGAAATACTTATATGATATACATTTTGAAATAGTATAGCTAATATTCAATGAAATTTTACCTTAAAACAAATATAAGAATTTAATTCTAAAGCAGAAATTAAGCCCAGAGGGCATATGGCCTGCAGTGATGTCTTATTTGTAGTATGTTTAGCTTTTTTTTTCTTTTTTAAATTGCATTTGGATGCTTTTAGGTAGGGCATGCTTGCACTCTCTAACATAAATAACTGCCCTTCTTTGCCCAGTTGTATTATATTTGGCCAGAATGACCCACACTCAGTCCCTGTAGGCATTGGAATTGGAATTTGTAGCCCTGTTTTAAGGAATGATTTTAGTTAAAATGAGGACAAATGAAAAAAAAATTTTTTTTTAAATTCCTGTATTTCTCTTAAGGCTCCATTGTCTCATTCTGAATTTCACTTTCAGAATTAAAGTTTGTCAAGATTATTTTGATATACAGGAATACTGTAATACTGTTACCACTGCATTTATATATACCATGGAAAGAACTAATCAGTGAAGAAAGTGCTGAATAAAGTAAAGTGAGGACAAGAAGGACCTTCCGTCTGTGGTGAATAACATCTACTTTGTTAGAGACATTGCATTAGTTAGGGGTGGGCTTTACTTAATGACTCTACTCAGTAGTTGGATGATACCAAACTGGTTAAAGCCTGCATCCCTGTGCTCTCTGTGGGATAACACAAATAATTTTATAGTTTGTTAATATACTAAAAGCAATCCAAACAAAAGAAAATGACTCATCTAACTCTTAAGGACATGCAAACTCAACTGAAGCCAGATAATAATAATAATCTTTCTCGTACTGTGAATGAATATGTTAATTTTTAAAAAATATAATTATCTAATCAGAGCTTTAGGTAATCCATTCAGGCCACACTGCCTTCCAAATGCTTTACAAATAACTAAATTACAAAACAGTTTTTTCTAAGACGATTCACTGGTAATATTAAAAAGTTTTAGTGTGACTTCCAATAATTTGCTTATGGAATGAATTTTTCCTTCTTTAAGGAGCTGATGTGCAGGCTGAACCTGTAACAAGGGTAAAATTTATATGAATATAATATTTGTCAAGTGAAATCACCTTCTCTAAAACACCTTCTTTCCTGACCTCCTCAGGCAGTTTGTCACTTGCTCCTCTGTATTATAATCTCTGTACCTTGTAACTGTTAACTCATCTTTCACTTCCAAGTACACTGTGACCTCCCAGAGAGCAGGGATCAGGTCTTACACCACATTTATATCACAAAGCACAACCCTGGCTTATTGGAAAACAAAACAAAACACTTTCCCCCCCCCTCACAGTTCTCATTATCACTCATTTTTGCCAGACTGGAATAGTTGGTGGCTTTAAAACCAGCTAATTCATGGGAATTGAAGCCCATAATACTAACACAATGAGCACTAATTACTGCTGAAACCTAACACCATCATTTCACATGATAGCACTTTCTTAGTTATCTTCTGTTCTCTGACCATACTCCCTCCCTTCAGTTTATAGTTTTCTATTTTATTCTAGTTTGTTTTTTAAAGTATCTCTTCCCCACTAGAGCACTTAGGAGCTACCCTCCTCTCCCTGCTTTTACTGACTGCTAGCCTTAATGGGCTTTGCATATAATAGAAATTTCAGAATCCACTCTGAGAAATAGGAACCAAATAGAGGAATAATAAAACTCTTCAAAACACACACTACCTTCCACTGCTCTTTTGAAGAATACTTTACAGCTTCCACAAGTTAAGACCCCATAATGACATCCCGAAGCTTCATCAGAGCACACTAGGCAGAGTTTGGGAGGTGGTCCCGTTGCTGCTGAGGAGCTGGATGGAGGAGAGCTTACATCTGGTCTCATTCCAGGGCTAAAAAAGGAAGAAAGCAGTGTTACAATTTAATTGTCATGACTGTCAAAGGAGTATCAAAATACAGTTCTCTTGCCTTCTCACTCCACAGTGAGCATGTTCACACTGAACTCTGGCTTCGAGTACTAGCAAGCATTAAAATATCCTACCTAGATATAGTCAAATAATGTTTTATTCTTCTTCTATACACAATTAAGAGCGAAGTAATTTCTTTTTAAGTATTCCTTGGGAGTTCCCTGGTGGTCTGGTGGTTAGGATTTGGTACTTTCACTGCCATAGTCCAGGTTCAATCCTTGGTCGGGGAACTGAAATCCCAGAAAGCCATGTGGCGTGGCCAAAAAAAAAAAAGAAAAGTATCCCTTTAAAAGAATGGACTTAGATATTATAATTTTTAGTTGCTTGGGAGTTGTTTATAATCACCTTTACTAAAGTATCATTTACATACAGTAACATTAACCATTTACAAGTGTACAATTGATGAGTTTTGTTAAATGGATAACTGTGTAACTACCACCATGATCAAGAGATATAGTATATATCCATCAACCGCCAAAGATTCCTTAGGACATCATTTTTTTTCCTCCAATTTTACGATATTGTACAGGCATAGGACAATTCTTTAATTGCTTAGGACATCATTTTTTTTTCTCTAATTTTAAGATATTGTACAGGGATCTTTCTAATTTCATTCAAGTCTCATTACAATTCTACCCATTCCTCTACTTGAGTTAAAATTTCTTACAATACACACATAATTTATTCTATTGTGCTTCACTTTATTGCACTTAACAGATGCTGCAAAATTGTCAGATGGTTAGTATTTTTTAGCAAGAAAGTATTTTATTTTTTTTTGAATTTTTGAATTTTATTTTATTTATTTTTTATACAGCAGGTTCTTATTAGTTATCTATTTTAGCCATATTAGTGTATACATGTCAATCCCAATCTCCCAGTTCATCACACCACCCCCACCACCACTCTCCCCGCTTGGTGCCCATAGGTTTGTTCTCTACATCTGTGTCTCTATTTCAGCCCTGCAAACCGGTTCATCTGTACCATTTTTCTAGGTTCCACATATATGCATTAATATACGATATTTTTCTCTTTCTGACTTACTTCACACTCTGTATGACAGTCCCTAGATCCATCCACATCTCTACAAATGACCCAATTTCGTTCCTTTTTATGGCTGAGTAATATTCCATTGTATATATGTACCACATCTTCTCTATTCATTCGTCTGTCGATGGGCATTTAGGTTGCTTCTGTGACCTGGCTATTGTAAATGGTGCTGCAGTGAACATTGGGGTGCATGTGTCTTTCTGAATTATGGTTTTCTCTGGGTATACGCCCAACAAAAGTATTTTAAAATTAAGGTATGTACATTGTTTTTCAGACACACAGCACACTTCACAGACTATAGTATAGTGTAAACATAACTTTTATATGCACTGGAAAGTGACTTGCTTTACTGCAACATTTTCTTTCTTGCTGTGGTCTGGAGCCAAACCAGCAGTATCTCTGAGGTATGACTGTATTAAAGTTTGGTCCAGCATCTCTCATTCCCGACGTCATCCTAGCTGAAATAACAGTTTTTTGTGACTTAGAAGAGAATGACGCAGAAACATTACCTCCTATAACTTTCTAGTCTGGCTTGCAGCAAGTAAGACTTTTTTCCAGCACTGGGCTTTCAACAGTAAGAACTATGCTGCCCTCCCCACTCTGTGTACATATGTCCTGGAGAAAAAGATGGAAAATGGGAATCTGCTTCTCCTGCTAGGTCTTGTTTTCATTTTGTAGATTTCTCACCACAAAAGATAAATATTCTTTTTCTAATTTGTTGTTTTGAGAATTTTCAAACACTCAAAAGTTGAAAGTATTGTGCAATGGATATATAGCCTTCACTTATACTCACCAATTCCCAACATTTTGCCACATTTGCTTATAAAGATATATCTTTCTAAACCAATGAAACAGTGATCACTTTAATGCTAGAGGAAAAATTAACTATAAAACCTTCATTATAGGTGATACAGTGGTTTCCAGTGTTGTATATTTCTAAGGAATGTTCATCTTACATGCTAACTTTAGAACCAAAACTGTATTGTATAACTCAAAAGAGTTCCTAACCTTTCTAACCTTGTGTAACTAAAAAGAGTCCCTGAAAATAGTTTCTAGAGACTGCTAATTCCTTCTCCGGTTATGTGTTCTTCAAAAATATGGATGGTAGCAATCTGTTGATTTTGGAACTTTACACATTAAAGTGTATTGTTCATCACCTATATAAGAAATCTCTCTCTGAGATTTTCTTTATCTGCCTATTCTCTAAAAGAGATGGTATTTAGGAATAAATTATCCATAAATAATAAATTATTATTAAATCTCAATTACAGATACACTTAAAACTAAATCACAGAGCAAACTGACTTAACAAATTGTTTGGGTTATTAACATGGTTAGAAATTATATTTATTAAGTAACATCTTTTTGTTATTCTGTTTTTGGAATAAAAGTTAAAAGTTGGACTTCCCTGGTGGCAAAGTGGTTAAGCATCTGCCTGCCGACGCAGGGGACACGGGTTTGAGCCCTGGTCCAGGAAGATCCCACATGCCGTGGAGCAACTAAGCCCGTGCGCCACAACTACTGAGCCTGTGCTCTAGAGCCCGTGAGCCACAACTACTGAAGCCCGCGTGCCTAGAGCCCATGCTCCGCAACAAGAGAAGCCACCGCAATGAGAAGCCCGTGCACCGCAACAAAGAGTAGCCTCCGCTTGCCGCAACTAGAGAAAGCCCGCGCGCAGCAACTAACACCCAACACAGCCAAAAATTTTAAATAAATAAATATAAAAAACGTTAGAAGTTAATTGTAGAATGACAATTTGTTTTGTAAATGTCACTTTAAATAATTAGGTCGATAAACTCCAAAGCTCCCCCTGAATTCTGTCCTCAAAGGAAGCTAGCCAACCCTATGTTTATCTAGAGGCTTAGCGAATGACAGCATTCCCACCACTCCAGTTCTGGGAATAGGCCCCAGGGTTTCATGTTGTTCTCTGAACACTGTCAAGGAGAATTTCTGGATGCTTCCGTATCACAAGGCATTGATCCCCTGCTAGATTTGGGAGAGTGTACTGAGAGCATATTGAAAGCCTACAATGGAAGAGAATTACCTGAAATGACTCTGCTGTAGGTCTGGCGTGAACCATCCTTGATTAATGGAAACTTGTGACTAATGTAGCAGAGCTGCTCTGGGCCAGAGTTTTACAGAGAAGTAGGAAGGTCTTGGAGTGAGTGAACAGAGCAGTGTGTTACGGAAGCAAAAAATTCCTTGGCTTCTGTTCTGAAGATGCTCGTATTCCTGCTCAGCCAGTCTCTGTCATCTGACATCTATTTTTAGGGACCAACCAGTTGTTTGTATATTTAGTTTATGGAAAATAAGTGCAATATTTATTGATTTGAAAGGTTAACTCTGTAATGTTTCCTCAACTAATTTTATACACACACACACACACACACACACACACACACAGAAATACATATTAAAAATGTCTAAACAGTACTTTGGTACTATTTTATAGTTTTAAAACACTTTCATGAATAGAATCTCATCTGTCCTCTCAACAACCCTGTGAAAAGGATGCCATCACATCTAGATGAGGTCACGTAGTTGTCGGAAGTTGATCAGGGAGCCTGTTTGTGGTCAAATTGACATGTTTCAGATCCCAGTTCTACCATTTCAAAGCTTATGTGACCTTGGATAGGTATCTACTCCTTTGAACCTCTGTTTTCTCACAAGTAAACTGGAAGGACATCACCTGTGTGTGTGTGTTGTGAAAACAAGAGAACACACAGAAAGTCTAGCACATAGTTCCTCCCTCTAGCAGGCACCTGATAAATGTTCATTCTTTTCTCTTTCAGGAAAATGAGATTTTATGAGAAAGCCTGATATAAGTATTATGTAAGTAGTATTAAGTCTAAAATCTAGGACAGTATTCCCAAATTCTCAGTTATAATTAGAGCACATGCAAAACATGTTCAGGCCACTCAACTGTGGGCTAGAGATGGCAAACAAAAGAGAAAGTTAAAACTAAATGAACAGGGCTTTCCTGGTGGCGCAGTGGTTGAGTCCTCCTGCCAATGCAGGGGACACAGGTTTGAGCCCTGATCAGAGAAGATCTCACAAACCACGGAGCAACTAAGCCCATGCGCCACAACTGCTGAGCCTGCACTCTAGAGCCTGTGAGCCACAACTACTGAAGCCCATGCACCTAGAGCCTGTGCTCTACAACAAGAGAAGCCACCGCAATGAGAAGCCTGTGCACTGCAATGAAGAGTAGCCCCTGCTCGCCGCAACTAGAGATAGCCCGCAGGCAGCAATGAAGACCCAACACAGCCATAAAAAAAAAAAAGAAAAAAAAAAAAACAAAACTACATGAACAAATGGACTGATCAAACTGCAACTAAGAATCTGGAACTTAAGTCAGGCCTTCGGCATCCCTTCTGGCAGTCATTCTAGGCTACATCAGATAAAAACTAAATACGTGGAAAGCTGCTAAGTGTACCATTGACATCAATGGAAAAAAATCAGTTTTTGTCACACAAATATGAGCACTATGATGGCCTATAGTGAACACCACTGGGAGAAATGAATGAACACAAAATGTTATTCAATTGCAAACGTGACCCTATGATACTGCTAAAAGGGCTGGGGTTCATCAACAAAATGGTTAGAACTCAAAGGAAAACCATATGGAATCATCATCTTTTAATAAGGATACATGACAACAAGAAAGAAAAAGCACACCATAATAAGACTGCATATTACACCCCTTTTGAACAGAAAAGCTGAAATGTCCCGGTCTTTGCTCAGTGTGTGTTTACAGCTGTGTCAAACATTCTGAAGATGCTAAGAGGTTCTATTATGAACTGACTGTATCCAGAGTGCTTTCTTTTAAGTGAAGAGTGTAAATAACAAAATGTGTTGTTTCAGGTGAATACCTGAATGCTGTCTCCCACTCAAAATGGAAAGTGTGCTGGACATCAAGTTATTCCTGAGGCTACTGAGCTTACATTAGAGAGAGAAAAGACACATATAAAGCAGGTTTTTCTATTTAATTGTCTTGCAAGAAAGACAGTTGATGAAAGGAGGATCACGGATGGATGGAAGTTACACACCTTGAGAAACATGTAAAATGTGCAGGTAAATTACACCCTTTCAGCACATGATTCCTGGCATCTGAATGCCAGGCACTGTGAGGATACAGAGGTCATATCCTATATGGAAGTCATATCATACCTGAAAATGTGTTACTGAAATGATAGTGGACCTAGAAACTTTGATCCAGGTAGGAGTAGCAGAATATTTTTGGCTGCTTCAGTGTCATGGTAGCACTACTAGGAAGTGATTCAGCTATATATATAGACAAATCTGGGTTTACATCCTAGCTCCAGTGCTTTAACAACTGTGTGACTGTGGCTAGCTGATAAACCCTTGACTCTTTTTCCTTATTAGTACCATTTTAGGACTTTCTGTGTAGATTATATATTTGAGTTACATAAAGTACTGGCACACACTTGGTGATCATCAAACAATATGTTTCTCCTTAACCCTCAGGCATTAACTTCTTTTTTCTCCCTCCCCCCAACTTCTCCTTCCTTTCTGGAGGATCCCAAGGAATGAGAAGTGCTTTGAAGAACCTTCCCTGTGAGCCAGGGGAAGGTTAATGGTCCTCCAGAAACTTAAGTTCAGGTAATTGTAGATATTCTTTCTTGATTCTGCACCAAAAATCGACAATTTAGTTTTGTAAAGGTTAGTGTTGCAATGAGGAATCTAAAACCGTATCAGTGCACTTTTTTGTATCTATGTTAGATTAAAATCCACTGGTCTGTTTTGAACTTTGAATGGATCTTTTACCCATGCATGATTCTGAACTATCATGCATTAGTCATTTGGAAAATACTGGTTCACTAAGTTATGCAGATCTTCCAAATGTTGACACAGTTCATTATACAGTATAAGAGTTGTATTTGTCAAGCTCACAGTGGCAGATACAAGGTTTCCAAAATTCTGAATTTTTGTTTGGAAAACTCTAATTTTTATTGATTGGCAACAAGTACTGTCAGTTGTCTTCCTTGAAGTGATAAGCTCACTTCAGTCATTTTTGAGAAAACATTTGCCATATTCCCAAGGCTGAAAACCCGTAGTTTATCCATTCTATACCATGAAAAAAGTAGTTTGTTCAACTCACAACTTAAAGAAAAGCACATGTAAGACTGTTTGAGACAACCCTCAAATACTATATGCAGCATAAGTGCTTTACACAAAATGGATATTAAGAAGACACATATATTAAAGGGTGGAGATTTAAGTGAATTAGTATATTGCTTCCTCAAAGGTATCTTTAAGTGGAACTGGCTTGCTCTCTTCTTTAACTGTGAGTATACTGCAGTTAAATACAATGACTACTGTACCCTAAGACACCAGGAGTTTTACTCATCATTGGTTTTGGTACCATCAGTGCAAATGTCAACAGAGTGAAAAATGCAAATAAAGACTATGTATTATCATGAAAATAGTTTTGAAAGGAATGGGGACTCCCAGGGGTCCATAGATCACATGTTGAGAACTGCTGTTACAGAGGATAGTGAGAACTTTAAGTCAGACATGCTAGAATTCATAACCTAACTGCAATGTAGTAGCTTCATGACCTTTTAATGTCTCTAAATCTCAATTGCCTTATTTCTAAATGGGGACTGTAATGTACTTGGCAAAATGATACAGTATTGCTTACTAAGTGAGAGGCTTTCCCCCACAGAGGAAGGAAGAGAGATGATAAACTACTATAAACCCAAATGGTGTGGTTGGCTTAGCCTTCAATTTAAGTGAACTTAATCAACAATTTTTCAATGAAATGCAAGAAATTCATTTTGGAAAAAAGCAAAACTGATATTATCTCAGAAAGCAAATATTAATTAACATGGGAAAAACTCCTGGAAATAAAGCTGCTACAACTCGATTAATTTTTACCAACTACAAATGGAATAGGTATATTCTCACTGGCTTACCAGTTTCTGTCCTTATACCATAAAGCAGTGGTTCTCAATTGGGAGCAGTTTTACTCCCCAGGGGACATCTGGCTACCTCTGGAGACATTTTTGGTTGTCACAGCTCGGGAAAATGCTACTGGTATCTAGTGGGAAGAGGCTAGGGTGCCGCTAAACCTCCTACAATGCACAGCAGACAGTCTTCCACAACAAATAATTATCCAGCTTCAGTGTCAGTAGTGCTGAGGTTAAGAAATCCTTGCTATAAATCTTTAAGCAACATAAAAGTGGAAAAAAAAGAAAATTCAACAAGGACCAGAAACTTATTGTAAAACCTTCTAAACTATCTTTTAAAATGGAACAACTGCCCTACTGAGGTAGCTGTAAATATTCTTTGATTCAAGACAAGTCCAAAAAGAGATTCAAAACAGAGCTGAGGCCAGGGACTATACAAGTTTAGTGATTAGCTTGAGTTAGTAATTTACTTTTATTTTTCCCTCTAGCACTAGCATTAAGAGGTGATTTTTACACATTAAAGTCACCTGCACTTTTCTTATCTTTGTTCATTAGGAAAAATGTAAATACTCAGCTGCACACACCAGGTGATTATATTTTCTGACTGCCCATTTATCCCTGCATTAGCTAAAGGATTACTGATTTGTTTGATAATAAGCTATGGAATAGTTTTCAAATCAAATAGAAAAATACTCTGGGGGAAGGCTTTCACAATATTTCTGTTAAATGGTTTTAGCAGAGTGCATTTTATCTTATTTAGCAAGCCAAAAAAAAAAAAAAAAAAAAAGACTGATTAAACTCTTTGTATTTGTTGAGAGAGGTTTCTATTGGTTTTAACTTTAGGTGCCTACTAAGACAGTTTCCTCCAACTATGCATCCTTTATACTCACTCATCTTAGGGAGGAAGTTAGAGCAACAAAACCTGTACTGTAAACCTGTACTGTAGTGACCAGGAACATTTTCAGTAAAGGATGACTGTTAGAGGAGATGTCTTTTTTTAGATCTCTGAGACACCAATGGCCTGTCATTTAACATCTCTGCACTTAGTTTCCCTGTCTGTAAAATGAAGGTGTTGAATCAATAAACTCCAAAGAAGCTGTCACTATTTCCCAAGGTAGGGGTAGGAAGTAGGCAAGAATATACTTGGGTCTGTGAAAGACTTCTTTGGACCTGTATTTTTATTTATATGAAGAGAGAATATGGTCACCCTATCTATATGCTCCTTTCTTAAAGTCTAATCTAACATGTTTTCCTCTGTTTTTCTTTCTCTCTGGAAGGGTCAGTCCTCAGTCTAGTGATTGTGCTGAGTAACTTAGTTCCTAAGAGATGAAATCTTGTTTCATGTTTTCAGTTCCGTTTGCTCAGGCCTGCACTGAGGGACATGAGTTTCAATGAAAGGAGGAGTAATGATGCTCTAGTAAAAGAACACTAAGACCAAGAGTAAGTAGCAAGCACAGTGAGGAAGAAACTTTTTTCATTACATGGTTATTTCTAGAATGAAGACCTGATTTTGTTCTATCTGATGCTTTCTTGCTTCTTAAGAGCACACAAGAATAACTATGATTTCGTACATGCAGAATTATGAATGTGACATCTTCAAATAAGGCAAGAACAGGTTTGAGACAATGTTACACTTACTGTCTTCTAATATATATATTTATATATCTAGGGTTGATGGCTGTGGAGTTGTATTTTTGAGCTTGAATCTCACTTGTGATTAATTTTTAAAAATGTCCTTTCATGACTTGCTTTTTCTCATATACCAATGTATTTGTAGTTTTACTTGGGTTTTATTTTTAGGGAGTGGGGTGGTAATACCTTGTCTTCCTACAGTACTATTCAGTAGGTAACTTAGGAGTCAAGTCCCATAGCTGAATGCCGTTGTTACTATAATTATTTGTAATTCCATTATAAGCTTTAATTGGGGCTTGTACCTGCATCTTTTGTATTTTGTACATTCAGTTATTTGGACTTTGGGAGTCCTCTTTGGTTTTAGTCATGTGTGTCTACTTTGTAGATTTCACCAACTGTGGTCTATTTTGGGTTTGTACTTTAATTTAGAATAGTGTTATGTTGATGGTTTGTATTTTATTTCATTTTACATTAGTTTGAAGTAAATTATTTAATTTTTGGATTCTGGAATTTTGATCATGTACTGTAATTTGTAATATAACTGCTGTGAAATCTTGACAAGAAAAAACGCTGTTCATTTCCACCTCAACTACAACCACCACATATTTCTAAATATCTTACTCCATTCTCAGAGAGACTTGACTTCCTCTCACTATACTTAGTAACCCTTAGTACTTAGTTGCCAATTCCAACCCTTTTCCACATCCTATTTATTATTCCCTATGATGTACCTTTCCCTTTCTGTCCACTCTGCCTCCATCTTAATGCATGTCTTCCCTCACCTCTTGCCTTAACCACTGCAGTGGTTTCTACTAAGTAGTCCTCCTGGCTCTGGCTGCTTCTCTTTCCATTATGCCCCCTACAATGCTAAAACTCATCTTTCTCATCATCATTAAAAATCTCCGAGGCTCTTCCATGTAATAAGCAGTACAAGCCCAACATGGTCCACAATCTGGTTCCTCTTTCTATCTCCAATTATATGTTTTCCCACTCCTCTACACGAACCATTTGGTTTCTTTATTGCCTTAGGGATCCTGTATTCTAAAAATATTTATTTTTTATTTAATATTTATTTAATTTATTTATTTGGCTGCGCTGGGTCTTAGTTGTGGCACATGGGATCCTCATCATGTGCGGGGTCTTTTTTAGTTGCAGCATGAGGGATCCAGTTCCCTGACCACAGATCAAACCCAGACCCCCTGCATTGGGAGCGCGGAGTCCCATCCACTGGACTACCAGGGAAGTCCCTCTACAAATGTTTATGAAGTGACTACTATGTGCCTCATTTCCCTCGAAGCTTGTCCTAAGATCTCTTCTTCCAGCCTGGAGTGTCTGCCATGGCCTTTCTGATCCAAGACAACCTCTAGACTCCCTTAAACACTGCCATGTAGCACTTTACACATGATACCTTTTGATTTATATTTCCATCAATAATTCCTTTTAGGTAGGGTCCATGTCTTAGGCCTCTTATATCACCAGCATCTTGTTACAGTGTCCAGTATATGTTATTTTATTTAGCTTATTTATATGTTACATCTTTATATGTTCTGCAAACGAATTTGAGGCAGCTAACGTGTTAACTGTATTATGGGTACAATCTCATAAACATCTATCACCTCACTACTACTAGGAGCTACTCTGCAAGCTCTTTCTTTATATACATTATCCCCTTTAATCCTCTCCACAAACGTACGAGGTGGGTACTGTTTTCAGTGTTTTACAGATGAGGAAGCAGATTTAGAGAAGCTGACTTGCCTACAGTGACACAGTAACTAGCAAAGTCAGGATTCAAATGCCTATCTTTCTGACACCAAAATCGGCATTCTTAACCAGTATTCCACCTCCCTCACTACAATAAAGTGGCAAAACTGAGAAGACGAGGTAGATCTAGGTCTTCAAATTGAGGAATGAATTGCCTTCTACTTTGAGGGCTGAGGTTTGATCTCTCAGTGATATACAGCAAAAGGAAGCAAATTCCCTGTGCCTGCTTCCAAACATGACCTGCAAAAGATTTTTGCCCAAATAAGGATTGCCAGAGCAGGTCAAATAGGTAAAAACAATTGCCTTAAAATTGTGCGACAGTCTGTGTATCATTTGAAAATTCAGTCAAACTAATGTATATCTCATACTGTACAATTAGCACAATTCCTACTAAGATGTTTATAAAATCAAACAAAATGCAGAACAGCTGTGTCTACGTTCATATTTATTTTAGTATAAAGGAAAGAACAAAACCCTCAAAACCAACCTGAACTTGGTCTAAAGCCACATACTCCCACCTTCAGTCAAAAGCCAAGACTTGATTCTTAAATTAGATGAGATTCTTAAACTAGTATGAGAACTTCCTTACTTATATACATTTCCCTCAGGGTTTGATGACGATGCTCTCACTTCACACCCTGATTCTTAAATATCCACTGAAACAATTTAAAGGAATAATTTGAAGTTTTTATATACAGTGAGAACATTGGTAGACTTGTCCCTAGAAGAGGAAGGAAGAAAGGAGTAAGAAATTAGTCTCTGGAATGATGTAAAAGTTACTTATTCCTTTCTTCCTTCCTCTTCTAGAGACGTCTGCAATGCAGGCAGTTAGATGAAAAATTTAAGACTGGGAAGGTTTTCAGGCAGGTGGAACAAAACACTCCCATCATAGTAATAATCATATTGGACACCAATTTGTTGACTTTTAGTTCTACAAACCAAGATCCATGGCTAAGTACTTTAATAAATGTATTATCTCAAATAATCCTTACCACTAGTCCATTTTATAAATGAGAATACAGAAATTAAGCCATGTGTTTGGCCGAAGTCACATTAGCACAATCTGGATTTGAATTCAGCACTGTCTGATTCCAAAATCCAGGCTCCTTACCCTCATCACTGTGTTACCTGGCAGGGACCCGCAGGGTAATATCTGTTCAGCTTGACAATAGTTTTTAAAAGTGTGTGTGAGTCATCAAGTAGATAGTCTTGAGGTAAAGGTAAACATCAAAAATAATTTCTGTTTTTCCCTCTTCTGACTATCCTGGTTATCACAATGAAGTAGAAATTATCTATAATTAAAAAGATACAAAAGTATCCTAGTCACTTCCATTTTTCCTTTAGATTCTTATTATACTGACTTAAATTAGCATATTCACATTCTACATTATTAAGACAATGTCACACGAGCCATTAAATACTGAATTAATAACACGGAGACCTCGTATCAAAAATACAAAAATAGAAATAGGAGTGTTTTGCATATTCAAAACACCATTTTTGCCCTTAGAGGAGCTTTGAAGCAGTTATGCCTGACTTAATTCTATTAGACCTTAGAATTTTTTGAAATGCATTTAATTTTTATGAAATATACTGCTCCACCAAAGTATCCAGCTGGGGATATACAATGATGTGAATAATTTCTGTATTATTTTGAAAAATGCATAACACTTAATAGGATCCAGCCTTAACTAGAAAGGAGCTGTCTAGCCACAGTACCAGTTTTATAGATGGAAGATTTACGTCTATTGACTAGAAGAAAATCATGGACATAAATTAACATGTCCACTGATGTCAAGAAGACTGATAGAGCCAAAAAAGAAAAAAACTGTAGTTATTTAATTTAAAGGTGCTAAGGTAGTAGAATTATATATTCAACTGGACTACATAATAACAGCTACCATTTAGCACTTCTTATGTCTTAGGCACCTGACATACTCTATAATCCTCATTAATATCCTGAAAGCAGATGTTACTAATCCCATTGTATAGAAGCATAAATTGAAACTCAGAACTTAGAAATTAAAGCTCAACTAGTTAGAGAACTAGTCCCAGGACCCTTTATACAAAATCAGTACACAGAAATCTGTTGCATTTCTATACACTAACAATGAAAGATCAGAAAGAGAAATTCAAGAAACTATCCCATTTACCATCACATCGAAAAGAATAAAATACCTAGGAATAAAACCTACCTAAGGAGGCAAAAGCCCCGCACTCGGAAAACCATAAGACGCTGATGAAAGAAATCAAAGATGACACAGACGGAAAGATACACCATGGTCTTAACCTGGACGAATTAATATTGTCAAAATGACTATACTACCCAAGGCAATCTACAGATTCAGTACAATCCCTATCAAATTACCAATGGCATTTTTCACAGAACTAGAACAAAAAAACCTTAAAAATTTGTGTGGAGACACGAAAGACCCTGAATAGCCAAAGCAATCTAGAGAAAGAAAAACAGAGCTGGAGGAATCAGGCACCCTGACTTCAGACTATACTACAAAGCGACAGTCACCAAAACAGTATGGTACTGGCACAAAAACAGAAATATAGATCAATGGTACAAGATAGAAAGCCCAGAAATAAACCCACGCACCTATGGTCAATTGATCTACGACAAAGGAGGCAAGACTATACAATGGAGAAAAGACAGTCTCTTCAACAAGTGGTGCTGGGAAAACTGGACAGCTACATGTAAAAGAATGACACTAGAATATTCTTTAACACCATATGCAAAAATAAACTCAAAATGGATTAAAGACCTAAATGTAAGACTGGATACTGTAAAACTTTTAGAGGGAAACACAGGCAGAACGGTCTTTGACATAAAGTGCACCAAGATGTTTTTCGATCCATTTCCTAGAGTAATGGAAATAACAAAAACAAACAAATGGGCCCTAATTAAAATCAAAAGCTTTTGCACAGCCATAAACAAAATGAAAAGACAACCCACGGAATGAGAGAAAATATTTGAAAATGATGTGACCGACAAGGGATTAATTTCCAAAATTTACAAACAGCTCATGAGGCTCAATATCAAAAAACCAAACATTCCAATCGAAAAATGGGTAGAAGACCTAAATAGGCATTTCTCCAAAGGAGACATACAGATGGCCAAGAGGCACATGAAAAGATGCTCAACATCATTAATTATTAGAGAAATGCAAATCAAAACTACAATGAGGTATCACCTCACACCAGTCAAAATGGCTATCATCAAAAAATCCACAAACAATAAATGCTGGAGGGGGTGTGGAAAGAAGGGATCCCTCCTACAGTGTTGGTGGGAAAGTAAACTGGTGCAGCCACTATGGAGAACAGTATGGAAGTTCCTTAAAAAACTAAAAATAGAGCTGCCATATGACCCTGCAATCCCACTCCTGGGCATATATCCAGAGAAAAACATGGTTCAAAAGGATTCAGGCACCCTAATGTTCATTGCAGCACTATTTACAATAGCCAAGACATGGAAGCCACCTGAATGGGTAAAGAAGATGTGGAACATATATACAATGTCATATTTTTCCACTATTTAAAAGAATGAAACAATGCCATGTGCAGCAACATGGATGGACCTAGAGATTATCATACTAAGTGAAGTAAGTCAGTTAGAGAAAGACAAATATCTTATGACATCACTTATATGTGGAATCTAAAAAAAAAAAAAAGATATAAATGAACTTATTTACAAAACAGAAACAGACTCACATACTTAGAGAATGAACTTATGGTTGGGGGCGGCGGGGATAGATTAGGAGTTTGGAATTGACATGTGCACACTGCTATATTTAAAACAGATAAACAACAAGGACCTACTGTATAGCACAGGGAACTCTGCTGAATACTCCGTAATAACCTAAATGGGAAAAGAGTTTGAAAAAGAATAGATACATGTATATATATATATAACTGAATCACTTTGCTGTACACCCCAAACTGACACAACATTGTCAATCAACTATACTCCAATAGAAAAAAAAAATAATACTATTGAGAGGCAAAGTCTAAATCTGTATCAAAATTCAAATTTAAAAATTTATTTAGATGTGTTTTCAGTTTATTTGAAAAGTCTACTGCTTTTTAAATTTTTAGCACATATAGTAATAGACTTCTGGCTAACTATATGGTAGATTAAATTAGTACAACATTATAGTGATAATAGGATGTTAAGAGCTCCTATTTCAGAGAAACTAAGGTCAAGTGATACCCAAAGTTAACAGTTACCATAGATCTAGAATTACTACTTTTCACCAATTCTCACTTATTATCTATTTACCGTGCATTCTCCAGGCATAGGTAAAAAAGGCTGACTACATTTTGAAAACACATGTGGATTGTTCTAAAATTCCTGTGCTAAATTATATGATTAAATATCAGTCTAAACATACTGAAAATATAATGTACTATGACTTCAATATGTTTGTCTATGTACAGATTTTCTCAATAAAATTTCATAAATAACAGTGATAAGCAACATAAGCTATCATATAGTTTCACTTTGCTGAACTTAACAATAAAGAACAAGCAAGCTTTAATTTTTCTGTAGATTACTGCAGTTCAATTTAGAATATTAGACAAGTAACTTGTTTCTTCTAAAATGGTGTCTGCTAACATTTCAGAAACCATATGGGAATGGAAAAGAAACTTTGAAAGCAAGTGATGACATGATTTTTGCTTTAAAAAGTTTTGGGGATATTCCTAGGAGTATAAAAATTTCAAGGGCACGAGCAGCGCTTTTTTGAGAACAGATAAATGGTAGCTACTGTTGTAGTGGGAAACTTGCAATCTGCAAGCTCTGAATTTGACATGCAATTATGATCAAATAATAGTAATTCTTTTTCTAAAATAATTTGCAGAGGATTTGAAAACAAAATCAACGCTGTATTCTCACAAACTTAAACACTTTATCAAAAGTATTACAAAAATTGTTTTTAACTAAACCACATCCCTTCCTTAAAAGAATAAGAAGGTGAGTAGTCAGCCATTAGAGAGTGTTTTAAAATTGAGTTCTTATGTAAGCAGTTAGTTCTGTACGCAGGAAACAGAACGTGCTGGATACCAGTGCAGATCTGACATCCCTGTTTGAAATTTCAATTTTTCTCACGGTCCCCAAAAAGAGTAACAATAAAGGAAAATTTTTATTTCTGAAATGTAGTGTAAGCCTGAAAAGAATGAGAAACAGTTTTACGATAGAGAACATGAAAGGCTCACACTTTCTTGCCACTGCAGCGGGTAGCTGAAATGACTCGTTGACTCTATTTGTGGGCTTGAAGGTCTCATTTGGAATAGAAAATTGCTTCTCTCCCTGCAAGCGTCATGCGCAGTAGAGTGTTACTTGCTAAGGCGGTTCTAGGTGTGGACTTGCCCCATTTTTCATTCATGTGGGAAAGGAAAACTGAATAAACTCAATACAACTATGATCCCCACACTGAGGAAAACTTGTTACTATGCCCATAAAAAGCCCAAACTATTTTTTCCTAGTTTATTTCTTTATATCTAATCCATAATCTACTCCAGGATTATTGCTTTACATTCATTTAGAAATATACAAGTAGATACATTAAAAAAGTAATTTGCCAAATAAAGCTAAACTGGAAGATACTTTTTAAAATTATAAAAATAATATTTAGTTAAGAAATTTGGAAAACACCAAAAAGTTTAAATTAGAAAAAAATGCCATCTTACTTTTGTCAGAGAAAACCCAGCAAACACTTCTATACACATCCTTCATCTTATTTAATTTATTTTGGGGATAACACTATAGATGGCTCAGCGTTTTATATGTGAGACACGGTTCATTGCTGTTCGTTACTTAGCATTTTGAGAAAACGTCCTGTATGTCAATAGATAATCTTTTATTACATGATTCTCTGATGGTGGCAAAGTTTTAACTTAGCCAGTCCCTCATTACTGGTCATTCTTTGTTTTTTGTTTTTTCACTATTATAAATACCACTGCATAAACCTTTCCAAACATCTTTGATTATATACTTAAGTTAAATACCTAGAAGGGCAAGGAAAGCCAATGGACAATTTAGGGCTTTTCACACATGGTGTTAAACTGCCTACCCTCCCTTGTTCCAGGAAAGCAGGCACATGCATGTCCCTACATCCACTCCAAATAGAAAACAAATCTGGTCAGCTGTCAATTGATGATCACTGCCTATTTCTCTACTGGGGTATTTGTCTTCTCTTGATTTGTAAGAATGTTTTAGACATTAAGTATTTCAACACTTAGTCCATTGAGGATGTCTCTATAAAGCCCTAATTTTAAATCAATTTAAAAATATTTCAAGTCTGATGGTACGGTCTATGATCATCAGAGCCTGTACTATTGCTCACTTGATACTTCTTTTAGCCATATTATTGTTTGAAGTGTTTGTGAGCTTGAAAATAAAATGACCATCCATCTATATAGTTCTGGTTAAAGATGGTATTTTTAACGCAAGCTTTTATTTCAGCTCCCTCTGGAGCCCAGTAAAATGAGAGTAATGACATTTGTTTTAAAAGGCATAAACCTCTAAGAATAAAGATAAGAGAAGTGATTTTTTTGTCAATTATACCACAATAGCACTGGGGGGAAAAAGAGAAGAGATAATACCAGCAATATTTTATATTGGATTGGGTGTTCTGGGGTCTGTTAAGTTACCAGTGGGGAAAGCTAAGAAGCAACCTAATTAGTATGACAGAACTTCCAAAAAGCTCAGAAACTTGGGTTAAAGGTAGGGTCAAAATCAGGAAGATTGGTTCAAAGTCTGTTGAGCATTTACAGCTTTCTTTTTATAGAAATGGCGGGCCAGGTTATGGGGCCAACTTGCCTGACAAAAACAAAATGCTGGATAAAAAAATTTTTGAAAAATCACCTTAAAAGCACTAGTGAGCTGACAAAATGATACAGGATTTAGGCTAAAATCTAAGGAAAAGCACCCTAGCCACTTGTCCTCTGAGAATATTTACAAATTTAGGTTTCAAATAAAAGGACAGAAAACCTGCTAGAAAAAACGGACAAAAAACTTATACTTTATAAAATAGGAACTCCAAAATTTTATCAGCCTTGTTAGTAATCAGGGAAATGTAAATTAGAACCACTATGAAATACCATTATACACACACACCAGATGGCCAAAAATTAAACATTTAACAATAAGAAGGAACTGAACTGAGTTTAAATGGTACATCACTTTTAAAGGCAGTTTGGCATTACCCGTAAAGATGAAGACAAGAATATCCCAAGATCCAGCAACTGCACCACCTGACATATACCAAAAAATTAATATTCATCAAGACATTAATGTGCATATACAGTAAAATGTATACCAATGCTGACAGCAGCATTTTTTGTAATAAACCAAAACTAGAAACTACTCAAATGTTCATAATAATGGAATGGATATATAAACAGTGGTACAATTCTAAACAGCAGTGAACTACCGTTAAATATAGTAACATGGATGAATTATGTAGAGTGAAAGAAACTAGACACAAAATAATACATGGAATATTATTCTATTCATTAAAGTTCAGAAAGATGCAAACTAAGATATTGTTTAAGGATGTATGTATAGGTAGTAAGGAAAGCAAGAAAATAATTATCATAAGTGTCAGGATAGTAGTGGTTACCTCTAGGAAGGGGGAGCAAAATGGGACTGTAATCTTGGAAGTTCACACTGCAGGCTTCCAGGGTACTGGCAATGTTCTTTTTCTTTTCCTGGATGATACTGACACAAGTGCTAGCTTTATAATTATTCAATAAATTGTATATACATGTGTTTTTTTTATTCTTTTTTTAAAAAAATAAATTTATTTATTTAATTTATTTATTTTTGGCTGTGTTGGGTCTTTGTTGCTGGGCGCGGGCTTTCTCTAGTTGCGGCAAGCGGGGGCTACTCTCTGTTGCGGTACATGGGCTTCTCATTGCGGTGGCTTCTCTTGTTGCGGAGCACAGGCTCTAGGCGGGCGGGCTTCAGTAGCTGTGGCACGTAGGCTCAGTACTTGTGGCATGCGGGCTCTAGAGCGCAGGCTCAGTAGTTGTGGCGCACGGGCTTAGTTGCTCCACGGCATGTGGGATCTTCCCAGAGCAGGGTTCGAACCCGTGTCCCCTGCACTGGCAGGCGGATTCTTAACCACTGCGCCACCAAGGAAGCCCTGTTTATTCTTATGTATGCTTTGTTTTATAGTAAATTCTTTTTTAAACTCTAAATAAAATAAATAGGGAAAGGCACAAATAACTTAATCGCTATATTACATCTCCTGTTCCAATCCCTGATGATTTCTTTCCTTTTGTTGTCTGCATGTTCTCTTTCTGGAACTCTTTGGTCCTCTCATTTTCTCTCCTATTTTCCATTTCTTTGTCTCTTTTTTCTTATTTCTGGGTTAATATCCCAATCCTTCTACTGAGCTTTGCACCTATGCTGTCACCTTTTTAATTTCCAAGAGTTTGCTTTTATTCTCCAAAACGTCCTCCCTTTTTTAAAACCCCTTACTCTTATTTGATGAATGCAATATTTTTCTTATCTCTGAGCATACAGATGATAGGTTTTTGGAAAGTCCCTTCTCTCTGCATATTTTCTGTTTCCTTCAAGGTGGATTCCTCTGTTATTTTGATCCCAGTTTTTGAAACTAGAAGTTATCATCCTTCCTTTCACCCTATCTATCCCCTCCTAGACAGAAGATTGAAGGCCTTTCTCTGTAAAGAGCAAAATAAAAGGGCTCTGGAATGAAGGATTCCAGACAGAGCTGAGGGCAGAGGTACCTTACAAAAAACAGGAGGATTAAGTGAACTGTTACATACCCAATATCCATGGAATTTTCATATGGTCTGAAGAACAGAGAGGTAAAAAAGACTTGATGAAAAATTAATAGTACTTAAGGGACCTGAGAGACGATATCAAATTGCCTAACATACATGTAAATGAAGTCTCAGAAGTGGAAGACAGTGAGAACGAAGCAGAAAGATATTCAAAGAAATACTGGCTGAAAAGAAATTGGAATAAATCAATAAATTTAGTATGGTGACAGAGCACAATATATAAACCTCAACCCTCTTTCTATATATTGCAACAAACAATTCAAAAATGAAATTTAAAATTAATGTCACTTACGATTACAGCAAAACAAATACATATATATATATACACACAAAACATAGGAATAAATGGGAAAAAAAGGTAAGAGCTCTAAGGGAAAATTAGAAAACATTGTTGAAAGAAACTAAAGAATATCTAACTAAACGGAAGGATATAAAATGTTAGTTATGTGTGTTCTCACCATATTGATTTATAAATTGAATGCAATACCAATCGTAATCTCAGCAGGCTTTTCGTGTGTGTGTAGAAACTGACAAGCCGACTCTCAAAATTTACATGGAAATGCAAAAATTTAGAAGATCCAAACCTTGGTTCTGCCTTCTGGGAGGGTTAAATATTTTGAAAGATGGTATCATTCATTTACCAAATATTTTTGAGTGCCAGCCATTAAGTATACATAATGAAGGCAGCTCATCCATTAAAAATGAAACAATTTTTCAATCTGTGGGCGTATGCAAAACTCTTCTTTCAGATGTTTTATAAGCTCTTGTAGTTTCAAAATATTAACCTATATTACTTGGTTTAGTCAAAAGCCTGAAGTATACTAAACAAGTCATTGCTCCAAAAAAAAAAAAAAAAATCAGCAAAAATTGACAGTGGAATGTTAAAGGAAAGCAAATCAACTTAAAGGAAAGTTCCTTTTGCCAAAGGCTTGGTTGGATGTGTTGACTGCGAATTATAGTTGTTCTTTTATTTATGAGGTTCTCATTTGAGTACTTTAAAAAATTAAAGGTAAGTGCTCTGATGGCTTATAGTAAAAGGAGGTGCTCTACTTAAGCAAAGTCATTAGAACAACAGTGACTTTGAACAGAAGAAGTGAAAACAGAAGTCAATCACTCAGCAACCAGAATGCCAATCACAAAAGTACAAAGAACTACATCCACCATTGGTCTTCTCAGGGACATCTGTATATACTGTTCACAGCTGCCCTAAGGAACATGCCTTTTCAACGCCAGAAGACAAGTCTTCTAACTGCCAAAACTCTTTTAACAGGACATATGCTTCATATCCTTTAGTATTAATACAGCTATTTTGCTTTACAACCAGAAAGTTGAAAGTGAAATGACATTAAATACTTAATATAAACCTGCTCTTAAATATTCTTAGAGAATTATTATTCTTCCATTATTAAAGTAGTATCCTTGGGAAAGAAAAGGCCTATTTGAAATAAATTATGACTGAATATAGCATTATTCAATTTACAACAGATAATATACACAAATGCCCTCAATTTTTATTATGAATTGAGCTGAAATGTTCTTACTATGGAACATTTGGGCTTGACATGACTAGAGTCTTGTGGCAAAGAAAACACAGAGAAGGAAGAGAGGAGAAATGAATGTCTTTCATCACATCATGTCCTGGCTCACACCCATTTGATGCTTGTCCAGGATGACGTGACTGATGAGTCAGAAGCTCTTCTACTGACGCCACGTTCAAAATGACAAATTGGTCTCTCAGACCTTCAGCAGGAATCCAGGACGGCCACAGTCAAAACAGTATGAATAACAAAGAGGTGCCTTGCAGGTGTTTCACAGAAAAAAAGGCTCTGAAACACGTTCTCACAGAATTTCTTTCCTATTGGTTACCTCATGTAATCTGTTAATTTGCTAATTTAATCTACAGTTAATTATTGTTAATTTTCACTTAATATGTGTTACGCACTGTGCCAAATGCAGCACAGGAATTATCTTGATTATTTTCATCTTGGTGACATCTTTCAGAATGGGCTCTACTACTATCCTCACTTTAAGAATAAAGAAACAGGGCTTGTTTGAATAATCCAAATGATGCTGAATATATGTTGACTGAATGAATAAATAATTAATGAATAAAAAAAAAAAAAAGAAAGAGGGCTTCCCTGGTGGTGCAGTGGTTAAGAATCCTCCTGCCAATGCAGGGGACACGGGTTCAAGCCCTGGTCCACGAAGATCCCACATGCCATGGAGCAACTAAGCCCGTGCGCCACAACTACTGAGCCTGTGCTCTAGAGCCCGCGAGCCACAACTACTGAGCCCACGTGCCACAACTACTGAAGCCTGCACACCTAGATCTAGCCCGTGCTCTGCAACAAGAGAAGCCACCGCAATGAGAAGGCCTCGCACCACAACAAAGAGTAGCCCCCACTTGCTGCAACTAGAGAAAGCCCGCACGCAGCAACCAAGACCCACCACAGCCAAAAAAAAAAAAAAAAAAAAAAAAAGAATAAAGAAACAGGCTCAGAGGGTCAATTGTCCAAGGCCACCAAGGTGGTAGCTCTTTGAGAACTGGCATCTAGATTCTCAAACATCTTGCTGAGGAGTTTCTTTACTGAGTTCTGTGCTCCTCTGCATTTTGATGACAGATCAATAACATTTACTATGCATACACATTTGAAGAATCAATTTTTAGGAGAAGTTGGAAAAGCCATCAAAAGGCAGTAAGATAAAAATGATAGCAAAACCAAGAGAAGGAGATGCCCCAAAATGTTTTGAGATGGAACCATAAAGTCCTGAGCAAGGAAGGAAGGATGACCTAATTCTTAACCAGGAGCTATAGGAGATAGGAAACGTGCTATGTACTTAGGATTACAATGAGAAGTTAGATAGACACAGATTCTGTTTTCATGAAGCTTCTATAGCCCACTATAAGAGACATGCAAGGAGATGGGCAGTTATAATATTCTATGATTCATGCTGCCATGGGAGAATATGGTAGGACCTTTAGGTAGAGAGAGGTGTCAGGGAAGTGTTCCTGGAGGAGATGACATCAATGCTAAAAGCTGGAAAGGTAAGGAGAAGAGGGAGTGAGGTCAAGGGAGAAAAGATAGCATGTGCAGAGGTCTTTTGATATAGAGTATGGCTCTTTTGGGAACCTCAAAGTAAAGACAACAGAACAGGACCAAGAAAAATACTAAAGAACAGTAGAAAATACTGTCTAACCAAGGTCTCAAGAGATCTGGAAGCCATGAAGTGCAAACGTTAGATAGCATCTAGGGAAAGGTGGTAAGACAGAAATTTTAGTAACAAATGGTCATAGTGCATTTTCATATTTAGAAAGGCACAGCATTTTAGTGCAAAGCAGATCCCTGTCCCCCCCATTCCCAGAAATGGGCAACCAGAGAAATTCCAGATGTCTTACCACCAACTCACTGAGTGACCATCGATAACTTATTTAGCTTCCCTGGAATTTCAAGCTCCCTCTTCTGTGACTCACAGATAAAGCCACTTATCTTGCAGGTGGCAGGAGCTGGACCTGATACTTTTCTCAGGATTCTTTCAGTTATAATATCCATGATTCTCTAACTCAGACACATAATGGCAAACAACCAGAGATGAACAACAACAGTAACATTATCTTAGTGAGAACCGGTAATAGCAGGTGTGTATTAAGGACCAAGCAATGTGAGTGAACTCGACATTCCTTACCTTAATCAATCTTCACCACTGCCATATGAGGTAGGTACTACTACTATCCCCAAACAGACAAGGAAGATGCAAACTCAGAGAAGTTACCTGTCCAAGGTCATGTAACTAGCAATTAGTGGAGCCAGATTTCTCTTCCAGGCATTCCAGCTACAGAGTCCATGCCCTTAACCAGCAGCATGTGCTCTATGCTGCCTCTCTTTTACGCACTGTTAGTAGCAATCGTCCCAGTACTGTCATCCTGTGTATATTGATAATACTTAACCTTTTCAAAATATTTTCACATTAGCAATTTGTCTTATTTTCATGATATTCTTGGAAGGTAAACAGTATTATTATCCCTATTTAGAGATGAGGTAACTGAAGCTCTGCAAGGTCCCGAGGGATTTAGTGATGGCACTAGGACTAAAATCCAGATTTTATGACCTCCATTTCTGTGCTCTTCCAAATACAGCAAGTAATATAGATTTAAAAAGCCAACATCATAGAGAGATAAATTGCATACGTTCTCACTCAACTGTTTGTGGTTAATTAATTTATAAAAGGACAATTAATAAAAAGCATTTACTTTTATAAATCAATTTTAGGCTAGCATTTTTTCTGAATTATAGTTTTATTAATTATGTTCCTGTAAGGCATAACATGGAGCAGTCTTTAAGTTACTTTACTGTGATATAGTACTTAACATTTAAATATTATATATTACTATATCTAGTTTGGGGAATCCAGACTTTAAAAGGACTAGGATAAATTAGACACGAAAGAGAGAAAAACAGACTCCCAACAGTCTTCCACTACTTATCATCATTGTATAAAAGTTTGCTTTTCTCTAACATGAAGTCAGTTCTTAAACTTTATTTCAGTGTATCCTGTTAGCACACAAGCCAACCACATAGAGCCATATCAAAATAATAGCGATGGTAACAATTAATATTGAGTAATTACTATGTACTAAACACTGGTCTAAGTATTTTATAAATATTAGCTCTTTCTAACCCTTACAAAAACCTTACCTTATTCAATCCTCACTACAACCATATGAGGTAGATACTATTATTATCCCCAAATAACCAAGGAAAATGCACTCAGAGAAGTTACCTGCCCAAGGTCATATAACTAGCAATTAGTGGCGTCAAATTTCTCATCTTGCACATGCATTATTATTAGCCCCATTTTATGGATGAAGAAATTTAGGCTCAGAAAGGTTAGGTAATTTTCCCAAAGAAAGTGACACAACTAGAAAATATCTGTATCTGGATCCCAAATGAGGTAGACTACTCCAGATGCCACTCTCTTAACCACTATGCTAAACATACAATGTTATACCTTTAATAAAGGGCAGATTATTAAGAGGCATACATTGCATGCTGTCAGAATCCTAAATCTAGGTTATCAAAGTAAGTTACTGGAAAGCTAGAGACAACTGGCAAGCGATTGAGCTGATATCCACTTGGTTAAATGAGACAGTGGCTGTGGTCAGCCAAGGGGCTATGTCAGGGTCACTGTTCCACTGTTTCCTTTTTTCCTCCTTCCTCACAACAAACTTAAAATTTTGGGCATTTGCCATTTCAGGTATGGCACAGTCTCCTAATTTGTTCCCACCTAGGTCCCACCCACAGACCTCAAATCTTCAATCCATACAGAGTGGTCTCCCAAAGAAAAGATGAGACAGGATGGAAGAGGAAAATAGGTCTCTATCCAGTTACTTAAAAAGTGAGCGTCAGTTTATGATTTTTCCATCTACTATGCCATCAAGACATTAAAATAATTTGACAAAAGGCCTAGGGCCTTGAACATTATATAGGAAACTGGATTTTTGTGTTTCTATAATAAAATTATAAATCTAGAAAACTAAAATTTCCCAAATTTGGATACTCTCAGGATTACAAGGAGAAGACTGCCACCAAAATAACTTTCAGATCCCAGGAGTGGTTAAAATGAAACATTCTTAAAAGATGTTAATAAAGTATAGCAGCAAAACTGAAATGACGAGAAACTTCAAAACTTAATTATACTTTTAAAAACTAAAAACGTAGCAAGCAGTTTTTAAATTTAGGGAGAAAAAATTAGAATCAGAAAATCAAATAAGATTCTTTTATAATTAAAGGTTGCTTGGCAGAAACACAGTACATGTTACAAAGGTTACTGAAAACTGGTTTCTAATGTTACCAAAGCAGCAATAAGAGGGTGACCTTGTATGTGCTCAGTGTCTTATGATTTACAATACAGGCTTCAGTAAGTAGCACTGTAAAAGACATCCCTTTTCAGAGGAGAAGCTCCTCTTAATAAGAAGTCCCCCCTCAATCTTTTCCTGATGCTTAGATGTAACAGTATATAAAATGTATATTTGATACAAAAAATGCCAAATATCCACATATCCATAAATATAAAAATCTTTTGCAATTATCTTTAACTGCAATTTATTCTAATTGTCTTTTATTAAAGTGGTAAGAAAGTAGAGACTAAAATTCAAAATATTCTCATTTGTTACAAAAGGGAATAAAACCTGTAACATTTTTATAAATTGCAGTCACTACCATTTGTAAGAAATGACACTGGAATTAGTACTGGCATTTCCCCCTTACTTCTATTAAAAAACAAAGAGAAAAAAACTTGCACGCGAAAACTTGTAACTTAAGCCAGTGCCACTACCTCTGTGCCCCAAATCTTAATGTTAATTATTTTTACAGGGTTATCACACTGTTAAAGAATTAAAGGCCTTCTTCTCTTGTAAATTCCACTTAAATTATATGACATTTCTGATATCTGTCATAGACATGAGAGGGCATACACAATGACTTTTTGGGAAACCCATTTTACTATGCATAGAAATGGAGATTGCCAAGAGCTTAATTAGGTAGGAACTTTTGGTACCCACGAATTTCAGCTCAAAAAGGCCACCACCTCTCCCTAGTCAAGAATGTGCAATCGCACTCCCATGGTAGAAACTTAGACCAAACTGTACACGGAGGAATATCATTTGGTGAAATGACGTTGATACTTTCAGGCAGGTAAAAGCTCTATCAAATATATGTCACTAAAATGCAGTTTTGGGGGCTTCCCTGGTGGCGCTGTGGTTAAGAATCCGCCTACCAAGGCAGGGGACATGGGTTCCAGCCCTGGTCCAGGAAGATCCCACATGCTGCGGAGCAGTGAAGCCCGTGCGCCACAACTACTGAGCCTGCGCTCTAGAGCCCACGAGCCACAACTACTGAGCCCACAAGCCACAACTACTGAAGCCCACACGCCTAGAGCCCGTGCTCCGCAACAAAGAGAAGCCACCGCAATGAGAAGCCTGTGCACCGCAACAAAGAGTAGCCCCCGCTCGCCGCAACTGGAGAAAGCACGCACGCAGCAAGGAAGACCCAACGCAGCCAAAGATAAATAAATTTATTTTAAAAAAATGCAGCTTTTATGCAATCCCTCAAAAACCAATAGCTTTGCTTTGTAGAAGATAGAGGCCAAGTTTCTTCATTTAGCAAATACAGCTCTCCACAGCCTGTGCCCAGTCTGCCTTTCCAGGTTGAGCTCTTGCTCCTTTAAGTACACACTCCAGTGTCAGCTTTCAAACTCTGTCCTCTGACCGCATTATCTGAAATCCTGTCCATTTGTGTCTTTTTGGTCTGAGGCCTAGACCCTCAAAATACAGGTAGCCTGATAGAGTTACCCTGCACACGATTCTTTAGTATTCATCTCAAATCTCAGGACCTCCATGAAGGTTTAAAATTTTTTCCAGCTCAAAGTTATGATGATAGATATCTGTTGATTTTGCCTCACATCCTCAACTCACCTTTCGTATAGCATACTTTGGGACTTCAATTATAAGATATGAAACGTGACTTCTGATAAAACTACTGAAAATGCCCACTGAAACTATAAGCTACAACACTGACTAAAAATCAGGGCAGGTTCTAAGGTACTGTAAAACTACTTTTAAAAACTGATTTAATGATCAGATAAACTGGTATAGGTGATTCTCATTATTTGCAGCTTCCGTATTTGCAAGTTCGCCTACTTGCTGAAATTTACTTTTAACTCCAAAATCAACTGCTCACAGTGCTTTCCTGGCCTTTTGTGGGTAAGCACAGAATGGTGAAAAATTTGAGTTGCTTAATGCGCACGTTCCCAGCTGATGTCAAACAAAATGACACTATGAAACACTGTTTCAGATCTCATACTGTAAACAAGTGTCCTTTTTGTGGTATATTTAATGCCATGTTTTTGCATTTTTGTGTTTTTTGCTGGTGACTTCCCTGTTTAAAATGAACTGTTTAGTATTCCTAAGCACAAGAAGGTTGTGATGTACCTTAAGAGGAGTGACACAGTATCAGAAAAGCTTTGATCAGGCCTGATTTACAGTGCTACTGGCCATGAGTTCAATGTAAATGAATTAGTGATACTTATTAAATAAGGCATCTTTAAGTAGGAACACACAGGAAACAAGGTTACATATTGATAGGCTGGCAAAAACATTGTGAACAAAGGATCATAGAAACCTAACCCTGTATTTGTCCTAGTAGTATCTGCCTCTCAGTATTTGCTAACTTGATGTTCATTGAGAGTACTCTGGAACATAACTAGAGTGAATAATGAGAACAGACTATATATATCCATATGATGAATATCATACACCCACTGAAAAGAATGATTAGATGAAGGGTCAGCAATTTTTTTCTGTAAAGGGCTAGACAATAAATATTATACGCTCTGCGGACCGTGTGTCACGTACTCTTTGTTTACTTGTTTGTTTTTACAATCCTTTAAATATGTAAAAACCATTCTTGGCTCATGGCTTTTGAAGGGCCAGGTTTGGCTTGTGGGCTGTAGGCCTGCCAACCCCTGATGTAGATCTAGATGCATTATCCATACCCATCCATTATCCTTATCATTATGCATATCCATCCATCTATCCATAAATACGTTCATGCATTTATCCACTGAATCACTCCTTCATTCAACACATTATTATATGAATATACTTTTTTGTCAGAATATTAATTGCTTTTCCTTTTTAAAAAAATCTAAGGGCTCAATTTAAAGTTTGTATATGAATATAGAAAGAGAATGGGTTTTACTATATTGTAAATATTTTTCCACAAATACTCCTTGGATTGGCGGAGGAAAACATCCAAATAATTACTTTTCTCTCCATGCATGCCATCCTAGTGAAATTTTATACAAATTCCTAATTATTGCTGAGTAACGTGTGATAAAAACTGAAATAAGGAATGGGTGGAGGGTAGAAGCTTCTTAAACTCAGAAGAATTCTTCTCTTCTTAGCCCTCCCAAGTCCCTGAGAAAGGATGGAGAGTCAAAGATGATCATACTGTCTTTTTTTGGTGGTGGTGGTTAAAAAATGTTAACACAATCTTCCTTAGCTGCACTGCTTTACAAAACACCCAAGCTTCCCCATTGACACCATTTTCCTTACGACACTGTCTGACGATGGCTACTCCTCCTCTCACAGCTTCAATCTGAGATTAACGGCCAAGAAGAGGAATTAGAAATCTCTTCCTTCCCTCTGCCACTGCTGTTACTCTCTTTACCATGACTCAGTAATCCCTTATGTGCGAGAGCTGTACGTGGAATAGGCTTTTCTTTCCATCCCCTAATCCTCCTTGCTAGGTCTACTTTGGAGCTTGGATATCTTTCCATTCTGTCACCTACCGCTATCCATTGGTTGAATATTCTGCCCACACCCAGGCCTCAGTTTTTTGCTTCAGTTACAGTGGTCTAAAACACAGTATTTCCTAAAACAAATTCAACTCTTCTACCTCTTATCCTGCTCCTTTCCTACATCTTTCATAGTCTTGTTTCCTTGCCTTCCAACTTCCTCTCTCTTCCTGCTCACTTTTTCATATTTATTTTTTGCATAAATATTTTGAATATTTATTTAATATTTATTGAGCACCCATCATGTACCAGGCACTGGGTATATCACAGTGAAAAAGACAGACACAGTCCTCTACTCTCACAGAACTTTTAGACTAATGGGAGACAGAGATAAGTAATGCTAGGATAGAGAAAATGCCTGGTACTGAGGAGGGGCATCTAACCCGGATGTGGGGGATCAGGAACGGGCTTGCTTGAGGATGTGAGTTTTAGCTGGCTTTTGGCTACCCAGGAGGAGGAGCTGGCTAGCCAGGTGGAAAGGATATGGGGTTAGAGGTGGGGTGATGTATACAGAACAGCATTATGCAAAGGCACAGACGCAAGAAAGAGGGAAATAATAGCAGTTTGGAAAGGTTACACAATAAAAAGCTTATTGCCAGATCCTAAAAATCCTTGAAATCACGGTAAACTGTTAGACTGTCCTGAAGCAATGAAGACCATAAGGCATTATAAAGAGGGGAGTGATCTGATCATTATCTGTACGTCTGAATGCTCTAGCTGCAGGACAGGGTATAAGATCAAAGAAGGAAGCAAAAGGAAGCATGGCTTGGAATAAGCTGATGAATTATTTTGGACGTGTTGAGCTTGAGAGGACTATAACTCATCCAAGAGAAGACAGTCAGTAGGTAGTTGGAAATAAGGGTCAGGAGGTCGAGAGAATGCATCTGAGCTGGAGATACAGAAAATACGGGTGTCCACTGCATGTGGACAGGTTGTAGCCAAAGCAACAGAAGAGATAAGATTATTCAGGAAGAAGGAGAAAGTGAGAAGAGGGCCTAGTTCAGAGCTCTGAGAAACTCTAAAAGGAAGAGGAACTTGCAAAGAGGAGGCCAGGGAGGTAGAAGGAGGAAAACTAGAAAGAGTACTATGTTACAAAAACCATAGGAAGAAGCCTTTACAAATAGGATCCTGGTATCTAGCACAGGGCTGGTACACAGTAGGTTCCTGGAAAGTGTCCACTGGATTTAAGAACAAGAAGGTAATCAATCGGTAACTTTGGAAAGATGTCAATAGTGTAGACAGAAACCAGTGATTCTCCAAGGTCAATCGGTTGCCTCATCATATCTTCCAAGTGACTCTCACGTCTGTCCATGTATTTCCTTCTCCACTGCCACTACTCCAGTTCATGCTTTTACTACTACTTGCCTGATCTTTGTTAATGGCTCATATAACCACCTTTCTATATGGTCTCTCTTCTGCAGCTCTCCCTTCCTCAAATAAAACAAAGCAATATATAACTAATCCTACAGGTGACTGCCAGAGTAATTTTTTTAAGATACAGCTTAGAGCAAATCAGTCCTGGGTCAAAAACATAATGGTTGGGGCTTCCCTGGTGGTGCAGTGGTTAAGACTCTGCCTGCCAGTGCAGGGGACCTGGGTTCGAGCCCTGGTCCGGGAAGATCCCACATGCCACGGAGCAACAAAGCCCATGCACCACAACTACTGAGCCTGCGCTCTAGAGCCCACGAGCCACAACTACTGAAGCCCGCGTGCCTAGAGCCCGTGCTCCGCAACAAGAGAAGCCGCTGCAATGAGAAGCCTGCGTAATGCAACGAAGAGTAGCCCCTGCTCCCCACAACTAGAGAAAGCCCGTGTGCAGCAGCGAGGACCCAACACAGCCAAAAATAAATAAATAAACAAATTTATTTAAAAAAAAAAAACAAAAAACATAATGGTTCTCTACTGCCTTCAGAATAAAATCCGAACTCCTTAGAGTGACACTGAAAGACTTCCATTATTTTGTACCAATCTGTGTCCAGTCATTTTGCCCACACTCTTAACAGCCCACACTCCACACACTTGACTTTGTAAAAAAATGATCTTAAAATTTTTTTTAAACATTTTAAAAAAGTCAAGACTTTAATTATAAGCACATACGTGAGAGTAATTTTTTCTTTTATTAAGAAAAAGGGGGGGGGCTTCCCTGGTGGCGCAGTGGTTGAGAATCTGCCTGCCAATGCAGGGGACACGGGTTCGAGCCCTGGTCTGGGAAGATCCCACGTGCCACGGAGCGGCTGGGCCCGTGAGCCACAATTACTGAGCCTGCGCGTCTGGAGCCTGTGCCCCGCAACAAGAGAGGCCGCGATAGTGAAAGGTCCGCGCACCGCGATGAAGAGCGGCCCCCACTTGCCACAACTAGAGAAAGCCCTCACATAGAAACGAAGACCCAACACAGCCTAAATAAATAAATGAATGAATGAAAGAAAGAAAGAAAGAAAAAGGGAGGTGGATGGGTCCGGGGCTGTATTTACCCCACCACCATGAACAAAAACATCTGACAGAGCAGAACTGTCATATAACTCAGATACTCCCTGTTGTGTTATGGCATGAAACATATAGCTTAAAGAGGGAAAATGGTGTTTTATTTTTTTAATATTTTATTTTATTTTTTGGAAATGGTGTTTTAAACACTTAAAAATGAATTTTATAAATACTAAACTGTTTGTAGAAAATATTTCCACCCTCTTATCAGTTCACTCATTCTACTACATTCTCAGCTAAGTAAAATGACAAGAAATAATGGCTTTCTTTTTAAAGGTTTTCCCCCTACCAATCTTGTAGAAGCTGTCCAATGGTTTGTAATTGGAAGATAGAAGTTTGTACATACTGTACTAGACCAGCAAGTGTCATAGCTTCATAACTTTCCAGTTATACCACATGCTTATTAGGAAATAGTTATATGGGTCAAAAGCCATTTAAGACTTTCAGACCAATTTTACTCCAAACAGATCAGAGAGGCCTGGGACACATCTAAAAGAGATATTAAAGATGACCTAACAGGTCAAGTGGGTTTTGTTATGTAATTTTAGGCATAGCTGAATCCCTCACAACATTCCCATTCCCTTAATTTTGGGGGTTTTTTTGGTGGCTTTCTAAGATTTTGCACAATGACATATGTGGGTAAACACACACTTGATGCAGTGCAGTGATGATAAAAATGCTTAGCAATATGTTGCCCTTTTATAATTTATGCTGCTTGCCTTGGTACTACATTACGTGGTGAATGAAATAAATGATATACAAATATAAATGCATATATATGTTCACATATATATAGATATATAAATGAAATGATCCTAGGATCAATCAGAAGATTACTGTGCACTTTATAAATCCTATATCCCAAACAAATAATATTTATGAAAAACTTTTTCTTACTGAGATTGGTACAGCAAAAACTTACTATTGTGGACTTAAAATTTCACTTAATAGCATGAATTGATTATCATGGACATATCTTCTTGGTTTATAGAGGAATGCCATGAAGTCTGTTCCCCTTCTGTAATTGTAGTTTATCATGTTCTCAATTAGAGAAAAAACATTTTCATTCATATTGCTGAAAATCTCAACATCTTCTATAACGTGTCTTTTTTACATGCCGGGTTAATTTTTCAGTCACAAAATATTGTTAATATTTAAATATGACAGAATACTCCTACAATGGCCACAGCTATCATGTTAACAGCAATTCTCAGAAGAAATATCTGAAGCATTTAGAAGGCTTTATCAATATATAAATAACCAATCCTGAGCCCCCAAATTTGAATTTATTAAATCTGCTATTTTCTCGGCAGCCCGAGAATTTGCCAGGGGATTCTAATTTGGTGATTAGCTACTTTTTACTCATCACAGTCTTTGCACCAGTTAGAAGTGACAGAACATATAATTTATATGTTACATACTTGGCGCACGCAATCAAAATAATTTAGTGCCTCTGTCATTGCTAAATTCTAGTTTAATTCAAATTAAGATAAATGTCTTGACTTCACGTCTTTTTGGTAAACTGCCATGGATATTTTTTAGAGATAATGGCCAATCTCTTAGTATTGTTTACATCATCAAATATCCTAATTTTTAGCCCATTACTACAGTTCAAAATAAGTAAAGCATTATTGTACAAAATGGCAAATGCTAATCCCAGTTCTGACCTGCTTTTTTAGTTTTCAAGAGGAAAGGAGTTTCACGTTATTTGAGTTCCGTAAACTTTGGTAACAACAGAGATGTTCAAACCTAACCCTTCTAGATTTTATTCTTTCTGAAATGTTGACAGAACCATAGGGCTTATTTATTAACTTGAGTTTCATGAATGAGCTTTAGCTAGTTCCAAGAATTTCCTCATTGGTAAAATGATAAAATATTGTATGTATCTGTGTCTTGTGAAGTTTTTCTTTGGGAGCAGGTCAGTTACTTTCATCAGATTCTCAAGAGGGCTTATGGCCCAAGAAAACTTAAAAATACTGATTCAGTGAGAATTGAAACATTCACTAAAGTACACTGTATGCTCTAAAAAAATTATTTTCATATTTTAACAATGAAAGAAGGACAGGCTATCTAAAATCAAATGTCCTTCTGTTTACAGCTTGCAGTTATATTAGTTTTAAATGCATTGAAAGAACAGACAGGAATTTAAGTGATCTTAGAAAGGGAAACATATGCCACCTCAATAAATGTCTCCTCACCAAAAGAAAACTTACTGATTTGTTTTAATAATCAGGTATTACGCCATGCAGTTAAATCCTACCTGAAAGACTTTCAGGTATGAAAGAGGTTTTAAAGTATTTAAGGGTGAAAGATACAAACTAATGTATCACTTCATTCTTAAGTGATAATATAAGATTTTACTGTCAAAAGACACATATTTTTCTTAGATTTTAATGCTTTAATTTTTTCTTAACATCTTTATTGGAGTATAATTGCTTTACAATGTTGTGTTAGTTTCTGCAATATAACAAAGTGAATCAGCTATATGTATACATATATCCCCATATCCCCTCACTTTTGCATCTCCCTCCCAACCCTCCCTATCCCACCCCTCTAGGTGGTCACAAAGCACGGAGCTGATCTCCCTGTGCTATGTGGCTGCTTTCCACTAGCTATCTATTTTGCAACTGGTAGTGTAAATATGTCAGTGCTACTCTCCCACTTTGTCCCAGCTTACCTTTACCCCTGCCCATGTCCTCAAGTCCATTATCTAGGTTTGCGTCTTTATTCCTGTCCTGCCCCTAGGTTCATCAGAACCTTTTTTTTTTTTAGATTCCATATATATGTGTTAGCATATGGTATTTCTTTTTCTCTTTCTGACTTACTTCACTCCGCATGACAGACTCTAGCTCCATCCACCTCACTACAAATAACTCAGTTTCATTTCTTTTTCTGGCTGAGTAATATTCCATTGTATGTATGTGCCACTTCTTTTTTATCCATTCATCTGTCAATGGACACCTAGGTTGCTTCCATGTCCTGGCAACTGTAAATAGTGCTGCAATGAACATTGTGGTACATGACTTTTTTTGAATTATGGTTTTCTCAGGGTATATGCCCAGTAGTGGGATTGCTGGGTCATACGGTAGTTCTATTTTTAGTTTTTTAAGGAACCCCCATACTGTTCACAGTGGCTGTATCAATTTACATTCTGACCAACAGTGCAAGAGGGTTCCCTTTTCTCCACACCCTCTCCAGCATTTACTGTTTGTAGACTTTTTGATGATGGCCATTCTAACTGGTGTGAGGTGATACCTCATTAAAGTTTTGATTTGCATTTCTCTAATGATTAGTGATGTTGAGCATCCTTTTATGTGTTTGTTGACAATCTGTATATCTTCTTGGGAGAAATGTCTATTTAGATCTTCTGCCCATTTTTGGATTGGGCTGTTTGCTTTTTTGAGATTGAGCTGCATGAGCTGCTTGTATATTTTGGAGATTAATCCTTTGTCAGTTGCTTTGTTTGCAAATATTTTCTCCCCTTCTGAGGGTTGTCTTTTCATCTTGTTTATGGTTTCCTTTGCTGTGCAAAAGCTTTTAAGTTTCATTAGGTTCCATTTGTTTATTTTTGTTTTTATTTCCATTTCTCTAGGAGGTGGGTTAAAAAGGATCTTGCTGTGATTTATGTCAAAGAGTGTTCTGCCTATGTTTTCCTGTAAGAGTTTTATGGTGTCTGGCCTTACATTTAGGCCTTTAATCCATTTTGAGTTTATTTTTGTGTATGGTGTTAGGGAGTGTTCTAATTTCATTCTTTTACACGTAGCTGTCCAGTTTTCCCAGAACCACTTAACTGAAGAGGCTGTCTTTTCTCCATTGTATATTCTTGCCTCCTTTATCAAAGATAAGGTGAACATATGTGCACGGGTTTATCTCTGGGCTTTCTACCCTGTTCCACTGATCCATATTTCTGTTTCTGTGCCAGTACCATACTGTCTTGATTACTGTAGCTATGTAGTATAGTCTGAAGTCAGTGAGCCTGATTCCTCCAGCCCCATTTTTGTTTCTCAAGATTGCTTTGGCTATTCAGGGTCTTTTGTGTTTCCATACAATTTGTGAAATTTTTTGTTCTAGTTCTGTGAAAAATGCCATTGGTAGTTTGATAGGGGTTGCATTGAATCTGTAGATTGCTTTGGGTAGTATAGTCATTTTCATAATATTGATTCTTCCAATCCAAGAACATGGTATATCTCTCCATCTGTTTGTATCGTCTTTAATTTCTTTCATCAGTGTCTTAGAGTTTTCTGCATACAGGTCTTTTGTTTCCTTAGGTAGGTTTATTCCTAGGTATTTTATTCTTTTTGTTGCAATGATAAATGGGAGTGTTTCCTTAATTTGTCTTTCGGGTTTTTCATCATTACTGTATAGGAATGAAAGAGATTTCTGTGCATTAATTTTGTATCCTGCTACTTTACCAAATTCATTGAGTAGCTCTAGTAGTTTTCTGGTAGCATCTTTAGGATTCTCTATGTATAGTATTGTCATCTGCAAACAGTGACAGCTTTACTTCTTCTTTTCTGCTTTGGATTCCTGCTTTGGATTCCTTTTATTTCTTTTTCTTCTCTGATTGCTGTGGCTAAAACTTCCAAAACTATGTTGAATAATAGTGGTGAGAATGGGCATCCTTGTCTTGTTCCTGATCTTAGAGGAAATGGTTTCACCTTTTCACCATTGAGAATGATGTTGGCTGTGGGTTTGTCATATATATGGCCTTTATTATGTTGAAGTAGGTTCCCTCTACGCCTACTTTCTGGAGATTTTTTTATCATAAATGGGTGTTGAATTTTGTCAAAAGCTTTTTCCTGCATCTATTGAGATGATCATATGGTTTTTATCCTTCAGTCTGTTAATATGGTGTATCACATTGATTGATTTGCATATAGTGAAGAATCCTTGCATTCCTGGGACAAACCCCACTTGATCATGGTGTATGATCCTTTTAATGTGCTGCTGGATTCTGTTTGCTAGTATTTTGTTGAGGATTTTTGCATCTATGTTCATCAGTGATATTGGTTGGTAGTTTTCTTTGTGACATCTTTGTCTGGTTTTGGTATCAGGGTGGTGGTGGCCTTGTAGAATGAGTTTGGGAGTGTTCCTCCCTCTGCTATATTATGGAGGAGTTTGAGAAGGATAGGTCTTAGCTCTTCTTCTCTAAATGTCTGATAGAATTTGCCTGTGAAGCCATCTGGTCCTGGGCTTTTGTTTGTTGGAAGATTTTAAATCACAGTTTCAATTTCAGTGCTTGTGACTGGTCCGTTTATATTTTCTATTTCTTCCTGGCTCAGTCTCGGAAGGTTGTGCTTTTCTAAGAATTTATCCATTTCTTCCAGGTTGTCCATTTTATTGGCATATGGTTGCTTGTAGTAATCCCTCATGATTCTTTGTATTTCTGCAGGGTTAGTTGTTACTTCTCCTTTTTCATTTCTAATTCTCTTGATTTGAGTCTTCTCCCTTTTTTTCCTTGATGAGTCTGGCTAGTGGTTTATTAATTTTGTTTATCTTCTCAAAGAACCAGCTTTTAGTTTTATTGATCTTTGCTACTGTTTCATTTCTTTTTCATTTATTTCTGATCTCATCTTTATGATTTCTTTCCTTCTGCTACCTTTGGGGATTTTTTGCTTTAGGTGTAAGGTTAGGTTGTTTATTTGAGATTTTTCTTGTCTCTTGAGGTAGGATTGTATTGCTATAAACTTCCCCTCTTAGAACTGCTTTTGCTGCAGCCGTTGGTTTTGGGTTGTTATGTTTTCATTGTCAGTCATTCGTTTCTAGGTATTTTTTGATTTCCTCTTTGATTTCTTCAGTGATCTCTTGGTTATTTAGTAGTGTATTGTTTAGCCTCCCTATGTTCGTATTTTTTAGTTTTTTTCCTATAATTGATATCTAGTCTCATAGTGTTATGGTTGGAAAAGATACTTGATATGATTTCAATTTTCTTAAGTTTACCAAGACTTGATCTGTGACCGAAGATATGATCTATCCTGGAGAATGTTCCATGAGCACTTGAGAAGAAAGTGTATTCTGTTGTTTTTGGATGGAATGTCCTATAAATATCAATTAAGTCCATCTTCTTTAATGTGTCATTTAAAGCTTGTGTTTCCTTATGTATTTTCATTTTGGATGATCTGTCCATTGGTGAAGTGGGGTGTTAAAGTCCCCTACTATTATTGTCTCACTGTCGATTTCCCCTTTTATGGCTGTTAGCATTTGCCTTATGTATTGAGGTGCTCCTATGTTGGGTGCATAAATATTTACAATTGTTATAACTTCTTCTTGGATTGATCCCTTGATCATTATGTAGTGTCCTTCTTTGTCTCTTGTAATAGTCTTTATTTTAAAGTCTATTTTATCTGATACGAGTATGGCTACTCTAGCTTTCTTTTGATTTCCATTTGCATGGAATATCTTTTTCCATGCTCTCACTTTCAGTCTGTATGTGTCCCTAGGTCTGAAGTGGGTGTCTTATAGACAGCATATATACGGGTCTTGTTTTCATAACCATTCAGCCAGTCTATGTCTTTTGGGTGGCGCGTTTAATCCATTTACATTTAAGGTAATTATTGATACGTATGTTCCTATTACCATTTTCTTAATTGTTTTGGGTTTGTTTTGTAGGTCTTTTCCTTCTCTTGTGTTTCCCACCTAGAGAAGTTCCTTTAGTATTTGCTGTAAAGCTGGTTTGTTGCTGCTGAATTCTCCTAGCTTTTGCTTGTCTGTAAAGTTTTTAATTTCTCCATGGAATATGAATGAGATCCTTGCTGGGTAGAGTGATCTTGGTTGTAGGTTTTTTCCCCTTCATCACTTTAATATGTCCTGCCACTCCCTTCTGGCTTGCAGAGTTTCTGCTGAAAGATCAGCTGTAAACCTTATGGGGATTCCGTTGTATGTTATTGGTTGCTTTTCCCTTGCTGCTTTTAGTATTTAATTTTTGATAGTTTGATTAGTATGTGTCTTGGCATGTTTCTCCTTGGATTTATTCTGTATGGGACTCTCTGCAGTTCCTGGAGTTGATTGACTATTTCCTTTCCCATGTTAGGCACATTTTCAACTATAATCTCTTCAAGTATTTTCTCAGACCCTTTCTCTCTTCTTCTTCTGGGACCCCTATAATTCGAACGTTGGTGCGTTTAATGTTGTCCCCGAGGTCTCTGAGACTGTCCTCAATTCATTTCATTCTTTTTTGTTTATTCTGCTCTGCAGTAGTTATTTCCACTATTTTATCTTCCAGGTCACTTATCCGTTCTTCTCCCTCACTTATTCTGTTATTGATTCCTTCTAGAGAATTTTTCATTTCATTTTTTGTGTTGTTCATTATTGTTTGTTTGCTCTTTAGTTCTTCTAGGTGCTTGTTAAATGTTTCTTGTATTTTCTCCATTCTATTTCCAAGATTTTATATCATCTTTACTGTCATTACTCTGAATTCATTTTCGGGTAGAATGCCTGTTTCCTCTTCATTTGGTCTGGTGGGTTTTCACCTTGCTCCTTCATCTGCTGCATATTTCTCTGTCTTCCCATTTTGCTTAACTTACTGTGTTTGGGGGGTCTCCTTTTTGCAGGCTGCAAGTTCACAGTTCTCATTGTTTTTAGTGTGTGTCCCCAGTGGGTAAGGTTGGTTCAGTGGCTTGTGTAGGCTTCCTGGTGGGGGGACTGGTGCCTGTGTGCTGGTGGGTGGGACTGGATCTTGTCTTTCTGGTGGGCAGGGCTGCATCTGTGTGTGTTTTGGGGTGTCTGTGAACTTAGTATTATTTGAGGCAGCCTCTCTGCTAATGGGTGGGGTTGTGTTCCTGTCTTGCTAGTTATTTGGCACAGGGTGTCTAGCACTGGAGCTTGCTGGCCGCTGGGGGGAGCTGGGTCTTAGTGTTGAGATGGAGATCTCTGGGAGAGCTCTTGCCGACTAATATTACATGAGGCTGGGAGGTCTCTGGTGGTCCAATGTCCTGAACTTCCCTCCCACCTCAGAGGCTCAGGCCTGACACCAGGCCGGAGCACCAAGACACCGTCAGCCACATGGCTCAGAAGAAAAGGGAGTAAAAAAGAAAGGAAAAAAAAATTTTTTTTAATAAATAATTAAAATAAAAAAATTATTAAAATAAAAAGATAATACTAAAAAAAAAGAGAGCAACCAAACCAATAAAGAAATCCACTAATGATAAGAAGTGCTAAAAACTATACTACGATAAACATAAAAATCAGAAACAAGTCAGTCGCAGAAAGCAAACCCCAAGGCTACAGTTGCTCCCAAAATCCACCGCCTCAATTTTGGGTTGATTCATTGTCTATTCAGGTATTCCACAGAAGCAGGGTACCTCAGGTTGACTGTGGGGATTTAATCCACTGCTCCTGAGGCTGCACGGAGAGATTTCCCTTTCTCTTCTGTGTTTGCACAACTCCTGGAGTTAAATTTTGGTTTTGGCCCCACTTCTGCATGTAGGTTGCCCTCGGACTTCTGTTCCCACCCAGACAGGACGGTGTTAAAGCAGTGGCTGATTAGGACGCTCTGGCTCACTCATGCCGGGGGGAGGGAGGGGTACGGTAGTTATAATCAGAATGCGGGGCGAGACTGCAGCGGCAGAGGCCAACACGACATCGCAACAGCCTGAGGTGCGCCGTGTGTTCTCCCAGAGAAGCTGTCCTTGGATCACACAACGCTGGCAGTGGCGGGCTGCACAGGCTCCGGGGGCGGGTGTGTGGATAGTGACCTGTGCTTGCACACAGGATTCTTGATGGCTGCGGCAGCAGCAGTAGTGGTTCTTGCCCATCTCTGGGGTCCGAGGTGATAGCCGCGGCTCACACCTGTTTCTGGAGCTTGTTTAGGCGGTGCTCTGCCTTCTGTGGGCAGACAGGGAAGGAATCCCCTCTCCTCGCGCACCCCGACACAATGGTCTCTTGCCTCTTAGGCAGGTTCAGAGTTTTTCCCGGACTCCCTCCCGGCTAGCTGTGGCGCACTAGCCCCCTTCAGGCTGTGTTCACGCAGCCAACCCCAGTTCTTTCCCTGGGATCTGACCTCCGAAGCCCGAGCCTCAGCTCCCAGCCCCCATGCGCCCCAGCGGGTGAGCAGACAAGCCTCTCGGGCTGGTGAGTGCTGGTTGGCACTGATCCTCTGTGCAGGAATCTCTCTGCTTTGCCCTCTGCACCCCTGTTGCTGCACTCTCCTCCGTGGCTCTGAAGCTTCCCCCCGCCCACCCCCTGTCTCCGCCAGTGAAGGGGCTTCCTAGTGTGTGGAAACTTTTCCTCCTTCGCAGCTCCCTCCAGAGATGCAGGTCCTGTCCCTATTCTTTGGTCTCTGTTTTTTCTTTCTTCTTTTGCACTACCCAGGTACGTGGGGATTTTCTTGCCTTTTGGGGAGTCTGAGGTCTTCAGCCAGCGTTCAGTAGGCGTTCTGTAGGAGTTGTTCCTCATGTAGATGTATTTTTGATGTATTATTTGTGGGGAGGAAGGTGATCTCCACGTCTTACTCCTCTGCCATCTTGAAGGTCCCCCCTAATGCTTTAATTTTTAAAATAAATTTCAATTTAGACAAAATGTCCTCCATCCAATTTCCAAGTAAATAAAAATCTACAAAAATCTTTTAGAAACCTTCAAATTAATAATTTGATTCCACAAAACTGCTCTAACCTTAATAGAAAAAAAAAAAAAAACTAACCACAAGCATTTCTTGAATTGTGGATACAGTATGATAGAATATTCAAGACGACCATTAGGCCTTGACTAGTTTTTCAATAAAAAATTGTACAGAATTCAGGAGCCTCCACTTTTCATACAGGGATGACCCTCAGTTGGCTTAGGCGGTTAAATGATTCACTAGCTCCAAACAACTGCTTTGGGCATAATACATCTTTAAAGGAAAGGTAAGTTCTTTCCCTCTTTTCCAAGATATTTTTTGGGTTTATCTTATGTAAGTAAAAAAATAAAATGAAAAAAACTCAGTTTTTTATATAATATTTTTTTCCCAAAATAGTGTTGGCCAGTAAATTAAATTCTTTGAAACTAGGTCAGAGAAGCTCCCAAATAGAATCCCAAATAGACAAGGTGAGGGCAAGCCAATTCGAAAAATTTGTTTTAATATTTAAAACTGCCTTTTAAAACTTATCATTGTTATGTGAGAGGTATTCAGATCCAGTGAAATAGTACTGATAAGTTCCATGGGATTCCTAAAAGATCTTGTAAGCCTTGAAAGATCTTATGAGGTACTTAAATCAGTATAGTTGTGCCTTTTTTCCCTGTTTAAAAGAAGCGGAAATGAATAAGTTAAAAGGCATTTTCCTAACCCTGACTGCAAATCACAAGCTTGAGGCTGCTTGAAGCCAGCTGGCATGGTGCCCATTTACAGTAAGTTGTTTACTCCTTGTCGACCAATCATGTCACAAAGAATGAATGCCTACAGACAGAGTCAGACTGTCTTTTCAAGACAGAGCAAAAGAGAGGTTTATAAGCTTTATTAAATTCTTAGAGGTATTACTTTTAATACTGCTCTAAAATATTATAATCCAGTTTCCATAACCTCAGCGTTTTAAAGTCAAATAATTGCCCCTCAATAGACAATCTTAAAATAATAGTTTATCAGTGGAATGAGTGGTGTCCTCTAATCATTTTAAGTACCTTTTAAGTATAACTTTTAAAGGCTACAATATCTATCTTAAAATGGATTTGAACTTAATTAGACTGAAACCTTTAAATACACAGTGTTTAGCACGCAGATTGAGAATAGTAAAAGAAACAGAATGTCCAGAGGAAGAGTAAAAAACAGAAAAAATGAACTCTCATTAATAAGAGAGACGTGGGTAAGAATAACACGATGATTCAAACAAGTGATTCCTGGTCTGCCCTCAGAAATCATGTTTGCTACCTGGCACTTGGAGAGCCTCTTCCCACCCACACCAACCAGGTAGTAATAAACCTTTTTCTTTTGGACCAACCTTGTCTACTATTGCTATTCCCTAAATGTCTCCCCAGGGTTATCTGCCATCATTGTTATCAGCTGCCACTGAAAAGTTCAGAACATATCTTTCACTCAGTGTGTTCAATGAATGTTAAAATGAGTGACTGACAGACATAAAAAGGGAATGTCTCATCAAATAATCCTAGAATCAAGTCACCAACCATTTTGAACAAACCCCAGCTCAAAGGGCCCCAGGAACCAAAAGTACTTTTAAAGCTGCATATCTGGAGCAAAAAGATGACCAAACACAGAAATGAGAGATACCTTCAACAGCCTCTGTGGAAGGAGGACGAAGCTAGTAAGACCACAGAAACATCCAAAGCTAACTACTGTAAAACAGAAAGCACTATTATGTACGACTTGGCGTCTCTGGCTTCTTCCTTATACGCTTCTTGAGTCAATTTTTCAGTAGGTTCTAGAGACTTACACCTTTTACTATTAGAGGACCCTAAACAAATCATTTCACGACAGACATTTTCTAGTTATCTCAGTAATTTTACCTAATTTCCAAGCCCAAATGGCAGAGTGAATCATTTTATTAAATGTAGGATTATTTAGGCTCTCGGAGCTAGTATGGGTTGTTTTTTTGTCTGTTTGTTTCTCCATGTTCTAAATCCGTTATGCCCAGTAAATTCGGAGTGTTAGTTCCTGCAACCTTTGGTCCTATGATAATAATTCTTCTGCCATGTCTTTAACTTTTTTGTGTTTCTCACTTTCCATTTCTTTAAAAAAATCATGTGCAAATTCTATCAAATAACTTACTAAATTATCCTATACTACTTTCTAAAAAAATTAGGGGTGGGGGGTTTAGTGTTAATGATCATCATACTTAGGTTAAATTTCTCTTTTAAGAGCCCCGAAGGAGGCCCCGAAAATATACACAGAGTACTGGGACTAGTTACAGGTCAGAGTACATGATATTTCTAAGATCTCACTAGGGTGTGAGGTTTAAATTAGACTTCACTAGGTAAATAAAATCAAATTCTATCTTTGTTACAATAGTTAATACCTGGAAAGGTGCCACACTCATGGCCTTGGGAATTACATAGTTTATAAACAGGATTTCAAAATAATGATGAGGCAAAAGTGGTACTTCCTCACTTCCTCAGTCACTTCTAAACCCAAAGGGCTAACAATCATCAATTATTCATTAAATAGGTTGAAAGTTTTATTTTATATGGGTAATGTATTTCCTAGTACATTTGCTACAGGACAGCAAGTTGGTTTGTCAACACAATGATAAATAGCCTGGTAATAAGATTATGCATAGTATTGACAAAATTCAAATTTAATAGGTTGATAATTAAATATAATTCTTCTATAAATAGTTCCATTTTTCAGATAAATTTCTAACCTCACTTTCCCTTTCAATTTTAACCAATGAAAAAAACATAAACAAAAAACAGTTTTGTTTAACAAAACAACTCTATTCCGTACAAAATTGAGCATCAAAGCATGAGAAAGCTGAAACTGAAGGAAATCAAAAGATGTACCTTGTACCTATTAAGTGAAAAATAATTCTATAATTAAAAAAATTTAAATGAATTCTGTAATCCTCATTTTAGAGCTGAACGAAAGAAGGGCAATGTAGGCACTACAAATAGGGTAATGAACTACAAGTAGGGTCATGCCATAGGCTTTTTTTCCCTCCTTTTCTTCACCTCCCCCACTATTTTTTATAAAAGTTTTTCAGAGTAGTACCTTCAAATTCGCATTTTTAACATTCGATAAGAAAGAAAATTCTGTGGTATTAGTTGTCCTCACTGAAAAATACATACCTTCATAATTGTAATTTAATTGTCTCATATTAAGGTGGTATGTATTCCTAAGTATCATCTCATCTTCCCCCAAGCCTCACTTTCCCTTATATAGTTGTTAGACATCCAGAACTAAAAGTAGTTCTGAAATTTTGGTTAATAGGTAACCAAAAAACCTGAGGTAAACAAGAAAAAACTTCAGCAGATATTTTCTTGAATATCTTTTCAAGCCAAATGAACAGTTCTTTCATCTGAAAACAGCCCAGTTAAGATGCCTTGATCTTTAGGTTATTATGTGCTACTGAATAGGAAATTTATTTTCAGTAAAGTATGTCAGGATTTGGCTAAATGGGGCTGGGCTACAAGGAAATGAAAGTAGACATCTCTTCTCTTCGTATCCTCTCTTACCAGCAGCTCTTCCCATTCCCCACCCCAATAAACAAAACACTTATAGAATTGTTAAGTTTTGTTCTTTTTACTTCTTTATTCATCCTTTCAAATATTTTGCTGCCATTTTCCAAAAGACATTATTATTTAACATTCAGTATATAGAGAATTCTCCATCAGAGAATTTTTCTTAATCATATTCAGTGAGACCCATGTTAGTTCAGCAGTGGACAGGTCACAAGAGGACATGAGAAAGGAAGAAAGGCTCTGGGACACCTGCATTAACAGCAAGTATTCCACACAAGTAAATGATGTAATTTTGAAGAGGGATAGCCTTAATGTCATTTTGATCATGAGTCATGAATATCGTAGCATCCTCTGAACACTTTAGCCATTACAACCGTCTAATATCTGGTACCATTAAATACTTCTGAAAGGACTTCTACCGTGTAAATGTTACCAAAGAAATCTGAACACAAGAACCTCGTAACTATTCTCTTTGTCTGTAGTTTTACCTGCTTTGATCCGTTTTCCTAAAACAAGAGTCTTCAAGCCCTTAGCTGCAAAATCCTTCGTTTTAAAAAGTAAACCTTATGCAGAACCCCCAACACATAAAACAGGTAGAAGTGATATTATACTGATAAAGCATATTTTATACAAAATCATAATACTAATCTATATAGGAAGCAATCAGATCAGTGAAGCTGTTTTGCTAAAACCAGTAAAACTGAAATTGGAATGCCAGGCTTACCATCAAACTTGTATTTGTATTTAAACAGAGTTTGGAAACCACTGCCCTAAAACCTCACATTGTCTCCATTATCAGCCCCAAGCCTCATTTCCAAACCTCTATCAAACCTTCTTTTCCTTATAAAAATAAAGCCCGAACTTTAACAAGGCCCACCAAAATCTGGACTGTAACATATCTCTCACCAATTTCTTGCGGCAACTGTCTTCTAGTCGGTATGTTTTCTCAGTGTCCCTCAGTATGCCAACTTAAATTCCTTCATTCATTTACTTAACGTATATGTTCTGAGTGCCTATAATGAACCTCTAGATTTTTGCTTATTCTGTCCCTTTTTGCCTTAGAATCTTCCTCAATGATCCTCAACAAAAGCTTTCTCCTCTTATTTCCCAAAGTACTCAGTGACTTCTGCCACTCATGAATTCTGAAGTGATTGCTTTTTATTAATTAATGGGCCACATGGTATACAGTCAATACTAATAGAGAAATGTACCAAAGTACACAATTGTTTCCTCAGTTTGGATTTTTAAAAATCAAGCTTTTATTTCTACTAGAGAAAATAAAACCATTTTTGAATTTCAAAATTAAAGATTTGAGTTTCATATATTTTATAGGAAAAAGCATACATGAATGCATAGTTTAAGTGGTATGTGTGGTTTCAGCTTACTCTGTTGAGTAATTAAAAATTTAAAAGCCACAGTGACACTGTGAAAAGCTTACTAGGTTGCAAAAGAAAAGCCACATTTTTCACATACGTGATTAAAGAATAATTATCCAAGGTATTTTTTATAGCACAATATTTGATCAAAATTTTGTAATATAAAAATTTTGTTTTGAAATATACTAAATGCGTGAGTTCTAATCTCTGCCACTATTTGCAAACTTAGTAAAACTACTTCTAGTGGATTATATATGATTTGGTTTTGAAAGATGTTTAGATTTTTTTCTCTGCAATTTTATGTACTATCAAGCTGTTTTTTTTAAAAATTGGTAAAAGACGCCAGCCTTGTTTCAGAGAGGACTTGAATCAGCTTTAAAAGATAGGTAAAATTCAAGGTGGTAATTTTAAAGAGGGTGAAGTTTTCAAGCTCATCAATTACATTTCTATAGGAGTAGCTTACTAGATCACTGTTAAATTATTTAGAAACAAAATATTCAGGATACTCTCAGACTTTTTCTTTGCTGATTAATATAAGACTAATCTAAAATTTACTACTGCCACATAAAACATCAATATAAGAATAAAGAAATTTACCCATATTTAATCACATAGTTGCCAAAAGTGGTACTAGGCTTTGTCTTACCTGTAACATATAATGAAACATTAAAGACATTGCTCCACCTACTGATGTTTCTTTGGTTTCTGTTATCTCACTAAGGGACCCCTGTAAAGCAACTGATAAATAGTAAGCAGAGTGACTTCCAAGTTAAGCACACAGCCTAGCTCTACTGTAAATTGTCTCCACTATAAACTGACAGCTACTGCTGTACAGCACCTGAAGAGTTTTGTCTGGAGTCTATCCAGTGAAAAATAAAAACAAACGAAGCACACAGAAGTTACAACATACTGATTACTGTTTAAAATAAGTTAAATACCCCACAGAAGAAGGAATGGGGATGAAGAAACATAATCATGTCGCAGAACAATTCTGGATGTGGAGTATTTTCCTTTCAGCGACTGGAGAGTACTGAATATTTAGGCTGAAAACAGATGAGAGCTGTTTATCTAAACTCAGCCAATAGCTTTCTTGTTTGATTGTTAGATTAAGCTAGTTTTATTGACTGTAAGTAGGAAGCACTGCCGAATGACAGAAGACAAACTAGGCAGCAACGATACAGGAATTAATGTCCCTGGATTAAGACCTTTGGATTACGGCATAATTAAAAATAATAAATTTTAATAGAATTAGAAGAGGAAATGAAAGATAAGTTAATTGGCAAAAGTCTTCTATCAGTTACTTCCTAGACTATGGAGAGTCTTATTTTTTTTTTTTCCATTGCCTCTTTGATCAGGTCTTTATTCAAAATCAGCTGTCCAAAATGATTTGACCTTTACAGAATAAACAAATGTAAGTTTATGCAGCAGCCTTCTTTTCCTCTGTGGTGGGTTTTTTTTTCTGTGGGCTTCTTTTTAGTGGGCTTCTTTTCAGATGCTGGTTTCTTGGTCACTGCAGCCTTTTTTCCCACCAAAGGCTTCTTTGGTTTCTTCAGCTTCTCAACGCAAACAGCCTTCTTTCCTTTCTTTTCCACCACAGGCTTCTTGCCTGGAACCTCCTTCTCATCTGATTTGGCTTCTAGTGCTGCTGCTGCCCTATCCATCTGGATTTTGTGGTTCTTGGCCTGGCGAAGAATGGTGTTCCGGCTCACCGTCTTTGCATATGGGTTTAGCTTCAACACGATTCTCAGGTTTTTCAGTGGATTCTTCTTTAGGACTCTGCCGAGGGCTCTTTGGATCTCTGGGCTTTTCAAGATTCTGCTAAGGTGTGTGTTGAGCATCTTGTGCATGGGGAGGTTGTAGTTACTCCTGAGGAGGCAGCTTTATGCCAAGTGCCATACAGCTCCTCTAACTTGGGGAAAGCACTTGCAGTCCAAATGCAGGAACATCCCACACGCCCACTAGGAGCAAGTTTCAAAATGTTCCGTTTGCTTACATTAAGCAGAGTAATTCCAGGGATGTTTCTGAAGGCCTTGATGATACCACTGTCCTCATTATAGATGATGCAGGGTCCCCTGCGCTGGCTACAGCGACGGTTTCTCATTTTGCCTTTGCCAGCTCTCATTCGCTGTGAGGCGTAGAACTTTTTGATATCATTCCAGGCCTTAAGTTCCTTCAGAAGCAAAACAGCCTCCTTGGTCTTCTTGTAGCCTTCAACTTTATCTTCAACCACCAAAGGAAGTTCAGGAACTTCCTCTACACGATGACCTTTAGACATGACCAGCGCTGGTAAAGCCGGGGCAGCCAACGCAGAGCAGATGGTATATCGCTTCTGCATTGTATTCACCCTGTGGTGCCAACGTCGCCAGGTCTTGGTTGGCGCAAACATGAGCCCCCCCCCCACGACACATATTTCCAAAAGCACCCTGGCCAGAACAGTGAGTGCCGCCACCTCGAACCCTGGGAATTCAAGCCACAGCTCTGCCAGTACCCCAAGACTCAGCACTGGTTTGATGACCTGCTAATTCACTGGCAGCATAGGGCTGTCTGTTGTTTTTGCACAAGTTGGTGTGAACAAGGTTCACAACATCTGGTTGACTGGGAGCCTTGAACACAGCAGGCAAAGTGACATTTTTGCCAGATGACTCCCCCTTTTCAGAGTACACTGATACCAGTGGATGAGCACACGCCATGGCGAGGAGAGGAGAAGGCCACACTCCCCTCAACCTGGCGGCTTCCACAGTAAAGGCCAATGGAGAGTCTTGATTCGGTGATAAATCAAGCATTCCCTGTTTCTATACACAATGCTTTTTAAAAATCATTTGTGATAAGTGAAAACACACATGTTTTACAAGGGGGTGTGGGGATGAGGTGGGTAATGTCCTATTCCAAGAAAGCTAAAGTATACTACAGAATCCCTAGTTGTACTTCATTCTAAAGATACAATATTCAGTGATATATTTCTATACTTCACACGCTCTCTGATTTTTTTCCCCCTTTATTACTGAACAAAAAGTACACCTGATTAAGTGTAAGGAGCACGCAGGTAAAGCCAGAGATTGACTATTTGGTGCACACTCACAATTTCTATCACTGTCCTAATTTTATTAAATATAGAAACCCAACATTTTAATCCCTAAATCAGCACCATAATTTTTTCTATTTTCAATTAATTTCACTAAAATTACAGAAAAATATAATATAACAAATGGCATTTGAAATAAATTTTAAAACCCTAGAACTCTTTCTTCAAAGAAAAGCTTCACTGGAAATAAGGTATGTAATAAAACCTGGGTAGATTTCTCTGTGTTAGGCCCCATCTCCTGGAGTTACCACTATAGTTCGTGACAGTTCTTCAGAGTAGTCTGAAAAACACTACTAAATCAATCAGTTGCTCAAATACCACCATACAGATAAAGATGACACTACTACTGAAACTTTTGGATGGTGGGCAGTACCACCATAGAGTGGCTTGAAATGTTTGTCAGCTGCTATAAGAATTTTCTAGGTTTACCAAGAAAAGCAGTTTGGTGGAAAAGGCATAAATATGTACTTTTCAAACAACTGCAGCTTCTTTACAAAATAGCTCATTTGTTCCAAAGTTGAACTTGTGACAGTTCAGGACCACTTGTGTAGTAGACAATATACAAGACGATAGATTGTAAAGTTAAGACCAACAGTAAAACAGTTTGCAAGAGCTCTAATGCTGGCTTTTGGTGAATATGAATTCATTTTCCAAACCAAAGGGCCATAATAGTATTTTCCATTATTCAGAACTGGAGAGACTTCAGAGAAAAAACATTTGGGTTTTACAAAAAGCACTTTTAATATAAGAGAGTGAAATTAAGCACTCTGTAATGACTTAAATGGAAAAAGAATCTAAAAAAGAGTGGATATATGTGTATGTATAACTGATTCACTTTGCTGTGCAGCAGATACTGACACAACGTTGTAAATCAACTATACTCCAATAAAAATTTTAAAAAAGAGAGTGAAATTAGCAAAAATGGTGGAGTAAGGAACTCCAGATTCCACCCCCCACACGAGCAAAGAATAAAAAGGCACAAATGGTCAGAACCAATGTTTCTGGAACCCTCAAAGGCTTGCAGCAACCCAGACAAAGCTTATTCCAACACCCAACCCCCCGCCACAGCCCCGCCACTGATTCTTGGTTAAGAATAGCAAACTTTGTGGTGTTTTTAACTTACCCAGTCCCATCCCCTACTCTCCAGCTTAGCAGTAGTCATGAAAATAACAGCCCACATTCCTAGTACCAGAGGTAGTAAAATGAACCGTATTTGCAAAGAATTCTAATTATTTGTTCTGACCATTCTGGTGGCTCCCTAGAAGACCACCTCAAAAAGACTGTCTTTATTTTGCCTAACTCAGACCTGGCTCAGTGCTAAAGTGCTATATTTCAGCGGTAGGGGGCAGGGTTGCAATGTGTGGCTGGGGGTGAGGGATTTGTTGGCAATGTTCATGCTAATGTCTTAGTTTGCTGTTGCTTGGGGTGATGGATAACAGTTGAGGGCAAACAATAAACTAACCAGAAAGCTTAGAAGGAAAGTCTGGAGCTTTGAAAAGGTCTGACATATTCTGGAAATCTAGAAGGCCGAATGCATGGCCTCAGGAAAGATCTAAGAAGGCCCTAGGATTTCACCTCCTATTGACCTTGAAGCTCTATGGAAGCTGGAAGTAAAAGCTAAGGCAGAGTTGTAAACTCCAGGAGTTGAAAGTTAAAGGCTCACCCTAACACACACTGAGCCCCCAGGCAAAGATTGGAAAATTTTATTGTTTCCAGATATTTAATAAAACCACTGTTCAATCATTAATTGACACTAAGCAAATGGAACAGAGACTTCAGGGTCCACAATGGACAAAGAATACAACCTTTACAGAATTAGTTCAAACAGTCACTAAACAAACAGCATCTACAATACACATCGAAAACAACAAACACTGCAAAGGGGGAAGAGGTACCATATTGTAATATTTGAAATATCCAGTTTTCAAAAAAAATTACAAGGTATGCAAAGAAATAAGAAAGTATGGCACATGCACAAGAGAAAAGAATAGAAGCGGACTGAGGAAGCCTAGATGTTGATCTTTCTAGACAAAGCTATTTTAACTGTGTTCCATGACATAAAGTAAACTATGTCTAAAGAACTTAAAGGAAAGTAAAAACAAAAATGTGTCATTAAATTGAGGAGATTAATAAAGAGATGTTATAAAACTGAACCAAATGGAAATTTTGGAGCAGAAAAGTATAATAACTGAAATGAAAAATTCACTGTTGGGGCTCAAAAGCAGATGTGAGCAGGCAGAAGATTCAGTAAACTTGAAATGGAAAAAACAAACAAAAACACCAGAGGCTCAGAGACCTGTGGGACACCATGAAATACACCAACATATGCATAATGGGAGTCACATAAGGAGGAGAGAAGGGGGCAGCAAGAATATTTAAACAAATAGTGGCCAAAAATATGCCAAATTTTATGAAAAATATCCAAGAAGCCCAACAAACTCCAAAAGAATAGACACAAAAAGATCCACACATAGGCACATCATAAACTATCAAAAGCTAAAGACAGAATCTTGAAAGCAGCAAGAAAGATGCAACTCATTATGTTCAAGTGATTCTTAATAAGACTAACAAGTGATTTCTCATCAGAAACTACACAGGGGCAGGCCAGAAGACAGTAGGATGACATATTCAAAGTGCTATAAGAATTCAGAGTTAGTCAAGAATTCTATATCTGGCAACACAATCCTTCAAAAATGAAGGAGAAATTAATACCTTCCCAAATAACAAAAACTGAAGCAGTTCATCATTAGAAAACCTGCCCTCCAACAAATGCTAATGGGAGTTCTTCAGGCTGAAATGAAAAGACACTACACAGTAACTCAAATACACATGAAGAAATAAAGTACACTAGGAAAGGTAACTACATAAGTAAATGCACAAAACAGTGTAAATGTACCTTTTGTTTATCACTCCTTTTCCCTTTCTTATTGAAAAGACAACTGCATCAACAGTAATTATAAATCTAGGTGGATAGGCACACAATATATAAAGATGAAATCTGTAACAATAACAGACAATCTAATATAGAGATATATATAGACAATATGTAATCTCCAGGGCAACCAATAAGAAAATTACTCAAAAAATAGAGTAAAAGAAATGACAAGTGAATTAAAATTATCACACTAGAAAACTTTAATACAAAAGAAGATAGTAATGGAGAAACTAAGGAACAAAAGAGTCCTCCTTGCCAGTAATTATATTAAATATCAACAGATTAAACTCTCAAATTAAAAGGCAGAGGATGGCAGAATGGATTTAAGAAAATGATCTAACTATATGCTGTCTACAGAGACTCAGATTTAAAGACAGAAATAAACTGAAAATAAAAAGATGGAAAAAGATATTCCATTCAAACAGCACACACGAGTGGCTACACTAATATCAGATAAAACAGACAACACAAATATTGTCTCCAGAGACAAAGATGGGCAGTGTATAATGATAAAAGTGAGTAACAAATATAAACATATATGCACCAAACAACAATATGAAGCAAAACCTAACAAAAGAGAAATAACCCAGTAATATTAGTTGGAAATTTTAATACCCCCACTTTCAATAGTAGAACTAGAAAGAAATTTAGCAAGGAAATAGACACTTGAACACCACCCTATAACAATTAAATCTAAGAGACATCTGTAAAACACTCCAAAAGAAAAACACTACAAAAGAATAATATTAATTCTTGTCAAGTGCACATGGAACATTCTCTAGGCTAGATGATACATTAGGTCATAAAACAAGTCAAATAAAATTTAAAAGGCTGAAATCATACAAATTATGTTCTCTGACCACAACAGAATGAAGTTAGAAATTAACAGAAGAAAATTCAGAAAATTCACAGATATATATAAATTAAACATTCCAAATAATTAGTGAGTTAAAGAAAGAAAAAAAAAATCACAAGGGAAATGAGAAAATACCTTGAGATAAATGAAAACAAAATATAAAACATACCAAAATTTATGGGATGCAGCAAAAGCAGTACTAAGAGGGAAATTTATAGCTGTAAATGTTTACCTTATAAAGAAGAAAGAACTGAAATCAATAGCTTTATCTCCCACCTTAAGAAACTAGAAAATGAAGAAGCATAAATAAAGGAATAATAAAGACTAGAGTGGAAATAAATGAAGTAGAGAATAGAAAAACAATAGAAAAGATCAACAAAACCCAAAGTTGCTTCAATGAAAAAAATCAATAAAAACTTTAGCTAGATTGACCAAAAAAAAAAAAAAAAAGAAGACTTAAATGACTAGAATCAGAAACGAAAGTGTGAACATTACTACTGACCTTAGAAAAATAAAAAGGATTATAAAGGAATACAATGAACAACTGCATACCAACCAATTAGATAACCTGGATGAAATGGACACATTTCTAGAAACTACCAAAACTGTCTCAAAAAGTAACAGAAAATATCAAAGACCTATAATAAGTAAAGAGATTAAGTTAGTAATCAAAAAAATTCCAACAAAGCCCAGATGGCTTAGCTGGTGAATTTAACCAACTGTTTAAAGAAGAATTAAGAACAGGAGAGGAGGGAACACTTCCTAACTTGGTCTGAGGCCAGTATCATGATATCACAGCCAGACAGATACATTACAATGAAACTACAGAACAATATCCCTTATAAAGATAAGTGCAAAATCCTCAACAAAATACTGGCAAACTAAATCTAGATGCATACAAAAACCGTTATAAACCATAACCAAGTGAGAGTAATCCCAGGAACACAAGGTTCGTTCAGTGTATGAAATCAATTAATATAATAAACTATACAAGAGACTGAAAGCAAAACCACATAATCTTCTCAATAGATGCAGAAAAAACATTTGACAAAATCCAACACCCTTTCATGATAAAAATACTTAACAAACTAGGAAAAGAGGGAACTTTTTCAATCTGATACAGGATATCTATGAAAAACCCACAGCTAACAACATACTGAAACTGAAAGTTTTCCCTCTGAGTTCAGGACCAATACAACATGCCCACTTTCACCACTGCTATTTAGCATTACACTGGAGGTTCTAGCTAGGGCAATTAGGCAGGAAACAGAAGTAAAAAGCATCCAGATTGGAAAGGAAGAAACAAAACTATTTCTACTTGGAAATGACAGGATCTTATGTATAGCAAATCTTAAAGAATCTACCCAAAAAACTTACTACAGCTAATAAATTCAGCAGTTGCAGGATACAAAACAACACAACATATCAGTTGCATAACTATATTGTAGCAATGAACAACCTGAAAATGAAACTAAAAACAAACACAAAAAACCAAATTTACAACAGCTTCAAAAAGAATAAAAATACTTAGGAATAAATTTAACCAAAGAAGCACAAGAGTTGTATACTGAAAACTACAAAACACCGTAAAGAAATTAAAGATCTACACAAATGGAAAGATATCATGTGTTCATGAACTGGAAGACTTTAATATTGTTAAGATGGCAATATACCCCAAAGTGATCTACACGTTCAATGCAATCTCTATCAAAATTCCAACTGCCATTTTTCGGAAATGGACAAGCTGATCCTAAAACTCATGTGGATCTGCAAGAAACACAGAATAGCCAAAATAATTCTGAAAAAAGAACAAAGTTGGAGGGCTCATATTCCCAATTTCAAAACTTAGTATGAAAAAATAGTAATAAAAACAGTGTAGTACTGGCATAAAATCAGGCATGTAGACTGATGGAATAGAACTGACTGTCCAGAAATAAACCCATACATTTATGGTTGGTAAGTTGATTTCAACCAGGGTATAGAAATCATTCAATGGAGAGATTAGTCTTTTCAACAAATAGTGGTGGGACAACTGGGTATCCATATGTAAAAGAATAAAGTTTGATCCCTACCTCATACTATATACAAAAATTAACTTAAAACAGATCAAAGAGTTAAATGTAAGTGCTGAAACTATAAAATTCTTAGAAGGCAACACAGGTGAAAAATCTGTGACCGCGGATTAGGCAACATTTTTTTAAAGATATGACAACAAAAGCACAAGCAAAGAAAAAATAAATTGGACTTCATTAAAATGAAAAACATCTGTGACTCAAATAACACGATCAAGAAAATGAAAGGACAACCCTCAGAATGGGAGAAAATATCTGCATATCACGGATCTGATAAGGGTCTAGTATTCAGAACATATAAACAACTCTTACAAACAACAATAAAAAGACAACCCAATTAAAAAATAGGCAAAGGATTTGAACAGACATTTCTCCAAAGATATACAAATGGCCAAGAAGCACTTGAAAATATGTTCAATTTCATTTGTCATTTGAGAAATGCAAATCAAAGCCCCAATGAGATACACACACCCACTCAGACGGCCCTTATAAAAAAGAGAATAACAAGTATGGGCAAGGATGTGGAGAAATTAGAATTCTAATATGTTGTTTGTGGAACTGGAAAATGGTATATAGCCACTGTGCAAAAGTTTGGCAGTTCCTCAAAAGGTTAAACATAGGTATCTATTAATGCCCCTCCTAGGTATCTATGAAAGATAAATTAAAAACATATGTCCACACAAAAACTTATACACGAATGTTCGTAACATTATTCACAATAGCCAGAAAGTGGAAACAGCCTAAATGTCTATCAGCTGATGAGTGGATAAACAAAATGTGGTATAGTCATATAATGGAATATTATTTAGTCATAAAAAGGAATGGAGTACTGTTAAATGTGACAACACAGATGAACCTTGAAAACATTCTAATTGCAGGAAGGCAGACACAAAAGGCCACTTATTGCATACCATTTATGTGAAATTTCCAGAATAGGCAAATCCATAGGACAAAAAGATTAACGATTGATCGCCAAGGATGTTGCTAAACATCCTACAATGAACAGAACGTCCCCCAACAATAAAGAATTACCCAGTTCAAAATGTCAGTAGTGCTGAGGCTGAAAAATCCGGTTCTAATGTGAAGTTTAATCTATTAAATAGGAAAAAATAATCCATCATGTAGAATTATATTAATATGATTTTGAGACTACTCCAGACTTCCTAGAGCTCTAATTCCTCATACATTTTGACAATATCAAATCAGATGGTAAAGGTGTGTTCCAAGTATCAGTTTCAAGTTTAGAGTGTACCTTAAAGGTCACCTATTTTAAGACATCCTTAAGATTTTGCAATTCAAGTAAGTTTCTTTTTCTGAGAAGAGTTCAACCATACTGGATATAAGGATTCTGGGAAATTTGAAAGCCATCACAGTGTTTTTAGAACTTGTTATAAGGATGTTTCATCTGTAGAAATCTCCTACCTATTGTACATTTACCTCTACTCATTGGAGAAGATGAGATTATGGGTTTTGAGGTTGGGATCCAGGACTTCATATTTGGCTTGGTGATCAGGTCATCTGGGCGTCGTGCTGAAGAGGCTGTACACAATAATGTGTGTAACTGTAAGAAAGCTGTGAGCACGCTGGTACCTGTGCATCTTTTCTAATCAGTTTCCCTGGAACTGGAATCTGACCAATCACTAGTCATTTATTCTTCTTTGAAAGATGAGATAAAAGATGTTCACAAAAGCTTTCAAAGGGAGCTCCTTATGGATGAAAGTGTTTGAAAACCATGAATATGGGCAGAAATGCCTTAATTTACAAAATCAATGTACTTTTGAATGAAAAATATGAGAAGTAAATATTCATGTTTATAATTCTGTGAAGCAGAAAGCACTCAAGTATAGTGGGAAAAGGCACAGACTCAGAAGTAATGACCTAGTTTCAAATCGTGGCTCTGCTGAACTAACATCCAAGTCACTTAATCTCTCTGAACCTGCTTTCTTATTCAAAAGAATAGGGATAATTTTATATTTGCTCTAAGTACCTCACCAGATTATGAGGATCAAACGATAATACAATTTGTGAAAGGTGTTATAATAAATACTTACTTGCCTAATAAAGAATGTATTTCAATGGAGAGGTTTTTTTTAATGAACAAAGTTAAAAATTCATGGAAAAGGAGATTAAAATGGAATCTTGCTCTTTGGTTTAAGATACTAGTACAATACTAAAGCAGCTCAGTGGCTCTTCATGATAGTAGTCCCTCCAAACCCTTTTCCCCCAACCCTCAAAAAAGATGTTTTCTGATATCTTCTCAAAAATAATAGCTCTGGAACACGTTGCAGATGCTATCAACTTAAGTTTACTCTCTTTGGCTGACTTTATGTCATCTTGGGCTGGCAGCTAGGAGCCAATGACAAAACGGTACCACTTGCACAGTCTCCAGGCAGAGGAAGCCTACTGACTTTTTGTTTTTAAAAGACCTACAAAATGGTAACTCTGAGGTATAATGTGCATTATCATCATCCTTCTCAAAAAGCCACTAATTATAAATATGTCATTACTATTTAGCCAACTTTACTTAAAATGAGGGAATAAGTTAATTTTCAGACTCTCTCTTCCGGGGCAGAATGATAATGAATTTCTTAGAAGCTGCATATTTATAAGAAGGGAGTCTTGAGACATGAAGCCAGTATATTAAGGACACTGGCTACAGATGTGTGTTTTACAACACATTGGTCTTCCCAGGCTTTAGCAATGACTGGTCTTTAGCTGAGGTTATATTGGTCTGGCTTCAGGCTATTATTGGTTGTACCCCTACTCAAACACCTACTCGCCTGAGCAGTTTCATGACAGATGCAGAAGTTACAAGTTTTTATTGACTCCCAAGAAATCAATAAAATGGCTTGAAGAAAAGAAAACCCAAGTTCAAATACAATGGAATTAGGTCTATACAAAAGCAAATTATCAGGAACTATAAGTAGTTAGAAGCTTAGTATCCGGGATCGTGAAGGCAATCTGACACTAACGATGTATCAATTCAGAAAAACTGTTAAAATTTGTTTTTTAAATGTCCATGAATTCTTTAGACCACAGCCAAACGAAAAATAAACTGAAAAGTATGGAGGGCTATTAATAAAAGTATAGAAATATAGGAAACTAAATGTTTTCCATGAGTCTTACTCATAACTAAATGAGTCCTTAAGTGACCAAAGACCAGAAAAGGAAAAAACTGTATTTTACATTTGGGAGGTAGTCTTTAAAAATGTTTTTGTTTTTTCATTATATGCACATCCATGTTACATTACGTGGCTACTTGAAGTTACCAGACAAATTAGTAATACCTTAAATACCAGAATGAAAGTGTTTTTCTTAAAAGAAAACTCAATTCGAATTTTGAAAATAACTTTAACTTTCAATTTTCACACTTTTATTCCATTCTGGAAAGTGCCCTTGATTTCTGATTTACAACTAAAGCAGATTTGTACTGCACAGTCTAGCATTTAATTAGAAACCATTTTGATCTCTTCTTGTTACATATCAGTCTTTTTCATCATTCCATAAGACTGTAAGCTCCTGAGCAGGAATTCGGCTTTTTCTTTTTAGTCCTTACCAGGATGTCAGAGTGCTCAGAAGACAGAGGAGCAGTGCTTGCTGACAGACATTACCCTCAGCAGAAACTGCAGCTGTGACGCTCAGGAGTAGCCAAAGTATGAAGCAAAAGAACTGTGAGCTTGAGAAGAAGAGCCCTGAGGATGCACCACGTCCCTGTCACTTACCAGATGGGTGTCAACTTGTTTCACCTCTCTTACCTTTTGTCTCTTTATCAATAAAGCAGTGGTAAACGATACATTTCTCCTAGCATTATCATTAAATGAGATCAAAAATGGGAATGTTCTGTATATCGTTAAGAATTCCATGTTACTATAACTTACAATTATCTATGCCGCTGTTGCTAGGGTAAAATACTAATCACATTTTTCTTTCCTTTCCCAAAGAATTGTTTTGTCTACCCACAAACTGCTCAACTGATTCTCTCCAACCTTTTTTCCCACGTCTCTTCCTTAGCCTTCATTTAACACTTGTAGTAAGTTTCAAAATTTTCTGCAGTAGGCCCCTATGTTTTAACACAGCTGGTCACCATCATTATTATCTAACATGAGTCTTTAAAGCTTGCTGCAACTTTTAGCAACTAAAAGTTGGGGAGGCCGAAAAGGACCCACAGCACGTGTCCTTAGTACAGTCACTCAGAAACAGCTTACTATCATTCTGTTCAATAAGCAAAATTATTGCTCTGACTTCTAAACCATACATGTGTAATTTAACATACTAGTTTTATTCAATGAGGCAGAGTAGCTCCAGAACACCCAAAAGATTTCCTTTTAGGCACTTTTGTAAACAATGTTTATTCCAAGTCCTAATCTCAATTTCTGCATTAAAAGAAAACAAGCAAAAAAAAAAAAACTGCCTTGATTTCTAAATATTTTTTAAAAATCTACTTATATGGCACCATGAAAAACCAAAATGTAAATATTTCACATACACCAAACTGGCACAGAAGACCAGCACTACCACATGTTGGTGAGCATGTGGGGCAAAAAGAATACTTATAACACTGCTTGGAAACAATCTGGAATTATCTGTAAGTTGTGGATGTGTATACCTTCTCACTGAGTTGTTCCACTTCTAGATATAATTCCCTAGGAAAACACTCTTACAGTATGTACACTAAGAGACATTTTCACAGCAGCATTGTTCGAAATAGCAGAAAACTGGAAACAAGCCCAAATGTTAACTGGAGAGCAGATAAATGTACTATATTTATTCAAAGGCATAACATACATCTGTATTAATATACTTCAGATTATATGGATGAACCTTAAAATATTGAATTAAAAAAAATATGTTGTAAAGACTACATTCAACCTGAGTCCATTACGTGAAGTTAAAAAACATCTAAATCAAAATTATGTATCATTTGGGGATACATAAATAGGTAATAAAATCATAAAGCAAAAGGGAGCAAAAGCACAAAATTCAGTATTATAGTTACCAAAGGTTGGGCAGGAGGGTGATATGACTGGGAAGGGGCATGCAGTGAGCTTCAAAGGTAATAGTAATGATCTCTTCCTTATGTTAGCGAGGTGAGTACAAAGCAGTGTTTGCTTTATTATTCTGTAAATCATACATATGTTATATACTATTTTTGATATGTATGAAATAATTCATTTAAAAAGGTACCTATGGGAGCCTGAACCAAGACGGCAGAGTAGAAGGACGTGCTCTCGCTCCCTCTTGTGAGAACACCAGAATCACAACTAGCTGCTGGACAGTCATCGACAGGAAGACACTGGAACTCACCAAAAAAGATACCCACATCCAAAGACAAAGGAGAAGACACAATGAGATGGGCACAATCACAGCAAAATCAAATCCCATAACTGCTGGCTGGGTGACTCACAGACTGGCGAACACTTATACCACAGAAGTCCACCCACTGGAGTGAAGGTTCTGAGCCCCACGTTAGGCTTCCCAACCAGGGGGTCCGGCAACAGGAGAAGGAATTCCTAGAGAATCAGACTTTGAAGGCTAGTGGTTTTTGATTGCAGGACTTCGGGAAACAGAGACTCCACTCTTGGAGGGCACACACAAAGTAATGTGCGCATCGGGACCCAGGGGAAGGAGCAGTGAACCCAGGGGAGACTGAACCAGACCTACCTGCTACTGTTGGAGGGTCTCCTGCAGAGGCGGGGGGTAGCTCTGTTTCACAGTGGGGACAAGGAAACTAGCAGCAGAAGTTCTGGGAAGTACTCCTTGGTGTGAGCCCTCCCAGAGTCTGCCATTAGCCCCAGCAAAGAGCCCAGGTAGGCTCCAGTGTTGGGTTGCCTCAGGCCAAGCAACCAACAGGGAGGGAGCCCCGCCCCACCCATCAGCAGTCAAGTGGATTAAAGTTTTACTGAGCTCTGCCCACCAGAGCAACACCCAGCTCTACCCACCATCAGTCCCTCCCATCAGGAAACCTGCACAAGCCTCTTAGATAGCCTCATCCACCAGAGGGCAGACAGCATAAACAAGAAGAACTTCAATCCTGCAGCCTGTGGAACAAAAACCACATTCACAGAAAGATAGACAAGATGAAAACGCAGAGGGCTATGTACCAGATGAAGGAACAAGATAAACCCCAGAAAAACAACTAAATGAAGTGGAGATAGACAACCTTCCAGAAAAAGAATTCAGAATAATGATAGTGAAGATGATCCAGGACCTCGGAATAAGAATGGAGGCAAAGATCAAGAAGATGCAAGAAATGTTTAAGAAAGACCTAGAAGAATTAAAGAACAAACAAACAGAGATGAACAATACAATAACTGAAATGAAAACTACACTAGAAGGAATCAATAGCAGAATAACTGAGGCAGAAAAACGGATAAGTGTCCTGGAAGACAGAATGGTGGAATTCACTGCTGCAGAACAGAATAAAGAAAAAAGAATGAAAAGAAATGAAGACAGCCTAAAAGACCTCTGGGACAACATTAAACGCAACAACATTCACATTATAGGGGTCCCAGAAGGAGAAGAGAGAGAGAAAGGACCCGAGAAAATATCTGAAGAGATTGTAGTCGAAAACTTCCCTAACATGGGAAAGGAAATAGCCACCCAAGTCCAGGAAGCGCAGCGAGTCCCATACAGGATAAACCCAAGGAGAAACACGCCGAGACACATAGTAAGAAAACTGGCAAAAATTAAAGACAAAGAAAAATTATTGAAAGCAGAAAGGGAAAAACGACAAATAACGTACAAGGGAACTCCCATAAGGTTAACAGCTGATTTCTCAGCAGAAACTCTACAAGCCAGAAAGGAGTGGCATGATATACTTAAAGTGATGAAAGGGAAAAACCTACAACCAAGATTACTCTACCCAGCAAGGATCTCATTTGGATTCGATGGAGAAATCAAAAGCTTTACAGACAAGCAAAAGCTAAGAGAATTCAGCACCACCAAACCAGCTCTACAACAAATGCTAAAGGAACTTCTCTAAGTGGGAAACACAAGAGAAGAAAAGGACCTACAAAAACAAACCCAAAACAATTAAGAAAATGGTCATACGAACATACATATCAATAATTACCTTCAATGTGAATGGATTAAATGCTCCAACCAAAAGACACAGGCTTGCTGAATGGATACAAAAACGAGACCCATCTATATGCTGTCTACAAGAGACCCACTTCAGACCTAGGGACACATACAGACTGATGGAAAAAGATATTCCATGCAGATGGAAATCAAAAGAAAGCTGGAGTAGCAATACTCATATCAGATAAAATAGACTTTAAAATAAAGAATGGTACAAGAGACAAGGAAGGACAGGACGCTACATAATGATCAAGGGATCAATCCAAGAAGAAGATATAACAATTATAAATATATATGCACCCAACATAGGAGGACCTCAATATATAACGCAACTGCTAACAGCTGTAAAACAGGAAATCAACAATAACACAATAATAGTGGGGGACTTTAACACCCCACTTACACCAATGGACAGATCATCCAAAATGAAAATAAATAAGGAAACAGAAACTTTAAATGACACAATAGACCAGACAGATTTAATTGATATTTATAGGACATTCCATGCAAAAACAGCAGATTACACTTTCTTCTCAAGTGCGCACAGAACATTCTCCAGGATAGATCACATCTTGGGTCACAAATCAAGCATCAGTAAATTTAAGAAAATTGAAATCATATCAAGCATCTTTTCTGACCACAACGCTATGAGATTACAAATGAATTACAGGAGAAAAAAGGTAAAAAACACAAACACATGGAGGCTAAACACTACACGTTACTAAATAACCAAGAGATCCCTGAAGAAATCAAAGAGGAAGTCAAAAAATACCTAGAAAAAAATGACAATGAAAACACTATGATCCAAAACCTATGGGATGCATCAAAAGCAGCTCTAAGAGGGAAGTTTATAGCTATACAAGCCTACCTCAAGAAACAAGAAAAATCTCAAATAAATAATCTAACCTTACACCTAAAGGATCTAGAGAAAGAAGAAAAAACAAAACCCAAAGTTAGCAGAAGGAAAAAAATCATAAGATCAGAACAGAAATAAATGAAATAGAAACAAAGAAAACAATAGCAAAGATCAGTAAAACTAAAAGCTGGTTCTTTGAAAAGATAAACAAAATTGATAAACCATTAGCCAGACTCATCAAGAGAAAAAGGGAGAGGACTCAAATCAATAAAATTAGAAATGAAAAAGGAGAAGTTACAACAGACACTGCAGAAACATAAAGCATCCTGAGACTACTACAAGCAACTCTATGCCAATAAAATGGACAACCTGGAAGAAATGGACAAATTCTTAGAAAGGTATAACCTTCCAAGACTGAACCAGGAAGAAATAGAAAATATGAACAGACCAATCACAAGTAAGGGAAATTGAAACTGTGATTAAAAATCTTCCAACAAACAAAAGTCCAGGACCAGATGGCTTCACAGGTGAATTCTATCAAACATTTAGAGAAGAGCTAACACCTATCCTTCTCAAACTCTTCCAAAAAATTGCAGAGGAAGGAACACTCCCAAACTCGTTCTATGAGGCCACCATCACCCTGATACCAAAACCAGACAAAGACACTACAAAAAAAGAAAATTACAGACCAATATCACTGATGAATATAGATGCAAAAATCCTCAACAAAATACTAGCAAACAAAATCCAACAACACATTAAAAGGATCATACACCACGATCAAGTGGGATTTATCCCAGGGATGCAAGGATTCTTCAATATACGCAAATCAATCAATGTGATACACCATATTAACAAATTGAAGAATAAACACCATATGAGCATCTCAATAGATGCAGAAAAAGCTTCTGACAAAATTCAACACCCATTTATGATAAAAACTCTCCAGAAAGTGGGCATAGAGGGAAACTACCTCAACATAATAAAGGCCATATATGACAAACCCACAGCAAACATCATTCTCAATGGTGAAAAACTGAAAGCATTTCCTCTAAGATCAGGAACGAGACAAGGATGTCCACTCTCACCACTATTATTCAACATAGTTCTGGAAGTCCTAGCCACGGCAATCAGAGAAGAAAAAGAAATAAAAGGAATACAAATTGGAAAAGAAGAAGTAAAACTGTCACTGTTTGCGGATGACATGATACTGTACATAGAGAATCCTAAAACTGCCACCAGAAAACTGCTAGAGCTAATCAATGAATATGGTAAAGTTGCAGGATACAAAATTAATGCACAGAAATCTCTTGCATTCCTATACACTAATGATGAAAAATCTGAAAGAGAAATTAAGGAAACACTCCCATTTACCATTGCAACAAAAAGAATAAAATACCTAGGAATAAACCTACCTAGGGAGACAAAAGACCTGTATGCAGAAAACTATAAGACACTGATGAAAGAAATTAAAGATGATACCAACAGATGGAGAGATATACCATGTTCTTGGATTGGAAGAATCAACATTGTGAAAATGAGTATACTACCCAAAGCAATCTACAGATTCAATGCAATCCCTATCAAATTACCAATGGCATTTTTTACGGAGCTAGAACAAATCATCTTAAAATTTGTATGGAGACACAAAAGACCCCGAATAGCCAAAGCAGTCTTGAGGGAAAGAAACGGAGCTGGAGGAATCAGACTCCCTGACTTCAGACTATACTACAAAGCTACAGTCATCAAGACAATATGGTACTGGCACAAAAACAGAAACATAGATCAATGGAACAAGATAGAAAGCCCAGAGATTAACCCACGCACCTATGGTCAACTAATCTATGACAAAGGAGGCAAAGATATACAATGGAGAAAAGACAGTCTCTTCAATAAGTGGTGCTGGGAAAACTGGACAGCTACATGTAAAAGAATGAAATTAGAATACTCCCTAACACCATACACAAAAATAAACTCAAAATGGATTAGAGACCTAAATATAAGACTGGACACTATAAAACTCTTAGAGGAAAACATAGGCAGAACACTCTTTGACATAAATCACAGCAAGATCTTTTTTGATCCACCTCCTAGAGTAATGGAAATAAAAACAAAAGCAAACAAATGGGACCTAATGAAACGTCAAAGCTTTTGCACAGCAAAGGAAACCATAAACAAGACGAAAAAACAACCCTCAGAATGGGAGAAAATATTTGCAAACGAATCAACGGACAAAGGATTAATCTCCAGAATATATAAACAGCTCATTCAGCTCAATATTAAAGAAACAAACACCCCAATCCAAAAATGGGCAGAAGACCTAAATAGACATTTCTCCAAAGAAGACATACAGACGGCCACGAAGCACATGAAAAGATGCTCAACATCACTAATTATTAGAGAAATGCAAATCAAAACTACAATGAGGTATCACCTCACTCCTGTTAGAATGGGCATCATCAGAAAATCTACAAACAACAAATGCTGGAGAGGGTGTGGAGAAAAGGGAACCCTCTTGCACTGTTGGTGGGAATGTAAATTGATACAGCCACTATGGAGAACAATATGGAGGTTCCTTAAAAAACTAAAAATAGAATTACCATATGACCCAGCAATCCCACTACTGGGCACATACCCAGAGAAAACTGTAATTCAAAAAGACACATGCACCCGAATGTTCATTGCAGCACTATTTACAATAGCCAGGTCATGGAAGCAACCTAAATGCCCATCAACAGACGAATGGATAAAGAAGATGTGGTACATATATACAATGGAATATTACTCAGCCATAAAAAGGAACGAAATTGAGTCATTTGTTGAGAAGTAGATGGATCTAGAGACTGTCATACAGAGTGAAGTAAGTCAGAAAGAGAAAAACAAATATCGTATATTAATGCATGTATGTGGAACCTAGAAAAATGGTACAGATGAGCCGTTTTGCAGGGCAGAAGTCGAGACACAGATGTAGAGAATGGACATATGGACACCAAGGGGGGAAAACTGCGGTGGGGTGGGGATGGTGGTGTGCTGAATTGGGGGATTGGGATTGACATGTATACACTGATGTGTATAAAATTGATGCCTAATAAGAACCTGCAGTATAAAAAAACAAACAAAACAACTAATACTAAACTTTCATTGGGTTATTTGTATGGAAATATGTTAATATAAATGTTTCAGACATTAAACAAAACAAAACAAAACAAAACAAAAATCTTCCAACACACAAAAGTCCAGGACCAGATGGCTTCACAGGTGAATTCTATCAAACATTTAGAGAAGAGCTAACACCCACCCTTCTCAAACTCTTCCAAAAAATTGCGGAGGGAGGAACACTCCCAAACTCATTCTATGAGGCCACCAACACCCTGATACCCAAACCAGACAAAGATACTACAAAAAAAGAAAATTACAGACCAATATCACTAATGAATATAGATGCAAAAATCCTCAACAAAATACTAGCAAACAGAATCCAGCAACACATTAAAAGGATCATACACCATGATCAAGTGGGATTTATCCCAGGGATGCAAGGATTCTTCAACATATGCAAATCAATCAGTGTGATACACCATATTAACAAATTGAAGAATAAACACCATATGATCATCTCAATAGATGCAGAAAAAGCTTTTGACAAAATTCAACACCCATTTGTGATAAAAACTCTCCAGAAAGTGGGCATAGATGGACCCTACCTCAACATAATAAAGGCCATATATAACAAACCCACAGCAAACATCATTCTCAATGGTGAAAAACTGAAAGCATTTCCTCTAAGATCAGGAACAAGCCAAGGATGTCCACACGCACTGCTATTATTCAACATAGTTTTGGAACTCCTAGCCTCGGCAATCAGAGAAGAAAAAGAAATAAAAGGAATACAAATTGGAAAAGAAGTAAAACTGTCACTGTTTGCAGGTGACATGATACTATACATAGAGAATCCTAAAGATGCCACCAGAAAACTACTAGAGCTAATCAATGAACTTGGTAAAATTGCAGGACACAAAATTAATGCACAGAAATCTCTTGCATTCCTATACACTAATGATGAAAAATCTGAAAGAGAAATTAAGGAAACACTCCCATTTACCATTGCAACAAAAAGAATAAAATACCTAGGAATAAACCTACCTAGGGAGACAAAAGACCTATACGCAGACAACTCTAAGACACTGATGAAAGAAATTAAAGATGATACCAACAGATGGAGAGCTATACCATGTTGATGGATTGGAAGAATCAATATTGTGAAAATGACTATACTACCCAAAGCAATCTACAGATTCAATGCAATCCCTATCAAATTACCAATGGCATTTTTTACGGAACTAGAACAAATCATCTTAAAATGTGTATGGAGACACAAAAGACCCCGAATAGCCAAAGCAGTCTTGAGGGAAAAAAACGGAGCTGGAGGAATCAGACTCCCTGACTTCAGACTATACTACAAAGCTACAGTAATCAAGACAAATATGGTACTGGCACAAAAATAGAAATATAGATCAATGGAACAAGATAGAAAGCCCAGAGATAAACACATGCACCTACCTATGGTCAACTAATCTATGAAAAAAGAGGCAAAGATATACAATGCAGAAAAGACAGTCTCTTCAATAAGTGGTGCTGGGAAAACTGGACAGCTACATGTAAAAGAATGAAATTAGAACACTCCCTAACACCATACACAAAAATAAACTCAGAATGGATTCGAGACCTAAATGTAAGACCAGACACTATAAAACTCTTAGAGGAAAACATAGAAAGAACACTCTTTGACATAAATCACAGCAACATTTTTTTTGATCCACCTCCTAGAGTAATGGAAATAAAAACAAAAATAAACAAATGGGACCTAATGAAACTTCAAAGCTTTTGCACAGCAAAGGAAACCATAAACAAGACGAAAAAACAACCCTCAGAATGGGAGAAAATATTTGCAAACGAATCAACGGACAAAGAATTAATCTCCAAAATATATGAACAGCTCATTCAGCTCAATATTAAAGAAACAAGCCACCCAATCCAAAAATGGGCAGAAGACCTAAATAGACATTTCTCCAAAGAAGACATACAGACGGCCACGAAGCACATGAAAAGATGCTCAACATCACTAATTATTAGAGAAATGCAAATCAGACCTACAATGAGGTATCACCTCACTCCTGTTAGAATGGGCTTCATCAGAAAATCTACAAACAACAAATGCTGGAGAGGGAGTGGAGAAAAGGGAACCCTCTTGCATTGTTGGTGGGAATATAAACTGATACAGCCACTATGGAGAACAGTATGGAGGTTTGTTAAAAAACTAAAAATAGGGGCTTCCCTGGTGGCGCAGTGGTTGAGAATCTGCCTGCCAATGCAGGGGACATGGGTTCGAGCCCTGGTCTGGGAAGATCCCACATGCCACGGAGCAACTAGGCCCATGAGCCACAACTACTGAGCCTGCACGTCTGGAGCCTGTGCTCCACAACAAGAGAGGCCATGACAGTGAGAGGCCCGCGCACCGCGATGAAGAGTGGCACCCACTTGCCGCAACTAGAGAAAGCCCTCGCACAGAAACGAAGACCCAACACAGCCAAAAAGAAAGAAAGAAAGAAAGAAAGAAAAAGAGAAAAGAAAAAAAAAAACAACCTAAAAACATAATTACCATATGATCCAGCAATCCCACTACTGGGCATATACCCAGAGAAAACCATAATTCAAAAAGACACATGCACCCCAATGTTCACTGCAGCACTATTTACAATAGCCAGGTCATGGAGGCAACCTAAATGCCCATCGAAAGACGAATGGATAAAGAAGATGTGGCACATATATACAATGGAATATTACTCAGCCATAAAAAGGAACGAAATTGGGTCATTTGTTGAGACGTGGATGGATCTAGAGACTGTCATACAGAGTGAAGTAAGTCAGAAAGAGAAAAACAAATACCGTATATTAACGCATATATGTGGAACGTGGAAAAACGGTACAGCTGAACCGGTTTGCAGGGCAGAAATTGAGACACAGATGTAGAGAACAAACGTATGGACACCAAGGGGGGAAAGCCGCGGGCGGGGTGGTGGTGGTGGTGTGATGAATTGGGTGATTGGGATTGACATGTATACACTGATGTGTATAAAACTGATGACTAACAAGAACCTGCTGTATAAAAAAAAAAATAGAAAAAACCTATTTATTAGGTTTACAGACATGTGCAATTAAAAAACAAAACAAAACACTAGTGTTACCTTGAGGAAAAAAAAAAGGTACCTATGGTAAAACAGAAAAATGTGTTTTTAAGATATCACATAGATTCATTTTTTTCTTTCCTGTCTTTCAGCTTCTACAACTGTCTTATTTAAGCCACTCTATTAATATATAAAATATGCCACTGCCTTTATTGTCTTTTCCAAACGTTTGTTCACTCTTCAATATTTATGTCGTTTAACTTTCCAATATTCTACATTATTAATAACTTGCCTCAGGCTCATATCAGCCTAGGGAGTGTTTTACAGAGCAGCAGGATTAAAAACTCATGGTGAATCAAAAAGACAGACAGAAGATGGGACTTGAATTGTCAAGTCACGTTTTCATTTAGTGTCTAGATTATGCTACTTTTCCTAAGCTCCTTAGGCCTTCATATTCTACCTGTTTTCAGAGGCCCCATCTTATAACTTGGGATAATTATCATGGAGTGATGAAAACCACAAATCTCAGTAATGGGATGTTGGCATGCAGGGAGATGCTAGATTCAACACAGTACCTTGCCAGACTCCAGGCTGACATCAGGTCAGCAGCTATATTTGAACTTATCCAAAATCCTTCTCAGGCCCTCACTCTTTCAGCTAAGAAAGTCTAGTCATCCCACCTATTCCTTTTTCTTTTTTTTTTTTTTATTATTCATTTTTGGCTGAGTTGGGTCTTTGTTGCTGTGCGTGGGCTTTCTCTAGTTGCGGCGAGCAGGGGCTACTCTTCGTTGCGGTGCTCGGGCTTCTCATTGCGGTGGCTTCTCTTGTTGCAGAGCATGGGCTCTACGCACGCGGGCTTCAGGAGTTGTGGTGCATGGGCTTAGTTGCTCCGCGGCATGTGGGATCTTCCCAGACCAGGGCTCGAACCCGTGTCCCCTGCATTGGCAGGTGGATTCTTAACCACTGCGCCACCAGGGATGCCCCCACCTATTCTTAAACCAAAGATTTTAGGAATTTTCTGCAGAACACGTTAGTGAAAGCTAATCATTGGAGGACACATAATTTTTAAAGAAAAATACAAGAAAGCTATTTAATGCTTCTTATGTTACTTAAGGCAGTTTCAGAACTTTTCCTTTCTAAGACTTAAACCTACAGAAACACTTGAAAGAGTGAGGGTGAAAATATATGTATATAAACAAACACAGAGAGAACACTGCAACACTGCATAGCAACAAATGAGTTAATCTAAATTCCCTTCAGTGGAGATCTGGTTAAATATAGTATATCCATTTAGCTGTTAGAAAGAAAGAAGCAGATCTACCATATGATCCAGCAATCCCACTCCTGGGCATATATCCAGAGAAAACCATAATCTGAAAAGATACATGCACCCCCATGTTCACTGCAGCACTATTTACAATAGCCAGGACATGGAAGCAACCTAAATGTCCATCAACAGAGGAATGGATAAAGAAGTGGAGTATAACAATGGAGTATTACTCAGCCATGAAAAAGAATGAAATAATGCCATTTGCAGCAACAGGGATGGACCTAGAGATTGTCATACTGAGTGAAGTCAGACAGAGAAAGACAAATATCATATGATATCGCTTATATGTGGAATTGAAAAAGGGTACAAATGAACTTATCTACAAAACAGAAACAGTTACAGATGTAGAAAACAAACTTATGGTTACCAGGAGGTAAGGGTGGGGTGGAGGGATAAATTGGAAGATTGGGACTGACATATATATACCACTATATATAAAATAGATAACTAATAAGGACCTACTGTGTAGCACAGGGAACTCTACTCAATACTCTGTAATGGCCTATATGGGGAAAGAATGTAAAAAAGAGTGGGTATGTATATGTATGTGTGTATATATATATATATATATATATATATATATATATATATATATATATATATATATATATATATATATATATATATATAACTGATTCACTTCGCTGTACACCTGAAACTAACACAACACTGTAAATCAACTACACTCCAATAAAAATTAAGAAAAAAGAAAAGATTTGTTTGACATAGAAAGATGTCCGTGATACATTTTTAAGAGACAAAATTTTTATATATACACACATTTTACAAATTAGAATGTTACTCAAATTTTTAAAATATTTTAGAGAACTGAAGATCATGCACTTTCATCTACAAGCAAATTGTCAACTTCTGGAAAGCACAAAAAATATCAGAAGTGATCAAAAGATCAGCACCTATCATAATAGCACACTGCCACTTAATTTCTGTCAATCTACTTCTCTGAGAACTGACTATCAGTTTGCATTACTTGCCCAATTGATTAATGAAAGAGGAATAAAAGGGTTAAGTGTAAAGTGCTTTTTTAAAAAACTAAGAAAAAAAATCTTTATTTCAAAAAAAGTCATGTTAATTTCTTAATGGTCTCTGGATGAATATTTGAGAGATGCAAAAACAGGGCAGGGTTTGGTATTTGGCAACTTTTCGCTATTTTTCCCCTTTTAAAGGAGGCACAGTGCTCTACCACAGTTTTGGAAACCCTCAGTGTTATTTATTTAGCTTTCAAGTGAGGCTTCCTGAAATTAGGTCTGTGCCAATTAGAATTTTTCTAAGGCAAAATAGGAAAAGTCATTACACCCAGTAGAAAGTTGAAAGGTGTAGAGGAAAAAAAGAGTAAACTTAGATAATTACAGGAAGCTGAAAAAGTTCTCATACTTGACACACAAGAGAAGTGGGAGAAATAAACTGAGAAATTGAAAGGGGTTAAAGCACAGCCTTTCTATGTCTCACAAATGCAGTAACAATTTGATTGCTAAGAGTGGTAAGGAACCTTATTAGGTAAGTTCTCAGATAAGGACTTGGAGGCCCTACAGATCTACGACATTAAGAGAGCCTCCTCTTGTACAGGATTCTTTCTATCTCACCTTCTCCGTCTTGCCCTGGAATACTCTTCAGCACCTGCTACAGTTCATTGTTTCTTAATTACTTTATGGATCTATACATCATGTCTCCCCAGCTAGATGGAGGCTCCCTTGAGATCAGGCAGAATATGATTTCTCCACCTTCCCTGAAGCACAAGTGCAACACTGAACAGGTGGAAGGTCCTCAGTAATACACTTAGTGACCCACATGATCAGCAGATACTAGTGGGGAGAAACACTCTTCTACTGCCATCTCTTTATGACCATCCACTTCTGAGAACTGAACTTTTTACAAGCCTGACAAAATTTCTTCTTTCCAAGTAACTGTCCTTCCAAACTAAGGTTCTTTCCTTAGCACAGTCTATTTTTGTTGGTTTGGCAAACATGTACTGGCATGAAATTAGCATTAATGTTTCGGGAAAATATCCCTGGATCCTAAGTGTGTTTAGGGAAGCTGGTTTCCCTTGGTTTATGGTTGAAAATGGTCTTTGTAAAGAATGAAATTGCGAAATGATCCACAAAAAAAAAAAAGCAAAGATTGAAATCCATAAATACCAGTAGCTTAGCGTTAAAAAAAACTAAGGGCTTCTAAACTAAACACTTTCATTGTCCACACTAAAATATTTTATTTATCATTAATCAAATAAGTACAGCTGACCCTTGAATAACATGGGGGTTGGCTGCCAACCCCCATAATGCAGTGAAAATCTGAGTATAACTTTACAACTGGCCCTCCATATCCCCTGTGTCCTTGGTTCTGCATCTGTGGATTCAACCAACGGTGGATTGTGTAGTATAGTAGTGCATACTCAGATTTTTTTCAATAATATAAGTGGACCCTCAAGATTCAAACCTGTATTGTTCAAGGGTCAATTATATACCTAAATGTTCTTTTCTTAGAATAATGTGTAATTATTAAGCATGAAAGGTGGCTGAGGTACAGACAGATCACCTGACTTGTGTTCACACCCTTAGCTAATGCCAGAGGTGGTTCAGTCTCAGTTTTCAGTTTTTGAGAACATGTACCTGGGTACCCTCCTAGAAGAGGCAATAAGAACTCCAGCTAACGTTTCTGATTGTCTGGATTCTGAAATACCTGGCACTTTGTGTGAGCTGAGCTAATTTAATTTTACCATATATATATGTGTTTGTGTGTGTGTGACCTTTCCTATTTCCTACTAGTAGGATAGAGAGATTTGTGTCTAGTTGCTACCCAATACAACAACTGTTTTCAACACAAGGAAAAGAATTCATGTGATTTTATTTCTAGGTGGCTCCTTTAATTTTTTAAAAGCAGTCTACTTAGAACTGTTACTGTGGGATGATACTGCTCTTTTCCCTAGCTCATGTAATACCTGATTTAGGTATGACAGTTCCCAAATCTGATGTTAAGGCACCCAGTGTGTCTAAGAGGGGCCAGAATTGTTTTTTTTTAATGTAGATTTGGATTGTGTCTAATGTTACAACTCTCACCCCACGAATCACAGTGAATCCTACCCAAAGAGACCTATGGATTTGTCTCTCTTAACTATGGGTCTCAGCCATTCTTTTCTTATAGGGAAATACCCCAGTGAATGGTCACTTCATTTTGAGGCCACAATTAGTCAAATATTCCTCTTCCCTTCCCTAACACGCTTTCCCTTCCTTTTTATTCCAAAGAAGTAACTGAGTCTTACACCTTGATTAGAGTATGGGAGCCAGGAATAAAAGCAATTTTTACCTTGCATGAATAAAAGCAATTATTTAAGTACTTAGCAGATACCTAACCTAACCCTTTCTTTATAATAAATTACACATAAAGAATATGAAATTCAGGTGAATCAACCATTACTGAGTGCCTACCAGGAAGGTTAAGTAAGTTGGGCAGGACTGCAGAAATAAGTGACAGAGCTGGAATTTGAACCTCAGTCTCTGAATTCCAGGCTTTTATCCTTTTGATCACAATGACTCTGCCTTTCCACCCTGGGCAAGTTTCATAAGCAATTAGAGTATCACCAACCGAAGGATCACAATTTCAAATCCACCCAATTCCCATAACTGTTGGGACACAACGCAAAAACGGACCCCTCCCTCTAGTCATGCCCTTTGCAGTGTAACTTTGCGGCTCCTGCACCTCCTACCTGAATCTTGACCTGGACTTATAACTTGCTTTGACCAACAGAACCTTTGACAATAGGCAGAAATAAGTCTAGGCCTTAAGAAGCTTTGCATGCTTCTGCTGGTTCTTTTGGAGCCCTGCTGGTACACTCTGAATAAGCTCTGGAGAGCCTGTTGGATAATGAGACATGGCTGTCAGCCTTCATCACTACAGTCAACCAGCCAGCTGCCACAGACACACTGAGTGAGCCCGGCTGAAATCAGCTGAGCCTGGCCAGATCAGCAGAACTGCCCAGCTGACCTGAAGACTCATGAGGAAAAAAAAAAGGTTATTATTTTAAAGGCATTAAATTTGGGGATGGTTTGTTATAGAGCAAGTACTACCTGATACAGCTATCAAACAAATTCACTTTGAGAAAGCAGAGAAAGTGAAACAAAGTTGCTCCTAAAAGATGGCTCCAACACGGAAAAGCTTGTTGAAATATAATAAATTTAGATATCACAGGAACAATTAGGTATTTGAATATCTACATCCAGAAAGTAAAGTCGTTTTAATTGTGAGATTTAATTCATTTTGAATCATTAAAAAACTATTTTCTTCAAGTCCCTCTTTGAAGAGGTAGAAACTTTATACTGTAATATGACTTTTATAGAGTTAATATTCTCCTTAAAAAGAAGCTAAAGATACATAAAGAGATCAGATGATAGAAGCAATGAACTTACTTATAAAACCTCAAAAGTTTGTCAAGACATGAGAGGATTGCTCTTCTTCAATTGTCCTGATTTACCTTAACGGAGTTCCTAAGAGGTTCAAGTAGTGGAAGAGTGACTCGGAGTAGAGGAACTTGGTGGGGAGGGAGGACGGAGTGGAGAGGGAGCCAGAAGGGAAGCACTCTGCACTCATTTTAACAAAACATCCATCACATATGCATTTTTCAGTTCCTCTTCAAACTTACGGCCAAAAAAATCTGATAATGGTACCAGAGGTTAAAGTCTCCATTATGTAACTATAATTACTTAGTTTGAAAGTTAAGATCATGATGAAGCTAGTTTAAGAACTACCGTAATTAAAAATGGCTTATGAATAGCATGGTATGGCATAATGGACACAGTTCTCAAGCAGGAACCTTTGGCATTTAAGGAGCTGTCTAATCTTAGCCATGTCACTAAAATTAGCTAACAGTTTCACAAGTGCTTTACAACTGCCAGACACTGTGCTATGAGGTTTATACCCATTATCTCATTGTGCCCATTTTAAAGGTGAGGGAGCTGAGGGCTTACAGGGTTACAAACTTGCTCAAGGTCACACAACTGTTAAACAGTCATACCCAGAGAATTTGACTGCAGAGTCCTAATTCTTACCCACAGTACTGTACTAACTGTACTTGGCCTTAGTTTCCTCATATGAAAAGTGAGGACTGGACAGAAAGACTGGCTTCCGCTGAAGTGAATGACAGGAGCACACTCCTTAGTGGTTTGTGTTTTAGGTAGTGATGGGGACTGGCACCCTTCCTGAACAAGGAATGCCCTTGGAGTACATGCTAACATTAACTACTCTGTCTATTCCTTTGCTGCTATACACAGATACAGAAACGGTGAAGCTAGTTTGGGAAACAGGTCTATCACCAACAAGCAGTCACTCTGGTTAGTTTGCTGCCTCCCAGCAAAGGTCTGGCTGCCTTTGGGCTTCCTCTTCAGTGCCTGGCAGAACTGGCACTAAATGTTGAATGAATAGATAAATATTCCACAGCCTCTGCTGGAAAGAGCCTGAAATTGGACACCACTGTTTTAACATTTCCTACAAATATTTTAAATGTAACATCCATAAGACCATAAGCTTCACAAAGACAGAAACAACACTGGCCTTTCTCGCTGCTGTATCCTTTGCAGCTTGACTTGTGCCTTGCAGTATAGCAACTGCTGGACACAAGTGCTGTTACTGTTATTGCTGGTACTGGATTCTTACAGTTCCAATTTGCCCTAAAAGGGGTAAAATATATGACTAAAGGTAAAACCACGTTATTTGCTCTTCTTCTCTGTGGTTCTTTGTTTAAAAAGCCAACCTAAATTGAGTATCTTAAGTGCTAAGTGCTGTAGCAGTAGCTTTGCTTCTTAAAAGAATGGATCTAGTTGAAGAGATAAATAATAAAGAAAACAGTATTAATCCAACAAGTATTTATTGGGCACCTACTATGTGCTATATCACTGACTTAGGTATAAAAACCTGTATGGTTAGTAGTTGCCATTGGATACCATCAGATGAGGGAAGAGGTTGCTATGGGATGGGCTACATAAAGGAAAGTGTACAAAGTGAGTGGGCATCAAACTGGTCTAGAAGGTCACACAATGTTAAAAGCAGAGAGGATGAGGCTGAATTCCAGACTGCAGTAGTCCTCAGCTACATCATATGGCACGCTGTTATGTTGTGATCAATTTTAGGATTTGTGGCGAGGAATCTGTTATTAATAATGATTTACCTATTTTCATTATAAAGTAAAAACACTGCCAGCTTAGACTGATTTGCTGTAATCCTTGTGAAAGGATTTTGGAAATACCTGTCAAAAACGTAAGTGTATATACCCTTGACTCAGCAACCCTGCTTTGGGGGAATCTATGTTTAGAAACAAAGTTGCTATTTGTAAGGATACATAGAAAAGGGTGTTTATTGGAGCCTTGTTTGTAGTGGCAAAAATCATGAAACAACCTGAATGGAACATTGTACAACTAATTAAAAAGAATGGGATCTACATCTGTTGATCTGGAAGGATGTTCAGAGTGTACTGTTAGAAAAGCAAGCTGCAGAGAAACTGGTATATGATGATCCTATTCTTATTTAAAAACAAACAACCCAGAACGCTTTATATGTGCGTGTGTATGCTTACATGATTATATGGAAATGTGGAAGATAAGGGGAATCAGGAAAGGAAAGGAAGGAAGAAAGAGGAAAGGAGAGACAATGAGGAAAAGTTTATTAAATTTTCTTGGTATAATTTTGCTGAAGGGAATGAACACATTATTTTTGTAAATTTTGAAAAGGCATTTGTAAAAATAGTAATAAACAAAAACAATCTTTAAAAGAGCCAATTCACAGTCTATCCTATGATCTCAGTTACACTCAGATGTGCTTTCCTGGATATGATAGATCAGGATACAGCTGCATGAATTGTGCATAACCCACGTTCTCCAAGGGTTCTGGAGTATCCACGTGGCTGCTATTTGGTGTATGGGTTGTGGTGGAAAGAAGATGGAGAACCACAATGCTATAAGTAACAGAACCACTGACATTTTTTGATTAGGGGAATAATAGTGAAAGCAGCGTTGCAGTCAATTTGAACTAGGGTATGGCCAGTTTATTTTGGTTGTTGTTTTTCTGTTGTGCTGGCTTCTCCGGGAACAGAAACTTAATTCCCTCCTGGTTTCCTGCCTTTGTCTCTTACTCCTAACCCAGTGTCAGGGTCTTTGTGGTCTCACAAGCATGTTTCTTATTATCCACTTCAATATTTTCATCTAAACTTGAAACACTGATTAGGCTCTCAAACTTAGGGTTTCTTCCTTTCTTTCTGAATTTAAATAACTAAATTAAATCTAGTTGTGTTGTTGTTCCATTTAGGATTTCACTGATTTCTCTTTGACTTTTGAGAACGTTTATATATTTTAAAGACTGGCTTCAACAACCGTCTCTCATATTTATGATATTCTGTTCTCTCTCTTCTACCCTAGTTGACTTGACCGCATATACTACTCTCTCCCGCCCCAATTTAAAATTGCTGTCTCCTAATTCTCCAGCTATTATCTTTTGTGGCTGCTCTCTCTGGATGCCTTCCAGAGCACTGTCCTTGGTCCTCCCCTCTTTTTTTCCTGAATACTAAAGCAGTTCATTCTTAAATGACCACATCTGATTTTCTGGCTTTAGCTAATACCTACTTACCTTACATTTTCTCTTTTCTGTGACTGTCTTTACCATATTAGGTTGAACTCTCCTACCACTCTTAGTAGAAGAGATAACTTATCTTACTAACTTTGAATTGCTGCTATATACCATAGATAGAAGAAGTCAAAACTATAGGTAGAATAAGTCAAATCTAAATAAGCTGAAGAACGATAATTTGGAAGTTCAAGCAAAAATAAGATACCTCCTCTCTTGGAGTATTCGTCATTATACACACAGTTATCTGAAAAATGGGCAAATTGATTTCTTGCCTGACTTGTCTAGATAAATCAACACAAATGTATACATTAGATGTCTGCAAGCATAACCTCAATTCTTAAACAAGTGAAAAACACAAAGATGAAAGCTACAAAAGGTTACTATCTCAAGCAGGATAAATTTTAAAAAGCCAAACCTCAAACTCTTCATTTCAAAGCTTTGGTTACCCTAATTTGTTCAATGGTAAATGTACCAGAGTTGTTGTAAGACACTGTGAAAAAGCAATTCATTTCAAAGTCTTAGAGCAAACTTAAAGGCTGACAACAATTAAAAATAAAATTCTTTACGTACACTTTGTCTCTGGATACATAAGCACTTACCCACCTTAAAACCTGTTTCCTATCTGGAGAAGATAACCTGGGCTATCATCTCTCAGTGATACTCACTTTCTGCTGACATTTCCTTTCTCTGGAAAGACAGCAGTGCAATCCATTCTTATACATCTTAGTTGATATGTCAAGTTTGTTTATTCATACATTCAACGTGCATTTATTGAGGTCTTACTATGTGCTAGACGCTCTTTGACTTGCTGGGATATAGGAATAAGCCAGGCAGACAATATCACTGCTCTTATGGAACTTAGATTTCAGCAGGTGAGCAGATAAGACACAAACAATTAGGTATATAATGTTGAGGGGAAGGGAAGAGTATGTGAAAGATGCTACTATTTCAGATAAAGCAGTCAGAGAGGTCTCTCTTAGGAGCTGATGTTTTAAGTGGAGACCTAAATAAAGTGAGAGAAAGAGCCATGTAGATATCCGGGGGAGAGTGTTCCCAGGCATAAAATGCATCAGGGGACCTAAAAAGAGGGTTATGCTTCTTCTAGAGAGTAAGGAGATATTCTGAAGTGACTAGAAGACAAAGAAAGTCTTACACCAAGGGTGCATAACCTGAGGTTATGCACTAAGCGTGCAAATCATGTTTTCTCCTTGTCTTACATCACATAATGTATAGGGTGACAACACTGTACATATTAGTTTCCTCCACAGGTGACGAAGTCTCCTGCTGGCTCATTCCCAACTACTCATTCCTCATCTAATCAGCTCATTCTTTCCATCTGTCTCAGACTCCTTGTTACCACCTTTTTATTCCAAATAACTGAGGCAACTCCTGTTTCCCAGGCATCCACACACTCTCCTCCTCTGTGAAGTTTCAGTTATGCCTTCTGGGGTAAGTGGACATTTCAAAAAGCAAAATGGATGTGGAAAGTTGTGGGGTGGGGTGCAGTGGGAGGCAGGGTGGAACAAGTATGAAGGTCTCGAGAAGATCTGTGAAGTCGCGGTTGGGGATATTTCTCTTCTTTATCTGTGGATGCCCAATGCCTAGCTCAGTAAGTGTTTGCTGCTGCCACGGCAGCTGGAAGGACCTTTGAGATGTTGTAGTTAACCTCCCACTCCACCCATCTCAAGACTTCCCTTCCTAGGACAGGCCTTTGTGGCTCGTCCACCTATTAACACAGTGCAACTAGGCTGCTTATATATTTCCCAGTACTCATACAGAAGCACTTAGGCATTAGAAAAATCAGATTCAACCAGGCACTGGAACTGGCATTTAGAACTTCCATTTTCTTCTTCCATGGATTTCTTAGTTCTAACTTTTTCTTCTAGCTTCTCTGTTTTCTCTTTCAAATAATGTCTTTGGTACCCCCAAAGCACTGCACAGTCTTGTTAAGCGATTATTATCTTGTTAAATGATTATTATCAATTAAAGGATCACTCACCCCTAATATATTGAATTAGAGATTATTTCACCTATTTTTCTTACCTTTCCTTTAAAAACACTTCTTCTTAGATTATATTCAAAATCTAGTACTCATAGACTGCACCTACACCAGCCCATTGTATGTGTTTAGTGATAAGAAACTGCCACTTAACGTGTTTCTGTACTTGGTTCTTTGTTATCTAAAGAGATTTATTATCTTTGGTTTAATCCACTAAATTTGTTTTTCTGAAGTTTTTTTCAACCACTTTATCAAAAAGAAAAAAGTTAGTAAATAAAGTCAAATGAGCTTCATAATTCTCCCAAATTTATGAACTTAAGATAAATTTTGGTATTCATTATAGTCAGAAGCTCTTTTTCTCACAGCATTTCAAATTAAAGTTTCTTAATGACAAAGAATCTTTGCATACTTAATTTTACAAGAATACCAGACAGTAAAACAGAAAGGGGGGTATTCTAGCATTTATTAAAAAAAAGATAACAATGTGATTGAAGTTATCAGTATGGCTATTAAATTTAGATGGCATTGAAAAGCTAACAAAAACCCCAAACTGAAAAATATATCAATGTAAAAAAGTGATCTTGGCACTAGAAAGTTTTAAATATATTAGTCCTTATAAAACTGGGATCCATGACCCTTCAGGGATTATACATAGTAGACACTGAAAAAGTCTTAGTGCTTGATAAATAGGAAATACCTACATAGGCACAGATGTCCCAATGTACTTAAGCCAGTGAGGGTCATGCTGGTTTGAGCTCAGTAGACTTTGCAGAGCTTTAAGAATTCCACGTTGAATTTTTATAGTACTTTTTAATTTTCAAAGTAAACAACCATGCACAAATCTCGCAAGCAAGAATGCTGGATGCTCTCACTATTTTACAGAAGCTGAAACTGTGACAGGGAGCAGTAAGTGACTACACAAATATATGCAAGACAGCAGAGAGGCATGATCCCATTTCTCCTGTATGTATTTAAAAATTCACTGATGACAAATAAAAATTATTGAAGATCCAAGAGGGATTTCTAACACAATATTAAATATTTCCCTTCAGATCACTATTAAGTATTCCTATTTTTTTCTCTTTTTCTTTAAATGTCTCAAATTTCCCCACCTATAAAATTAAGGTAAATAACAGCTGCCTTCAATACTACAAAGCTATGGACAGAATCAGTAACAATATAGAAACTAGAATTAAAAATCTTCATAGGATTGTTAAGAGGTTTAAATGAGATGAATGCATACAAAGTCCTTAGCATAGTGGTGCCACAAAATTATATTAAAGATTTTTAATAATCTTTTTTCCTAAGAGTTTTAAGGTTAAAAATATATAGGAAAGAATATGGATAATATAGTTAACTTCAAAGTAACTTTTGTAGAACACCTGCCTAATCTGTATTATGTTTCAGATCTCTACAACTAGAGACCAGATGTTGAGAGAAGCCTGCTGAGGAGCTTAGACTATTGAGAATTAGGTATTCAAAGTGTGATACCACTAATTCTGTGATCTTTCTCTAGACACTTTCTATAGGTCTCATTTCCTCATCTCAGAAATGAGAGTGTGGGGAGTAGATGAGCTCTCAAGTCCCTTTAAGCTCTAATCTAAAATCATTGTACCAAACATGGAAAGCAAGCTTTGAGAACCCAAGAGCCCCACCTCTCTGGCTCTACCAGCAACAGTGTTTACATATTATTTTCTATGTACCACCAACTACATTATTTTAAATCTGGGTTCATTCTTGTCTTGTACTTCTTGATAATGTACAAAGACCCAGTTTTAGTATATCATTCCCTACCCCAGTTGCCTCCTTCACTAAAACAACAGGTTAAGATGATTGTAGAATTTTGGAAACAGAAGTACATGTTTTGAAAATAATTCATATATAATTGTAAAGAAAATATTTTGACTCTAAAACACCTAATTACTCAAGGTCATAGATTGGTTCAGCTCAGCCTTAGAACTCAAGTCTTCTAATTTTTAGTCTAGTTCCTTCTACTATGTCTACGATTGAATAACTAAATTAAATTGTTTGGAAGGGATTTGAAGATTGAAAAAAAAAACCCCACCAAATTTGCAATTTATATCATCTTAAAATTAAGAAAATCCTTATCCCCAATAATTACGAAAACACAAAAACATTGAAACAACAACAAAGTAAAACAGTGTCCATAGCAAACCGGTAGAGCTTTAAAGTTCAACAATGTGACAATCATAAGGTCATAAGTCATTGCATTGCCCCAACCAGCATGAAATAATAAAGCATGTACTAAATCAGATGTCATTTCACAACAGCTTTAAAAAATTGGCTATCAAATATACTTTCATAATAGCCACAGCTAAATATTAAGAATTATGAAATCAACTAGAATAAAGGTTAATTTTATTATAAAAAGAAAAGTTAACATTTATTGCAACAAACTGTATGTCCTAAACACTGCATACTTAAGTTGAACTCTCAAATTGTTAAAAACATAAAAATTCAATGTAAGATAATGTGCTAAACATTTACAACTAATCATATCATTAAACCTTTCTCTCCCCATAGATGTTTTTGGAGCGCTAACAGCGTGAATGAAAAAAATTCTAAAATAAGAGGCTTTCACTAAATTTGTTGTATGATAGACATTTTTAATCTCGCTGAAACTTGCTCAAAAGAAAAAAAGTTTTAGAGCACTCAATATTAATATTTGAGTTACTCCGGAAAAGTATGTTTAAGCATGCAGCTCTACTAAGATAAGTCATTAATATTTAAACTGGCCCAGAGATAAAATTAGGTGATGACACATTTCCATTCAAAATAATTGGCTTTAAGGACCGTATTGCAATATAAATAGTTTAAATGACCATCTGGCAATTGCAGAATCCCATAATTTATTATATATATGTAACATAAATAAGAACTTATTTCCTTAACATTCCAGCAGAAAAATATGCAACCCATGGAAGTATATTACTAAAGAAGAGGGTTGTACTCCATAGTCAGATGACAGTGTATGTCAAAGTGCACTAGGAAATATAAAGTGGTTATATCAACATAACACATCGTTTCAACTACATGCCAGTAATTAGGTTTTTATTGATTAAATAGCAGCCTATAAAAATGGGGAAAATATGAACTTGATCTTAGCTGAAATAATCTAAAAGGAATTAAAATTTCCATTCCATTTTTTTTTTTTTTTTTTTTTTGGTAATAAAGTATAGCAAAAGACAACAACGTAATCCTATAAACATCGGGGTTATATTGCCACAAGTAGCTTTAGATTTTTACCTCAAATAAAAGAAACTAAACTGTAATCCTGGTTAATGCACTCCTTTGTACATAAACACAGCCCCAAATTTTTCTTTTTTTAGTCCTCTGAATTCATGACAGCTGATCCAAATTGTTGGTTTTTGGAATTGCTCTTGATGTTTCTAAACTTATCTTCCACCTTTCCACATCTCTACTGCTCCTCCCTCTCTTGCCTCCCTTCCCCCAATACCCTTTAATTCACAAACTCCACTGGAAACCCGTATTAAAGGGACATTTGTGACGGCAGTGAGGAATAAAAAGGCAACCTGTCAAAATTAGATGTTTGGGGGTTGAAATCACTCTCTACAACTAATTTTTGAACCACTATAAAACTGCTTACTTTCTAAAATATAACTTACTGGGTAAAATCAGTACAAAAATTACCATTAAAACTCACACTCTAATCCAGGTTAACATAAAAATGATCATGCACAATTCAAAGAGAGAGGAACACTTAACAGATCTTTTCTTTTTTTCTTCCCCTAAATGGAAGTTCTCCATAAGAATATTTTTATTTACTTGAAAATGCAAAACACGAGTAGAACAAGCCAGAAGGAAATGAGAGCAGTTCGCTCTCTGAAATTACAGAAATAAGGAGAGCATGGGCTTTTAAACACTCCTATAAAGGTCAATAAGTGATTGATTTTTTTTCAGTTATAGTTTAATTCAACAAAATATTTCTTGAAAATTCTTCTGCAACAGGATTTACCAATATACATTTTCCTTGACTCAGAAATACGGAAGCAAGTGCCCATTAATTTGGCAAATATCTGTAAAAATGGCATTACACAATTACCAGGATGTCCTCAGAAGGGTAAATGCTATTAGGCACAAACCTATTTTGTCTATTTAATTTGCTCAGATAAATAGTAGTACATAATGAGAACTTACTGCTCAGTAAAATTAGGTGTGATCTTAAAAGTAAGAAACAGTGGGTTTTAAGAAATATGCCCCAGGCTTATTTTAAACCCAACGTAAATTAAGATTTCCTAACAACTAGCCTATTACAATCACCTGCAGGCCAGAGTGGATTAAGACTTATAATCAACCAATTAATACAGATGTTCTTTCACATTAGCCACTCATACTAAAATAAACCCTTTTGATCCAATCTCTCATTCACTAAAATCTCAAAAAGCCCCTAAAGTGATCTCTACACACATATGAATTTTACTACTATTACAATTTGCATTTAAGCTGCATTTATGGAAGGTATGTTTCAGAGTAGGTCTTTCATAAAATTTGTAAACAGTCAACATAATATTGAAAGTGGTCAGATTAACTAAAATATCTGTAACATCAATAGATAAAACCAAAACAGCATTATAATACAAATTATTTTATCAGTTATAAAAATATAATGGAATAGCCAAAGAAACATCACAAGAAGTAATTTCAATAAAATCTGACCACACGCTAATCACACATTTCTGTACTGGAGTCATTCCACACTAAATTGACACACCTGAATACACAATGTGTTTTACCTTGTGGGTTTTTTTTTTTTTTCCTTTTACTAATAATATAGCCATAAAGAAGTACAGGGTTTTAAAAAAGGAAAATATTATCATAAAGCTAAAAATAAACAAATAGCCAAAAGCAAATCTCCTTTAACATTCAGAAATCATTTTATGAGTGAATATCAGAAACATTAAGGTTAAAAAAGACACTGAAACACTCACTGCCAGAACCTTTGGAAGGAGAGGAAAAAGGTAGAAAGTAAAGAAAGTATCCATTAAAAAGGGGGAAAATCAATAAAAATCTCTTCTTTATGCCTCCCTTCTCTGAGAAAACATTCAACACGATGTTAATAAGAAAAATAAAAAAGGGACAGAATTTGCTTCATTCATCCTGTGTTTGTACAGGTCTTCATTTGCATTATGCTAATAAAATTAGACATAGGTACAATTAATAATGAGATGTTAAAATCTACATAAATTTTCAAAGCTTCATTAAATGGCAACCAACAGAGCCCTAAACTCCACCTAAGACTGAATTTACAAATTCATCTTGCATCATTCTTTCTCTCCGATAATCATACCCTTCAGAAAACGATCAACTTTTTAATACTAAAGTTTCAACATAATCCCAATAAAAGCTCTAATTCTACCTGAAACCATTTACTTCTTTGCCTCTTTTCAGCACTTTCACCATTAATGCTCAAGTGAAACAATGCTGAAAATCAAATCATGCAGAAATCTGCCTTCATCAATGTTACAAGTTTATGCTAAATTTACTGAATTTCAGAATTTAAAAAGCATATTAAGGTAGAATGGCTAGTTCGTTTTACTTAAAGAATGTATTTGAGTATCAATAAGGTTTCTCTTGTTTTACTATCAATGAACTTAAACCTTAAAAAAAATACTTTACTATGCTCAATCATGACACTCATAATTTTACAATTTAACGTAATAGCGGGATGTTGTGCTATGTTGACACATCAGAAGGAATTGCCTTCCCTCCCAAAACAGAGTGTAAAGTGTCTTTTTTCAAGCATACTAAGAAAAAGCAATTTTAGGTGACATCTTAAAAAGTCAAATTACAATTTTTGCTTTAGAAAAACTTAAATAGAATGCAAGTTATTAGTGGATTTAATATTTCTGTATCTAAATTCAGAAAGTCAGTATTCAGTATAGTTGTGGTCTCAACATGTTGATTTACCTGCTGATTACTCAGGGTCACTGGTCTTAATGTTTGGCTGGAACCAAACAGTAACATATAGAGAAGAGAAAGCAACCAATTTTAGTTATATCAAGGCTATTGTTTGGAAACAACAGGCTAATTCAATGATGGTAAAAAAGAAACATTGTTTCAATTTATTTGGAAGAAGCTTTGTTCTGGGTAATCACAGTTCCCAATGTTAATCCCATAAGGTACAAAATTTTCAAATTTTCTCAAACTATCCTATAAAGATATTATACCTTTTCATTAGGACACAAACTACTGATTATAATTCCAAATCACACATTGGCATAAAATAATCATTTCACTGGATATTAAAGAATCTTGAAAGAGCCACATCATCATTGCTTTGTCTACCATCATATGGCTGTTATGAGGCTGACACACTTTAAATGTTATAAACTACTAGAAAAAGTATTAAAATGATCTTTAATGATTTAAGGATAACTATATTCATCTAAGACTTATTCTACAGATCCTAGATTCTATAGGGCTTAATGAAAGTTCATTGTGAATGGAAAATGATAAGTTCTTGTTCCATGCCTTTTTTATAGTAAGGAAAATGATAACATTACCATGCTGATTATCAGAACAAAAAGCATTAATAATCACCAAGCTTTTCCTAAGATATATGCTTTTTCTTTGTACAACTACATGTTTTATAAATCAATGTAAGTTTCCTACAGAAAGCTTAAGTCAAACCAACTGTACTTACTCTTTCAAGACAAACAAGCACATTCAATCATGAATTCCACTGCCAAAAATTTCAGATTGAAAAATTTAAAACACAGCATGTCTTTTAACATTTAAACGCAACAGCTTATGAGATAATATCTCAAATCTCCTTACTGAAAACATTTTAAACCTTCAATTCAGAATGACAGCAATAAAAAGTTGAAGTGTTCTTCTAAGTAAAAGATAATTATTATTTTAATAATAGATTAGTAGGTAGTTTACATTAAGACACACAAGAACCAAGGATTTTTTTTTTCTTTTGATAAGAAACATCTAAGCCTTTCAAAGGAACAGAACATAGCCTAAATCTAAGTCGAAATTTTTTCCCCAACAAGCAAAGCTTCCTACTTAAAGAGGAAAGAAAAGAGACACCTCAGTATTAGAATATACCTTTAACAGAAAAAGCATTTTTAAAGATTGTTTTAAATAAAATCTTCAATGACTAATTAACGTGAAGTGACTATCACTAATATTTAAGAACTTACAGTACTTACATACAAAGAAATCACTGTGTCTACTATGCCCTTCCTCCCCCCTCAAAAAAACCCACTGATTAATCAATCTTGTGTCTCTACAGTTACATTTTTATATTTTCCTTCACAACTAAAATGTGATATACATTTATCTGAACTGGGGGTGGGGGTGCAGGATAGAGAACTTAACGCCTATGAAGATACACCTACATTTAGAACTTTCTCCTGGTAATTACATTTTAACAGACCTTTTTGAGGTCAAACGGAAATGTCAATATACTTATAAATGATGGAGAAAAAAGGAGACAGAGAAACAAATCAAACACAGCTGAGACTGAAGCTCAACAACGTTGGCCATCAGCTAATATACTTGAGAACTTGTAGGAACATTTGAAAGTAAAATCAAGCACCGTGTTGCCACCAAGTCCTTTCTTAAAGAGACCAATCAGCAGACACAACTTATCTGCTTTAGGTCAGGAACTCTGTGGGCAAGTCCCACGTCTAATACTCTTGTCAGGTACACTGTGCACTGACTGCATTGCTTTAGCAATCTCAGAACTCAGATTCTTCAAGGTTCAGTTTGAAGAAAAGGGTTCATTGTTAGTACCTCTAATTTTTAACCCTTTAATCTCCTCAGGCTAACACTTCACAAATGTACAAATACAGCACAACGTTTGATTACGTGAAGTATTACGGGTGTTTTTCATCGTAATGTAAGAGCATATTCTAAAACAGCTTAAAAAATATGCACAGTAAATATATATTTCTAAACATTATACCCCCTTGAATTTACAGTTTTTACTAAAGACACCTGTTAATGAGCAGTATTCTTTTAAATTTTTACATAAAAATTTCAATTACTGGCCAATGGGATACTAAATACCATTATTTCAGGGGGAAAAAAAAAAAACTGGGAAGGGTTTTGTACAGACCAATCACTTAGGTTTTCTACCATGCCTACTTTCAAAAGCCCGCTTAAACTTAATTCACATGAAAAAGCACTTGAATTGTTGTCGAACACATTCAAATAAGTGAATATTTAAACCTATCAATTGATCTTAAATGTACCATTCTCAAGAAACAGAAAGCATTAATCTTACCTTGAATAGCCATTAGAAAAAACCGATCGACCGGAGAAGTTCAAAGTCCCTAAGGAAGTCAAGTTATCATCTCCAGATCCTTGGCATCTATTCCAATTTTCTGAACCAACAGGAATTGGTGGAATGACATTAAAAATAGGTTTCTGATCCTGCTGTTGAGAAAGGGATGCTGTATTCATGTCATAGTGGTACATCTGTCCCCCAGAGGTACTCACACCATGAACAGAAATGGCAGACATTTTATTACCAATTATATTTGCTCCAGAAAAGCTGGCCTGACAATAAACTGGGCCCAGTTTCTCCTGCTTAATTACTCCAGGGGTGCAGAGTTCGATAAAATCTTCTTTTTCTGTTTTCACTTGGGGCAGTGGCACACTGTTAGGGCTTGATAAGATAAGATCTCCATTATCCTTAATTTTAGGTTTAGTGTCCGGTAAAACAAGAGGCTTACGGTCCTCTTTCGAGTTTCCTTCCAGAAGGAATGGATCGTCCTCTCCTGCCAAAGGAGAAAGCAAACAGTTTTCATCTATCAAGAGGTCTGAGCTCCAAGGACTCTCACTTGTCTCTTTACCTGGGGACCCAGAAGAAAACTCCAAATCCTGGAGTTTTTTCCTCCATATGTCAAAGGTGCTTTGGTCTGTGGTATACAACTTCACATTACCCCCATTAGTGCCAGTCTGGCCCTTCAAATTTTGCTGTTCTGAAGATATATCAGAGTGAGTTTTTGGAAACTCCTTCTCTGTGGGGGCAGCCGAGGCAGCAGCTGATGCTGAATTCTTGGGGTTCTCTGGAACACTGGTCGACCTATTGAGGTTTGCGATGCTTTCTTCCAGAAGCCGAAAGTCTGTTTCCCCAGAGGAAAGGCTCATTTGGCCCTGCTGTGGGAATCCCAGGTCGTTTCCCATCACTTTTGTCTCTGTCTCTCCCATATACAGTCCCATTGAGAGTGAAACTGCCTTGGACAGATCTGGCTGCTGCGCATTGCTTCCTGAGCCTTTTGGAAAATCAACCAAAAGTCTTTGCTGCTTGGAGTCTGCCTGAGAAGCAGCAGCCAGTGAGGGTGAAGATGCAGAAACCTTCACAGTAGCTCCTCCCCTTAGGGTTTTATAGAAGTCCATCACATTTCCCCTCTCTCGACCAAGCACACTGCTGGGGATTTCTTCTCTACTGGGGGGGCTTAATGATTCCTTGGGGTCCATCAGTGAATATCAGCTACAAAAAAAAGAGAGGCGGACATAATAAGCTATAAAATCACATTATCTCTGTGATCCGATTAGTAAGAGCCTGTTAAATGAACCTTTTAGTTAATTCCGAATCTAATTCCTTGTTATCAGAAGAGTAGATTCTGTCTTCCATAATATAAAAGCCGTGTCTCCTGCTCCCATTCAGTGTGCCACATTTAAAAGTACAATGCAGTCCATTTGCACAGCTGAGAACAAAACTGTAGCAAACTAAGCTTGGCTATTCATCCTGCCACTCACAAATTGGTAACTTTGTTAATCACAGACATTATAATTCATTACATCTGATTATTCTGAAGGTTCAAGTTGATGTCAAAGTATTTAATTAAAAAAAAGGAAGTATGATCATTGAAATTCCTACCTCTTTTCAACCAGTCAAGGCTGTTGGCTTTTCTGAGAACTAATAAACATAAAATCTGATAAACACTATGCTAGAATTCTCTATCTCTGATTACTCCCAATTCCTCTCCTACCGGCTGGTCACACATCCAAACCTTTTAGTACAATCTACTAGTGAACCATGCACTTACTTCACTTGGAAAATAAACAATGATGGTCTGCTCATCTTCCAATAGGGTAGGAAAAGGCTCCTATTTTTAACCCGTATTTCTTACTGAATGTGCCTAATAGTGCCTGCTTTCAAATTTTGGACATATGAAATGAAACACACTGTACACAGGCTAACTAAAATTTAGATTTAAAAAAGCAGAATGTGTAGTAGCTTCTCATTACAAGTTTTAAAATATGGTATAAGAAATATAGCTCTCTCAAACCCTTACAACACAATAAATTCTAGATGAAGCTACATTTTCTTTTAAAACTGCTTAAGACCCTCAGTATGAAATACTATTATGTCTGTAAATTAAGATTTTTCCTTTCCAAATATCGAAGTATTGAAAAACAAAGGGGAAAAAAACCACCCCAGAACTGTAAAATTACATTCATATAGATCCAAGTAAAATAAAACATAATACAATGCTCAGAATAATCCTCCCTGCATTCTAAACCTTCACCTATCCTAATTCTGAGCCTACTCTCAAGAGGGTTAGGTTGCTAGAAGATTGTTGACAATCAAAAATGTTTTAAGAGGCGGGCAGAGACTTTGATAAGCATATTTGCGACAGTATAGTCAAATCCTGTCCAATGAAAGAAAACTTTTCCCGTACAGAGACTTCAAGAAGCATAAACTTCACTGGCCCTCGCTAAAAGTGGAGCGTGATTAAGGTAGACAGAGAGGTGGGGACGTGTCCCTACAAATCTTGAGGGTAAACTGCTTATCTCCCCGCCCCTCCGCCGTGTTTAGCTGATAACGATCTCTAAACACAAGGTATCAAATGGAGCCTAATGAATTTCCACGCCACTTTGACAGCTGCCTTCAAACTCGAAACCAAAACAATACTTCATAAAACGAAACAATCCCTCAAACGATTTTATCCCCCCGTTTAAATTGCAAATAACCCTGTCACAGTAATTGGCCTTAATGAACCATGCCAAGGGGTCTTAAGCGGCATTACAAGGCTGCAATTACCAAGTCTGCAACCTCAAAACGTCCGACTAGCGCTTGTCAAAAATCGCAGCACGAAACTATTACGGTTAGGGAGGGTCTTCTTCTAAAAGGGGCCACTTCAAAACGTCACGAGCGAAGTGATGCCAAGCGCTAAAGAACAAACCCTCGCGGGGGCCGGGGGTAGAAAAAAGCGCGAGGTTAAAAAAGAAATGTGTCCAGACCTGTTGAGTTCTTTCTCCGACACGCCCACTTCCACCAGATAACACCAGCCCTGGCCGAAGTCTCCGAGTAGCAGGCTGTCAGCCCCCTGCGTGTGTACACGCGCGCACACACACACACTCACACACACCCCTGCGCGCCCGCCAGAAAGGAGACGCGCTGGAGCCTCGACACAAACCCTGCTCGCGCTCGGGCGCTCTAGGGTGGAGCGGACAGAGTCGGGCGAGCAGGATTCAGACGCGGCTCAGCGTTCACCAGAAAAATGGGTGTCTGGGAGGCCCCCTGGGAGGGAAAAGAAAAGGGACTTAGAGAAGAAGAAGAAGAAGAAAAAAAAAAAGAGGCCAGGATTCCTCACCAGGGAACGAGAGCCTGGAAACCCGGACGGCTCGACGAGGCTCCACTCGCAGAGAGCTCGGGTTCCTCCCCCTCGGCCAGGGGACGGCGGTCCAGGGAGAGGAAGAGGCCAGCGCTGTCACCCGCGCGCTGCCCTGTCGTCACCGTCCCCCGGCCCTCGCCAGCCCCCACCCCCACTACCCGAAGCTAATAAAACTTTGCAGGCTCCCGTGGCGCCCCCGAGCCGGCCTCCCGGCCCCGGCCCGCACCTCGGGGAGCGAGCGCCCGTGGGGGCCCAGCCCCCGGCCCTCCCCTCCCCTCCCCTCTGCCGGCGGCGCCACTCACCCAACACCGTCCGCCGCTCCCACCGCAGCCGAGATAAACAACTTAGCGTGCGAAAGCAGGAGGAGCGGGAGCGAGAGATTTTTTTTCTCTAAAAAAAGGAAGTAAACAGCCGCCCCCTTCTCCATGGGGGGAGGGGAGAGCCCCTATTTGAGAAAGTCTCCCATTTCCCGGCTGACAAGCCAGCTCCCCGCCCCGCGCCCGTCTTCGCGGGCCGGGGCTCTCGGGCGCGCGTCCTTCGTGCCGGCGCCCCGCCGCTCCCGCCGCTCCGGCTGCGGCGTCCCTTTCCACCCACTAGAATCCGTCCCGGACGGGCGGGCGGTGACTGGGGCTCCCGTCACAGACTCTAGCTCGCAAAATGGAGGAGGAGGAGGAGGGGAGGCAGCGCGGACACGCGAAAGGGCCGCCCGGCCGCTGCAGGCGAGCGGGACCGAGCGGGGGGCGGGCGGAGGCGGCGCCGCGGCGCGCACACACACGCGCTCCCACCCCACCCCCGGCCGCTCCCCGCCCGAGGGGCCGCGCGGCGGCGCGGGGAACGGTGCAACCTGTTGGCGACGCTAGGCAACTGCAGGGGCGGCCGCGGCCCCCGCCCCCACGCCCTCCGCGCGGGCCCCGCCACCCCGGCCGCGACGGCGCCTGCCCGCCCGCGGCCCCCCGGCACAGCCCCCGCCGAGGCTGCCTCCCTGGCGCGCGAGGCTTCTCCTCGCCCCCCACCCCTCACCCCCCAGGAAAAAGGAGAGGAGGCGGCGGCGGGGGCCGACCTGGTCTTTCTGGGGCGGGCTTCGGAGGGAAGCCGAGTTTCTCTAGTTTCTCTTCTCGCTGCTCCTTCCCGCCCCAGCCCAGCTCCGCGACTCCCGACCCACTCCGGAGCTCGCCCGGTCCCTCGGCGGCAACCGTCAGCGCCCCTGCGGGTGACAGCGGACTGGCTGGGGGAGCCGGGGCGCGGCCCGCAGCAGAGCCGCGAGGGTGGTCCGCGCCGCCGCCCCCGGGCGAGTTGAGCGAAGTGTGTCACTTCGCACGAGGCTACAGGGTTGCACGGAAACGGTGCAGCGGCGTCTCGGCCCCTCGTAGGGCCGGACGGCCAGACACGCCCTCTGGGGACGCTTCAGGGAGGGGAGGGCAGGGAAGGGGGTCGGCGCATACATACTCTGGGCCGGGGGGGAGTCGCGTGCCGGCGGGTCCCCCACCCCCGCATCGTCTGGGCGGCCCAGTCTGCACCCGCCGCCGCGTGCTCGCACCGGGAGAGAAGTTGCAAAGCAGAACCCACCCTCCCCTGCGCCCCGACTGTCCCCCACCCTCTTCTCCGAGCCTGCGAGGCGGCGGCGGCGGCGGCGGCGGCGGCGGCAGAAGGAGGCACCGCCTGCCAAGTTCAACCCCCATCCCTCCCTCCCTCCTAGCGCGCTCACACTTGAAGGAAGTTGCACGCCAAATGCAAAACCTCCAGCGAACTGGATTTCTTTGCATTTTTAAATTATTATTCTTAAGGAAAGCGGGAGGTGGCAGGCTTAAAAGCAAGTTGCAAGCGAAACAGTAAGTTACTTGCACAGTACGCCCTCCTTCCCCCCACCCCAACTCCTGACCTCTCCTTCCACCCCCTTCGGGGCCCACGTCCAATTTTCCCGCGGAGGCCCCTCCCACGAATCTTGACATTTGCTGCACTCGCCTCAATGCGTCGCCCACCCCTTCGTGTTCGTGGGACCCCCATCCCTCCAAATAAAACAGAACACACGCAGCTTTAAAATGTCAGCATTAAACTCCTTCCAGCTCTTCCCGTTACGTGCCTCCCCCTCTGTCCGAGGGAAACACGTGGCCTGTCCCCAAAGAGAGGGGAGTGGGGCTAGAGGAGTCCGCGCCAGAGGCCCCCGCCCCAGCCCCCTTCCCCAGCTCGCCGCGTCCGCAGGGCTTGGGCGACGCCGGGATCGAGCCTCCTACCTTGGGCGGCACATATTATGATTTGTGTGACTCGGAGAAATGTTGTCCTGTGTTGCTTTAGGGTTTGGTGAGGTAACTTTTGCGACCCCACAGGTGACAGCGCTTGCCAGCTGCAGCCGGGGGCGGAGGCTGCCGCAACTCCACCTAGCCCTGCCCGGGCGCTCGGCCGCAGCCACTCTCTCTCCAGGCCGCGCTCAGACTGGCGGCGGCTGCTCTGCCCTGACATGTTGCAGAGGATTTGCGGGGAGTGCGTGCCGGAAGTCGCCTGCCGCCATCTTGGTAAAGGCAGCTGACACCGCCCGGCCGCGCGTCCACCATCTTGGCAAAGGTTCTCGCTAGCGGGCAGCCTAGGTCGCCCTTCCTCGGTTCTGGGGGTGTAGGCGCTGCCCCGTGTGTCGTTCGAGATGACGGGAGAGAACTAGGCTATTAGCGAGCCGCCTGCCCGGAGGCGATCTGCGCGGGCCGCCTCCAGATGATGCCAGGGCCGCCATCTTGGCAAAGGAAGATACGCTCACAGCGTCGGAGGAGTGAAGGGAACCAAGACCTTTGCCAACCCTCAGCCAACCCTGGCTGGTAGAACCCTCAGCCAGGAGAATTTTTATGAAGGGCGCCGAGCAAACCAATTGTTAACAAAACCTCTCTGGATACAGCCGAGATGACTCCTCTTTTCTTTGCCTTGGCTTAAGTCAACTGGAGGGAGGCCCCTGTCTTGGGTGCTCATAGTGGATACTAAATGAGAATTGACTCGAGAACGCTACTTTGCCTACTTGCCAGGTGTCCTACCTTCTGATTCTCAAATACTAGAATCAGATGTCTTGACTGCACTGGGTCCCCAAACAACCAACAGCTTCATGAAAAAAAATCAAGACTCAAACCTACAATACATAATGTTACGCATGTTTTTAAAATGAGTTAAATAACATACTGAAATGATCATCCTTGTACATCTGCTTAGAAGTTATAGTAGGAACTATTTATATATGTAATATATTATATATAATAATTTGTACATATATATGTAAAGGGACCATAACAGATACCTAATCAAGTACCTCTTCCCATACCATAAACCTATTTCATAGTTGAATCTGTGCTCTAAAAAAAATCCACCTCATCTCTCTTACCTGTTCACATTGTAGGTGGTGGATACCCTGCTTTTAAACAACATCTGCTTTTATAAGAGTTCCCAATTAATTAACTTTCTCCCCACTCATTTTTTCCTGCAGGTCCAGTGGATCACTTTAAAATGGGAGAGGACACATCATTTCAAATTAAAAATCGCCCTTGAAAACACTTTCAATGGAGCAAAAGTGTGGAATTTTCCTGATTTTTTCTTTTCAGTGGTCTAAATATGCCTGTTAATTTTTTAATTTGATAGAAAAAACTCTCATTCTTTAGTCTTGCATGTTCATTTGAAAGCATGCACAAACTGTAGATTAGCCCAGTGTTTGCTTTTCAGAGTTAGAATTGTGCTTTATAGCTAACATTTACTGATTAACCCAACACACACATACACACACGTCTGCTGCCCACTTCTGCTGACAATAGCTGAATAGATAGGTATTACTCTAATTTTTCAACATGAGGAAGCTGAGGCTTACAGAGCTTGAGGTGTATCCAAGATCACACAGCTAAGCATGGAGGACAGAAATAGACAATATTAAAGAGATTTTTCTTCACTGATCTTGTAACTTCCATGAAAGAGTATGTAAATTCCATGATAGGCTTGCAATAAGTGTGTATGGGATTTAATTCAAGAAATGAAATCCAGTGTACCAGAAAAGACATGAGATTAAGCATTGTAATAATAAAAGCAATTCTAACAGTAGTTAATATTTATTGAACTTCTACTATCTGCCAGGCACCATTGAAAGTGTTTTATATATACTATCTTAAATCTGTAGATATGAAAATTACTAATCTGTAACCTGGGAAGTTATAATTACTACAGGAGAAGAAATAGGATGAATCCCCATCTGAGGGGGAATATATTTGATTGTCTCAGAAGCAAAGGTGAGAATGAAGGTAATATATCCAAACTCCATCAAGACAAGAACCTTTTCTGTCTTGTTCATTGCTATATGTCCCACTCCTAGAACAGAGACCAGTACGTAGTTATAATAAAACATTCAGTCAACTAGTCATAATATCACTTTTACTGAATTGTTGTGGAGGCCAAATGAGTTAATGAAATGTGTACAGGTAGTACTCAAGATCCTCATTTTAACTGTCTTATGTTTAAACACCTGAGTACTCCTTCCTAAAACAAACAAAGACCTATTACTGTTTGTTCCCATTACTGTCCTGTACTTTACTTTGGTAGCACATTACAGTGATAGTTTGTTATTTCTGGATTCATTTGTTAAATTTCTGTGTCCCCCACTAGAATATAAAAGCCCTGTGGTGGCAGAGCCTGTGTCTGTCTTTTTCATCGCTATATCACTAGTGCATAGTAGGTGCCCAGTGGATATTTGTTAAAGGAATGAGTGAAGGAAGGAAGGAAGGAAGGAAGGAAGGAAGGAAGGAAGGAAGGAAGGAATGGAAAGGGTCTGAGACTGTATCCTAAGGTCGATAAAACCTTAAACCTGAATAGTAACCGAACCACTTTTTACATTTATACAGCAGTTGATATATTATCCAAGTGAGTTCTCCCATTTTGTTCATCTCTTGTATCATTTCTACTAAAATAATCCAGGCCTCACTGCCAGATTACTCCTCCAAATCAATTAAATCCTGTCATGCTCCTGCTCAAGTATCTACAGTAAATCCCTATGCCAGTGTACACAGATCTCAACTCCCATTCTGGTATGTATTTAAGACCACCGTTTTCACTTGCCCCTTTGTAGAGGGCAAAACCTTCTCACTGATGGGATTGGACTGGTATTTAATTCAATTAAAAAGTCAGTTAAAAAAAAAAGTTAAAGCAAGGAAATCGTAAAAAAAAAAAATTATACTTGGAAATTTTAAGCTTTAAAACCTACAACCTGTGATTGAACATTTATTTTCTAATCCTCTGATAAAGGTCTAAAGCTTTGGGGAGCCCACTGACTGGCGTCCCGTGTTTTCATTCATGTATAAACTGTACCCACATGGCATCAGTACAGCATAGCTGTTAAGAGCCAGACTGGCTGGCTGGCCTCCACCACCTCTATGAAGAAAGTAACCTTGGGCAACCTAACTCTCTGTGCCTCAGTTTCCATCATCTGTAAAATGGGGATGATAATAGTACTAATTCAAGTTATTATAAACAGTAAACAAGTTCGATATATGTGAAGTGCTTAGACTAATTCCTGGGGTATATTAAGTGTTCAATCATCATTAGCAATTATTATTAATATGTAGTATTACTATTTCCCCAGTTTTCCTTAAAGAGCAACAAATTAAAATACTTACAAAATGAGTGTAGATTTCTAAATTTTTATGGTTCATGACCCCTGCCCTTGCCACAATCTTTTAAAGTAGTCTTACGTCCACCTAGTTTGACAGCAATTATTTATAGGGCGTTTTTCCATTTAGATTTTATAGAACAACAACTATTTCTTCTATTACTCATATTTCATCATTTTACTTAATATTTAATTAAATCGAGTAATTACAAGAATGACACAAATGGAATAAACATATTTTTTGGGGGGAAAAAACTCCCAAAACACCAGGAAGTGTTGGTAAGCATAGAGCATAACTGATGGGAATAGCAATGTGTGGAGTACAGGAAGTCATCTTGGCCCCAGTGTTCAGCCTGCCCTGCATCAATCAGTACGTTTTCCAGGGAGAATGGAGAACCTGGATTACTTGAGATGAATGCATTCAGTAGTTTCAGTTAAGAGACAGCCTGATGAAGAAAGAGCACAGCATATACCACATTCATTCCCACCTTTACTGTTGTTTATCACATATATTTCCTTTGACATAAGGAGACCTTGTAACTTATTTTCCTATAGCCCATGATTCCTTGTCGTGGCTGTAGTTTCCATTTATTCTATCCTCCTATCCCTCCACCCCACTTTAGATCTATGATATTAAATGAAAATTGGAATCAAATAAATTTTTATCATTTTTGTATGTATTAATAATTTTGAATATGATAGTTCACTGAATATGTTAATTTTATATTAAGCCAACACAAGCATCTTGTTTGGGTTGTCAGAACTTACTTTAAAAAAACTGTTCCTGGAATGTCTCTGTGTGTCTCATGGTTCTGTTCAGAATCAGCTAGGACCCCGTTTGACCAGGACATCTTATTGCCGTGTGGCTGACAGGGTCTTGGTGCTACAGCTGGGTGTCAGGCCTGTGCCTCTGAGGTGGGAGAGCCGAGTTCAGGACATTGGTCCACCAGAGACCTCCCGGCTCCATGTAATAGCAAACGGCGAAAGCTCTCCCAGAGATCTCCATCTCAACGCTAAGACCTAGCTCCACTCAATGACCGGCAAACTACAGTGCTGGACACCCTATGCCAAACAACTAGCAAGACAGGAACACAACCCTACCCATTAGCAGAGAGGCTGCCTAAAATTATACTAAGTTCACAGACACCCCAAAACACACCACAAGATGCAGTCCTTCCCAGCAGAAAGACAAGATCCAGGCTCATCCACCAGAGCACAGGCACTAGTCCCCTCCACCAGGAAGCCTACACAACACACTGAACCAACCTTAGCCACTGGGGGCAGACACCAAAAAAAACGGGAACTACGAATCTGCAGCCTGCGAAAAGGAGACCGCAAACACAGTAAGTTAAGCAAAATGAGAGGACAGAGAAACACACAGCAGATGAAGGAGCAAGGTAAAAACCCACCAGACCAAACAAATGAAGAGGAAATAGGCAGTCTACCTGAAAATGGATTCAGAGTAATGATAGTAAAGATGATCCAAAATCTTGGAAATAGAATGGAGAAAATACAAGAAACGTTTAACAAGGACCTAGAAGAACTAACGAGCAAACAAACAATGATGAACAACAAATTAATGATATTAAAAATTCTCTAGAAGGAATCAATAGCAGAATAACTGAGGCAGAAGAACAGATAAGTGACCTGGAAGATAAAACAGTAGAAATAACTACCGCAGAGCAGAATAAAGAAAAAAGAATGAAAAGAATTGAGGACAATCTGAGAGACCTCTGGGACAACATTAAATGCACCAACATTCGACTTATAGGGGTCCCAGAAGAAGAAGAGAAAAAGAAAGGGACTGAGAAAATATCTGAAGAGATTATAGTTGAAAACTTCCCCAATATGGTAAAGGAAACAGTCGAGCCCAGGAAGCACAGAGTCCCATACAGGATAAATCCAAGGAGAAACATGCCAAGACACATATTAATCAAACTATCAAAAATTAAATACAAAGAAAAAATATTAAAAGCAGCAAGGGAAAAACAACAAATAACATACAAGGGAATCCCCATAAGGCTAACAGCTGATCTTTCAGCAGAAACTCTGCAAGCCAGAAGGGAGTGGCAGGACATATTTAAAGTGATGAAAGGGAAAAAACCTACAACCAAGATTACCCAGCAAGGATCTCATTCAGATTCGACAGAGAAATTAAAACCTTAACAGACAAGCAAAAGCTAAGAGAATTCAGCACCACCAAACCAGCTTTACAACAAATGCTAAAGGAACTTCTCTAGGCAGGAAACACAAGAGAAGGAAAAGACCTACAGTAACAAACCCAAAACAAGAAATTGGTAAGAGGAACATACATATCGATAATTACCTTAAATGTAAATGGATTAAATGCTCCCACCAAAAGACACAGACGGGCTGAATGGATACAAAAAAGAAGACCTGTATATATGCTGTCTACTAGAGACCCACTTCAGACCTAGGGACACATACAGACTGAAAGTGAGGGGATGGAAAAAGATATTCCATGCAAATGGAAATCAAAAGAAAGCTGGAGTCGCAATTCTCATATCAGACAAAATACACTTTAAAATAAAGACTACTACAAGAGACAAGGAAGGACACTACATAATGATCAAGGGATCAATCCAAGAAGATATAACAGTTGCAAATATTTATGCTCCCAACATAGGAGCACGTCAATACATAAGGCAAATGCTAACAGCCATAAAAGGGGAGATCGACAGTTACACAATCATAGTAGGGGACTTTAACACCCCACTTTCATCAATGGACAGATCATCCAAAATGAAAACAAATACGGAAACACAAGCTTTAAATGATACACTAAACAAGATGGACTTAATTGATATTTATAGAACATTCCATCCCAAAACAACAGAATACACTTTTTCTCAAGTGCTCATGGAACATTCTCCAGGATAGATCATAGCTTGCGTCACAAAGCAAGCCTTGGTAAATATAAGAAAATTGAAATTGTATCAAGTATCTTTTCCGACCACAAGGCTATAAGAGTAGATATCAATTACAGGAAGAAATCTGTAAAAAATAGAAACACATGGAGGCTAAACAATATGTTACTAAATAACCAAGAGATCACTGAAGAAATCAAAGAGGAAATGAAAAAATACCTAGAAACAAATGACGAGGAAAACACAATGACCCAAACCCTATGGGATGCAGCAAAAGCGGTTCTAAGAGGGAAGTTTACAGCATCACAATCCTACCTCAAGAAATAAGAAACATCTCAAATAAACAAGCTAACCTTACACCTAAAGCAATTAGAGAAAGAAGAACAAAAAAACCCCAAAGTTAGCGGAAGGAAAGAAATCATAAAGATCAGATCAGAAATAAATGAGAAAGAAATGAAGGAAACAATAGCAAAGATCAATAAAACTAAAAGTTGGTTCTTTAAGAAGATAAACAAAATTGATAAACCATTAGCCAGACTCATCAAGAGAAAAAGGGAGAAGACTCAAATCAATAGAATTAGAAATGAAAAAGGAGAAGTAACCACTGACACTGCAGAAATACAAAGGATCATGAGAGATTACTACAAGCAACTATATGCCAATAAAATGGACAACCTGGAAGAAATGGACCAATTCTTAGAAAAGCACAACCTTCCGAGACTGAACCAGGAAGAAATAGAAAATATAAACAGATCAGTCACAAGCACTGAAATTGAGACTGTGATTAAAAGTTTTCCAACGAACAAAAGCCCAGGACCAGATGGCTTCACAGAGGAAGTCTATCAAACATTTAGAGAAGAGCTAAGACCTATCCTTCTCAAACTCTTCCAAAATATAGCAGAGGAAGGAACACTCCCAAACTCATTCTAAGAGGCCACCATCACCCTGATACCAAAACCAGACAAAGATGTCACAAAAAAAGAAAACTACAGGCCAATATCACTGATGAACATGAATGCAAGAATCCTCAGCAAAGTACTAGCAAACAAAATCCAACAGCACATTAAAAGGATCATACACCATGATCAAGTGGGGTTTATCCCAGGAATGCAAGGATTCTTCAATATATGCAAATCAATCAATGTGATACACCGTATTAACAAACTGAAGGATAAAAACCATATGATCATCTCAACAGATGTAGAAAAAGCTTTTGACAAAATTCAACACCCATTTATGATAAAAACTCTCCAGAAAGTAGGCGTAGAGGGAACCTACTTCAACATAATAAAGGCCATATATGATAAACCCACAGCCAACATCGTTCTCAATGGTAAAAATATGAAACCATTTCCACTAAGATCAGGAAGAAGACAAAGTTGTCCACTCTCACCACTATTACTCAACATAGCTTTGGAAGTTTTAGCCACAGCAATCAGAGAAGAAAAAGAAATAAAAGGAATGCAAATTGGAAAAGAAGAAGTAAAGCTGTCACTGTTTGCAGATGACATGACACTATACATAGAGAATTCTAAAGATGTTACCAGAAAACTACTAGAGCTAATCAATGAATTTGGTGAAGTAGCAGGATACAAAATTAATGCACAGAAATCTCTTGCATTCCTATACAGTAATGATGAAAAATCTGAAAGAGAAATTAAGGAAACACTGCCATTTACCATTGCAACAAAAAGAACAAAATACCTAGGAATAAACCTACCTAAGGAGACAAAAGACCTGTATGCAGAAAACTGTAAGACACTGATGAAAGAAATTAAAGACGATACAAACAGATGGAGAGATATATACCATGTTCTTGGATTGGAAGAATCAATATTATGAAAATGACTATACTACCCAAAGCAATCTACAGATTCAATGCAATCCCTATCAAACTACCAATGGCATTTTTCACAGAACTAGAACAAAAAATTTCACAAATTGTATGGAAACACAAAAGACCCCGAATAGCCAAAGCAATCTTGAGAAACAAAAATGGGGCTGGAGGAATCAGGCTCACTGACTTCAGACTATACTACATAGCTACAATAATCAAGACAGTATGGTACTGGCACAGAAACAGAAATATAGATCAGTGGAACAGGGTAGAAAGCCCAGAGATAAACCCGTGCACATATGTTCACCTTATCTTTGATAAAGGAGGCACGAATATACAATGGAGAAAAGACAGCCTCTTCAGTTAAGTGGTGCTGGGAAAACTGGACAGCTACGTGTAAAAGAATGAAATTAGAACACTCCCTAACACCATACACAAAAATAAACTCAAAATGGATTAAAGACCTAAATGTAAGGCCAGACACCATAAAACTCTTAGAGGAAAACATAGGCAGAACACTCTATGACATAAATCACAGTGAGATCCTTTTTGACCCACCTCCTAGAGAAATGGAAATAAAAACAAAAATAAAAAAATGGGACCTAATGAAACTTAAAAGCTTTTGCACAGCAAAGGAAACCATAAACAAGACAAAAGGACAAACTTCAGAATGGGAGAAAATATTTGCAAATGAAGCAACTGACAAAGGATTAATCTGCAAAATTTACAAGCATCTCATGCAGCTGAATATCAAAAAAACAACCCAATCCAAAAATGGGCAGAAGACCTAAATAGACATTTTTCCAAAGAAGACATACAGATGGCCAGGAAGCACATGAAAAGCTGCTCAACATCAGTAATTATTAGAGAAATACAAATCAAAACTACAATGAGGTATCACCTCACACCACTTAGAATGGCCATCATCAGAAAATCTAGAAACAAGAAATGCTGGAGAGGGTGTGGAGAAAAGGGAATCCTCTTGCACTGTTGGTGGGAATGTAAATTGATACAGCCACTATGGAGAACAGTATGGAGGTTCCTTAAAAAACTACAAATAGAACTAACATATGACCCAGCAATCCCACTACTGGGCGTATACCCTGAGAAAACCATAATTCAAAAAGAGTCATGTACCACAATGTTCATTGCAGTTCTATTTACAATAGCCAGGACATGGAAGCAACCTAAGTGTCCATCGACAGATGAATGGATAAAGAAGATGTGGCACATATATACTATGGAATATTATTCAGCCATAAAAAGAAACAAAATTGAGTTATTTGTAGTGAGGTGGATGGACCTAGAGTCTGTCATACAGAGTGAAGTCAGAAAGAGAAAAATAAATACCGTATGCTAATGCTAACGCATATATATGGAAACTAAAAAAAAAAAAGTTTCTGTAGAACCTACAGGCAGGACAGGAATAAAGATGCAGATGTAGAGAATGGACTTGAGGACACAGGGAGGGGGAAGGGTAAGCTGGGATGAAGTGAGAGAGTGGCATGGACATATATACACGACCAAACGTAAAATAGATAGCTAGTGGGAAGCAGCCGCATAGCACAGGGAGATCAGCTCGGAGCTTTGTGACCACCTAGAGGGGTAGGATAGGGAGGGTGGGAGGGAGACGCAAGAGGGAGGAGATATGGGGATATATGTATATGTAGAGGTGATTCACTTTGTTATAAAGCAGAAACTAACACACCATTGTAAAGCAATTATACACCAATAAAGATGTTAAAAAAAAACCACAAAACTGTGCCTACAGCTATCATAGCTATTAGATGTCTCTTTAAAATAGTATCTTGTCTTTGGGAAACACTGCTGTTTTTGTTTAACTTTAGAAGGTAAGAGGTTCAAGGGAATCCAGCTGAGCTTCGAATGCCCCATCTCTCTCTGTTTCAATATTTGCATGTTACACCAGACATGCCTTTTATAAACAATTCACACTTAGAACAGCAAGTTCTTAATCATAATGAATTCCACTTCGGCACTTCTTTTTGTAATTGGAATTAACATTCTCACATGAACTGGGAAATGTTAAATGGTTATCAGCATCCCTGGTGTTTTGCTGCTTCTCATGATGCTTTCAATGATTTCATCATAAGCTACCTAAAATATCACAATTTGTACTCGTATGCATGATATGCTTCTGAGTGTCCTGTTAAGTCTGTATTCTTTATGCCGGCAGAACTTAGTCTAAGCAGTACCTGATTCAAAGTTGAAGTAAATATCAGCAGATAAATGAGATAAATGTTGCAGTGAGCAGGAACGTAATGTTTTTAGTGTCTGGAGATATTACAGCAAGCACACTGAATCACTGTAACAAGTATTATGTACTTTGTTTTTCATCCGTGGCATTTGTGGCTGGCCATTATGTCATTAGCTTTCTTCCTCTTCTGATTTAATCTCCTTTTATATCCCGTGTTCCTTTGGTAGAGATTGTCTCAATTGGCTCCATTTCTAGGTGGGACCTCAGCTCATTTTTGAAAACCTACATTTCCATTTTAGTGCTTACACCTTATTTATTAGGTCACCCTGGGCTTTTGTTTTGTTTTAAGCTAAGTTAGAAATAGTGGCGTTAAAAGATCAAAACATCCTTGGCATGGGGGGGGGGTGTCCCTTAACAGGATATGAATGTACTTCATATCAGACTCTGAAGTGTTAAAAAGGACATTGGTTACAACTTCTAAATTTGATGTCAGTATTAGTCAGTTAAATTTTCTGTAGCCTCTTGTTTGTCAATATGAGACCTGAATTTGAAATCCAGTTCTGTCACTGGCTTAACTGAATCAGCTGGGGCCAGTCATTCACTTCTCAGTCTTGCTTTTCTATTTGCAAAAGAAGGATAATGGTATCTACCCCTGCGACCTCACAGGAATCTGTAAGTCAGACAGGAAGAAGGAGTTTTTAAAAACCAAGTTTGGGAAAACAGGGAGCAATGTGTGGAATTTTTTCATTGTTAATTCACCACAACAAAAGTAATTGTTAATTTTATAGAGAATTGTCATTGCCTCTCTTTACTCATTGCCCAGATAATCAGTGCAATGGGTGGCCTGAAAGTTTGAGCAGAGGAGTGACAATTCAGAAGAGTGCTGGAGCCAGCTGTACCAGCTTGGGGAGCTGATGGCTAAATTGTCAGGACTTCTGTTAAGTCAGTTGTTCATCATGGCCAAGATTTAAAATGAAATTATTTAGAAACTTTCAATTAAATAAAATACTTTAAAAAGAAGGGTAATAAATGCTCAAAACTTTACTTAATTATTTTACTATTATCTATGCTTTAAAGTTATTTCCGTCCGTCCTGCATAATGGATATCCTATATAATTGGTGTGATACAGCATCTCTTCCCAACTTTGCATTCAGAAATGTTATTTCAGTAGTTTGAAATCAATCATGGTGTAGTATTTACACTATGGAAATTGGAAAACACTGCAAATCAGAGCTTGATTTATTGTGTTGATTGTCTAAACCTAAGAAAGTGATAGGAGAAAATTTTAACAATAAAGATTGAACTTCAAAGTGTGTTCCTTTATGAATAACACAAAAAACTGAGGAAATATTTTTCTAGTACTTGAAAACTATTATCTGATCAGCAAAGAAGCACTCATATTGTTGACAAAGTGTAGTCCGAACGTACATCTTTGCTGTTTCACTTTCATCTCGCCCATTAATGTGAAGAAATCACCAACACTCATGTTTGAACTTCAGTGGCATGAGCACCTTCTTTGCTGAATTGAATATTAACCAAACATGATCTGCTTTTGCCAAACGTAACTGAATTGCAGCTGTAGGTTGACTATGGATACAAGAGTTTGGCAAAAATCATTGAAACCATTCTGTGAAAATCAATGGGTTATATATGGATAGAATTTACTGTAAAAAAAGTGTTGTATATTTTATTCCTTTTTGGTAAATTCTGTGATATGCATTCTTTATATCAGTAAAATGTATAATAGATACACAGATACTCTCTCCCAGCAGCTGTTAAACATTTATCAGCACACTGATTATGGATGTAATCTAATTTACTACTTGAAAGCTTATTCCGCCTGTAACATGGAGCCTGGGGCGCAGAAGCCAAGACAGGAAGCAGGGAGAGCAGTGAGGAGGGGGGCGCATTGGTCCAGGGTAAGACACAGGTTTGTACTGGGGTGGTGGCAGCAGAGGTGGGAAAATATGGTTGGACAGGGGAAGCATTTTGGAGGCCAAAGGAAGGCGAACCAGTCATTTAGCAGCTCCACGGAAGAGATGGACTTTCAGAAACTGCCCTTGCTGAAGGAAGACTGTCTGGCAAAGACTGAGAAGGCCCAGTGGTTGGAGGAAGTGAGTGCATAGAAAGCTGCACCTGAGAGAAGGAGTCGGGAGCAGCATGTGGAAGGAGGAAAGGAAACAGAGGCAGTGCTAGAGCTCAAGTCCAGATCTTTGAAGCACATGAAGAAAGTTAGGCTTGATTGCTCTGCAGTGGGAAAGGGGAGGGGAAACCCCAAATACCAGTAACATGTCATAACTGGAACTCAGGTACTCAGAAGTTTCCTTACTCATCTCGAAATTTTATTAAGATTTTTGCCCATATATCTGGAGAAATTCATAATTCGAAAAGACACATGCCCTGCAGTGTTCATTGCAGCACTATTTACGATAGCCAGGACATGGAAGCAACCTAGATTTCCATCAACAGAGGAATGGATAAAGACGGTGTGGTACACATATACAATGGAATATTACTCAGCCATAAAAAAAGAACGAAATAATGCCATTTGCAGCAACATGGATGGATCTAGAGATTATCATACTAAGTGAAGTAAGTCAGACAGAGAAAGGCAAATATCATATGTCATTGCTTATCTGTGGAATCTAAAAAAAGGGTACAAGTGAACTTATCTACAAAACAGAAATAGAGTTATAGATGTAGAAAACAAACTTACGGTTACCAAGGGGAAAAGGGTGGGGGAGGGATAAATTGGGCGATTGGGATTGACATATACACACTACTATATATAAAATAGATAACTAATAAGGGCCTACTGTATAGCACAGGGAACTCAATACTCTGTAATGACTTATATGGGGATAGAATCTAAAAAAAGAGTGGATATATGTATATGTATAACTGATTCACTTTGCTGTACAGCAGAAGCTAACACAACGTTGTAAATCAACTATACTCCAATAAAAATTAATTAAAAAAAGATATTTGCCCACATAGAGGGATTATTTTTTCATCCCAATGCCTTGATCCTATCCCAATCTGCAGTAGATTTTTTTTCTAGAGTTCGCCCATATTAATTGTAAAACCCACTCTCACTCGATCACCCTGTGCTACACAAAGAGTGCTGCCTCTTTTTATACTTCTCAGGATCTTGTTAGTCTTTGCTTTGTCACAGAAGGCCCCTACTGTAAGACACCCTACTGGATTGCCTACTAGTTACCAGCAAGCTTCTGGCTACCACTGCTTTCCCTGCTTCCACCCTTAAAACCTACAACCTATACTCCATGTTACAGGTTGCATGTTTCAGTCTTAGCATTTTGCGAGAGCTTATTAAATTTTATGGAATTTAAAACATAGCCGATGTTTTGCAAAACAGACAAGCAAACAAAAACAACCACCACCTCCTTCCCATTCACCCAGCTTCTCAATCCTAATGACCAGAGAAAAGACAATTTCTCAACTAAACAGCCACCAACGACTGACAGTTTGAGGATTCAGTTTGGATATATCAGTTTGGTGTACTTTGGTCTTCTGATACTAGTTATTTTATCGACAGTTCCCATTAATCATGGAATCTTTATTAATAGAAGGGACTTTTCCGACTATTTTTCTCTCCCATTCATTCATTTCTTCAGCAAAATACAATTTCTTCAACAAAATAGCAGCTATTACATGTTAGGCCCCAGTGTAAGGCTGCAGGGATATAAAAATTATGAAGATACAATCTGTGTTCTGGAGGACACGGAGACAGACACAGTAACAAGTCATTATCAAATAAGGCAGACTGGTAGAAATGTGGTGATAGCTGCATCTGCACTACATATGCATCAAGTCATCTGGGTGTTTAAGGGTAGGGAGGAAGGTGTGGGTGTAGAGATGGTGGTCAGGGAGGGCTTCTAGGAGGTGAGCATGACTCGTTTGAATTATGAAAGGTCTTCTCCAGCTTATTTGGTTATTTCTCATGGGAATAACACAAAGAAAACTTGCCATTAGTATTTTATCAGGACATTTTTGTGATGGATTTAAAAGAAACCCAATATGTTAAAGCATAAAGAAAGTCTCTTGATTTACTTAAAAGTCAAAAGGAAGTTTAGTTTTAGGCATGGTTGGATGCAGGGGCTCAAATGATATCAAAAGAACTTGAACTCTCTCTCTTAGCTTTACTTTCCTCTGTTTTGGCTCTATTCCTGGGAAAGTTATCTCCACCTGGTGGCCCGCAGCACCTGGATTTAAAACACTCTACCAGCTTAGTAACTTCAGTGGAAAGAAAGTTCTCTTCCAAAAATTTTAGTGGATGTCCTTGGGAGGAGCTTCGTAGGTCTAGTTGGGTCATGTGCTCATCCCTGAAGCAATGACTATGACCAAGAGATGTAAGGGATGTATACTCTGATTGCCAAAGCCTAGGTCAAGTGCCCACCACTGACATTTAAGAGTAGGGTACAAATGGGAGAGAGCGAGAGAGAAGGAGAGAAGGACAGAGAGAGAGAGAGGAGAGATGCTCCTCCCAGTAATTGGGCTTTTAAATTAAAGTAGGAGAAAAGGCCATGCAGAAAACAACAGATGTCCGCTACAACAGCTATTCATCAAAATACAGTGACACAAATATCATATTTTACATTTTAAGGGAATTAGTCATGACCTAAAATGTTTGTCAGCAAAGAACCCTGAAAACTAAGTATAGTTGTTACAAGTCCTACTGATTCCTCTTCCCAGCTTTAATAGAAGAATAAGGATTTGTACTTTAAAAATTTCAAATAGTGTACAAACAAACTGACTATTGCTTTGCAGAAATAATACCTCTAGTAATCGGCTCTTTTCAGTTGATGTAGTGATGTTTACAACTTTTAAGCTAGTTTTATAGTCTTTCACAGAAGGAACTTATCTCACTTGCTTGTGATTCCAGTGAACGTGATGGGGTATTAGAAGGCTGCTGTGAGCCTCTGCCTGCTTATTTTGCTCCTTCTGTCTTGACAAGCTGACTGTCACGCAAATGTCTCCAGCCTGGGCACTGGGCAGGCAGGAAGCCAGAACCAGTAATAGAAGCAGGAGGCACTCCATGAATACTTGCTGATTAATTTTAGCTCCATAGGCCTGATGGGTTTTCCATCCCTATAATTACCATCAGCAAATAGTTATTGAATTATGTCCAGCATATTTTTATTCCTCTTTCCTTGGTCCTGATTTTCATTTCCTATTTTACCTCCCTGCGATTTCACATGTGTTTCTGTTCATCAGACCAACAAATCTGTTTCGAATTGCTCAATTTCATTCCACATATGAGATATCTATCTATCTATCTATCCATCCATCCATCCATCCATCCATCCATACACCTATCCATCTACCTAAATTTAGTTTTATTATAAAGAGTTCAAGTACTCCCTGATATTAGTGAGGGGATAAATTGTGAGGGGGGAAAAAAATAAAAGGTTATTGAATGGCTATTCTGTTAGTACATTCCACATATGCCTTACAAGTCCATCTTTTTTATTAGAAATAATGCCTAATAATGCTGTAAGTCTCGACTGGGTCGTTCTGTAGAGCAAATGGAGAGCAGTGAGGAGTGAGGGTATGAGTTATGAAAATGATAAGTGGAGAAAGATTTTACAGAGGGAAGATTGGGGGCTCCCAAGAAAAAATGACTAACTTCGTATGGATGGCATTAGAAGAAGAAAACATAATTTTAGATATTACTTCTGTCTTAAAAAAACTTTAAAATATACATGCTAAAAAATACATACTTATTTTTAAAAATCCAAACATACAGAAGACAGAAATGCATAAATTAAAAAGTAAAAACTCTCCCCCATATGATCCCATCTTGCAGGTGTAACAGTTTTAACGAGTTGGTGTGCATTCTTCCAGACCCTTCTTGTCTATGCATGCACACACAGTTTCTTAAGAAAAAAAAATGGGATTTTACTACACGTTTTTTCAACTTTATTCATCAAGTAAGATGTTTCTGGACGTCTTTCCATAAAACATTTTCAGGTAATACAGCACAGCTTTCTACTGTTTGGCTATAATTTATTTAACCTTTCCCTTATTGACAGATATTTAAGTTGTTCCCAATTTTTCACGATTGTCAGCCATGCTGCAATGAATATCTTTGTATCTATATCTTTAGGCACCATCGTGAAAGTATTTCTGTAGTATAGAATTGGAATTACTAAGGCAAATGTGATTCATGACAACCATTAAGCACCCAAATGTGCCACACTTATGGGCTTATTAAAAAACTGCTTGTCTATTACCAGCTCACTTTCTACTTTCATCTTCCTCCAGGCATTCTAGAAAAATTCAGTTAGAGCACTAGTCATGGGTGGCTATGCAAAACAAGCTACCACCTGAAGATCCTTCACGTCTTGCTTATGGATCCAGTTTTGCTGGATGCATCCTTATGTTAACTTATTATAAATTCAAGAGGATTGGTTTACCTATGAACTAAGAAGAGTCACCTGCATGGGATCATTTAGGGGCACCACAATGCTTCTGATGCTCAATCTCCATCCTATGAGGGTACCTGGTATGTCTTCTACGATAACCAGATGGGGTAGTTACTGTTCATGCCTGCCACACATTCACTCTCCACATATGGTACTAGGATGTCAATTTTCCTTTGGAAAACTATCCTCTTCCCAACTTGAGTCCATGTGTTTGTGGTGGGATTAACCCCATCCCAAACTCTATAGATGGGATAGGATTGACCTTAGGTCAGAGGTGGGCATGTGACAGGCACAAATGAGCCTTCATTCTAAGGCCTTCAGGGACTTGCCCTTTTTCAACAGGAGTAGCTAGGCTGATAAGATTCCAGCTTGGAGCAGCTGTATTCTACTACTTAGAACCTCTGTCAGGAAGAGGTTGACAAAAAAAATAAGAAAAAGGAAAGGGATCTGGAGATAGATAGATTCTCAATTACATAATATGAATGTCTAGATCCTCAGGCTAGGGCTACCCCTAGACTTGACAATTACACACTCCGATAAATTCTTTTTTTTTTTTTTTTTTTCCCTTCTGCCAGTTCGTGTTAGCTCTTTAACACTTGCATCTGAAAGGATCCTGACATAAGAAGTAAAGGTCTCAAACACAGGGCGCTGCTCCTTCTGGAAGAGAGAGGCAGGCTAAGGTTACTAGGCATCTAGGGTGACCCCAAAAGAGAAGCCAGAGAGAGAAGCCAGTTGAACGCCTGAAAATAAACTTTACCTGCTTCATGAGTTTGGCTAGAGTTTCCTGTTAATGATTAACTAGGTGAGATGGTCAATCTCCTTCTTTATTTAAAACACTTGTCTATAAATGAGAACATCAACCTGCAGTTAATTCACTCATTCCGGCTACATCTGCCTCAGATTTCCATTTTTTTAAATTAATATAGAAATTGCTTCTCTATTTTAGGTTGTGCTTTAAAAGAAAAAATAAAGCCTGGTAATATTTCAAAAGAAATGTCTTACCTAGTTTCTCTTTAGGGAAGCCTAAATTATTACTCTGCTTTCCATATTGATCCAGCCTTATATTTTACTGCTTTGTTTATAGTAGACTTGATAATATATTAACTGAAATACAGTATCTGTAAATACAGCTTAGTGAAGTATATATTAAAATATTTTTATATCTTCTTCTAATTTGTGTTTTGAAACTCTAACTTGATAGCTGAAGGAAAACCTCCAATAATATGAAAAACCAATCCTCAGTTGAATTAAATCCACAATACTTATACAAATATTGCTACTGTTTTCCATATGCAAGCTTTATACTTTTCTCTCATCTGTAGCAGGGGAATGAGAGGTGGTGGTAGATAGGGATATCATTAATTGGATTCAGTAAACATTTATTTAGTTATTAATAGCTCCAGCTCTCTCTGAAATAAACTTGAGACTGTACTTCTTAGTAGACATGTGTCTTTAGGCAAGTTAGCTAACCTCTCTGAGTCTTAGTTTCCTTATTTGAAAAATAAAGGTAATAATAGTATTTGCTTCATAAGTTTCTTATACAGCTTAAACAAGCTATTCTATGTTAAGCATTTAGCACAGTCTCTGACATTTCATAAGTGCTGTTATGTTACATGATTATTGTCACTAAGCCCTGTGCTAATGACTGGCAATGTAAGGAAACCAACAAATCATAAGCCCTACGGAAAGTGAGACGGACACATAGGCATACACCAATCAGAAAGGACACACACACACACACACACACACGCACGCACTGCACTAGCTTCCTTCAAATTGAGCCACTTTCCTCCTTACATCATGGAGTGTGAAGTGAGACTCGTTGAGCACCTGCCGGGGATTCTGTAAAAGAAATTCAGCTGGAAAATTTCACTGTATGATTTATCAGGCTCCCCAGAGCTTTGGGGTTCTATAATTGTATAAACCACACAAGTTACAGATCACTGTGGGATTCTATCCTTCTAAAACCCAAGAGAACCGCAGATTTTCCCAATCCAGCTGAGCATGCTCAAATAGAGAAAGACATTTAAAAGCACAGAAGCTGATCACATGCTCTTTAACCAGCAAAATTCCACAGCCCAAAGAAAGAAAAGCACAGAGAAATGGAATGATTTGACTGGAGTCTCACTGATTTGCCAAGGAACCAAAATGAACATGCAAGCTTCCCTAACTCCTGGTCCAGTTCTCTACACAGTAAACATAGTGACATATAATCTTCAGATGTCAATATTTGCCTTTTATGAATTTATTGTTGGCCATGTGTCAACCCACAAATTCATTTGTTTACTTATATCAGTGCCATCAAAACCCGTTTCAGGGGCTTCCCTGGTGATGCAGTGGTTACGAATCCGCCTGCCAATGCAGGGGACACGGGTTCGAGCCCTGGTCCGGGAAGATCCCACATGCCGCGGAGCAACTAAGCCCATGCGCCACAACTACTGAGCCTGTGCTCTAGAGCCCACGAGCCACAACTATTGAGCCCACGCGCTTAGAGCCCGTGCTCAGCAACAAGAGAAGCGACCGCAATGAGAAGCCCACGCACCGCAACGAAGAGTAGCCCCCCGCTCGACACAACTAGAGAAAGCCCACGCAGTAATGAAGAGCCAAGGCAGCCAAAAATAAACAAACTCACTTCACCATCAATGTTTGTATAACACAGTGGACAAAGCACTGAGCAGGGGAACAGGGACTGGGTTTCGGTTTTGGCTTTGGGGACCGCTTCTTGCCACACCCTCAACTACATGATCTTGGGAACGTTTCTTTTCCTCTTTTCAACTGTCTTTCTCCGCTCTGGTCCCTGGACTTCTCCTCCCCATCTCTTTCAACCCATGCGGAAGTAATCCTGTTCCTAGCTGCAAAGTTTTTACTGGACAGCCCATATTTATTGGGCTCCTCCTGTATGCCTATATGTAAGGCACTGCAGATAGAGATAAATAAGGGAAGCTTCTGACCCTCAAAGCTCTCCCAGTGAAGAGGGGTCAGAAACACAAACAGATGATGTGGTACAGTAAATGCAGTAATGAAGGTGTGTACAGGGTGTGACAGGAACAAAGGAGGTCAGGGATCAGGGAAGTTTCTGGAGGAGGCAGATTGAGACTTAAAGGATGAGCAAGAGTTGGTGTCGAGTAGGGGCAGATAGATATAGTGTGAGCCTCTCGAGAGATGACAAAGCTCAGGCTGTGAGAAAGAAACTGGCTTGGACTAGGGCAGAACCAGAAAGAACACAGGCTCTGATGCTTCTGATCTGATATGTGATCTTGACTTAGTTACCTCAGTTTCCCAGTCTATTAAATAGGCATAATGATTGGATTCCCTCTTAGGGCTGTTGTGAGGATTCAATGAGATTATTTATGCTAATTTTAGCACAGTACTTGATACTAATAACAGTAGTAGTAATAGTTAATAGTAATAATAATAGTAGTATTAACCAATTTACTATCACCAAGAACATATGTGTCCCTCTTCCAAGGACACAAACATATTCATATTCTGCTATTAAATGTATTTTGTTTATAAATATTTTTAGGGATAACACCGGAGTATTTGAAGCACTGTGCTTGAAATGTGAACATTTCATGCAAAGCGTGAAGAGATCATGGAGGAGCCATTAATTATAATGGTTTCCCCCAGATCAGCAGTTGTCAGCTGGGGGTAATTTTTGCCCAGTGAACAGTCGGCGATGCCTGTTTATCACAGCTGGAAGGGGGGAATCTCACTGGCGTCTGATGGGTAGATGCCAGGGATGCTACCAAACATCCCACAATGCACAGGACAGTCACCACGACAAAGAATTATCCAGCCTAAAATGCCAGTAGTGTGGAGCTTGACAATCCCTGCCCTAGACGTAACCCACTCACTGCTGGCTTTCAGTCACCATCAGGAAACACAGCAAAGCAATGTTTCTAAAGATTCTAAGGTCAGATGCAAAAGTATATCCTCCAGACCTTTCACATGTCTTAACATCTCCAGAGATAAAAGGGGCTCCTTTAGAGCTCCTGGTAGCATCATTCAAACTTTTCTTGCTACCAAAATAGTGGTAATTAAAAAAAGTCATTTTCCCCTACCTGGATAACTCAGGACAAGTACATTCTTTTTTTTTTTTTTGGATGGTTGCTTTAATGAAATTTACCAAAAAGAGACTCAATTAACCCTAATTTGGGAGTCTTAGACACTTGGAACAGTCTTGGCTTGTCTCCACTGCCACAGGAGTCCAAATGACCAGCCACCCATGGTGGCCCCTGTAGTCTCTGGGAGGAGGGAGATAAGTGCCCTTTGGGCTCCCATGGTCTTCCTAACATTCCTGCCAGAGCTGGGCCAGCAACAGGGGGCCTCAGAAGGGTTTGTGTGTTCACTTCTCTCAAATGAAAATTCGCAACCAAGTCACTTTTTTTTTTGGCCACACCGTGCACCACGTGGGATCTTAGTTCCCCAGCCAGGGATGGAACCTGTGCCCCCTGCATTGAGAGTGCAAAGTCTTAACCACTGGGCCTCCAGGGAAGTCCCTCCAAGTAGCTTTTCTGAATCGCACCATTAATGGCCTCATCCTTTATTCCTTCTTTTTATCTTTCGTCTAGAAGCAGCCTGAGAGTGTGAGCTCTTGTGCAAAAGTTCCTGGGTTTGAATCCGGCTCTGCCATTTATTACCACGTGACCTTGGCAAGCTTCTTAAGCTCTGTGTACCTCAGATTCCTTACCTGTAAAACGAGGGAAGACAATAGTACCTGCCCCATGGGATTGTTATGAGAATTAAGTATAAGTTCTTATATATAAAGCATCTAGAACGTAGCCTGGCATATAATAAGAAGTAAATAAATGTTAGTTCTTTCTCTTACTATTCGTTCTTATTTGCCCTTATGGTTCATTCATTTGCTCATAGGACGCTCTGAAATCCTATGATTTTAAGTATGATAAGGACTTGGTAGAAGGTACGTGTCATTGCAGGATACGCCATGCAGTGACAGCCAGGGCCAGCTGGGGGCCAGAGTAGGGGGCGGCTGACGTGGTGTTCACTGCTCGGTCAGTCCTATTTCTTGTTTAGACTACCAGTAGCTTGTGTTTTTCTTTCCCCCTCGTCTTTACTAGTACCCAGTTTTCTCTTGCTTTTCCTGGTGTTTCCTCCCAAGTGTGACATCACAACAAAATCCTCCTTGCTGTGACCCTCCACTGTGTTTTATTTGGCCATTCCTTACAGCATCGGTTTCCAACTGAGCTCTCCACCAAATCATTTGGGACTTTGTTTAAAGTACAGATATCTGGGCACCACCTCAAACCTACTGAACCAGTCTCTAAAGGGAGCCCAAGGATCTTTATTTTAGTCTTTATTTGAGAGGCAGCCTGGCATAGTACTGAAGAACATGACCAAGGAGCCAGACTGCCTAGGCTACTTGCTAGCTGTGTGACTTTGGGCAAATTGTTGAACTCTGTCACTCATGTTCTTTTTTTTAAATTAATTAATTAAATTTTGGCTGCATTGGGTCTCTATTGCTGCACGGGCTTTCTCTAGTTGCGGAGAGCGGGGGCTGCTCTTCGTCGTGGTGCACAGGCTTCTCATTGCGGTGGCTTCTCTTGTGGCGGAGCACAGGCTCTAGGTGCGCAGGCTTCAGTAGTTGTGGCGTGCTGGCTCAGTAGTTGTGTCTCGCGGGCTCTAGAGCTCAGGCTCAGTAGTTGTGGCGCGTGGGCTTAGTTGCTCCGCGGCATGTGGGATCTTCCCGGACCAGGGCTTGAACCTGTGTCCCCTGCATTGGCAGGCAGATTCTTAACCACTGCGCCACCAGGGAAGCGCCATCACTCAGGTTCTCATCTGTAAAGTGGGGATTATAGGAGTACTTATCTCATAGGGTTGCTGTGAGAATGCATGAGATAACGCCTCTTAAAACAATGCCTGGAACATTATAAACATTTAGTAAGTGTTAGCTATTTCTTTTCTCTTTCTCATTTACTTTGCTTCCCTTCTCAAGTATCCTCCCTTCTTTCATTATTGTCTTCTCTCTTTCCAACAAACACATATTGGCCTTCTACTCAGGACATGACTTTGGGGATCCAGAGACAAATTAGACATGATTCTAGTCCTCTATGGGGTTATAGTCTAATGGGGGGAAATAGACACATAAACAAATAAATATAATAAAGTGTTCCAGGTGCTGACAGATGTACGTATAGTGTATGAATGAAGAAGTTACTGGTTTTCTTAGAAAGGAGAAAGGGTTGAGGAAAGGCTCAAAAGAAGAAGTGACTTTGGCATTCAGAATTAGATTAGAGATTAAATCAATCCAGTCTATGCAATAAACATTTCGAAAGTAGCATATACCAAGCACAGGTCACAGTGCCTGCTTGAAACTGTCTTTCTTTAGTGAGTTGCAGCTTCATTTTTAACTTGATGTTTTAAAAAGTTATTAACCCAGAACAGCAAAATAATCTTTTAAGAGGAGAGTAAAGTTGGAGGACTCATAATTCCTGATCTCAAAACTTCCTACAAGGTCATAGTAATCAAGATAGTGTGGAATGGCATAAGGATAGACACTTAGAGCAATGGAATAGAACTGAGAGTCCAGGAACCTTTATGTCCATGGGCAGCTGATTTTTGCTGAGAATGTCAAGACTATCCAATGAAGAAAGAATAATCTTTTCAACAAACGGTGCTGGGACAACTGGATAGCCATATGCAAAAGAATGAAGTTGGATCCTTACCTCATATCATATACAAAAATTAACTCCAAATGGAACAAAGAATTAAATGTAAGAGCTAAAACTATAAAACACTTAGAGAAAACACAGGTGTAAATCTCCATAACCTCGGATTAAGCAATGGTTTCTTGGATATGATACCAAAAGCACAGGCAAACAAGGAAAAAAATTGATAACCTGGACCACATCAAAATAAAAAGCTTTTCTGCTTTGAAGAACACAATGAAGAAAATGAAAAGACAACCCACAAAATGGAAGAAATATTTGAAAATCATGTATCTGATAAGAGTCTAGATGCAGAATATATTAATAACTTTTACAACTCAATAATAAAAAGACAACTTTATGTTTTAAAAAATGGCCAAATGGCTTGAATAGACAGTTCTCTAAAGAAGACATACAAATGGTCAATAAACACATGCAAAGATGCTCAGCATCATTAGTCATTAGGGAAATGCAAATAAAAAACACATGAAGTATCATTTCAAACCCACTAGGATAGCTAGAATTAAAAAATAAAAAAGGAAAATAATAAGTGCTGGTAAGGATGTGGAGAAACTGGAACTCCCAAACATTGCTGATGGGATTATAAAATGGTGCAGCCACTGTGGCAGTTCCTTAAAAAGTTAAACATAGAGTTGCCATATGACCCAGCAATTCAACTCCTAGGTATCTACCTAGGAGAAATAAAGATATATATTCACATAAAAACTTATACATGGCAGTTCATAACAGCATTATTCATAATAGCCAAAAAGTGGAAACAACCTAAATGTCCATCAACTGATGAATGGATAAACAAAATGTGGTGCATCCATTCAACAGAATTTTATTCAGCCATAAGAGGGAATAAGTACTAATTGATATATACTGTAACATGGATGAACCTTTAACACATTATGTTAAGTGAAACAAGACAGACACAAAAGGCCATATATTATATGATTCCATTTATGTTAAACGTCCAGAATAGGCAGGTCCACAGAGACAGAAAGTTGACTAGTGGTTGCCAGGGGGTTTCAGAAGAAGGGAATTGGGAGAGACTGCTAACAGGTGCAGGTTTTATTGTTGGGGTGATAGAAATGCTCTGGCATTAAATAATGGGGATGGTTGTACAAAATTAAGACTATACTAAAACCCATTGAATTGCACTTTAAAAAGTGGTGAAGTTTATGTTATGTGAATTATGTCCATAGTAATAATAAAAAAGAAAAAAATTATTAAAAACCAAAAACATATGCTTTCTATTTTCTTTGGAATGTTGCTACTTTATTACAGATCAGCTAAAAGAATAAAGCACAAGAGTTATTCCATTACTATTTGTTTTGTAAGAATACATGTGTTCCATTCTAGGTGAGAAGTTAAGGTTCATTTAGATTATGATCAAGAGTAGTTAGGGGGCAAGGGAGGGCCAAGTTTAAAGGACCTGCTTGTTAAGAGTCTGTTGACTAATTTTTAAACTCCCACATGATAATTCATCTGCTCATTAAAGCAGCACTTTGAAAAAACAAAGTTTATTACAACTTTATGGTGCACTAATTCGTGGGTCAAACACTGTCCCAAAGTCACAAGTTCGTCCTTTTGAGAGACGTGCAGGCTCTGGAGGGCACTGAACAGCTGTGTATCTGGGGCTAGCCCATGGGGCCCCGTGGTCACTGGCTCCCCCAGCATGTTTCACAGTGAAGTACCTCGCTTGTTCTCTGGGTGGTGCATCCATGTTAGTAGATGGAGGATTTGACTTGTTCGTGGGGATGTAATTCATAAGTCGTATGGACCCCATTTTGTTTACTGAAGCAGACCTTTTCCTCCATTGCTGCTTTCTTTGAAGGAGTTCAAAAGTTGGATGCTCTCCCCAGTGAATATTTCTAACCCTTGAGTAAGAGCCCTGGTCCACACTGTTAGAGATAAGGATTTTCATTATTTAGTGGGACAAACTGTGTTCTTCTTAAACATCCCACTTCAGATAGGGCTGCTTTCTTTCTTTCTTTCCTTTTTTTTTTTTTTTTACAGAAGGATATAAATAAGGATTCTGAAGCACTTTGCATATTACTAGATAGGGATGATTAATCATGTTTGGGGACTGCCCTGATGGTGGGGTGGGGTGGAAGGAATTACCCTCATAGTTTGACTATGAAATTCACTTAAAATAGATGCAAAGTCCTCTAAAGGGGCAGAATGGCAGATAAGACCAGATGCAGAGGGAAAAGAGAGTTGGCAAAACAAAACTCAGAACTGCTTTCTTAGGCCCCATCTAGGAGATAACAGGATTTGGGAATGCCTGTTTTAGCAGGAAGGCCATGGCCAGGGTGGAAGTGGGTGGAAGGTTGTAACCAAAGGACTTTGTGAGGTGAGGACCGGCTGGCAATATCACTCTTCTGTGAAACGGTTGCACCTTAAAACTGGATTTTCTGCCTTCCTTTCCCTCATGGATTTAGTGTCCCCTAGCAACCTTCTGAGCCTATTTGCCTTCTCTGGGACACCGTGTTGTAGCAGTTAAGAGCCCCGACTCTAGTTTGTACCGTGTGGTTCAGTTCCTGGCTCTACCGCCCACTAGATTCGTCATCTTACAAGTTACATAACCTCTGGCTTTCTCTGTAAAAGGGGGCTTAACCACAGTTCCTACCTGATAGGCTTGTGGTGAAGATGACACAAGGTAATCAGGCTGAGTGCTTCATACCATACTCAGCACGTGTTAGTAGGTGCCAACCATTATGATTATTGTTATGTTATTCCAATGTAGGCATGTCAATGGGGATAGCTCACCTGTGGCAACTACGGTTTTCATTGACAGTTACTAAGCTGGGCTTCTGACTTAACACGTTTATCACTTGAACTTAGTGTAAGTCTGACAGGAAGAAAGAGATGTGGGCTGACAGATTCGGGGTTCCGATACTGCCTTGGATTAATGCTAAAGCCACGGCAAATTCACCAAGGTTATAAATGCTGCCTCATGAGGTGCCTTGGGGTCTGGCTGCTGATACCATCTCAGTCAGAAGCTTGCTCTGAGTTTCCATAGGAGGCTCTACAGAGGAAGTAATCAAGGGGGACCAGTGGTTCACATGGGGATTGAAAACTGAAATACTGGTCGACTGAGGGCTTATACATACCAGATCATACTCTTTCCAAAACCCTATGAAGGCGTCCCTTCTGCTCTTCGGGTAAAAAGAAAACTTCATGCTGGGGTCCACAGGGTCTTTCCTACGGGGCAATTTCTGCCTTTCCAGCCACGTGGTACAACTCTCCCTTGCTTGCTGCGCTCCAGTCCAGGGGCTGGCAAACTACAGCAAAGTTTCATCAGGTTGCATTGGGATATAGCACACGCATTTGTTTGCATACTGCCTAGGGCTGCGTTCATGCAGCAGTGGCAGAGGTGGGTGGTTGAGACCGAGACTACAAGGCCCACAATGTCACATAGTAACACTTAACCGCAGGGGACCTGGGACATGGGGTCCACTTGTGGGTCCAAGGAGAAATGGTTTTGTTCATCAGCTAACAATTTTTGCCATGAAAACAAAGCTATGTTCTTGGTGGTGGGGGGGGGGTGGGTCTTGAAATTCCCATTGCCCTTACCATTCAATTTAGCATGCCGTTCCCTACCAGGTCCCTGGGGCACACTGCAGAACTGATAACTTCCAGGCGCACATTTTGAAAAACACTGACTTTACTAATTTGCTTGGGCCTTTTGAATAAAGTTACCTCGGTCTTCTGATAACATTTGTAACTACGTGATATAGACATACTCACACCACCAGTGCTTTAAGAACATTCAACGGGAAGCCAGTGACTTCCAAACAGCTTCACCCTGAGTCTAAATCCACTGCTTAATAGTAAGTTACAATGAGAATAATAGTAACTCACGCGTGCTACATGCTTTAAAAGCATGATCCTACCTAATCCTCACCTATGAGGTGCTTTTGTTACCCATTTGATAGATGAGGAAATGGAGGAAAAGAGAAGTTAAGTAACTTGCCTAAGTTACATAATAATAAGTAATGAACGATGGATCCAGAAATCAAAATCAGCCGTCTGAGGCAGAGCACTGATGAATTCACTTAGCTCTATAAGCACATTATATGGTTAAACGAATGCCTCATCTTGTGTAGGAGTTTACCGTTTACAAAACCCATGAGGTTGTCCTTGTTTTCTACATAAGGAAACTGAGGCAGGTCAATTAAGTGATTTGACAAGGTCATGTATCCACTTTAAGATAGAAGAACATTAGGAACTGGGTGTCTGGATTCCTCCCACCAGAAACAAAAGCTGAGTTGAACCATGTGCTGCTGCCTGTTTTCCAGCCCAGCCGCTCACCTAGAACCCGGTACCACATCACAACCGGCTGTTTGCATGGCATTATACCCACAAATGCCAAATATCTATCCCTTGAGAAAGAAGTTCTGCTCCTAAGTATATGTCCTACCTCACTAAGAATAAGAGAGGCACTGTGTGCTAATAAAAAACTAGAAAGCACCCTAATCTCAACCAGTGGGAGAATGGTTAAATAAATTATGTTGCATCCGTAAGATGGAATGCTGCCATCATAAATCATGCTTTCCCCTTAAAGGAAAATGACATTTTTTCTTCTCAAGCTAGGACAGGTAACGAGAACTAACAAAGGGTCAAAGAGGATTTTTGCATGTGAACATGCAGGTTTTGGTTAACTCCGTATCTATTTAATACAAAGAATATGCTATACCTGAAACACTGTGGTCTATTGTTATTTAATAAACAAACCTATCTAAAAAAACCCCATGATTTCCTAATGACCTGGGGCATGTTTGCAACCTTGGAGAAAGGCACAGTGGGTGTGACTTGGGAGAATGATAAGCCTATAACGGTAGGAACACATGGGCACTCAAGCAACTTTGCAGCGGGCCGCCTAGCTGAGTGTACTTCAGCAACGACATCCTTTGGCTTGGAATCCCAGTTAGCCTGGCTTGGGCACAGAGATGACCCTCCCCGAGGAGATGAGGGCAGCTGCAAAGGTGACAGCAGCAGAGTTTCAACCTTGGAGACGCAGTGCTCGGGGAGAGCTGTCAGGGTGTGGGCTGACAGCGCCCTGCTTGGCTTCCCACACCCCCGGGTGAGGAAGCCCTACCACGAGCCACTGTGACCTCTGAGGTTGAGCACATGTGCCGTGGGACTTTTGGCTGAATGTCACCCCGAGCGTTCTCCTCTTGCTTTGCTGAGCGGGGAAGTGACAAGAGCTTCCAGTTTAGGGAACTGGCAGGTATTCCCAATTCACCAGGATTGCAGGTGGTGGTCACTGTAACAGCCACAGGGATGGGGACAGACTTCTAGCCCTGACGAGCATCTCTGGGGAAGCGTCAGAGTCTGGGTCCATGGATTCCCGCCATGGTGGGGACACTCAGCCAAATTATTTCTGATCACGTGTCAGTATCCCTGGGCATTTCCAGAAATATTTAGGGGAAAAGAACTCTGTAAAAGGCTGAGGTAATGTAGGGGCACTCATAATTAGAGAAGCATGAGATGTTTGGGGGGAGTTTGTTTAAACAAAGCAAGCCAAAGGGGCTATTAAGGCATGCTATTCTCCATGAATTCAACGTTTTTCTGAAACAGTTTGGCTTCCGTAGCTGCTTGTTGCAATTATTTCAAGGAGGTGCCCTTCTAGGACTGCATTATTATTAGATGAGAGAGACACTACGACGTGAGGCAAATCTGGATAATATTTCACAATAGACAGAATTTATTTTTGGAGGTTCTCCCCGCAAGGGATCTTCTCAATCTGTCCACAACATACTCAGCAACTCCCCAGCTGTCGCATTCTCTGCCCCATATTTATTCTTTCCTTCCTCCCATTCAAACTTAAGTCAGCTATAATGGCAGAAAGGCAATCTGATATGTAAATTCACCCAGAATGGCAAATGACCGGCAGTAGCTCGAGTTAGAGTTTCTGTTTTAAAGGAGGATGTCTGGGGTCCACGATGCCTGAACAGGGAAGAATCAGACTAATTGTGAAATCCTTTCATCATGAGAGGCCATTAGAGGGAGACTTTTGGGCAGGGGAGCTTCCTGGAATCTATTAATGATACCCCAAAGGCAACTCAGCTGACTCATAAAGTTAACTCTGAAGGTGCTTATGACGTTAACTAATAATCCCTAAGCCTGAGCTGCCTAAATTCTAGAGTTTTGTTCAACACCTCCTTCTGAAGTAAGTAGAGAGGAAATGACCATCCCTAATTCTCAGCCAAGATACTGAGGAGCCCTCACGTGCCCTAGTCTCTCACCTAGTAATGGGTGGAACCAGGACTAAACAGATAGTCATCTCGTCAGGCTGAAAGGCCGAGTGTCCAGGAGAAGGGTGGGTATTCCTTAGCCCGATGGGTGTCCTGGAATATGAGGTTGTAAGGGATTGACAGCACAGCTAAGTTTTCTGATCTGCAAGCCTCTCTTCCTCTCATACCCCATCCCCCATCCTTCAGCCAAGCCTGCAGACTTCACGCTGAGAACCCGTGAGGAAACGACCACCTTCACCAGCCCCTCTGCTCCAACCTCCACCCGAGGCTTCACCGTCTCTCATTTACAGGGTAATTTTCAGCAACGGCTTCCTGACTGCCTCCCTGCTTCCCCTCACCTCGCTCCAGTCTGTGCACACACCAGCCAGAGGGATCCTGTTCAAACTAAGTCAGGTCATGGCAAGTCCTTGGCTTAAAGCCCTTGATTGCTCCCTGTCTCACTCAGTGTCAAAGCCAGAGTTGACCCCCTGGCCCCTGGCGGCCTTGCTGGCCGCGTCTCCCCACCACCCCAGGTTCTGTGTGCTCCGGCCACACTGCTGCTCAAATTTGCCAAGCACCTTCCTTTCTAATTGAGGTTCCCCTGCCCCGAGTCCCCCAGGTAACCACATAACGAGCTCCTTCCCTTTATTCAGACTTCTGTTCAAATGTCACCTCCTCAGAGAAGCCTCCCACCCACTCCATCTAAAACAGCCCCCTCCCAGCATGCTCTATCCCCTATGTTTTCCTTTTCTTCATAGCACTTTCCACCTGATGCACCATATATTTTTTTAAAAAATGCCTTGTCTGGCTCTCTTATCTAGCACCATATGAGTTTCGTTATATCCTCATTGCTAGAATAGCGCCTGGGACCTACTTGCTGAATATATGAAACCGAGAAACTCAGAGGAACACATTTCTTTTTAGATAAGAATGTTTTCTTCCTTTTCATTTTAAACTACTCAGCTACATGACATCAGCCCTGTGATCAATTTTTTTTTTTTTTCTGAAGTTCTGACCTCTGGGCGACCTTTAGCAAGTAACGTGACTTCGTTAGAACTCACTTTACCCAGCTGTAGAATGGGAATGAAAATACCACCTACCTCCCTTCCCTGACACTTGACTGAAGCAGCCTCTGACATGCCTTCTTTGTTCTTTGAGGGAAGGAGCCACACACAAGAAAATTCTCCTCACGAAGTTACAGTTAAAAGCCCCAAGAGGGTAGGAGCTGTACTTTGTTTCTCTCCATTCTTACACAAAGTAGGCCTCCATTAAGTGCTTATCAAAGTTAGTATCTGTGGGACATAAATCGCACCTGCTTCTGCAGCCCTGCTCACAGAAGCTGGCCCCTTTCTGGGCTAACACTCAGAAATAGCAGAAGAATGAAATCTAGCTTAGTAGTGACGCAGATTCCTTTTTCCGGAGGAAGCCAACTGCACAGCCCTTGATGGACAAATGGTGACCATCGATGTGTTCTTTGCTTTGAACGTGGAGCAGGGAATTTCACAAGATGAGAAAAATTCAGATCAGAGGATTCTTCCTCTCGGCTATAACTTTTTTTTTGGAGTGACCCTGATTAATACCATGATTCTCTTAATTTGGGTGAATTTCCTTGTTCAGCTCAGAGCTACTGATTCAGCAGATATTCCCAGAGTCAGACCCTAGTGGAAACTAACATGTGACATCTGGTGCCAGGCACTTCCCCATGCTCAACAAGGATTTATAGATGAGTGCGTGGATATTCACACCACACTGTTTCTGTCTTCATCTCTTTGCCTTTCTTTCTTCTTCTCTTCCCCTTCTGACTCTTTTTTATTCCTTCCCCATTTATGCCCCAGTGCTCCTCTGAGACACGTGGGCATTTTATGGTTTTGTTGGTCTTGACAGATGACTGACCTTCCAAAGCCCAGTGATTTGGTATCAGAAGATCTAAGTTTTTTCCTTTTCTCCACGTTCTAAAGAAGCGTGCTGTAGTTTCCCCAGCAGAAGTGAAAGTGATTAGCGGGCGACTCAGATGTCTGCACAGGCACAAGAATGAGGGGGAGAGGGGGCAAGACAAGAGGAAGAGGGGACTTTTGGAGGGGCTGAGAGCAAATCCCCACACACGTTCTGACTACCCAGTGGAAAGAAATGAAATCCTGTGTTCCAGGGCAATATTGCCATTGATGATAATTCTCTGTCATCCAGCAGGTGCCAGGAAAAAAACCTTCATTTTGATTTTTATACATTCATTTTAACAACTGGGACTTCCTCATTTGCCTGAGGAGGAGGTATACAAGGGTGCACAATTTATAGTTAATTTGAAGATGAATAAAATATTAGCATATCTTTTGTTGCCCCTAAAACACAAAACCTAAATTAGCACAGTGCCCTGATTGCCATCCCCGCACACGCATTTAGATTGTAAATGAGCTCCATTTCAAGCACATTTGTAACGGTTGAGAAAGTGAGGGACCAATTATGTGGCCATATTGATACTAATGATGGTGACGTCCAGAGAACTGTCCCAGCCTAAGAACACCCACAGTGCAACCAACAATCATGGCTTCAGTCCCAATCAGAAGGTTTTCATCCAGTCCTAATCATAGTGGAATCTGTCAAATGGATTTGTTTCCAGAAAGCTTGCTCGACACAGGTCAAATGGCAGAAGTTGCAAAAATGTCATTGTTTAACATAAAATATCTGCAGAAATTACACCTAGAAACTGTTGCCCTTTTATCCCATTAACTGGCATATACAAAGTAACAGCCAGGTCAAATGGTTACCATGGTGGCAACCATCATTTTATGGTACATTTGTAATTGTTCTAAAACAATTAATATGAAATAAAAGTTACCAGAATTAAGAGATGATGTTTTGCTCAAGAAGGGGAAAAGATGAACAATTCATTAAGAGCCTAAGAAGAAACTGGTTCTAAGAAACGTGTTATTGTATTTGTTGAAAGAATATTGTCAAGGTCTTTATCCATATTATGTGGCTCCACAGAACATAGCTTCTTTAGATTTTAGTCTTAGCTTCCACGATACTGCTGGTTTATTTTAACCTTATAGAAACTGTAGGTTTTTATACATTATCATATTTTCTTCTTTGCTTTGGTTGGTAGGGAGCTCAAAACCAAACTTATAGACTATCTCTAATGACTCTGCAGAACTTCATGTTTGCATTTGTTTTTCTTTCTTTTGCTGAGGGAGGTGAGTGGTTGTGTATTAATTTTATCCTTCACTTTATTTTCTTATCAATATTTTCTCTCTGTTTCCTTCACTTGTTTCTTTTCTGCTTTTCTATTATATACATTCTTAAAAGCTATCATACAAGGATATGGAGCATGAATATATAAATAAATCTGGTCTCAAGGTGATAAATTTAACACATCCAAATCATCATCCTGGTGCTACTATTTATCCTATCTTGCTATCTTTTTAGAACAATAAATTTAGAATGCTGTCCTCCTTCTTGAAGTTATAAAAACATTTTTCTGAATTAGCATATACTGAACTTAGGTTTTCCTCTTAGTCTTTTAAATTTTGTTCTCTCTTTTTTTATCCTTTGCCTCAAAATAAATTAATGTGAACTATTACCCTAAGTTCTATTAGTCATCAGCTTGGGGACATACTGCTGCTACACTGGCTACACTTATTTTTTTTTAATTGTTCCAAGAGGGGTGATGAATCTATCCTGAGCCATCACATTCTTTACTCTGTCTGCCCAGTGGATGTCTCCTTGCATTTACTTCTTTACTTTCCAACTCAACTTACCTATTTATTATTTGGCCATTTCATATTCTCTCTCTCTCTCTCTCAACAAACCACACCCCCCCCCCCCAACCTTTGCCTAGCTTTTCCCCTTTAGCTCTCTTTTTTTTAAAAATTGAAGTATAGTTGAGTTACAATGCTGTGTTAGTTTCAGGTGTACACCAAAGTGATTCAGTTATATATATATATATTCTTTTTCAGATTCTTTTCACTTATAGGTTATTACAAAATATTGAGTAGAGTTCCCTATGCTATACAGTACGTCCTTGTTTGTTATCTATTTTATATATAGTAGTGTGTATATATTAATCCCAAACTCCTAATTTATCCCTCCCCCTGTTCCCCATAATCATAAGTTTGTTTTCTATGTCTGTGGGTCTATTTCTGTTTTGTACATAAGTTTATTTGTATCATTTTTTTTTTTTTGTAGATTCCACATATAAGCAATATCATATGACATTTGTCTTTCTCTGTCTGGCTTACTTCACTTAGTATGATAATCTCTAGGTCCATCCATGTTGCTGTAAATGGCATTATTTCATTCTTTTTTATGGCTGAGTAATATTCCATTGTATATATGTACCACATCTTCTTGATCTATTCCTTTGTTGATGGACATTTAGTTTGCTTCCTTGTCCTGGCTATTGTAAACAGTACTGCAATGAACATGGGGGTGCATGTATCTTTTTGAATTATGGTCATATGGTAGTTCTATTTTTAGTTTTTTAAGGAACCTCCATACTGTTCTCCACAGTGGCTGTACCATCCCTTTATCTCTTTCCTCATCCATCCATCCATCCCCTCCTCCCTTCCTTCATCTCTCCCTCCCTCCCAAGTATGCTTCCCCAGTTAAAAAATAACAAAAGCTCATATACAATCAGGCCATGAAAACATAAATAAAATTCTAGAAACCATAGGAAAGGAAGAAGAAACATGTACAACAAAAATCTAGTTACAATGACAGTCAAACTCAGTCTGGACTCTGTAAACTCATATGAAGGGAAAATCAGAATAGATTCTGTAAGGCCTAATGGCAGACAACTTGTATTAACATATTGGCTGTAAATACAACTGGACCTGGGATGGGTGGAGGTAGAGAAGAAGAGGGTTGTGGTGGATGTTGAAGATTTATGTGACTATATAATGGAATGAAGGTAACGAGACCGTACTGAAATCATCCTGACTCCCCCCTTTCTTTCATGCCTCACATGCACTCCGTTAACAAATTCTCTTATTTCTAGTCTCAGTATGTCAGAATCTGCCACATACTTCCTTCCCCAGTACTATCATGACACAAACCATCACCTCCTGCCTGGATTGGCATTATCCCTTTTGGTGGGTCTGCCCCTGCCCTTGCCCTTCTTGCTGTTCTCCACCCAGCAGCCACCGTGATAGTGTGAAAATGCAGATCACAGCCCTCTGCTCGAGCATCCCCAGTGTCCTGTCTTTTCATCTCACTCACAGTTAGAGCCAAAGTCCTTCCAATGGCTACTCAGCCCTACAAGCTCTGGGCACCAACCGCTCTGAGCTTTCCCCCTCACTCACAGTGCCTCCGCCACTCAGCCCAAAGGTCTCACCTCAGGTTTGTTCCCTTTTCCTGAAAGAAGCCTCAGATAAATTCAGCCCTCAGTATCCGCAGGTTCCACATCTGTGGATTCAACCAACTGCCGATGGCAATTCGATCACTTTACATAAGGGACTTGGGCATCCATGGATTTTGGTGTCCACCAGGGATACTAGAACCAAGGGACCGTATACCTGTGTCTCAGTCCTTATCTCTTTCAGGTCTTTGCTCAAGTGTTTTCTCATCAGAGAGCCCATCTGCCTTGGCTCCTTATCTTCCTACTGAAAATTAAGGCTCCTTTACTACCCCTGCCCTTTCTAGCCCCTTGTTTCATTTTCACCGTAGCACTTATTACTTCCTAACACACCATATGTGATCATACCAATTTATTTATGGTCTATCTCTGCCCACCCTCCCACCTGAGTGCCAATTCTGTGAGGGCAGAGTTTTTAATCTGTGATGTTTATGCTGTATGCCCAACACCTAAAACAGTACCCAGTGGGTACTTGGCTCAATACGTATTTGTTGAATGAATGGATGAAACTAAATACTCTGATGGCATTGGCACCAATTCTAAACAGCTAAGATAATATAGCAGAGTGCCATCCAAAATAAATTAATAGAATGAAGCAAGTTCCCCATTGCCAAAGTAAAACAGAAAGTCAAAGCAATAACTGGGTCATTTGTAGAGACATGGATGGACCTAGAGACTGTCACACAGAGTGAAGTAAGTCAGAAAGAGAAAAACAAATATCATATATTAATGCATATATGTGGAATCTAGAAAAATGGTACAGATGAACTGGTTTGCAAGGCAGAAATAGACACGGATGTAGAGAACAAATGTATGGACACCAAGGGGGGCAAAGCGGGGGGCAGGGGGAGGCGGGGTTGTGGTGGGATGAATTGGGAGATTGGGATTGACATATATACACTAATATGTATAAAATAGATAACTAATAAGAACCTGCTGTATTAAAAAAATAAAATTCAAAATAAAAATAAAAACGGGCTTACAGAAAAAATAACTGGTTATTTAGGGCAAAGGGATTTTTTTTTTTTTTTTTTTTTTTTTTTTACCATTAGAGGATCATAGAGAATCATAGGAGTGAAAGAAATCTGAGCTCTCACTCAGTCCTGCCTCCTGACAACAAGAATGAGGGGCACATTTACATCAAGTGAAAGGGGATCTTTTCTGTGTTTAAGGGCATTTGGAGAAATACTATGGTTTTCCAGTCGTTCATAATTTTTCCTTTTGATGTTCAACCATTCACCATCCACTCCCCTTCTTAGGAAAGTCATATCTTGAACTTAAATCACACTCACTGAAATGAAAAGCCAACTGCAATTACATCCACCTCCCGCTTCTCTTTCTCTTTGACTATCTGTTCCTAAACAGCAATAGAAAAAAGCACAATGTTTCTCAGGTATCTATGGCACAAAATCAAAATTCTACCAAATAGTAATGAAGACTTCGGCCTTTTCCTAAGTTAAGTCATTGCCTTTGAAATACATTTTTCTATTATAGGTTGCAAACAGCTTTCCCTTTTAATTTTTTTTTTTAAAGTAGGAAGGAACTGCTAGCTCATTTGTTTTTTTTGGTGTTTACACATTATAGGTTAAATTCTGTTATGACAATGTGTTACAATTTAAAAAAATCACATGGGGTAAGATTTTCTGGTCTAGCAAAAGGCCCACTTTTTGCTATAATATTATTTATGTTGGAAGTTGTTTGAAGTCAACTCAAACCAATAGCAAGTTTCCAGTGAAACAAAATGTGAGAGAAGGTATATTAGACTGGAAGTCAAGAGACTAGGCTGGAATCTGATTCTCATTCGGTTATGAACATGCTGTGTGAGCTTGAGGGAATTTACTCAACCTTACTGGGCTTCAGTTTTTCTTCCTGCAAAAGGAGAGCTTTAGATTTAAAGGAACTTTGTATTCCCTTTCATCCCTAGGATTTATGATTCTTTGTATAATTGAAATGAATTTAGCCTGAAGTTTTATATTTTGATTTCTCTTTCCGCCCTCCCTCCCCCCCTTCCTCCTTTTCCCTCCCTCTATCCATCCATTTACCCATCCATCCATCCATCCTCCATCTTTACTTATATTTTGATTCTCTTCTTTCTTTCCTTCTATTCTTTCTCCCTTTTTTACCTTTCCATTTTCTTTCAATAACTTTCTTTTCTACTTCTTTCTTTGTCTTTTTCTTTTCCTATTTCTTTCCTTTTCTTTTATTCTGTCCTTTCCTTTTCTTTGTTTATTTTCCCTCTCCCTCCTTTCCAGCTTTCTTTCATTCTTCTCTTTCTTAAATTCTTTCTCTCAGCAGCAAATCACTCAACATTTCAACAAATCCATAAATTAGCGGTAGTTTTATGGGCTGGCGTTAACACCTATTCTGATCAATCAGGCATTGCAAACTGATGTGAGTGCTGATAGATAGTGTGGCTCAGGCCTTGCATGGAAAGTAGCCAAATCAGCACATGGCTATTATTTAATGATGCCAGAGACTACTAGGAAGTCTTCTGCAAATTGCCTCACAAATTATACAGTGGTTCCCTGCCTTTTCGTTATTGGCATGAAATAGATTTGTGAAACTAGGCTTAACATCCAAATTCTTTCTCTGTTATAGGAAGTATCAAAGCTACCTTTTTAAACATAAAAATGAAAAAATAAATTTTTACAGAAAATGCCATAAACAAAGTATAAATGACAAACTTGGGGAATACAGTATAATGACAGTCAAAAGGTCTAATTTCCATAACATATAAAATGTTCTTGCAAATTATTTATATATACACACATATGTTTCAATACAAAATGGCAAATTTTACGGATAATTCACAGAGAAGGAAACAAAAATGGCCAACAGACATATAGGACGCTCAACCTCAAGAGTTAAAGAAATTCAGTTTGAAAGGTCATTTCTTCAAAAGAAAATTTATTATTTTTAACAAAGTGTAATGCTTTAAATTAGCCTGAAGAATAATATTAGTATACATTTTATCAACTTTTTTTTAAAGTCATATAAAACTATTTATTGACCACTGTTCACCAGTATTTACAATAGAGTAAACAATATATAGTTGAATAATATTCTGATTACTACAAAGTCATTGTTTTTCCTGGCTTCTGCTGAACCAGTAACCCCAAATACTGAGAAGATTGAGCCTACATGTAAGGAATGGGTTGGGGTAAAGTTTGAAAAAACATGCAGGTCAAGTTTAGATTAGAAAAGTTTGTTCACTCATTTATTCCTGCAGATCCTAAATTGCCAACATCTCTAACCATCTGATTAGGTTTCCATTAACAAGTCTGAGACATTCCATGTATCACAGTGTTTCAGTAAATACAGCACAGAGCTTTCAACTTCTTATAAAAGAATGGTTTGCCAAAAGGAAGCTTTAAATGTCCATTTAACTAAGTCTTGCTTGGCTAATTAAAACATACCAGAATTTTTCTAGTTTTTTCATTTGGGTTGACAGAGATAAAATTTTCCTTTCAGGGGTTTTACACATAAAACTGCATTTATATGATGGTAGATACGGATGCAGATTCTGATGGGGCTGTTTTAAAAAATTATCCAATTTAAATTGTTTACATTACTTTGTCTAATTAATTACAAAATTATTTAATTTGAAAGGTTAAGACTTAAATTTTCAGTTTAAGTTGAAGTGATTTCTTATATTGCTCAAAATGACAGAATCCCAGAAACATGGGCTTATCCATGGTTGTGAAAGGCTGGTTTTGTTTTGGTAAATGTGTTTAAACAATAACCAAAAAAAAACCCCAAACCATTTACATATGTACTTTATGTATACACATACAAAAAACCCAGAATGGTCCTTAGGCATATATGAGTTAAATGCAAATTCTAAATTCTGATTAAGTAATGACTATGGAGATTTTCCCCAACATTTAGAAAAGCTGTTCTCTAATGCAGAGGAAATTATATACCGTGGTATCAAACGTTCTTTTCTGCTAAAGGAAGCAACTACAGAAAGCTTTATTTGTTCAAAGTAACCAGTGCTACAGATGCAAAAAAAGCAAAAACAAAACCCCCAAAAAAACCCCCCAAAACCCAACAACTTCCCTAATACTACTTCAAAACGAACATATCAAACTTGATTTTCATTAGAATGTACTTATTTCTTCACACTAATAAATCAAAACACCAAGACCCAGATTTTATATATATATATAAATATATACAAAAAGCAATGCAAACAATTATTGAGCTTCATCTTCTGGACAAGAACGCTAAGTTAGTCTCTCTTCATAAAAAGCAATTACAGTTTGAGGACACTTCACATTTGCCTCTTTTGCCAGCACCAAGTCCACCTCCTCTGAATCTTTCCATTCCATGAGAAACATGAGTTCTCCACTGCTCTCTGTGGCACCAGTTATTCGCTCTGGGTCGAGACCTCAGGCTAAACCTCTTGGTTTGTCAGCAGCATCTCTTTTCTTCTTTGATTTGCTATCATCAGGTTCACTGTCAGATAAAGATTTTCTTTTTGTTCCATCTTTCTCTTTACCAGCTTTTTGAGAATTAAGAAATGCTTCAATTAACTCTGGACAATCTAAATTTTCTTCGGGTTCCCAAGTATTGTCTGCATCTGTCAATCCCTTCCACTTCAGGAAATACTCCACCTTCCCATTCACTACACGATGGTGCAGTACTTCTTCTACCACAAATTCTTCAGGTTCTGCCTCTTCGACTTTTTTACTCTTTCCATTCTGTTTCTTTCCCATTTTTTGCAATGTCCTTTTTATTGGAGGCCATTTTTTACTGCAGACTTGAAGAGCTATTATTCACTGCCTCTGAGCTGCTCCGGGTCCTGGGTCTGCCACGTCTCTGGCCCTGCACGCCTCAAGCTCCAGCCACATCTGAGGCGAAGGGGGCTGGGGAACTATTTTTCCTTAACTTTTTAAATCTCGCCATGCACACCTTTTTTTTTTTTTTTTTTTTTATAAATTTACTTATTTATATTTTTGGTTATGTTGGGTCTTCGTTGCTGTGCACAGGCTTTCTTTAGTTGCAGCGAGCGGGGACTACTCTTCGTTGCGGTGCACAGGCTTCTCATTGCGGTGGCTTCTCTTGTTGCGGAGAACGGGCTCTACGTGTGTGGGCTTCAGTAGTTGTGGCACACAGGCTTCAGTAATTGTGGCACACGAACTTCAGTAGTTGTGGCTCATGGGCTCAGTAGTTGTGGCTCACGGGCTTAGTTGCTCCACGGCATGTGGGATCTTCCTGGACCAGGGCTCAAACCTGTGTCCCCTGCACTGGCAGGCGGATTCTTAACCACTGCGCCACCAGGGAAGTCCCTAACCATGCACACCTTTAAATGTGACTTTTAAAAAATACTGTCTCTCAATAAACAATTTTGCCAAATCGTCTCCCCTTCCTGTTCTCTTAAAAATGTAGGTTATAAAGAAATGGGGGATGTTTTTCTAAGTAATGTTTTACTTAAGCCCAATTCTTCAGACTGGGCTGCCAATTATTCTTCCCCATTTCCCATCCCTACTGAAATACTCAGAATATTAGGTATCACTGCCATTTTTCAAATATATGTTTTAAAACTTAATGAAACAGGAAGGAATTGGGGCACCTTTGAGATCCCCTTCATGTTTATCTCTTGCTTAGTCAGTACAACGGCAAGGTAAGATCACAGGATTTGGAGTCAAACCGAACCTGAGTTTAATCTTTGCTCTGGTATTTAGTTACCTATATCTGATATCTGATATAAGTTTCTTATTCTCTTGAACCTCAACTTTCTCATCTGTAGAATAGGACTAATACTGGCATGTGTTTCACTACTCTAAGTGATACAAGGCATGTGGAGCACTTAGAGTAGACAGAGTAACAGAGGACCAGATAAATACACTGCTGAGACAATGATGGTGATGATGACGGGGGTGGGGATGATGGTGATAATGACGAAAGCTTAAGAACGTAAGAGAACTGATCAGAACTATGAGGGGAACTCCAGGTCGTATCTACTTAATTTAGAAGGAACAGATGGAATCTCACCTAAATGCTAAGAAAAGAACTTTGCAACTTATTCAAGGCTTGAATCTAAGTCCCTTGAAATCTCACTGAGTCAGTATAATACAGAATATCTCATTCCGGTAAAGAGCCAGGCTTTAAAATCTTTCATCAATTTAAATACAGTAGAATGAGGGAAACAGATGAGAAAAGATAGTGAGAGTAGTCAGAACAGTAGGGGAGGCAAACACACATCCAGGTCTATGTATAATTTTGACACAATATGGGTCAACATCTAATAATATTTCAAAGATGATGAGGGTAACCTTGACAACCTAGCTGATGCAGGCACTGAAAGAAAAAGAGATTCACAGGGAGACCCAGGAGAAAATCTGGGCCATTTTCTTGGTTGACTGATGGCTCATAGCTTTTACTCTGCAGAAAATTTGTTATAACTCGTAAAGCAGTCTTTTTTTACTTAATCAACAAACATCTATTAAATGTGTGTAACATGCCAAGACACTGTGCTAGGTCTTGGGGATATAGAGACATTCCCTGCCCGTGAGAACCTTCTCAAGAAGGACATTCCCATTTACGCCAGCTAGAATGCAAACCCGCACTTCAACCCCACCCAGGAACCCTGCAAGTCATGGCTTATTAGTGCCATTTTATCGACCAAGGTAACTGAAGTTCAGAGAAAATACAACTAGAAAGGGCCAAGGCTAACATTTCAACTTCACTCTGCCTGGGCTCGATTCTCAGGAGAAGAGTGACAAAAATGAAGTGATTTATTTTGATTGGGATAATGCTAATAATGAGAATAAAAATAGGCTAGGTTTGTTGCAGCAGCAGCAGCAGCAAAAAAAAAAGCTTCACATCTCAGTGGCTCAACACAATTTCATCTCTCGATCATGCGCCATGTCCATGTAGGCTGGCAAGGGACTCTATGACATGGAGCTACTGAGCTCCACCATCTAGAACCGGCAACCTCCTCAGTTGCAGAGGCAGAGGAAGAGGGCATGGAGGATTGTCCAGTACTGGCTCTTGAGGGTCACTTCCAGGTGCAGCTCACTGGCCATCCCTCGTCACATGGCTTTACTCGGGGTTGGGACAAGGCTGAGAGGAGTGAAGCCCTTAGTGTGACATCTAAGGAGCCCACTGGCTCTTTGGGTCATGCAAACACAGGACTGGCACTGGTGTGACCCTAAAAGCCAGTGGCTCCTTATATTTTTTATCTTAGGCAACTTACCGGCCTCACCTTAGTCCCAGTCATGGCCCTCACCTAACTGATAGGACGCTGGAAAATGCAGTGTCTCTCATGTTTGGGAGGGAGAGATAAGGTGGATAATGGTGAGGACTAGGAATGTCTAGTAACCTGGGCTTGAAACCTAACCTTCATCTGTGACACTGACTTCTGCTCCTTTTCTCCCTACCTCTCTACTCCAGGCAGTTGCCAAGCTTTGGGATTTTAACCAAATATAGCGAAAGCTGTATGTCAGATGCTTGCTGTGTGTCAGGTATTACACTATCCATGCTTAGGCTCATCAGTGCATTTATTCATTCCTCACAACAGCCCTCTGAAGAAGTTCCTATGGGTGGGATGGGAGGGAGGTCCAAGAGGGAGGGGATATGTATAGCTGATTCACTTTGTTGTACAGCAGAAACTAACACACCATTATAAAGCAACTATATCCCAATTAAAAAAAAATTCAGTTTTTAAATGAGAAAACTGAGGCTTAGAGAAACTGAATAACTTGCCCAGGTCATTTCTATAAGAGGTAAAGTCGAGATTTGGACTCATATCTAACTAGAAAGACTTTTTTCCTGCTCTTTAACCCTATGCCACCCATCCTTGTGGGAGCTTACAGTCGTGTTGTATTCCAAGTTTATTAAATGAGAGTGTGGCTATATCAGCCCAACCCACGAGACAGTTGGAGAGAAATACTGACTTGCCACTGGTAGGAAGTATCTGTACCATCATCATCAGTGATACTAAGCCTATGTCATTGATAAAAGGTGATGGGATTTTGTTGTTGTTGTTTTCTTTCGGTTTTCCACATGAAAATTCAGTGCCATCTGTTATTAGCAGATGTGGAATAGAGAATGAGGGTCAAGATGTCTTTACCAATTAGATGTATGATTAGGGCAACTCCCTCTGTTTTGCCAGCTACCAAAAAAGGGGGCTGAATCAGATTTCCTAAGGTCACCTCCACTACTGACCTTACAAACTTCAGTGTCGATGGCAGAGATAGGTAAGATCATAAGGGTGGAAAATATTTTATTATTATTTTTTTAATTTTTTAAATAGATCTTTATTGGAGTATAATTGCTTCACGATACCGTGTTAGTTTCTGTTGCACAACAAAGTGAATCAGCCATAGGCATACACTAGTCCCCATATCCCCTCCCTCTTGAGCCTCCCTCCCATCCTCCCTATCCCACCCCTCTAGGTCATCGCAAAGCACCGAGCCGATCTCCCTGTTCTATGCTGCTGCTTCCCACCAGCCAACTATTTTACATTCAGTAGTGTATATATGTCGATGCTACTCTCACTTTGCCCCAGCTTCACTCTCCCACCCCATGTCATCAAGTCCATTCTCTATGTCTACCTCTTTATTCCTGCGCTGCAACGAGGTTCATCAGTCAACTTTTTTTTTTTTTTTAGATTCCATATATATGGGTTAGCATACGGTATTTGTTTCTTTTTGACTTACTTCACTGTATGACAAACTCTAGGTCCATCCCCCTCACTACAAATAACTCAACTGCATCTCTTTATATGGCTGAGTAATATTCCATTGTATATATGTGCCACATCTTCTTTTAAAATTTTTTTATAATAACTTTTTTTTAACATCTTTATTGGAGTATAATTGCTTTACAATGGTGTTAGTTTCTGCTGTATAACAAAGTGAATCACCTCTACATATACATATATCCCCATATCTCCTCCCTCTTGCGTCTCCCTTCCACCCTCCCTATCCCACGCCTCTATGTGGTCACAAAGCACCAAGCTGATCTCCCTGTGCTATGCGGCTGCTTCCCACTAGCTATCTATTTTACATTTGGTAGTGTATATATGTCCATGCCACTCTCTAACTTCACCCCAGCTTACCCTTCCCCCTCCCTGTGTCCTCAAGTCAATTCTCTACATCTGCGTCTTTACTGCTGTCCTGCCCCTAGGTTCTTCAGAACAACTTTTGTTTTTTAGATTCCATATAAATGTGTTAGCATATTTTTGTTTTTATTTCTGTTACTCTAGGAGGTGGGTCAAAAAAGATCTTGCTGTACTTTATGTCAAAGAGTGTTTTTCCTATGTTTTCCTCTAAAAGTTTTATAGTGCCTGGTCTTACATTTAAGTCTTTAATCCATTTGGAGTTTATTTTTGTGTATGGTGTTACGTAGTGTTCTAATTTCATTCTTTTACATGTAGCTGTCCAGTTTTCCCAGCACCACTTATTGAAGAGGCTGTCTTTTCTCCATTGTATGTTCTTGCCTCCTTTTTTGTAAATTAGGTGCCCATATGTGTGTGGGTTTATCTCTGGGCATTCTATCCTGTACCATTGATCTATATTTCTGTTTTTGTGCCAGTACCATACTGTCTTGATTACTGGAGCTTTGTGGTATAGTTTGAAGTCAGGGAGCCTGATTCCTCCAACTCCATTTTTCTTTCTCAAGATTGCTTTGGCTATTCGGGGTCTTTTATGTTTCCATACGAATTGAAAGATTATTTTGTTCTAATTCTGTGAAGAATGCCATTGGTAGTTTGATAGGGATTGCACTGAATCTGTAGATTGCTTTGGGTAGTATAGTCATTTCCACAATATTGATTCCTCCAATCCAAGAACATGGTATATTTCTCCATCTGTTTGTGTCATCTTTGATTTCTTTCATCAGTGTTTTATTGTTTTCTGAGTACAAGTCTTTTGTCTCCTTAGGCAGGTTTATTCCGAGGTATTTTATTCTTTTTGTTGCAATGGTAAATGGCATTGTTTCCTTGATTTCTCTTTCTGATTTTTCGTTGTTGCTGTATAGGAATGCCAGAGATTTCTGTGCATTAATTTTGTATCCTGCAACCTTACCAAATTCATTGATTAGTTCTAGTAGTTTTCTGGTGGCATATTAAGGATTTTCTATGTATAGTATCATGTCATCAGCAAATAGTGACAGTCTTACTTCTTCTTTTCCTATTTGTATTCCTTTTATTTCTTTTTCTTCTCTGATTGCTGTGGCTAGGACTTCCAAAACTATGTTGAATAAGAGTGGCAAGAGTGGACATCCTTGTCTTTTCCTGATCCTAGTGGAAATGGTTTCATATTTTTACCATTGAGAATGATGTTGGCTGTGGGTTTGTCATATATGGCCTTTATTATGGTGAGGTAGGTTCACTCTGTGCCTATTTTCTGGAGAGTTTTTTTTAAATCATAAATGGGTGTTGAATTTTGTCAAAAGCTTTTTCTGCATCTATTGAGATTATCATATGGTTTTTATCCTTCACTTTGTTAATATGGTGTATCACATTGATTGATTTGTGTATATTGAAGAATCCTTCCATTCCTGGGATAAACCCCACTTGATCATGGTGTATGATCCTTTTAATGTGCTGCTGGATTCTGTTTGCTAGTAGTTTGTTGAGGATTTTTGCATCTATGTTCATCAGTGATATTGGCCTGTAGTTTTCTTTCTTTGTGACATCTTTGTCTGGTTTTGGTATCAGGGTGATGGTGGCTTCGTAGAATGAATTTGGGAGTGTTTCTCCCTCCACAAGTTTTTGGAAGAGTTTGAGAAGGATTGGTGTTAGCTCTTCTCTAAATGTTTGATAGAATTCACCTGTGAAGCCATCTGGTCCTGGACTTTTGTTTATTGGAAGATTTTTAATTATGATTTCAATTACAGTACTTGTGATAGGTCTGTTTATATTTTCTAATTCTTCCTGGTTCAGTCTTGGAAAATTGTATCTTTCCAAGAATTTGTCCATTTCTTCATGGTTGTCCATTTTATTGGCATATAGTTGTTTGTAGTAGTCTCTTATAATCCTTTGTATTTCTGCAGTGTCAGTTGTGATTTCTCCTTTTTCATTTCTAATTTTATTGATTTGCGTCCTCTCCCTTTTTTTCTTGATTAGTCTGGCTAAGGGTTTATCCATTTTGTTTATCTTCCCAAAGAACCAGCTTTTAGTTTTATTGATCTTTGCTATTGTGTTCTTTATTTCTATTTCATTTATTTCTGCTCTGATCTTTATGATTTCTTTCCTTCTACTGACTTTGGGTTTTCATTGTTCTTCTTTCTCTAGTTGTTTTAAGTGTAGGGTTAGATTGTTTATTTGAGATTTTTCTTGTTTCTTGAGGTGAGAATGAATTGCTGTAAACTTTCCTCTTAGAACTTCTTTTGCTGTGTCCCATAGGTTTTGGGTTGTTGTGTTTTCATTGTCATTTGTTTCTATGTATTTTTTAATTTCTTCTTTGATTTCTTCAGTGAACTCTTGGTTATTTAGTAGTGCACTGTTTAGCCTCCGTGTATTTGTGTCTTTTACAGTTTTTTCCCTGTAATTGATTTCCAATCTCATAGTGTTGTGGTCAGAAAAGATGCTTGATATGATTGCAATTTTCTTAAATTTTCCAAGGCTTGATTTGTGACCCAAGATGTGGTCTATCCTGGAGAATGTTCCGTGTGCACTTGAGAAGAAAGTGTATTCCGCCACTTTGGGGTGGAATGTTCTAAATAACAATTAGATCTATCTGGCCTATTGTGTCATTTAAAGCTTGCGTTTCCTTATTTATTTTGTCTTTGGATGATCTGTCCATTGGTGTAAGTGGGGTGTTAAAGTCCCCTACTATTACTGTGTTACTGTTGATTTCTCCTTTCATGGTTGTTAGCATTTTCCTTATGTATTGAGGTGCTCCTATGTTGGGTGCATAAACATTTATAATTGTTATATCTTCTTCTTGGATTGATCCTTTGATCATAACGTAGTGTCCCTCCTTATCTTTTGTAACAGTCTTTATTTTAAAGTCTATTTTATCAGATACGAGTATTGCTACTCCAGCTTTCTTTTGATTTCCATTTGCATGGAATATCTTTTTCCATCCCTTCACTTTCAGTCTGTATGTGTCCCTAGGTCTGAAGTGGTCTCTTGTAGACAGCATATATACGGGTCTTGTTTTTGTAACCATTCAGCCAGTCTGTGTTTTTTGGTTGGGGCATTTAATCCATTTACATTCAAGATTATTATCAATATGTATGTTCCTATTACCATTTTCTTAATCGTTTTGGGTTTGTTTTTGTGGGTCATTTTCTTCTCTTGTGCTTCCCGCTTAGAAAAGTTTCTTTAGCATTTGTTGTAAAGCTGGTTTGGTGGTGCTGAATTCTGTTAGCTTTTGCTTGTCTGAAAAGCTTTTCACTTATCCATTGAATCTGAATGAGATCCTTGCTGGATAGAGTAATCTTGGTTGTAGGTTTTCCTCTTTCATCACTTTAAGTATATCCTGTCACTCCCTTCTGGCCTGCAGAGTTTCCACTGAAAAATCAGCTAGTAACCTTATGGGGATTCCTTTGTATTTTATTTTTTGTTTTTCCCTTGCTGATTTTAATATTTTTCTTTCAATTTAACTTTTGTTAGTTTGATTAATATGTGTCTTGGTGTGTTTTTCCTAGGGTTTATCCTGGATGGGACTCTCTGTGCTTCCTGGACTTGGGTGACTATTTCCTTTCCCATGTTAGGGAAGTTTTCCACTATAATCTCTGCAAATATCTTCTCAGACCCTTTCTTTTTCTCTTCCTCTTCTGGGACCCCTATAATTCGAATGTTGGTGCATTTAGTGTTGTCCCAGAGGTCTCTGAGATTGTCTTCAATTATTTTCATTCTTTTTCTTTCTTCTGCTCCTTGCCAGTTATTTCCACCATTTTGTCTTCCAGCTCACTTATTTGTTCTTCTGCCTCAGTTATTCTGTTATCGATTTCTTCTAGTGTATTTTTCATTTCAGTTATTGTGTTGTTCATCTCTGTTTGTTTGTTCTTTAGTTCTTCTAGATGTTTGTTAAACATTTCTTGTATTTTCTCAATCCGTGCTTCCATTCTATTTCCAAGATTTTGAATCATCTTTACTATCATTACTCTGAATTCTTTTTCAGGTAGATTGCCTATTTCCTCTTCATTTATTTGGTCTTGTAGGTTTTTACCTTGTTCCTTCATCTGTGACATATTTTTTTGCCATCTCATTTTTTTTTGTTTTTATGAGTGGGATTGTGTTCCTGTTTTACTGGTTGTTTGGCCTGAGGCTGTTTGGCCTGAGGTTGTTTGGCCCCTACACTGGGGTTTGTAGGCTATTGGGAAGAGTTGGGTCTTGGTGCTGAGATGAGGAACTCTGTGAGACCTCACTCTGATGAATATTCCCGGGGGTCTGAGGTTCTCTGTTAGTCAAGTGGTTCAGACTCAGAGCTCCCACCACAGGAGCTTCCCCCCAACCCTGGGCTTTCAAATCAAGATCCCGCAAGCCATGTGGAGTGGCAAAAAAAAAAGAGAACAATAACAAAGTAAAAAATAAAATTAGACTAGGAAACTAACAGATATGTTAGAAAGAATCTAAAAATAAAAATATAAATGAATCAACAACTGGAAGGTACATCAGTTCCACAATAGTAAAAAAAGAGGAGGAGGGAAAAGAAAAAAAAGGGGGGGGAAGGTCTTGGCTTTGGAGGGTGGGGCCTAAGCAAGGGCGAGGTTTGGGTGGTGGGCGGGGCCAATGCTCAGGACCCACAGGGCTGGAAAAGGTGCTGGGGGCTGTGGAGGATGGGGCTTAGGCTAAAGGAACAGAAGGGGCCCAGGCCTGCCCCCCAGCCCGGTCTCAGAGGGCAGGGGACCTCACCTGGGAGCTAGCAGGCTTCCTGGGCTCGAGAGGGCAGGGCAAACGCCCTCCTCTCCTCTTCTGCTCCTCCAGTCTGGGGTCTGGGAGGGCCCCTCCCACCTGCCTCTCCTGATCTCCCCCTCCTCAGGGGCACGGATCTTCTGGAAAATATTTTAGAATACATAGAAGTATTCTCTAGCAAAGCTGAAAACCTTGCTATGTGAAACAAAATAGAGCCTGACTGCTAATACGGATGCAAACTTATTATAATATTTCAACACAGAGTGTAGAATCATCCCTTAATGAGACAAAACTGTAAGGTTAACTGGAGAGAGAACAGCAGTTTCACATGTTAATTTGCAGTGATTGAGTTCTCGTCGGTCAAAAAGCTGAAGTGTTTACTCTGGGTTTTAAAAATATAGGATGAATGTGAGTGAAGCTGTTTGACCCCTCCTGAGGGCACACGGGGCAGTCACACATGGCTGAAATGCTGAGAGTTTGTGAAGATGGAGACAATAGATGTTCTCTACACAGGAACTGGGGGAGAACTAATTCACTTAATTAAGGAAGCGGAGCATTTTGAGGCAGTTATTAAGGATGAAGTCATATGCACCAATGCACACAAAAAACTTTGCCTTACACTTTTTTTTGGTGGAAACATCTGGCAAAAATATGTTGAGAAAAGAGAACTTTTGTGTAGCAGGATCTTGCTGTGAAGAGACGAAAACTTGAGCTAATTACAGGATGTCTGTAAAAGGAAAGGGCTAGCTTTATATTTTAGACCCATTTTTCTCCTGATAGGGTAAACATCTAATGTAAAAGCAGTGGTATGCTGTGGGAAATAAATATGGGGTGAGAAACAATGAATTGCATCTAATATATAATACTGTACCATAAAGGTTATTAAAATAGCATTCAGTTTATACTTGCTTTTATAAGTGTGCCAAGAGAAAACCAGACAAGTCTGAAACCTGTATGATAAAGACCACAAAACTGCACAATTTCTTATATATAGAATGTTGCAGACCTCTTAATTAAAAATGACCCAGCTAATGTCCTATTTAGAAGTAAATAATGCACAGTTTGGAATTTTGCTTCACATTTATTTTAAAACTATGATGACCCCAAACTCTTTTGAAATCTCCTCTCTCAATGTCCTTTAGCTCCTTTTGCCTTTCCCTATAATCCTACCTTCATTCTGTTCCTTATCCAGAGTCCTGTGATGCTTCAGCCTAAAGACCAAAATTTTAAAAAAAGGAAAATTTTAAAAAAGTTGGGTGGTCCTAATCTCTCTTGGAGCATCCCATGTGACTCTGTCAAGACTCTAATCATAGGCATCCAGGAGATTAAGACCAACCCCAGCCATTTAACAAGTCCTATAGACATTAACCATTCTAAAAGCACTAAGATTTAATCTAGCAGAGGGATGCTTAATTCTATTGGCTTCTTCCCACAGGAACAAGATACTTAAAATCACCTGGAGAGGAATTTTCTGACAGTCTTCTCAAGACGATTGAATGAAAAGTTTTTTTTTTTCCTTCCCCATCTCTATAATTTGGGTGAATATTACAAATATCTTTATAAAGAGGTAGGCCAGTCATTATCGTCCTAGTTGTGCAACATTGCCTACACTGTCAGGTACGTGGCTGAGACTTGTGGGCTCAGGGACTCAGGGAATATGGCTCCTATAACCCAGTCTTCTGGAAATCATACTATATCTTACCCATGGCCCTCGCAACTGCCTGCCACCCTCTGTCCATTACAAGCACCCCACTGTCGAAAATCAGTTCTCTTCAGACTGATCTGAGCCAGAAATCTCAAAACCATTCGGAGACTGTGCCACCTTTACTGTTCAGTAGCGGCATTCTCCTCTCCAGCGAACCACACTTCTTACCACGCACTATTGTCTCCAAAACTGAGACTATAGTGTCTGCCATTTACTAGCATTTTTATAATGCTGTTTTTTTTTAAGTTGAGAATGATTTCTCTATAACTATGTGTCTACCATAAGTGGGAAAATTAAAGAGACCAAAAAGATTGTGTGGCTTTTCTGACATCTGCCTGTTCCCTGTGAGTTTTTGATTTGCAGTCTTTGCAATAGGACTCTTGTCTTCATGAGGGCCATGACTGCACCTGTCTTTGCTCATCTTTGTTCCTTCTTCCAGACCCTAGAACTGTTTTTGGTACCCAGCAGATGCTTAGAAATTTAACCTGTCAAGTAGAGGATTGAATGCATCTACTTTGGCCATACATTGTGCTAGGTGCTTTGAGTATAGATATGAATAAGACACAGTTCTTGCCAGCAAAGCCTGACAAAGGACTAATCTTTCCAACATGACTTTCTGTGCCGTTGGACTTAAGCAAAGCAATTTAAGTGGACATTCCCATTAAAGCTCTGGTTTAGGGATCCTAAAGGAAACTCTGCTCCCAAATGTCTCCCCCATGAGCCAGACAGCACGTAATATTTTCTGCATTTATTAACAATGGTAACAGCCATGGCAAACATGACTTGCGGGTGCCTCTCCTATTTTGGACACTTGTACAATGTGCCTTGCATATATTCTATAATTCTCACAGTCTCCCCTTTATAGTAGATGTTACGATCATTTTATTGATGAAGAAAGAGAGGCTAAGAGAGGTTATGTGTCCTAGTCGGTATACCAGCTACACAACTGGTAAGATGAGGTAGCTGCTTTCAGCCTTGGCTGGTCAGATTTCAAAGACCAGACCCATAACCACGCTCTGTTCTACCTCCCACTGAGAAAGTAATTTTCTCAGGAAAGGGCATTACATTGACAGGTATTACTTGGTCTGACCCTGTCACTTGTGAAAAACAAAATTGGGTACCTTTTGATTTCATTCTTCCAACCATTCTTTGATATGCGGACCAAGTATTGTACCAGTACTTTGTATAGTTGAGGGACTTGGGACTCCCCAGAGTCACATGGGTAACAAGTAGCAGACTGCTGGTCTGACTAGATGCCTGTACAGTATTCTCTCCACTGTATAGGGAGGGGAGCCTCCAGGCATTTCAGAAAGACATTTTCTGTCCCATGTTTTCACCAAGGGATGGGACTCTATGAAGCATTTCGGCATCCAGCCCAAAGTGGTTTAAGGAGACCAAATTGATGATTGGAAAAATATATGACCAAAAAAGCCAATGATGGGTCTTGCCTCATCTAGGTCTGCCTTTCTTGAAGGATGAAGAAACAGTCTCTGCCTGCTAGCTTCTCCCACCCTCTAAACCAACGGTTCTCAACAGTGATGATTTTGCTCCCTGGAACATGTGGCAATGCTGGGAAACATTTTTGATTGTTATAACTCTAGCTGGGTGTATGCCACTGGAATCGAGTAGGAGAGGCTAAACCTCCTACAATGTACAGAACAGCCCCCCAAAACAAAGAATTGTCAGGTCCAAAAACCCTGCTTCAAAGTAATGTTCTACCTATCCCATAAAAAATCCTTATTCTTTCAAAAAGTATAGAAAACCCAGACAGTTCAACAGCCTGGATATCTAAATTAATCGTATAAAATACGATGCGTAGGACCACTGAAGAGAAGGGAGATGTTTTACTTATTTATTTGAACATGATGTTCTTAAAAATTACTTCTCTCACTCCCAAATAGGAAGGACATGTATAGTATCCTAAATTTTAAAAAAATCCAGTACTTTGAAAACAAATTATTATATAGCAACTAATAAAATATCAATTGGGGTCCTTTTTCTATTTAAATAACTTAGAACAAAACAGAATGTTGCAGCTATTTTTTTAAAATACAGTCAGTGACATAAACATCAAACAGCTGCACACGGAAAATTAAAACAATTTCCTGTAAATGAAAAGAAAAGTGAAATGAGGTTAATATAAACCTTTAATTCACTGACTCCTTTCTGAGGCTTTGAGAAGCATTATTTTTAGCAATAATTCTGCTTATGTGGCACGTAGTCTGTGCTTCGTTCCCTCTGCTATTTGTTTCGGGGACATATGTGGGTAACCAAGTATTCACCCTTAAGCATACTGCGGCAGGATCTGGGACCCCAGAGGTGCCGTTGCCAGGGGCCCAGGGCTTCAAACCCAGAGGCTGGGTGGTATCTCTCCAGGGACAGCAACAGCAACCTGTTTTTTTCTTCTTCTTCTTTTTCTTTTTTTAAGTTGAAGTATACTTTATAATCTTATATTACCTTCAGATGTACAACATAGTAATTCAATACTTTAATAGATCATACTCCCTTTAAAGTTACTACAAAATAATGGCTACATTCCCTGTGCCTTGCAATGTAGTATTCTTGTTGCTTATCTATTTTATACATAGTAGTTTGTATCTTTTAATCCCATATGCCTAGTTTGCGCCTTCCCCCTTCCCCCTCTCCCCTGGTAACCACTAGTTTGTCAACATGGCTAATCGTCAGGGAGATGCAAATCAAAACCACGAGATATCACCTCACACCTGTCAGAATGGCTATCATCAAAAAGACCGCAAATAGCAAGTGATGGGTAGGATGTGGAGAAAAGGGAACCCTTGTACACTGTTGGTGGGAATGTAAATTGGTGCAACAACCTGTCTTCTGAAGCCAGGCTCCTCATTTCAGCCTTCTCAAGGCTGTGTCCTCTGCAGAGTAAATGCTTCTTCTCATTAAATATTTCAAGAAACATTTATTTATTTTTTGATGCAAACCAGGCACTGTGTGAAACACTGAGTATGTACAGCAAGAAAATGACGGACGTGACCCCTGCCTTCAGGGAGCTGATAGCCCAGTCAGGGAGAGAGAGAGGCAACTGATAATCTCGTGAATGACTATTTACAAATGTGACTAATGTGATGGGCTAAATAACATAGGATTTGGTGAGGGCATATACAGGGGACCCTGATCAAGTCTCCATATCTGGGGGTAGGAGTGGGGTAAGGGGGTGACAATAGGGTTGACTAGGGAGGTTTCTTCAGGGAGGTGACGATTAAACCGAAATCCGTCAGATTAATGAGCAGTCTGGGGAAAACGTGTTCCAAGCACAACGAGCCACCTCACAATTTGTGCTTGCTTATACTTCTGGCTCAAATGTAAATTTACCTTGCACACAGGTCTTCCTGCCTTTTTAGCTGCTGCTATTTCTGCTTATAGCCTTACTATCGAATAGTTCCTCCTTCATTTCATAAGGGAAGCTGGTGAGGTTGGTTCATCGTTTCACCCTTGGCCTGTAGGACTTTTGAGTTATTCCTATTTCTGCAACTGGAGTCAAATTTTTTCTTGGGCAGAAGCCAGGGTCTTCAGATAATCTTGCTTTGCGTACTCTGGAAATCTTCCTGGCCACACGACAATCCCTCTTTCATATGGGCAAAGAGGGAGTTTTGGACTGCGTGGCAAATGCACCACTTGGGCTAATCCAATGTCATGTGTAATTTCCTTTGTGACAATGAGAGGTGGAAAGGAGAACATGAGATACTCTTCTACATCTTTATATCTTTCTCTGAATAAATCATTTGGGGCACAAAAGAGAGAGAGGCATGTCCTCCTCCTACATCTCCACTGAGCTTGACTATAGATGGACCTCTCTATCTGTGCTTCTGAAAATAGGGTATGATCTTGTTTGGATTTCTCAAACTATTTAAGTAAGATGCCTTATACTTAGAACCTGAGAAACAGCGTGGATAATATCTTATTATTACTTAATATTATCTTGAGTAGAAAATAAAAAGTCTTTATTGAAAAATGCTTTTGGATGATTCCCATCCTTGAGAGTTCACAATCTTTCACCCAATTACTTAATTTAGGGTTGACAAGGAGAAGGGGATCTCTTATGTCAGGCCATGAATTATCCTAAAATACACAGGGATGCCATCTGATACTTCTTTTGTATTCACGACAATGCACAGTAGGGTCTGAACAAAAGGTGATGCCTAAGAAGACTGCCCCATAAATATTCAGCTCAATGAACAAAAGAGGGACAGCATGAAGTCTTAGCCCTAACTCTTTGGAATCTCACTGACACCCTTTCCCAGAACATTTTCTCATTCTTCTGTTGTAGCACTTACATTACACAATCATCAGTATTATTATTATTGTCATCATCATTGCCAACACCCATTCTGAGTTGCCTACTAAGGGTTGTTACTAAGGGTGACCTCGGCATGACTGCAGAAGCTTGACTGTCTCGGTCATTCACTTTTCTGTCCGTCCGCCTGTCCGTCCGTCCATCCGTCCGTCCGTCCGTCCATCCATCCATCCATCCATCTAATCATCCAGCCCTTTAAATAAGAGCGTCAGGTCCCTAAGTTATTTAAAGTCTGAAAGCACCCTTTTGACCACAGACAACTACTTCTTAGTGGTTTGAGTCCTTAAGATACATACAATGGGAGAGTGGGGTAGAGTGGGGGACATAAGAGAATATGTGTGTGTGTGTGTGTGTGTGTGAATATGAGTACTCATAGTAGCAAGGACGTACAGATTCCCTTATCAGCTACTTTTGAATGAGACCAATAAATATGTAAAACTGTTTTAGAGATTTACATGGCTTTCTCTGGGAAAACCCCAAGGTCTTGAACAAAGACCTTATATGAGAAGCCACAAATAAAGAAAGCCACCTGTTTAAAGAAAGCATGCACAAAGAGGAGAAACTAACTCAAGGGAAACGTTGAGAAACAGGGAAGCATTGAGAAACAAGGAAGAACCTTAGTGAAGAGGAAGTAGGGTGGGAAGGGGGTAAGCAAAACCCATTATGCTTAAAAAAATTAGTGTCACTATTTTACTTCTCTGCCAAAAATAATCTCAGGCATTGAGGCAGAAAGTGGGACTCTGGAGGAGAAAGGACCCTGACTCTGGCCCTGAAGAATTCCTTGCAGTTTCTCTAGACTCTGCACCCCACCCTGCCACTCAACACCACTAAGCCTGTTTTTTTAATCTCTGTGAAGCTGTCCTTGACTTTCCAAGTCAGTATAAGGCATAACCTCATTTCTGCAACCATAACTCCCACCCTGTTCATCTTCCTACTAAGAATTAATTGTTTTATCACACGTTATTTACTTGTCTGGACCCCCTCACCTGGCTGTGGACTTGTGGGCAGGAATTCTGCCCAGGTTGTCTTTTGATTTCTAGAGTTTAGCACAGACAACCTGTTGATACTTAATAAACATTTGAGAAAGGGAGGAGAATTAAAGGAGCAGTTAGATGACCCTATTATAGTTACTAGATAAAAAGACACATTCCGTGAGACTTTAGACATTCATTCATTCATTCATTCACTTGTTCAACCAACCAACAAATACCAGTATTTACTAAATGCCAATCACTGGGATAAGATGTGATTCTAGCCCTTGAGGGTTTACTCTCTATTAGGGGATTCACACTTATCAATAGGCAAGTAAAATGCAATGTGATACTAAGAGGTAGGTAGTAGTAATGGTTGCACACATTGTGAATATGATTAATGCCATGGAATTGTATACTAAGTGATGGTTAAAATAGCAAATTTTATATTAAAAAAGAATATATATATTTGTGTATAACTGAGTCACTTTGCTGTACAGCAGAAATTAGAACATTGTAAATCAACTATACTTCAATAAAAAATAAATAAAATTTTTAAAAAATGGCAAAGTTCACTGGTGATTACATGGGTGTATACAATTGTCAAAACTCACCAAACTGAGCATTTAAGATCTGTGCTTTTAATTGTGTGTTACGTATTTCTCAGTTAAAAAGTAAGGTAAATTTTTAAAAAGGAGGTTAGGAGAGGCGTTTATATGAGCAACAGGAAGGGCACCAAATCCCCCTAAGTGATGAGGGTCAGAGAAGGCTTCTTTAAGGACAGACACCTAAGTATGTGCAACATCAAAGAGATGTTTACACATTTGAAGGAAGGGAAAAGAGACTCAGAGATGGGAAGTGACATGTTCAAGGTCACACCTGGCTGATGGCAGAGCTGGAAAGAAAACCCAGTGTCTTGATGCCTAACCCAGGGCTCATTCCCTAAACCTGTTGTTCTGGTTATTATCTAAGGTCTTTCAGCCCCAAGCTCACTGCCCCATGTTCTGCTCTGTGATACTGCATTTCCCAGACACCTGAGTTTCCAAGTTAGGTTCTGCCGGTGGGAAGCAGTGGTGGAAATTTGGAAGGCAGAGACAGGAAGGGAGAGGGCACAGCGTGAAGCTCTAGTCAATTGTTTCTCAGTGTTCCAAGTACCAGTGACAAACATCCATTGGAGGTCTGAGCACCAGCCCTGCAGTTTTCCCACAGAGGTTCAAGTACTAGTCACCTAGTGATCCCACTGGGAGGTCCCAGTGCCAAGGTCCTAATGCCAGAGGTATGAGTTGAGGTCTGAACAATGAAATGAAAACCAAACTCATGATCTTTTCCCCCCTCAACCAAGTCTTCTTTTGGTGCTTCCAAGCTTGGGGAATGACAGGTTATCCAAAGAGTTACTCTTGACACCTGCCTCTCCCTCACTCCCTCTGTCCAAAACCAACACCAAGTCCTGGCCATTCTACTTCCGAGAAGACTCTTAGATATGTTCACTTCTTCTCCCTACTCTCACCCTAGGCTAGGCTACCATCATCTCTTGCCTGGACCTCCATAATCAATTCGTTACTGATCTGGCCTTCACTCTGTCCCTCCTTGTTGACTTTCCATTCTCCCTTGATTTAATGCAGTTTTTAGCCACTGAATCAGGAGACTTGATGTCTAGTCACAGCTCTATTGGTATCCAGTACAGTCTTGGGCAAGTCAGTTAATTTCCCTTATTTCTAGTTTCCCCAAATATAAAATATCAGGATCTATATATACACCAATGTTTTTATGAAAAAGGAAGGTTTTACAGAGGAAGTAGCACTGGACCTGGACATTGAAGGATGAGAGGCTTTTGACCTGTGTTTCAAGTGAAAACTATGGCCCAAAGAATGGGTAACGTGTCCTTGTGTGTTTGGAATAGCACAAAGATAGAAAATAGCTGACAACTGTATTACAAAGTTGATTTCCTGGGATATGTGGTGAGATGGCCTAGAACAGTGCTCCTTTCCGTCTTCCTCATCTTATTAAATGGCACCACCGTCTAGGAACTGCTCAATCCAAAACCTCAATCCAAAGCCATCATCTATGATTCCTCTATTTTTCCCCCACCAACCCACATTCAATCCATCAGTAAATCTTGTTAACACTGTGGCCAAACCCAGTCAAACTCCTTCCCACCTCCCACTTCTCTCCTCCGCTGCCACTCAAGTCCATGACACCACTGCAATTGCCTCTTAAGTGCGTTCTCTTCTTCCACACTCATCCACTTAAAATATGTACATAAAGCAGCCAGACTACTCTTCAAAAAGGTCAATCAGATCATTTTTCTTACTGCGTAAAACTCTCCTTTGGCATCCTCCTTCACTTGGAATAAAATTAAAATTCTTTACCATGACCTGAAAGGCTCAGAGGGATTTGCTCCTACTGTGTTTTGCTGCCCAGATTCCCTTCCAGGACAAAGGAATTTATCCTGGAAGGGAATCTGGGCAGCTGTCGGCAGTGCTGCCATCTGACAGTCCTCACCTATCAGCACTTAGCTGGCAGAGAGCAGCCCAGGCCTACTGACTATTCAACATTGGGACATGAAGGCTGTCCCCCTTGTCCCAGCACTGAAGGGCATCCCAGTTCAGAGCTCCCTGCAGAGTCAGCTGAAGTCTTCTTGTGACTGCACCATAGCCCAACTTCTCCATCCAAGTAATCTTACTCTTTCCTCTTCTCCTCCTAGTTGGTGATCCCAAGAGCCAGGGAACCCAACTGACAACAGCCTCTGTGTAGCTTGTATGCCATTTCCCTTCTCCAAGCCAATCACCTCACTCTTCTTCGCTTCCTATATGGCACCATGCTCCTTCTGGCCTTGGGGCCATTGCTCTTCTGGTTTTCCGTCTCTGTCTGCTTTTTGCCTGATTAGTTCCTACTCCATCAAAACTCAGTTCCAAAGAGACTTCCTCAGGGAATTCATCCCTGATCTGTCAGACTAGGGCAGGGGTTCCTGTTACAAACTCTCACAACACCCTGTAACTTTTCCTGGCATTTAGCTCTTATGACATGTTTAAGATCAACCTTTCATGCTAGAATATAAGCTTCAGGCAGGTAGTGACTTTGCCTGTTTTTTTCCATCATGTCTGCTTAGCACTGAGCAGGCTGCCTTACGTTTAATAGTTGCTTAATACATTCATTTGTTGGATGAGTGAATGCGTGAACGATTTAATTCCCTTGTTTTGGCCCATGGTGATAGGCAGACAAAGGCAATGATAAGGGTCTCTGTGTAACTGTGGCTGATAACTGCTTGTTTTTCCTGCTCATGAGAAAACAAAGCAAAACAAAGAAACGCAACAATAGAAACAAAAGCGGCAACTTAGAAAAAGTGTCTGGACCACAGCCAGAGTGAGAAACATGAGTTCCCAGTTAGAGCTGCCATCATGCTTCAGCCAACGGGATAATCAAAGTAAAATGTCCCCAGGCAAGATTAGCAAGATTCCTTCTCTGTGTCTAATGTGGAGTTAAGTGGGTCCCCAAACATGCAAAATGTGTCAATTAAATTGGACTCAATTCAAGTCAAGAAGCATCTGTCGTTTCTTTTAATACTCCTGAGGTTTCCATTTTTACAGTGAAATCTTCCATCTTTTTGGATTGTTATCTGTTGTACAGTGAAACAGCCAAATCAAAAAAAAAAATATGAAGGCCTTAATAACTATGACTCAAAATCTAGTAGCCATAAAATAAAAGATTAATAAATTAAAGTATGTAAAAATTAAAACCACTTTGCCTAGCAGAAACCGTAAGTGCAGAGAATAAATTCAAAGGACACACTGAGAAATTGCAATTCATACTGAAAAGTATTCATCTCTCTGATATATAAGGAATGACTTGAAACTGAAAAGAAAAAGGCCAACAACTGCAAAGAAAAATGGGCAAGGGATAGGTATAGACAATTCACAAAGAAGGCAAAACAAATGGTATATAAACATATAACAAGAGTCTCAGGTTCCTATAAGAGAAACTACATTGAGACACCATTTTCTACTTATGATTTTGGTAGAAATCCCAGTGTTTGATCACTCATTTATTGGCGAGGCTGTTGGGAAACAAGCAGTGCCATTCATGGTTTGTGGATATATAAATTGGTAAGTTCCTAGGGAGGACAATTTGACAATATCAATTAACAATGCATAGATTCTTTACCCCAGAAATTTCACTTTTAAGAATTTATACTACAGTTGTACTGGTACGTGTGTGAAAGGCCTGTAAAAAAAGTTTTTCACTATAGCATTTTTGTAACAGCAAAAGATTGGAAATAACCTATAGCACATTAATCAATGGGACATTTTATGATTGATTTCTATGAGTGATTTGCAAAGAGGTTCAAAATATATTGTTAGTTGAAACAAAACAAAATGCACAAGTGTTATGGTAGCTACCTTTTATGTAATGAAGAGGGAAAAATAAGAATACGTATCATATTTTCACAGAGAAATATGTGGAATAACAGGAGTTTTCTTTTTTTTTGGTGGTATTGGGGGCATGCGAACCAGATAGAAGAGAGATTGGGAAGAGACTCGTCACTGAATATTTTTTATTATTTAAAATTCTTGAACAATGTGAGATTCATCACAATATTCCACCTTAAAATTTTGTACTACCTATTCACAAATTAAATAATAACACGGAGAAGCAACTGTGGAACGCCACCTGGGTACCTCCCGTACTCCCGGGGCGTGGAGATAGCAGAGAGAGTACTGGCCTCAAGGAGCTTGCAGTCTACTGTGGGGATCACATTTAAACACAGGGAAAAGGAGGAGAGTGCTAGAGGGCTCTATGAAAATGTGAGGTGGAGAAACAAAGTGCTGAGCAAGAGAAGGATCAAGAACAAAGTGGTGAGGGTTAGAGTTTAAGAAGTTGAGTTCATAGAAAAGATACAAGGACTAACTAGGTCTTCAAGATTGAGCCTATTTGGGAAGGCAGGAGATCAGGTCAGGCACTGTGCTAAGCTGGTTTCAGGGGCTACATTCTTTAATCTTCCCAACAAACATAATGAGATTGGTATTATCATCATCTCCATTTTTAGATGAGGAATGTGAGTTACGGAAGGGTAAGTAACTTTCTCAAGGTCACTTAGCTAGTAAGCGGTCAAGCCAGGATTCATAGGTACATCTTCCTTCAGCAGCACCCTGTCTCCCCTTTAATAGAAAAGAGATCATTGTTTCCACTGAGGTAAATTTTACATATGGTGAAATGCAAAGATCCCAAATATTTGTTCAATTTGGTGAGCTCTGACAAACATATAGACTTTTGTAACCAACACTCCAATCAGGATACGGAATGCTTTCATTACCTCATTATTATTTCATAACCTTATTATTACCTTAGAAAACTCTCTCGTGCCTCCTTCCAATCAGTCCTAATCTACTGCAGAAAACCACTGCTCTGATTTCTATCACAATAGTTTTGTCTATGTTGTTGGACATATCAGTACTGTGTTCATTTTTATTGCTGAGTAGTATTCCATTATACGAACATACCACAGTTTGTTTATCCGTTCTCTTGCTGATGGACATTTGTTGACAGGTTCTGGATGTTAAGAATAAAGCTGGTATGGATATTCTTGTATAGGGTTTGTGTAGACATATGTTTTTATTTCTCTTGAATAAATACCTTGGAGTAGAATTGCTGGATTATAGAATAAGAGTATCTTTAACCTTATAAGGAATTGCCAAACAGATTTACAAAGTGGCTATTCCATTTTGCAATCCCACCAAAAACGTATGAGAATGCCAGCTGCTCTACATGCTTACCAAAATTTGGTATTGCTTTTTTGATTTTAGCTACTCTAGTGGATATGAAATTGTATCTCATGGTTTTAATTAAAGGTATTGAGCACTTTCATGTGTTATTGGCCCCTCATACATCTTCTTTGTGAGGTATCCAAGTCTTTTTGCCCATCTTTACTGTTTTTTTAAATTAATTTGCAATAGTTCTTTATATATCTGGATACAAACCCTTTGTACATAATCTATACATTATATTTTATCCCTATCTTTTGATGAGCAGAAGTTTTAAATTTTCATGAAGTCTAATTTATCATTTATGATTAGTGCTTTTTGTATCATCTAAGAAATCTTCATTTATCCCAAGCTCATGAAGATACTATCCTAAGTTTGTTTGTTTGTTTTTTCCTAGAAGTCTTCATGTTTAGGTCTAAAGTTCAAGCTTTTATGTTTAGCTCTAGGATCCATTTAGAATTAATTTCTGTATATGGTATAAAGTCCTTCCTTCCTTCCTTCCTTCCTTCCTTCCTTCCTTCCTTCCTTCCTTCCTTCCTTCCTCCCTCCCTCCCTCCCTCCCTTCCTTCTTTCCTGCATACTTATCTAGTTTTTCCAGGACAAATCATTGAAAAGATTTTATTTTCTCCAGTAAATTGCCATGGGTTCTTTGTTGAAAAGTAATTGAAAAATACGAGTAGGTCTACTTCTGGATTCTGTATTCAGATTCATTGATTTGTTTACCCTTATACCAATGCCACACTGTCATGATTCCTGTAGTTTCATAGAAAGTCTTAAAATAAGGTAAGGTAGTGTGAGGCCCTCCAAATTTATTTTTCTGGGTCAAAATTGTTTTGGCTCTTTCAGGTTCTTTGCATTTCCATATACATTTTAGAATCATCATATCACTTTCCTCAAAAAGCCAACTTCACTTTTATTGGGATTGCTTTGAATGTCTTTCAAGGAAAGACAAGTTATTTTTCAAGGAATTTGTCCAATTAATCTAAGTTGTCAAGTTTTATTGGTATAAAGCTGTTTATAATATTTTCTTATTACCCTTTAATGTCTGTAGGATCTGTAACGACACGCCTTCCTTCATTACTGACATTTGTAATCTGTATTCTCATCCTTTCTTTGTTAATCAGTCTCGCTACGGGTTTATCAATTTTATTAATATTTTCAAAAAACAGCCTTTCTGTTTTGTTAAATTTTTCTATTGTTTGTTTTTCATTTCATGTCACTGAATTTTGCTCTTATATTTATTATTTCTTTCTTTCTATTTACTTTGGTATTGATTTGTTCTTTTCTTTCTAATTTCTTAAGGTGTAAACATAGATCACTGATTTTTGCCCTTTTTCTTCTTTTCTAAATAAGCATTTAAATTTACAAATTTCCTTCTAAATGCTGGTTAACCAACATCCCATACATTTTGGTATGCTGTATTGTTTTTAGCATTCATTTTGAGATATTTTCTAATTTCTTCTTTGGTCCATGTGTCATTTTAAAATGCGTTGTTTAGTTCTAAAATATTTGGAGAGTTTTAAGATATTTTACTGGCATTAAGTTCTAACTTAATTTCGTTGTGGTCAGAGAATATGCTTTTATCTTAATCTTTTAAAAGTTATTGAGACTTATTTTATATTTGAGGATATGGGGTATTCTGGTGAGTGTTCCACATGCACTTGGAAATAATGTATATTCTGCAGTGATTTCATATGGTCTATAAATACCATTTAGGTCAAGGTGATTAATAGCATTTGGATATTCTTTATACATCACTTGTTCTATCAGTTACCGTCTACTTGTCTACTTGTTTTACCAATTACTGAAAGAGGGAGGTTAAGATCTCCAACTATAACTGTGACTTTATCTTAATTCTGCCTTTAGTTCTGTCAGCTTTTGCTTCATGTATTTTGAACCTCTGTTTCTAGGTTAATACACATTTATAACTGCTATGTCTTCCTGATGAAATGACCCTTCTATCATGATGAAATGTTTGTCCTTTTCTCTGATGTTACTCCTAAGTCATCTTTGTTTGATATTATGTAGCCACGTTAGCTTTCCTATGCTTACAGTTTGCATGATATATTTTTCCATCTTTTTGCTTTTAACCTTACTTGATATTTAAAGTGTGTATCTTACAGACAACAAATAGGTTTTGTTTTTGTTTCACGTTTAAAAGTCTCTGCCTCTTAATTGGTGGCTTAAGCTATTTATTCTTAATGTAATTATTGATAAGGTTGGGTTTAAGACTACTGTCTTATTATTTGTCTTCTATCTGTCCATTCCTCTTCATTCCTCTATTTGTTCTTTCCTATTTCCTGTTAGGCTAATCAGGTATTTTTAAATATTCCATTTAATTCCTTTCTTGGCTTTTTAGTTTTTTCTCTAGGTATTTAAATAGGCATTATCTCCTAATGGCAGTCTATTTAGAATTAATATTGTACCACTTCCTACAAAATACTTAGAAAAGTATTTTATTGTCTCTATGTCCTTTGTGCTATTCTTGTTTTGCATCTTCCATCTGTCACACAGTAGGAACATGATAAATATGTATTGAATGAATCGATGGCAGGTCAGAGTAAAATATCCAAGAGAAGAGAAATGTCTCATTATAACTTTGACCACAGTTAGTCTTGCTGTGTTTCCTAAGTCCAAGGTTAGTGGTACTCGTATGACTTCACTGCGATCATCATTTTCAATTAACTGCTTACTGAATATCTAGGGGGTGCAGTGGTGACAGAGCAGAAAGAGGAGGAAACAGAGTCAGGACTCTTGTTTTGCAAGTTAAAGAAACCCATGTCAAACTGGTTAAGCTAAAAACGAAGGAGAAGGACAGGTACTGATCAGCTTTCATAAATGAGAAGTTTAGGAATGCTTTCTCCAGAGGCTCAAACAATGTCATTAAGCCTCTCTGTGTCTTTCTCTCTCCCCTCTCTCCCCTCTGTCTCTGCTTCCCTTTGTTTGTTGGCTGGAGGTAGACTCTCCCTATGTGGCAGAAAAATATTTTCTGGAAACCCCAGGCATGTATTTTTTCAGCTTGTCAGAGTTACAGATTTTGATTGGCTCTGCCTAAGTCACATGGTCTATTCTGACCCCATCACTGTTCACCAAGGAACTTGGTATTGTGATTGGCCACCACTGAGTCATGGCTCTCATGCTCATTGGCCAGGGAATGACTGATACTCCCAACAGGGTCTCGTGGAATGAGGAATGAGTTCCTCTAAGGAATCTGAAGAAAGCAAATGGGAAAGTCTGTTGGGCAAACAAAAACTGGCCACTGCAGGGTACTATAATTTCCTTTAAAGTCCTGTGTCCACTAGCTTCTCTACGACTTTAGCCAAATCACTTCCCTTCTCTAGCTCCATTTTCTCATCTGCACAATGATCTCTGATATTTATTCTATCTCTACTTTGGAAGCAATATAAATGTCTCCCAAAAGTGGAATGACTAAATTATAAAATGCTTCTATAATGAAATACAACACAGTAATGAAAATGAATTAACTAAAATTACATATTCCAACACAGATAAATCTTAAAAACAAAATGTTGACCAAAAATGTAATTTGAAAAAGGCTATGGACAACACTATACCACTTAAATAAAATTTTAGAACACAAGATAAAAATATAAAAGCATGATTAATACAAAATTTGGGACCATAGCCACTGCTATGAAGGGAGGGATGGGAATGGGAGGTGGGAAGAGTACAGAGGGGGCTTCAACTCAGTAACACCTGGAATGTTTTGCTTCTTAAAAAAGATACGAAAAAATATGGCATAATATTATGATTTGATAAAGTTGAGTGGCTGGGGCATGAGTATTTGTTACTTTCTATGCTAAACTTTACTGTATGCTCAAAATATTTCAAAATGCCAATGCCAATAGCTATCAATACAATATTATTTATCATGTTCCAGGCATTCATGTAATGACTTTACATAAATCATCTCATTTAATCAATGTATTAGCTATCTATTGGACGGCACACAGCATGACTGGGAAACTCTGAGCGACTGTGCAGGCAGGTAGCGGGAGGCAGGTCTAGAACTACGGGATGTAGTGTAGTGATGGAGGCCAAGAATACCAGCCCAAGGCCTAAGGAAGTCTAGAAAGATAGCAAGGCAGAGAGAGGCACCTCAGAGCTAGGCTTTAGGAAGGACAAGGGCAAACTGGGAGATTAGAGGGAGGAGCCTAAAGTATGGAACCAGCCATGAGGCTATCCAGCGAAGGAGGGGGGGGGGAATGGAGGTGGCGGTTGACAGTTGGACAGGTAGAGATAGACCAAGAGTGTCCGAGAACTGAACTAAGTGTTCTACAGTTGTTGTCTTGTTTAATCCTCACCAAAGCCCCATAGAGTAAGTACTATAACACCCATTTTGTTGATGAGGAAACTGAGTCCCTACTCTCTGAGACCTGGTTCCTGATGGCAAATCCCTCTGCTCTAGAAGGAAAAAAAAATCTATGACATCTACCTTCTGTCAGCCCTTCCCAACGTGCAGTTTCTGAGAACTTCCCTGCAATGACCTAAAAAAAAAAAAATCTTCCTTGCCGCTAAATATAGACCAGTGAAATTACTCATTATTAGATTGTTCTTGCCTTAAAAAAAAAATCTACAGATAGATTCCTGGAATGGTGGAGTAGAGAAGAAAATAGCCTCATTTCTTTAAAAAGTAAATGGGACTGTTAGAAGTGGCTCATGCATTGGAGTTTCACAAGGAGAGTTAACCTCAGGTAAAACTGTGTGCGGCAGGAATTTTGCTTTGGTCGTGCTGTGCCTCTCTGTTCAGGAACTTTTAGGAAGAGAGGTGGTGCTTCCTAGAAGTTTTTCCCGGCAGTGTCTATTACCAGCTTTAATGAAGACCCACTGCAGGCCAAGCCCTGTGTGTGGATGGGTGGTACAGGACCCTGCCCTCAAGCTGTTGATGAAAGCTTAGCCACAGATTAACAGCAGGGCACAGGGCACAGAGAACCTTCACAACTACGCTCATAAAATTAAGTTTGTCAGTTGGCCTGTCATCACATCCCAGGAAACAGCTGGATAGACTTTCATGATATCTGGAGGGTACGTTTGGGATAGTCTGACATAATACGTAGGCTCTATGGAGTAGACAAAAATTAACTTTGGATGCCAAGGAGGGCATTTCAAATAGATGGGCAATTACCCTCCAGGGCACCTGAAACTGGATAGAACAAGTCTGTGAGACCAACAATTGGGAGAAGTATGGCGTGGCATAATAATACTATTAAGAAGAACTAATGTTTGTTGAGTGCTTACTTTGTGTTAAGATGAAGTGGACAGAGTACCAAAACAATGGCTTTATATATGAGCCTCAAGAGGAAAGTCACTGACAGCAGATGCTCCCAACTGTCGACACTTATTAGCAACGGTCTAGTTGCTCTCACCAGGGCAAATATATACAGTGCTTCAGGATGAGTAGCAGCAGGAATTCATTTATTTCACTATACTTATTAATTCTCCTGAGCGATGTCAAGGAGGCCCATTACTTCTTCTACTACCACCATTAATAATAGCTACCATTTGCCATGGGCTTGCTACGTGCCAGGAAATGAGCTACGTGCTTTTACATTGGTTATCTTGTTTATTCCTCGCAACAACCTATGAGGCAGGTACTATAATGATGCCCATATTATAGAGAGGGAAACTGAGGCTGAGTAATGGACCACTAACATGTGCTAGGCTGCCACGATTAGGATAAAACCTTCTCAAACCCCAATCAGACACATGGAACGACAAAATATCTCTGCGTGATTTATGTATTTATAAGAATTTTAACCAATGTATAAAAATTCACATACACTCATTCAATAATGAATCACTTCTGTTGAAAATATTAAAATGATATCAAATTAACACTGTCCTTGGAAAGTCTGGGCTGGAGGGTTACTGGTTTGGGGTACAGAGGGGGAAATCATCCCTATCAGAGGGATGCCAGTGCCACTTGATTCCTCCCTGTACCACCTCTGCCCTGTTTTGAGCATCTCTGCCCAGACTTCTGTGTTCTCCATGACTCCAGCCTCCTTCCTTTGCCAGTCCTGAAATTCTGATCCAATCGCACTCCTCTTCTGCTAAGAAACCTTTAATGATCCATTATTTTCAGAATCAAATCCAAACTCTTTAACATATCTTCTGGGGCTCTTCATAGTCTTCTCGCAGCCTGCCTAATCAGTCTCTATGCAGCCTCACACCAAGAATAATTTTAAATATTTAAAAGTAATTTAATAATTTAAATTAAAATTTTTTTAAATAAAAATAATTGTATTGAAATAAAATCATACTTAAATCCCTTTCATATCTGTGGTGTGCAGCAGAGTTTAGAAAGTACACTCACATACATTAAGCCATTTGATATTCATAACAACAATACCAGGCAGGCAAGCAAGTGAGCATCCCTATTTTTTAAAATAAACTTTTCATTTTATAATAGATTTAGATTTACAGAAAAGTTTAAAGACAGTGCAGAAACTTCCTAATACCCCACAACCAGTTTCCACTATTATTTATATTTTGCATTAACATGGTACATTTGACACATTTATGAACCAGTATTGATCCATTACTATTAGCTGAAGTCCATACTTTCTCCAGATTTCCTTTCTTTTTCCTCACTGTCCTTCTTGTGGTCCAGGATACCATCCCGGAAACTACATTACATTTAGTTCTTACGTCTTAGGCTTCTCTTGGCTGTGACAGTTTTTCTGACTTGCCTTGTTTTTTATGACCTTTGCAGTTTGAGGAGTACTGATCAGGTGTTTTGTAGAATGTCCCTCAATTGGGATTTTTCTAATGTTTTTCTCATGATTATTCTGAGGTGATGTATTTTTAGGAGGAAGACCCCAGAGAAGAAGCACTTTTCTCATCCCATCGTACTAAGGGTGCATACGTTCAAGATGTGGTACATATATAAAATGGAATATTACTCAGCTTTAAAAAGGAATGAAATTTTGCCATTTGCAGCAACATGGATGGACCTAGAGATTGTCATACCAAGTGACGTAAGTCTAACAGAGAAAGACAAATATTCCATGAAATCACTTATATGTGCAATCTAAAAAAGTAATCCAGATGAATCTATTTACAAAACAGAAACAGACTCACAGACATATTAGAAAACAAACTTGTGGTAATGAAAGGGGAAAGGGAGAGATGAGGGATAAATTAGGAGTATGGGATCAACAGATACACACTACTATATATAAAATAGATAAGCAACAAGGATTTACTATATAGCCCAGGGAACTGCATTCAATATCTTGTAATAACCTATAATGGAAAATAATCTGAAAAAAAATATAAAACTGAATCACTTTGCTGTACACCTGAAATTAACACAATATTGTAAATCAACTATACTTCAATAAACAAAAAGATGGCTTATCACTTTTGATGCGAGCTTTGGTCACCTAGCTCAGTCAGTGTTTGTCAGATTTCTCCCCTGTGAAGTGACACTTTTTCCTTCCTTTTCCACGCTGCACTGTTTGGAGGGAAGTCGCTATGCACAGCCCACCTGGTGGTGGGGACAGATGCCCTCCTTCTTGAGGATATTTACTTAAGTTATTTGGAATTCTTCTGCATGGCAGATTAGTTCTTTGCCCCCATTTATTTATTCCATCCATCATTTATATCGGTGTGGACCTATGAGTATTTATTTTTTACTTTGGGTTCTAATTCAATACTACTTTATTTCTTCCTCAAATTGCTCCACCTGGGGCCACTGGGAGCTCTTTCAGCGGCTCCTATGCTCCTCTGACAGGCTCAACTTGTAAATTTCCTGCCCCAGTTCTAGGGTGTGTCATTTCTCCAAGCAGCCCTGGTTCCCTTCATTGGAGGATGGTATTAGAAACCGAGATCTAGGCATTGGGAGGTAGTTGCTCCCAGGCCTTCTCAGCTAAGGTAGCTATCACCCCTATTTTCTGTTGGAGAACAGTAAGGGTCCAGGATATTTTCATTATTTCTTGAAAACACCATAAAACATCCTACAGTCTCACCGCCTTTGAACACCTCTGCCTCACTCTTCTGTGCAGTGAAGTAGCTTCTGGGGTGCACCTTGTGAGTTTCCTCCTCTGAAACGCCCTCTCCCACTGCACTTGTTAATAGCATCAGCATGTTAGAATTAGTTAACATCTGCCTGATCAGCTGCTCTGTGTTGCTCGTCTAGCATACCTAGTAGGTGCTCAATAAACACTGAATGAACTGTGTTTACAAACACAGATACTATTTGAAAATAAAGAATAGGCAGAGGTATGAAGAGGATGCCTTGCAGGATGCCTGAAGTCCCCTGACCTCTGCCCTCCCCACTTCCCACTAAGAATTCTTCCATTTAGTTAAGATTTATGGCATCATATGTGGAAGACAGGGCCATCGCGTCCTTGTAGGTCATCCAGGTAAGGTTTTCTTGGTCTGAGTCCTATAGCAGCTATTCCTAAACATGACTACACATAAGAATCCCCTGGGAGCTGTTAGTATACTGAGTCCTTCCCCCAACCTCCACTCCAGAAATGTGGTTTCTGAATGTCTGGAATGGGGACTGGAGAACTGTATTCAACACCCTCCCCCAAAGAAAGCAAGCCAGTAAAGCCAAAGCAGACTGTCTGCAATCTAATAATTTTGGAACGTCTGTGAAATACAGCCTCTCCAATCCAATCTGTAATATTTGAACAGTTAAAAAAACTGCTGCTGGAACCTACATCTCCTCCCATGGTAGACATACAGGGGAAGTAAAATATACCAGCTTAAGTGGGGAGGCTGCCTCAGAGGATCCTGTTGAAGACTTTTCAGAATTATAACCTTAAAATTCTCTTTACAAGGTTCAGCTGGGCCAAATCAGATTTGAAAGGGACAGTTCAGAGTCTGATAACTGGGCAGTCCATCTAGTCTCAATGGTCACGATTTATTTGAAGCTCCCTCGTGCTGTGTTGTGGTTTTGAGAAATATTCTGCTGGGAACAAAGGACTGAGTTAACAGGGTAAAATCTGTCAGTCCTTACAGCTGTTCCAAAGTTGATTAGGGATGTGGCCTTACTCATCTTCCACAAGCAAAGATGATTTTACAGTAAACCTGTTTTCTAGCAAATATCTTCTTTACAAGTAAATTTATAAAAGACTTTTTTTTTCTTTCCTCCTTTCCCTTTCCTCCTTCCCTCCTTCTATACTCACAAAACTCATTTGTTTGAATTCAGAATAGGGTAAAACCTGAGTTTTAGAATATTTTTAAAAGAATTACAGTTTATAGCTTCCAACTATATTTAGTGACACAAATGAAGCTGGAAACATTGACAGAAATGTTGATACAATGAGATTTTTCAAAGCTAAGCATTATAGACAAGCACACTTGTAACTAGTTTGAATGCACCATTTCTGGGAAATTGTTTTTTATAAAAATTAATGTTGTTGATGTCTTAACATTTTTTTAATTATAGAAGTATACTCTTCCTCTCACAACCTTGCTTATTTTATGATTTTTCTTAACAGGATGAATTTTTTTCATAGTCAGTTAAATGTAAATACTTCAGTCTGGTCCCAAATGACCACACATTTTACTAATTTTTGTGATGATGATGATTATGATGATAATAATAAAAAGTCAATGATTTTGAGTGCTTGCCTTGTGCCAGGCACTTTACACACATTGTTTTATCCAACCCTCATATCAACCCTATGAAGTGGATAGATATTATTATTCTTCCCATTCTCAGAGAGGTTAAATAACCCGCCTAAAGTCAAACTGCTAATCAATGGAAGACTTAGCTTGACTCTATAGTACAAGAGACCACACTTTGGACCATTATGCTATAGCATCTCCAGTGACTCATACAGGAGCTAGGGCTGTACACATTGATATGAAGATGACAACAATGATGATAGAAAAAAATTTATATACAAAATTTTTAAAGTCTTCTCAAGCTTTCATTGAAGAGTGACATCAGCAAAATGGTGGAATCAGAGTTTTCAGCTGTCATCCCACCCACAGAACATCAATTTTGACAACTTCCATGGATGAAAGTACCATTGTGGGAGTCTGAAAATCCAGCAGAGAAGTTCCAGCACATGACTGGAGAAAAAAGTAATCCATGAATACACACAATGAAGAGGGTAAGAAGAACAGTTTCACTTTATCAGCATCACCTCGCTCCCTAGGTGGCACAGCCCGATGCCAAGAAAGACCTCCTCAGCCCCAATTTCTCCCACAGGGGAAAGTGAGAGTGTAGCCAGTAAGAGCCCAGCTTTCCAGCTGTATGGAATGTAACCCAAGAGGCACACTTGTTTCTCCCTCACCCAAAATACTGAGGGGATCAGCATGGCTAAATTGTTGGGAGAGACTGGGAGCAGGGAAGAGAAGTGGGGACTCATATAGCCACCAGGATTCAGAACTCAACAAAGAGGGCTGTGGGTCCCATTAACTGCTTTACAGACCCCATCAGGAGGTCAGCCTTGCTTGTGGACTCCCCAAATGGCCCAGAGGCACCCCCAATTTTCTGGTGCCTCCCCCCAACCATAGCTGGTTCCCGTGTGCTCCCCCACCACTAGGTGAGTGCGAGTTTTTGCAGACAGCTCACAAGCAAACACAGAAAGCTGGCTGTGGTATTGGGAGAAGGCACACAAACTTGAGCATGTCCAGGTAGCACCCTGGGGAAAACAAACAGAAGGCTCCTTGTTTGGTCTTGGTGATGATTTTTTGGGTTTGACAGCAAAAGCAAAGGCAACAAAATAAAAAATAAGTGGGATTACATCCAACTAAAAAGCTTCTGCACAGCAAAGGAAACCATCAACAAAATAAAAAGGCAATGTACTGAATAGGAGAAAATATTTGCAAATCATATATCTGATAAAGGGTTAATATAAAAAATATATAAAGAACTCATGCAACTCAATAGCAAAAAAACACAATCTGATTAAAAAACGGGCAGAGTATCTGAATAGACATTTTTCCAAAGAAGATATACAGATGGCCAAAAGGTACATGAAAATGTGCTCAACATCACTAATAATCAGGGAAATGCAAATCAAAGCCACAATGAGATATCACCTCACACCTGTTGGAACAGCTATCATCAAAAAAACAAGAGATAACAAGTGTTGTCCAGGATGTGGAGAAAAGGGAACGCTTGTGCACTGTAGGTGGGAACATAAATTGGTATAGTCACTATGGACAACAGCATGGCAGATCCTCAACAGATTAAAAGTAGAACTACCATATGATCCAGCAATTCCACTTGTGGGTATTTATCTGAAGAAAAAAACACTAAGTGAAAAAAATATCTGTGCCCCAGGGATCACTGCAGAGTTATTTATGATAGTCAAGACATGGAAACAACCTAAGTGTCCATCAATAGATGAATGGATAAAAAATGTGATATATATATCCACAATGCAATATAAAAAGAAGGAAATCTTGCCATTTGCAACAACATGAATGGACCTTGAGGGCATTATGCTAAGTGAAATAAATCAGACAAAGAAAGACAAATACCATATGATCTCATTCATATGTGGAATAAACAAAAACAAAAACAACAATGAACCCAAGGAAGCCTGAAGCCTGAACTCATAGATACAGAGAACAGATTAGTGGTTGCCAGAGGTGGGGGTTAGGGAGTGGGTGAAACAGGTGAAGGTGGTCAAAAGGTACAAACTTCCAGTAATAAAATAAAATAAATCCTGGGGATGTAATGTATAGCAATGGTGACTATAGTTAATAATACTGTATTGTATATTTAAAAGCTGCTAAGAGAGTAGATCTTAAAAGTTCTCATCACAAGAAAAAAATATGTAATGATGTGTCGTAATGGATGTTAACTAGACTTAACTGTGGTGGCCATTTTGTAATATGTACATATATCAAATCATTCTGTTGTCAATTACATCTCAGTTAAAAGAAAAGAAAAAATTAAATTGAAGAAGTTGATCTGGTGTGATGATAGGTATGCCTGAAGAGGCATCTTTGAGACTCACATATCCCCTTGGTACTTGATAATGCAAGAGGAAAGCATTTCTCAAATAAAAGCAAATCTTCCAACTAAAGCATGGGCAACATTTAGCCTGATTTCTTACAAACCTTATAGACAGGTGTTTTTTAATGCTTCACCACCAGGAGTTGAGAAACCATGTCTGTGGGCCAAATTCTATGTTTTTTTTTTTGGTAAGTAAAATTTTACTGGAACACACACACATACACACACACACACACACACACAATGCAACTGACTTGTATGTTGATTTTGCATCCTGAAAACTTGCTGAATTCATTTACTAGTTCTAACAGGTTTTTGATAGAGTCTCCAGGATTTTCTATATACAAGATCATGTCGTCTGCAAACGGACAAATTTACTGTTTTTTCTGGTTTGGATGCCTTTTATTTTTTTTTCCTGCCTAATTGCTCTGGCTAAGGCTTCTAATACTATGTGGAATAGAAGTGGTGAGAGTGGGCATTCTTTCTTGTTCCTGATCTTACAGGAAAAGCTTTCAGCTTTCACCATTGAGTATGATGTTCACTGTGGGCTTGTCATACGTGACTTTTATTATGTTGAGGTACATTCCTTCTATACCTAATTTGTTGAGTTTTTATCATGGAAGGATGTTAAGTTCTGTCAAAATCTTTTTCTCCATCATTGAGATGATCATATGATTTTCATCTTTCATTCTGTTAATGTTGTGTACCATATATATTCACTTGCATGTGTTGAACTGTCCTGGAATCACAGTGATAAATCTCACTTGGTCATGGTGTATTATCCTTCTAATGTGTTCTTGAAATCAGTTTGCTAGTATTTTGTTGAGTATTTTAGCATCAATGTTTATTATGGATATTGGACTGTAATTTTTTTTTCTTGTAGTGTTCTTGTCAGGCTTTGGTACCAGGGTAATGCTAACCTGGTTCTGGAAGTTGTCACTCTTCTTCAATTTTTAAGAAGAGTTTAAAAAGGATTGGTATTAATTATTTAAATGTTTGGTAAAATTCACCTGTGAAGCTATCTAGTCCTGGGATTTTCTTTATTGAGAGATTTTTGATTACTGATTCAGTCTCTATAATCATTATTGGGCTATTCAAATTTTCTTTCTTTATGACTTAGTCTTGGTAGGTTGTATGTTTATAGGGACTTAATTATTTCTTCAATTTGTTGTCATATAATTGTTCATAGTAGTCTCTTATGATCCTTTGTATTTCTGTGGTATCACTTGTAATGTCTTTTCTTTCAATTCTAATTTTATTTACTTGAGTCCTCTCTTTTTTTTCTTGGTAAATCTAGCTAAAGGTTTGTCTATTTTGTTTAGCTTTAAAAAAACAGCTCTTAGCTTCATAGATCTTTTTAACTGTGTTTTTAGTCTTTATTTCATTTATTTCTGTTTTGTTTTGCTTTTAGAATTTTCAGGATTTGGTAAGCTTTTCTTTTTTTAAAATATTTATTTATTTGTTATGGCTGTGCCGGGTCTTAGCTGCGGCACACAGGATCTTCATTGCAGCATGCGGGTTTCTCAGTTGCAGCATGCAGACTCTTAGTCGTGGCATGTGAACTCTTAGTTGTGGCATGCATGTGGTCTGATCTTTTTTATTTCCTTCCTTCTACTAACTTAGTTTGCTCTTTTTCTAGTTCCTTGAGGTATAAAGTTGTGTTGTTCACTTGAGACTTTTTTCCCTTAATGTAGGCATTTATCACTATGAACTTCCCTCTTAGAACTGCTTTTTTTGTTTTGTTTTGTTTTATATCCCATAAGTTTTGGTATGTTGTATTTCCATTTTCATTTGTCTTAAGATTTTTTTTTTTAACAGATCTTTATTGGAGTATAATTGCTTCACAATACTGTGTTAGTTTCAGTTGTACACCAAAGTAAATCAGCCATATGCAAACATATGTCCCCATATCCCCTCCCTCTTGAGCCTCCCTCCCATCCTCCCTATTCCACCCCTCTAGGTCATCGCAAAGCACTGAGCCGATCTCCCTGTGCTATGCTGCTGCTTCCCACCAGACAACTATTTTATATTTGGTAGTGTATATATGTTGATGCTACTCTCACTTTGCCTCAGCTTCCCCCTCCCACCCCAAGTCCTCAAGTCCATTCTCTATGTCTACCTCTTTATTCCTGCCCTGCAACTAGGTTCATCAGCCATTTTTTTTTAGATTCCATATATATATGTTAGCATACGGTATTTGTTTTTCTCTTTCTGACTTCACTCTGTATGACAGACTCTAGGTCCATCCATCTCACTACAAATAACCCAATTTTGTTTCTTTTTATGGCTGAGTAATATTCCATTGTATACATGTGCCACATCTTTTTTATCCATTCATCTGTCAATGGACATTTAGGTTGGTTCCATGTCCTGACTATTGTAAATAGTGCTGCAATGAACACTGTGGCACATGTCTCTTTTTGAATTATGGTTTTCTCATAGTATATGCCCAGTAGTGGGATTGCTGGGTCATATGGTAGTTCTATTTTTAGCTTTCTAAGGAACCTCCATACTGTTTTCCTTAGTGGTTGTATCAATTTACATTCCCACCAACAGTGCAGGAGGGTTTCCTTTTCACCACACCCTTCCCAGCATTTATTGTTTGTAGATTTTTTGATAATAGCCATTCTGACTGGCTAGAGGTGATACCTCATTGTAGTTCTGCTTTGCATTTCTCTAATAATTAGTGATGTTGAGCATCTTTTCATGTGCCTCTTGGCCGTCTGTATGTCTTCCTTGGTGAAATGTCTATTTAGGTCTTCCGCCCATTTTTTAATTGGATTGTTTGTTCTCTTGATATTGAGCTCCATTAACTGTTTGTATATTTTGGAGATTAATCATTTGTCTGTTGCTGCATTTGCAAATATTTTCTCCCATTCTGAGGGTTGTCTTTTCGTCTTGTTTATGGGTTCCTTTGCTGTGCAAAAGCTTTTAGGTTTAATTAAGTCCGATTTGTTTATTTTTGTTTTTATTTCTGTTACTCTAGGACGTGGGTTAAGAAAGATCTTGCAGTGGTTTATGTCAAAGAGTGTTTTTCCTATGTTTTCTTCTAAGAGTTTTATGGTGTCTGGTCTTACATTTAGGTCTTTAATCCATTTTGACTTTATTTTTGTGTATGGTGTTAGGTGGTGTTCAAATTTCATTCTTTTACAAGTAGCTGTCCAGTTTTCCCAGCACCACTTATTGAAGAGGCTGTCCTTTCCCCACTGTATGTTCTTGCCTCCCTTGTCATAAATTAGGTGACCATATGTGCATGGGTTTATCTCTGGACATTCTATCCTGTACCATTGATCTATATTTCTGTTTTTGTGCCGGTACCATACTGTATTGATTACTGTAGCTTTGTGGTATACCTTGAAGTTGGGGAGCGTGATTACTCCAACTCTGTTTTTCTTTCACAAGATTGCTTTGGCTATTCGGGGCCTTTTATGGTTCCATACGAACTGTAAAATTTTTTGTGCTAATTCTGTGAAGAATGCCATTGGTAGTTTGATAGGGATTGCACTGAATCTATAGATTGCTTTGGATAGTATAGTCATTTTCACAATACTGATTCCTCCAATCCAAGAACATGGTATATTTCTCCATCTGTTTGTGTCATCTTTGATTTCTTTCATCAGTGTTTTATTGTTTTCTGAGTACAAGTCTTTTGTCTCCTTAGGCAGGTTTATTCCGAGGTATTTTATTCTTTTTGTTGCAATGGTAAATGGGATTGTTTCCTTAATTTCTGTTTCTGATTTTTTGTTGTTGCTGTATAGGAATGCCAGAGATTTCTGTGCATTAATTTTGTATCCTGCAAGCTTACCAAATTCATTGATTAGTTCTAGTAGTTTTCTGGTGGCATCTTTAGGATTTTCTATGTATAGTATCATGTCATCTGCAAACAGTGACAGTTTTACTTCTTCTTTTCCAATTTGTATTCCTTTTATTTCCTTTTCTTCTCTGATTGCCATGGCTAGGACTTCTAAAACTATTTTGAATAAGAGTGGTGAAAGTGGACATCCTTGTCTTGTTCCTGATCTTAGAGGAAATGCTTTCAGTTTTTCACCATTGAGTATGATGTTTGCTGTGGGTTTGTCATATATGGCCTTTATTATGTTGAGGTAGGGTCCATCTATGCCCACTTTCTGGAGAGTTTTTATCATAAATGGGTGCTGAATTTTGTCAAAAGCTTTTTCTGCATCTATTGAGATGATCATATGGTATTTATTCATTAATTTGTTTATGTGGTGTATGACATTGATTGATTTGTGTATGTTGAAGAATCTTTGCATCCCTGGGATAAATCCCACTTGATCATGGTGTATGGTCCTTTTAATGTGTTGCTGGATTCTGTTTGCTTGTATTTTGTTCAGGATTTTTGCATCTATGTTCATCAGTGATATTGGTCTATAATTTTCTTTTTTTGTAATAGCTTTTTCTGGTTTTGATATCAGGGTGATGGTTGCTTCGTAGAAAGAATTTGGGAGTGTTTCTCCCTCTGCAATTTTTTGGAAGAGGTTGAGAAGGATTGGTGTTAGCTCTTCTCTAAATGTTTGATAGAATTTGCCTGTGAAGCCATCTGGTGCTGGACTTTTGTTTGTTGGAAGATTTAAAATTATGGTTTCAATTTCATTACTTGTGATAGGTCTGTTTATATTTTCTATTTCTTCCTGGTTCAGTCTTGGAAAATTGTACATTTCCAAGAATTTGTCCATTTCTTCGTGGTTGTCCATTTTATTGGCATATAGTTGTTTGTAGTAGTCTTTTATAATCCTTTGTATTTCTGCAGTGTCAGTTGTGATTTCCCCTTTTTCATTTCTAATTTTATTGATATGCATCCTCTCCCTTTTTTTCTTGATTAGTCTGGCTAAGGGTTTATCCATTTTGTTTATCTGCTCAGAGAACCAGCTTTTAGTTTTGTTTATCTTTGCTATTGTTTTCTTCATTTCTATTTCATTTATTTCTGCTCTGATCTTTATGATTTCTTTCCTTCTACTGACTTTGGGTTTTCTTTGTTCTTCTTTCACTAGTTGTTTTAAGTGTAGGGTTAGATTGTTTATTTGAGACTTTTCTTGTTTCTTGAGGTGAGAATGAATTGCTATAAAATTCCCTCTTCGAACTGCTTTTGCTGTGTCCCATAGGTTTTGGGTCGTCATGTTTTCGTTGTCCTTTGTTTCTATGTATTTTTTAATTTCTTCTTTGATTTCTTCAGTGAACTCTTGATTATTCAGTAGCGCACTGTTTAGCCTCCATGTATTTGTGTTTTTTACAGTTTTTTTCCTGTAATTGATTTCCAATCTCATAGCGTTATGGTCAGAAAAGATGCTTGATATGATTTCAATTTTCTTAAACTTTCCAAAGCTTGATTTGTGATCCAAGATGTGATCTATCCTGGAGAATGTTCCGTGTGCACTTGAGAAGAAAGTGTATTCTGCCACTTTTGGATGGAATGTTCTATAAATATTAGATCTATCTGGTCTATTGTGTCATTTAAAGCTTGTGTTTCCTTATTTATTTTCTGTTTGGATGATCTGTCCATTGGTGTAAGTGGGGTGTTAAAGTCCCCTACTATTATTGTGTTACTGTTGATTTCTCCTTTCATGGTTGTTAGCATTTTCCTTATGTATTGAGGTGCTCCTATGTTGGGTGCATAAACATTTATAATTGTTATATCTTCTTCTTGGATTGATCCTTTGATCATTATGCAGTGTCCCTTCTTATCTTTTGTAACAGTCTTTTCAAAATTTCAAAGCTATTTTAGTGAACTGGAAAAAAATTTAGTCTGGGGACTCATACTTGAGTAAAATGTGTTTCTCTTGCTATTTTTCTTCCATACTAGGCCACCTTTAGAGTAATATCAGTAATGGTAGAGTTAATTTTGACCAAAAAATACTGCTCTTTGCAAACCAATTATTTTTAACCAGTCTTAACTCTGGCACCAAGTCCCCTTAAGGCTGTAACCTTCCATTCTGTGAAAAAGTTTCTTCCCAGGTTCTGTTTTCAACATTCTTTGAAAGGTTCAGATAATTTAGAAACTTAGAAACTTAGTGCAACCTTTTCACAGCCTGTGTTGACTCAGTGGGAAGAGAGACTGAAGCAGTCATGCATCAAGCACCCATGGATTGTTATCTTCCTCTCAGTACCAGCATCTCCTTCCCTACCTAATTGACTCTTTGAAGAATCCACCAATGTGGTCACTTTGCAGAAAAATGTTTTTCCATGTTCGGTTATTGATGTTTCTGGAATGAAAATCGTTTCCGTCATTCATTTGGCTTCCTCTTGACCTAAAGCATGTTTCTCTTAATTTTACATCCAAGAGTGGTGAGGGGAGAAAGCTATAGTCTTACAGTAGCATCACATCATAGTTCTTTTCATAGAAGAGAACACATTTACCAAAAATGTGCCATTCTTAACACCAAGCGGTTATGAGAAAATTTTATAGCATGCCTTTTTCTACATCACGTGTAAGTATCATTCTTTCATCTAACTGGTCAACAATATTTAAGGAGTACTCCCTGTGGAGGTAGTCACTGCTTAGTGAACAAAATAAACAAGATCCTTGCCCTCATGAAGATTATAGTCTACCACAGAAGGTGTAAGAACAGAAGAATAAGTTTTTCAATTTTCTTTACTGACACATATTATGATTTGCCCTAAATAAAATAAATAAGAGAATGAATAAAGATTTTTGTTTTGGACCTTGGTAAGGATGGAATGGCCTCCATTTTGGTTTGGGCTAGCTGATTTCACTCGGTTTTTCCATGGTTATTAGAAATAAATCTCTCACCTACCAAACCTCTTGCAAAATTCATTTTATTGATCACAGGGGGCCTGCAAAACAGAATGTAGATGGATGAATCTGCCCTTACATTGATACCTAGACCCAGAAGTCAAAATGTGTGTCATATGGTCTGACTGATAATGCATCCAGATGGCTTATCTATCATCAAATGCCCAGATTGCCTCTTCATGATGCCTCCTGAACACTTGCTAATAAACAGAATTCAGCCTAAATTATATCATGGAGAAACAGATCATCTCTCTATGCCTTTTGGAGTTAACAGAGGCTTCAAAGTTCAAAAGTGAAGGCAGTCCAATTTAGCATTGGAGAAGGTAACATTTTAGTTTGCCTAATAAAATAATTCCAGTCTTTTATACTGAAACAATAGAACCCACTATTCATTTGTTCATTCATTCACTCACTTATTTTTTCTACAAGCACTTTTTACCTGCCTGTAATGGGCCAGAAACCATGCAGGCACTGCCGACAGAAACCTGAATAGTATTTGGTCCATAGCTTGAAGCATCTTGCAAACTGGAGATGGAGGAAAACACATAAGCACAGCGTGCAATTCAGGTGTTAAGTGTGTGGGACCTGAAGCTTGTATAGGGGCTCGATCTGATATTTAGGGAGGCCTCAGAATATGCACCTTTTTTTCCCAGGTGGAGGGAAGGGATTGGGGGTAGCTTCAGAAACTGTGAGTGGCTTAGCAAGGCTCAGCATAGCTTGTGTCTGGGGAGATTAGTAGGGAGGGTAGCCAGAGAGGAACTGGTCAGGTGTAAGATGTAGGAAGTAAAGAGGATTCTACAGCATACAAATGATTGTAGAGTTTCGCAAGTTGTTTAAAAGACCTCTTAGAGAGAAGCAAGTTTGTGAAAGTCTATTGATTTTCTTCTCTCTCTTTGCATTAGCGTCAGGCTGTTTGGGTGCTGTTTTGTTTCCACTTGTACAAACTTTGTCCTACATCATAATGCAATCTCATTGCTGTAGTTTTACATTTTTGACTGTAACCTCTCCAAGCAGGTCAGAAGTACTATAGCAGGAAAGAAAACTTACACAGTCCAGGAACTTTGTACCTCAGATCAGAGAGAAAATTCAGCATGGGACTGCCAAACTGGCAGCTTTCTTGGTGCTGAAATCAGTGTGAATTTGTCAAACTTTTTACAAAGAAATTTAAAAACATCAGAAGTTATGTAACTTGGCTTTGAGAGCCAGTTTCTCTTTTTGGGGGTATTGGGCCTCTCCTCTCTGCCTGGTGTGAAGAAATGTGCTCATCTGAGTTGCTCTCAGAATGGGCCTTGCACGTTCCTCCCGGCCCTTCACTCACAGTAGATTTTTCTAATTGATCACAGCCCCCTTTCTTGGTGAGTCAGATATGCCCAATGGAGGACCGAGGCAGGAAAAGCAGAAACCTCTGCATCTTTTTTGTCTGAATGTGAGTCACATATAGAAAATTTTCTAGTATCCGCATTAGAACACATCCCTAAAAAGGGACAGGGGAAATTAATTTTAATCATAGATTTTATTTAACCAGATGTATGCAAAATATTATCATTTCAAGATGGAATCAAAGTGAAAAATTAGTCACGAGATATTTTACATCTATATTTTCATAGTATGTCTTCGAAATCTAGTGTGCATTTTTATATTAATAACACATCTTAAGTCACACATTTCAAGTGTTCAAGAGCCACGTGGGGATAGAAGCTGGTCTGTTGGTCAGCTTGGGTCTTGATGTTACCCCAAGTTGCACAGGTGAACCTGCTCAGAAACACTTCTCTTCCTTTGGTGGCCAAGCCCCTTCTGTGGTGGGGAGGGGTCCCAATTGGGGTGGGACTAGAGAAAGCCCACTGTCACACTGGCTCCTACAGAGCACGTCCTAGGGCAGGAGGAACCTAGGGAATGTTTTTAGATTGGCAATTGACAGAGCCTATCAATATTGTTACATATTTCCTATGGATGTTAGAGAGAAAAATTGTGTGATCAAAGTGAAAAACATTCTTTTCATTCAGCTTTTGTTTTTTTTTAAGAATAATTTAAATTTGGAGATCATAAGAGGACTACAAACAGAATGTTGGTATTTAGAGAAGATATTTAGAACAGATCAAAGACTCCAGAATGTTAGAGCTGGAAGAGACTTTGAGTTCAAGTTTACATGTTTGGACACTGAGAGCCACAGAATTTAAGGGGCTTTATCCAACAGCTGGGTGGAGACAATGCTGGGTCTAAAACTCAGTTCTCTTAAATCTTTATCCTAATACAGACACCTTGGCCCTATATCATGAGGCAACATGACATCAAAAATGAACCATTATTGAAGGAATATGGAGCTAATTTTAAGACTGCAGTTCATAGCAGCATTATTTACAATAGCCAAGGTATGAAAGCAACCTAAATGTCCCTCATCAGATGAATGGACAAAGAAGATGTGGTGTACATGTGTGTATATATATATACACACATACATACACATGTGTATGTGTGTGTGTGTGTGTGTGTGTGTGTGTGTGTGTGTGTGTATTGGCTTGGCCAAAAAGTGCCTTCAGTTTTTAAGTAGAAATAAAAGACAGAGTTTTCATTTTCACCAAGAACTTTATTGAACAACATATTCACCCTTTTGTTCCACTACCTTCTGACATTTTTCAGGCAACTTCATAATTTCATCTTCCCAAAACTTGTAATCTTTTGGAGCAAAGAACTGTTCCAGGTACCTTTTACAGTCTTCCAGAGAATTGAAATTTTTTCCGTTAAGAGAATTTTGTAAAGATCTAAATAAATGGAAATCTGAAGGTGCAATGTCTGGTGAATACTGCGGATGAATCAGAACTTCCCAGCCAAGCTGTAACAGTTTTTGCCTGGTCATCAAAGAAACATGCGGTCTTTCGTTATCCTGATGGAAGATTATGCGTTTTCTGTTGACTAATTCTGGACACTTTTCATCGAGTGCTGATTTCAGTTGGTCTAATTGGGAGCAGTACTTGTTAGAATTAATCGTTGGTTTTCCAGAAGGAGCTCATAATAGAGGACTCCCTTCCAATCCCACCATATACACAACATCACCTTCTTTGGATGGAGACTGGCCTTCGGTGTGGTTGGTGGTGGTTCATTTCGCTTGCCCGGTGATCTCTTCTGTTACACATTATTGTATGGTATCCACTTTTCATCGCCCATCATAATTTGTTTTAAAAATGGAACGTTTTCACTACGTTTAAGTAGAGCATCTCATGTGGAAATACGCGCAAGAAGGTTTTTTTCTCTTATGTGGAACCCAAACATCAAAGCGATTAACATAACCAAGCTGGTGCAAATGACTTTCAATGCTTGATTTGGATATTTTAACTATATTGGCTATATCCTGCGTGGTATAATGTTGACCGTTCTCAATTAATGTCATGATTTGATTGCTATCAACTTCAACTGGTCTACCCGACCGTGGAGCAACGTCCAGCAAGAAATCGCCATCACAAAACTTTGCAAACCACTTTTGACACATTTTATCAGTCACAGCACCTTCTCCATACACTGCCCAAATCTTTTTTGTGTTTCAGTTGCATTTTTACCCTTCTTGAAATAATAAAGCATAATATGCCGAAAATGTTGCTTTTTTTCTTCCATCTTCAAAATTAAAATGGCTACAAAAATTCACCAATTTAGACAATTTTTTTTTGTTTTAAATGCACGCTGATATGACAGTGGTCACAATACAATCTAACAAAATTGTTTCGAATAAAGTTAAAGACAACTAAGCACTACTAGAGCCATCTTACGGAGTAAAAGGAACAAACCTTTTGGCCAACCCACAACACGCATGCGCGCACGCGTGTGCATGTGCACACGCACACACACACACACACACACACAATGGAATACTATGCAGCAATAAAAAAGAATGACATAATGCCATTTGCAGCAACATGGATGGACTTAGAGATTATCATACTAAGTGAAGTAAGTCAGACAGACAAATATCATATGATATCACTTATATGTGGAATCTAAAAAATACAGCAAACTAGTGAATATAACAAAAAAGAAGCAGACTCACAGATATACAGAACAAACTAGTGGTTACCGGGGGGCGGAGGGGCAATATATAGGTGGGGAAGTGGGAGACACAAATTATGGGGTGTAAGATAGGCTCAAAGGATGTATTGTACAACACAGGGAATATAGCCAATATTTTATAATAACTGTAAATAAAAGTAACCTTTAAAAATTGTATTAAAAAAAGACTGCTTCTACGTATCATAAAGTGGAAACCTAGACATCATCTGGCTAACCTCATCTATGAGAGCAAATAAATAAATTGTTAACATGAATTTTTTTTTGTGGGTGGAGGTGGAGGTGGATATTGGCTTCCTTTTTCAGATGTGCTTGTTTTTATCCTGGTCAATTTACCAAGCAACAGTTACTTTGCTCTACATTATGGAGGGAAAAAAAATAAAAAGAGAGAAAGGTGCACACAAAGAAAGTAAAAGAAAGAACAAGGGCAAATAGTTGGATAAACGAGGCCAAATAAGACTGTCATGTGAAGACTGGGGATGAATGACAGCCAGATCGCTGCCTCTCCCACCCACCCCATTTTGTTGGACTTCTCAACCTTGAGGGTTCCCTTCAATGTCAAACACCCAAGAGTCTTAAGATCTGTTTGACATTGCTTCCCAGAACTAGGGGGGAAAACGGTTCTGGTTCTGAGTGATTTTTAAAGGGAAAAAAATGTAAGCAGATGATTTAATTACCAGCTCTTAAACTGATTTATTTTCAGCAGTAACAATAAAGTCATATAAACCAGTGACATGAGTCAAGTGATTACTCTTTAAATGTGGGCGATAAAGAGGAGAGAGAGAGAGAAAAAAAGCTCTGACTTCATATGATGGCTTCAAGCCAGACTGCAAAGAAGGAATCTGTGAAATTCAAGGTCTTGGAGTCTATTATTTCTCTTTGCTATTATTTCTGAAAGAAGACCTGGGCAAAATCAATTCAGGTTCAGAAAGAATATGACTTTAATTTTCTACATAAAATTTTCAGGAAGTCTGGGCTAGAAGAGGGGAAAAGACAGACAACTATCACCCAAGAAGAAATTAAATGAAGAAATTAAATGAAGCACAGTACATTTATATTACCAGAACTCTGGCCATGAGACAAAACAAATCTTCTGGCACAAACTCATAGGGATATAAAAACACTAACCAGCAACAAAGATGATGAGGTAATGCCCCCCAAAATAAACTCTCCCTTGAGTGTTAGAAAATCAGTGCTAGATCAATCAAATAGAATTAATTTTATTTTGATGCAAATGTCTCCTTAACGCTTTGATTATATTTCATCCTAGAATATGTGATTTTCCTAAAAGTTTAACTTATATTTCCCCCTCCTCAAGTAACTGACATACAATTTTTGAAAAATGGGGAAGCTCTTGGGCAAGTCATTCTGCCTAACAATGATGAAATACTGACTTTTTTGCCCTCCTTTCAGATTAGGTTTTCCACCAACCATAAATTCAATCTGCCTCTCATTCAATCTCTACCAGATGTCAAAAGAATAGCAAAGGAATCTGAAGAAGTGGGTGATAACACTTAGATGAGCCTTCCCTGCAAATGTTCAAGTCGTTCACAGCCTGGTGGGACTATCTTATTGCTATTAAGCTTTCAGTATTTTATGGAGCTTTAGTTTTTATTCTTTAAGTTTTTGTCCTTCCCTCTCGGTTGGCAAAAGCTTTTTCAGAGGTTTTTCGGGTTGAACTGCAGGCCTTGTGGGAATCTGTCAGGATAGTCTGTGGCTGTTTTTATAATGTTTGTATGATGTTTCCTTCACTCTCCCCTTACCAGGTAAATGCCAGTCCATCCTCTGGGTGAAGAAGCAGAAAAAGTTGGGTTTTGGCATTCCATTCAACAAAATTGTTGAGTGCTTACTCTGTGACCAATGCATGCTAGATGCTGTGTCTGTGAGTGGCCACATGCTCTATGTGGTGAGCTTACATCTGGAGATAAAACAGTTCTATTTTTCATCACTTTGTTTTGGATGCACACTAACCTTATTCCCTCTTAAGTATACAGAATTCATGTGCTGCCCAGTTTGGGCTGGAGTATTGCCTCTTGGTTAGGACTTATTCTGAATCTTTGCCCGCAAATCAAAACTTACTTTCTCTGTGTCTCATTCTCTCCTGATTTTTCTCTCCAGTGACAAGAGCTAGACTGATCCCTGACCTTTCAGAGCTGGAAGGAACCTCATAGCTTATACAGTCCAATGTTCTCATTTTAGATAAGGGGGAATGGAGTTCTGAAATGTTCAGTTCAGTAAATATTTAATAAGCATCTCTTTGGGGCCAGTGAGCATGCCAGCACCTGGGGTGGTATATATAAGTAAGGTGAGATTTCTACCACATTATTTTGTTGCATTAGAATCACAAGAAGGTAATTAGAATACTTCAAGTGCTAAGGGAGAGGTATCTTTAGGGTATGATGGTGCTCATGGAAGCACAGAGCGGAGGGCTTCTGGGAGATGATGTCTAGGCCAGGTTATCAAGGATGAGATGGAGTTGGCAATGGAAAAGTTGGGTGAGGAAAGGTGAAGGGCACTGCAGGGAAAGGCATGAGCAAAGTCATGAATAGATTCAGCCTGGGGTGTGTGAGTGTGAGCTACATGGAACTCAGGTTGCTGGGATGACAGTGTGAGGCCAAGGGGGATGAGGTAGGAAAGCAGGCAGAGGGTCTTGCATGCTACTGAGGGGCTTTGGACTTGATTCTGCAGGCAGTGGGGCTGGGAGATGGGGGTGGGATGGGTGGCAGTGAAGAATTTCAAGCTGAGGCATGGTTAGATTTGCATTTTAGCTGGATCAGCATGGCAACACCGTGGAGATGGATCTGGGGATAGACAAGAGGCAGGAGAAATAGCGAGTCTAGAACGCTGATCTCTTCCTTCAGAGTCCAGTGTTTCACCTACTACACCATGTTGCCTCCATGCACTCAGCTGGAAGCAGATGCCTCCAGAAAGCCTTAAGTGATTCCCTTGGTTTTCTGGGCATCTGCTATTTTTGCCTGATGGGCATCCATTCCTTTATCTTATGGTAACAACATTTCGATTTCCTTTTTGGGGAACCATTCCCATCCCAAACTCAACCTGAGCTTCCACGGGAGGCTGACCACTCCCCCAGGCTCCAGGGATTGGTACCTGACCCAGATCTAGCTAATCAATATATCCTGTCTTCCTAGGAAAGTGACTGGGTCAGCGCTGGACGTGTGACCAGGACAGAACAATGAGACTCAGCACTACCCCAGAATTTTCAGTTATGTGAATCCCTCTTTCGGCTTCAGTTTCATCGGCTATTGGAAGGTTCCTAACAGATACGTCCAGAAACATTTCCAAATGCTTTCTATATCACAGGCACTGTTTTAGGATAGACCCTACGTGGAGAGTCCAAGTGCCGTCGCATGGGTGTGGACAAGGGTATTTGGGGACTTATATCTAATGGTTAACTGTTTTCTACTTTGGCCAATCCTGAAAGCCAGCCCTGATCTCCAGATCCAACTGACTATAGCAATATAAACTTATTAAAACATTAGCCCTACAAAATTACTGGCTTCCTTGGCAGGTAGAATAGGTGGTAAAACCTCCAAGGGTGAGGCTCAGGGAAGCTCAGTGGCTTGGTCTCCTTCTGTGGGTGGTGACCCATTTCTCTCTTCTTATCGGAATCACAGCTCCTGGCACTGAGGGAGCCACTCAATGATGACTGGTTGATTGAAGAGATCACTGAATGAGCCCTGTCCTTGGTCCCTCTGCATTGCACTTTGGGCTTCTAAGGAGACGAGTAGTTTGGAAAACCCAGTAAGGCATAAAGAAGAATAAAAATATTGCCCGAGTCCCACTGTGCAGATCTACCTGCTGTTAAGAGTTTTTTGTGTACTGACTTCTAGGCTTCTTTTCTACGCAAACATATTCATGCATACTTATAAGTGCATGAGCACTTAGAGACACCCAGGGCGTTGGATGCTGCCTCTGTTGCTTTGCCCCTGGCTTTTCCCACTGCACAGTGTAGCTTGGGCATTTCCCTCATATGCATGGCATTCTTAAGCAGGCTAGTTTTACCTCCAAACAGTTCCAAGATGCCCTTATCTAACTCTCACGTTTCTAAGTGTGTGCCAGCTGCCTGAAAGCAGTTTCTCTTGGCTACTCTTCCAGGGGAACATCTGCCTGCTGCCTCTTTCTCCCTCTGCTGCAGCCAAGTGATCCATCGACCCCAGAAAAAGTGCAGGGGCCAGGGTCAGGGATAAACCCTGTGGACATGAAGAGGAGGGAGCATCTTACTAACTCCAAACATGTATGCAGTGCTAGTCGCAGTAACATTCGCATTATTGTTGGTGTTGACGAGGATTCAAATATAAATCTGATCTCTCCACACACACCCTGCTTAAAAATGCTCCTTGGCTGCTCAGTGCTTGTAAGATAACTACCTACATCCTGATCAATGGAGGGGGCCGCTGGGTAGTTTGGTCTGGGGACCTCCCTGGCATCATGGCCCCATCTGCCCTTGTGGTCTGGCCTTACTTCCTCATTCTTAGAAGTTAGTCTGCACTCAGCATATTTGCAAACGCACATCAGCTGATGTGATTGCTTGCTTGAATCAAATTCCATGAGGGTAGGGATACTGCCTGAGCTGTTCACTGGGTAATCCTTAGTGCCCAGGTCAGTGTTGAGCACGTAGTAAGTTCTCAATAAGTCAATGAAGGAAGGAATAATGCTGTCATTATTGTCACTTGGGTGGGAGGAGAGGAAGGGGGCACACAGAGCGGAATCTGCTTCATGGCTGTCCCTCCCTCTCTCTCTTCTTGCCTCTCTTTCCCTGCCACCAACTCTGTTGCCTTTTCTAGCAACCCCTCTCCCGATGCAAACCCCCAGCCAGGACTCCAAACCCCTTTAGCTGGCTTCCCTCCTCTATTTCCCTGCTAGAAACGGGAGGCAGGAGGGAGAAGGGTCAGGACCATAGCATTTTGTTTCTAAAACACACAGATGTGAATCCCTGCTCCCAACTGCCCTAAGGGCCTTGAGTCTACCAGAGCAAGCAGAGACCTCATGCTAGTCAAATTAGCCAAGGTCCTGGAGGCAGAGGAGATGAAAGCTCTGCTGTGGGAACCTTGGATGTGGTACAGCCCATGCTTATGTAACTCACCAAGTCAGAAATTATAAAAGGACAGTAGTTACTGTTTTCCTGCTTTCTTTCTGCCGGGAGCTCTGGTTTTCTACTCTTCTCCTTGGAGGGAGAGGCAGTGGCTATTACTATAATAACAACACCTCTAAATCGGGCCTCCCTTTGAGGGTGGAGAGTTTCCCATCCATGAGTTCACAGAACGGCGCAACAAATCTGCCCACTCGAAAGAGTGTTTTTGTCCTTCGTTGCTGAATCTCAGCTTGATTTTGTGTTTTGGAAGTGTGCCCCCACCCAGTTACTGAGAAGGACCGTACCTCCCACAGCTACCAAACATCTGTCACGGCTTTACATGGTTACTTCTGGGCTCAGAAACCAACGATGGGTCTTTTTTGTTGGAGAGGAAGATTCCAGTTCTTCGCCAGACATCCAAGGCCCTCCTGGCCCAGGCTTCCTCTCCAGGGTCCCCTTCCGGAAGGTGACTGAACAGGAAAGTTCCACTGTGACACACATTGTACCCCAAGGGCTACTCTGCTGTTTGGGTTTTAGGTAGTGCTGTTCCCCGGCCCAGAATGCTTGTCCTCCTCCTCTCCACGTCTGGGTGCCATCCCCACCCTGCTCCTCGGGATCAGCCCAAGCCCTGACTTCACCACCTCAAACTAAAGCCAGTAACTCCTTCCATGCCCTCATTTACTTGGCATCTCAGCAGCATTCAACTCCCCTGACCTCTCTTGCTCCCTCTTCTCTGTGATACCCACCCCTGCCTTCCTCTGTCTCCTCTGTGGATACATCTTTTTCTATCCAGCGTTTCTCTAAGTATGGCCCTAGGCTCTCTCTTCTCATTTCTCACCTGTGTACAGATGACTCACAGATCTGTATCCTATCCTAGATATTTCCTCTGAGCTCTAAACTCTTGCATCCAGCTCTCGGACTCTCAACCATACCTCATCCCCAGAATGGCCAAGACAAATTCATGATCGTTCCCCTGCTCCCCGCTTCCTCGGCTGTCAGTCTCCACCTTTCCAGTGTTTCTTCTCTCAGTGAATGGCTTTACCATCCGTCCAGGCACAGAAGCCAGAGCGCTGGGGTCCCTCCTGGGCCCTCTTGTTACAGACACACTTACTGATGCTGACTATGGACCAGACTCTGGCTTCCATTCATGTCTGTCATATTGTCTTTGTTCTCTGTACACGTGACCTCTCTCTCCACTAAGACTGCAAGTTACTGGAGAGTAGAGACTCTATCTCTCACACATCCTGCCGGTCCTAACTCCAACACACCGTCGCATTCCCAGCAGGCACTCGAGTAGATGTTTACTGACCACTTAAGTGGCCATATACCAATCTACGATGTGCAAACAAGGTAGATATTCAGAGGGTAAAAGAGGAGTGCTCTTTCATTCTTTAGTGCCGCCCAATACCAGAGGCCCGACTTGAGTAAACATAAAGGATTTTACGGTCTCTTCCTGCTTTAAAATCTGTGATTCTAGGAGAATGTGTGTGTTTTTAAACCAATGGAGAGCCTAATTCCAAGCTTTACTTCTAAGTTTTCAGATGCATGTATGGTAATAGAAGGGCTGGATTCAGAGCAGTAATTTTGTTCCTCATAGTGTAGTGCTGGGATAGGAAGCAAATCTTTCTTCATCTTTTCTCAAGCGTTATGGTGTAACACATTAGGTCATCTGCATGAAAAAAAGGTTGAATCCTTTCTGTCATAATGTGAAGGGTTATGTAAATTGAAAAGGCCGTAAGGGAAATGATTTATGAAACTAACCACAGGCATAAGAAAGGGTCAGATTTATGGCATTTGGTGAGCAATCGCACGCATTTGAATATGAAAATCATCAGATGGACAGATATGAATTTTACACATAATCATGTGGGATTTTTTAAAAAAAGTGGGATCTTGGGACTTCCCTGGTGGTGCAGTGGTTAAGAGTCCCCAGTGCAGGGGACTAGGGTTTGATCCTTGGTCTGGGAAGATCCCACTTGCCCCGGAGCAACCAAGCCCATGTGCCACAACTACTGAGCCTGTGCTCTTGAGCCCACATGCCACAACTACTGAAGCCCATGCATCCTAGAACCTGCGAACCACAACTACTGAGCCCATGTGCCACAACTACTGAAGCCTGTGCGCTCTAGGGCCTGCATGCTGCAACTACTGAGCCTGCGTGCTGCAACTACTGAAGCCTGCACGCCTAGAGCCCATGCTCTGCAACAAGAGAAGCCCGCAATGAAGAGTAGCCCCCGCTCGTCGCAACTAGAGAAAGCCTGCGCGCAGCAATGAAGACCCAATGCAGCCAAGAATAAATTAAAATAGTAATAATAATAATAAAAAGTGGGCTCTTGAGTGAACTAAAATGATACACTACATTTTATAAAATTTCCGGGAATAGAGAAAGACCTTACTAGTCCAACTCCTTATCTAATGTTTTATTCCTTATACAATGGGTTTGCTCGGTAGTTAATCAGGCTGTTCTTGAATACCTCCAGTGATGGGGTATTCACTACCCTATCTTTGAACATATCTGATTATTAGAAAGTTTTTTGTTATGTTTGAGCCCAAGTCTTTCCGTGTAGCTTTTACCTGTCTAAAATTAGTCTTCCCTTTAGAGCAATACAGAGTAAGTTTGAGGACTTGTCCACACAAAGACCACAGAGGACAGCACCCAGATTCCTTAGAATTGTGTTTATTGGTTGTTCATTCATTCAACAAATCTCTTTATGTGCCAGACAGACTTTAAGAACTGTAAAGACATAATAATATCTCCAGGGCAAGGATCTGTATCCCCAGTGCTTTCACAGTGTCTGGCATATACACTAGTGGATATTAATTGAATGAATGGTGGAAGCCATGACTCAACTAGAGATGCTCATGGTCTGGCGGGGGGAATGAGACATAGAAAGATGTGAAAGATAAGGAAAAGAAAACGAATTCATGGGAAAATGGGTGAATGAGATCAACAGGAAATTAAAGGAAGGGGAAAGCTGAACGGCCAATAAAAATCTGACATAATGCTCAATCTCGCTAGTAATCAGGGAAATTAAAGAGACAACACACCATTTCACACTCATGAGATTGGCATAATCTGAGAAGCCTGACAATACCAAGAGTTGGTGAAAACGTGGAGCAATTAGAACAATAATACCCTGTGTTGGATGGCTAACTGATAGATCAGTTTGGAGAGCCGTTTGGCAATATTTTGTAAAATTAAAAGTTCAGAGAACTTTTGACTCAGCAATTCCGCCTCTGGGTATATGCCTCAGAGAAATAATTTCATGTATGCAGAAAGAGGCATGTACTAGAAATTCACTGCAGCATTCTTACAGTAGCAAAGAATTATAAATAAACTAAATGTCTATCAATGAAGGAATGGATAAACAAATTGTACTATTTTCAACAAATGCTTTTTATACAGCAGTTGAAACTGAATGAACTAGACCATATGTATAAACATGAATCATTCTCAAAAATTATAATTAGCTAAGAAAGGAAATTGAAGAGGGCTAAGTTACAGTATTTGCGCAAATTTTAAAAGAGCCCAAGTGAGATTATGAGAATAACCATATATAGTGAAAATACGTGTGGGAATAATAGATCCCAAATTCAGGATAGTGGTTGGTTATGGGGTCAGGGTAAGGAAATGCAACTGAGAAGTGTACAGGAGGCTTCAGTTGGATTTGTGAATTTTTTTTTTTTTTTTTAAGCTGAGTATTCTTGCTTGGGTGCACATTACAAACACTTTTTATAGTAATGAAACTTTTGCAGTTGTGTCTGTATCTTAGCCATAGCTGATGGGTCAGGGTGGATACCTGACTAAGCTAGACCAATCAGACTCTCTCTTTTATATATACCTGAAATGTTTCTTTTTTTAAAAAAAGGAAAGGAAATAATGCCAATCGTGGCAGATAGTAGTGTTTGGCTGAAATACAGCTATTGTAGATCTCATTTTTCCTTGTCACCTTCTAGCAAATACCTCCCCAGCCTCTCTTGCATTAAAGGTGACCATGAGACACAGTTCGAATGAATGAGATATAAGAAAATGTCTTCTTTGAGTTTTCTCAGAGAAAGCTTTTGCTTTTCTTTTTTTTTTTTTTTTTTTTTTTTTTTAAACATCTTTATTGAAGTATAATTGCCTTACAATGGTGTGTTAGCTTCTGCTTTATAACAAAGTGAATCAGTTATACATATACAATATGTTCCCATTTCTCTTCCCTCTTGCATCTCCCTCCCTCCCACCCTCCCCATCCCACCCCTCTAGGTGGTCAAAAAGCACCGAGCTGATCTCCCTGTGCTATGCGGCTGCTTCCCACTAGTTATCTATTTTACATTTGGTAGTGTATATATGTCCATGACACTCTCTTACCCTGTCACATCTCACCCCACCCCCTCCCCATATCCTCAAGTCCATTCTCTAGTAGGTCTGTGTCTTTATTCCCGTCTTGCCACTAGGTTCTTCATGGCCTTTTTTTTTTTTTTTTCCTTAGATTCCGTATATATGTGTTAGCATACTGTATTTGTTTTTCTCTTTCTGACTTACTTCACTCTGTATGACAGACTCTAACTCCATCCACCTCATTACAAATACCTCCATTTCATTTCTTTTTATGGCTGAGTAATATTCCATTGTATATATGTGCCACATCTTCTTTATCCATTCATCTGTCGATGGACATTTAGGTTGCTTCCATGTCCTGGCTATTGTAAATAGAGCTGCAATGAACATTTTGGTACGCTTTTGCTTTTCTGATACTGTGGACAGATCAAGCTAATAGCCCTCTTTCTCCACTTTTCCCTGCTTTGAACATGGATGAGATGTCTGGAGCGCTGACAGCCATCTTGCAACCATGAGGAAAGGTCAATCACATCACAGAGATGCTAGCCTTAACATCATTGGACCAATGACCTGACACCAGAAACAATCTTCTGTAGACACTTTCCTATGTAAAAATAAATAAATAAATACATTTCTAACTGTTTAAGACCCTGTGGATTGGAGTTTTTTAAAGCTTTTCTAACTTATATGAAGGTATGCTGTAAAGAAGTATTGATATTATTAAATTCTGCCATATCCTGTCTCAGTTTGCCAATATCTCTTTTAGTGAGGTACCTCAAACTCAAGACTCTACTCCACAGGAATCAGATTTTTATCCAATAGAAGAAGGTTGTCATCGCTCTCATTTTAATGCATATACTTATATTATTATGATCCAAGATCATGCTTGCTTTTTTGGCAGCCTCATAAGACTCGTGATTCATCTTAAACTTACAGTCAACTCAGGTCCCAAAATCCTTGACTAGCAATTTAAGGTTTACAGAGTAGTGATCTTACGGTAGGAGGTATAATCTATTTTACTGATAAACAGAGGCTCACAGAGGTGAAATCACTTTCCCTGAGGTCACACAAGTCACAGAATTCCTTTAACCCTTCTTTCCTCTGAGAGCATCTCTTCAGTCTGCTCGGGTCGGGTCCATGCACCCATGCTTGCATTCTTGGTCCTAGTTGTTTGGCTCAGGGATGGATACGTGATTGAAGCTGGACTATTTACATTATTTCTGTGGAATGCTTTCAGCGTTGGAAACTGGCTCTGATTTTTTAGAATTCACTGCAATAAAATATGAAGTGAGACTCAGAGACCAAATATTATTTTAGGGACATGTTAATCTTATAGAGCTGGTATGCACAGGGAATCAGAGATGGGAATGGAAAATGCCATCTGCAGAGACTGGTGTGCCTCTCTTATTTTGTGCTCACACCTTACCTGACCCAGCCTGGTGAGCATGTCCAGCCTGGTCCAACACCACTGTGGTTTAGGTACCCCATGCTTTTATCTCTGTCTCCTGTTTTTGTCTCTCCACATTCAACCTAACATTCTCCTTCCTTCCTCACTTGAAGCAACTGTGTGTTACCACATCTCTTACCATGGAGTAAGAAATTAACATTTTTTTTTCCTAAGTAATATACACTCATTCTCTCTCTGTATCTACCTATAGGCATAGCTACAAAACGAAAGCAATGGGAAGAAAACACTTATAATTCCAAGGTAGGGAAAGATTTAACAAATTGACCGCAAGTTATTAGGGATTGATTACATTTTCCCTCCTGTGGTTATTAGGGATTTTAGGGCAGTTTTCACAAAAGGTAGAATTCACGCATTAGAGGGAGAGAGATTTTAGGGCCTCTCTGGCAACACAGGGACAGCACCTAGGGGTTGGCCTTCTTGGCTTGTGCATGGGATTAGCTGTGAGTATAAACCAAAAGTTTATGCAATAACTTGGGTGGATCTTGGACTTTCATTCCTGAGGAGTACAATGAACTTTTTCTCCTGAGAAAGCCTATATTTGAATGACATGTTTTAGATTACAAGAGCCCTCAAATTTCAATTTTAATTAGCTGAAACAATCTGACATTTTTTTTGGTGTAGAAGATTTGAAGAATAATGATTATTCTTTGTCTCTGAAACAGTCTTGAGGAAAAACAAAATAGTTAAGGTAATTTCCATAAAGACCCCTGTGCATGGCAGCAAACTCCATTGATAGTTAAACCCATTTGGAGAGATGGGTATGGAATTCAGCTAACATCTTTTTTCTTTGCAGGAAACATTTAAATATCTCCCATACTGCTGACTGTCACTTGGGACTAAGAAAATTTTAGAATGTAAGGGGAAGATAGAAGAGACTGTTTGGAAGCAAATAAAACAGCCTATTAGGTCAGGATGATCATGCAAGGAGTCCCTGTGGGGTTTGCATTGAGCATAGCTTTACAGAAAATACAGATTGAGGCAATTAGTCCCTTCCAATTTTAAGCAAGCAGTAGCAATGGGAAGTATGCCAAGAGGGATGATTAAGGATTAAACAACAGCATGGGCACTTGATCAGAAGTTCCAAAATTTTGTTGCCAGCACCTGATATTTCTACGTCACCACCTCCTTGGTTATGAAAGGCGGGGGCCCTTCTCCTGGACCCCACCCCTTAGTCCACTTATTACTCAAGGGAAAGTTATGGAAGAGAAGGCTTCTGTCTCCACCAACTTTTAAGAGAGAACACAGCCAAGAGAGGCAGGAAGAAGCATGCTCACTTCCAACCTTTTCAGCAAGCTTGAGTGGGAGCAAAAGCCATTGCCAGTTCTATTTTTTAATACAGATTTAAAAAGGGTTGTGTCTACACATGCAAAGGGAAGTGCTCAGTGAGCTGTGTTAAACAGCACAACAATTTTTTTTTAATTAAAAAAAAAAGCCTAAATCTTTGCCTGACTATCCAGGTATTTGTTTTCTGTGTGGTAGGTAGACCTAGTGGACCCTGATGTGAGTGGCACTTTGGTACTTCTAGTTGGACAGCCGTCAAAAGAGAGGAAGATACCAAAGGGAAAAGCAGGGGAGGGATAAATTAGGAGGTTGGGATTAACACATACATACTACTATATACAAAATTAACAACAAGGACCTACTGTATAGCACAGGGAACTATACTTGATATTTTGTAATAACCTATATATAAAGGAAAAGAAAATACATGTGTATATATATATATATATATATATATATATATATATATATGAACAAACACACAACTGAATCACTGTGCTGTACGCCTGAAACTAATGTGACATTGTAAATCAACTATACATCAACAAAATAAATAAATTAAAATAAAAAAATAAATTAAAAAAAAGAAGAGAGAGGAAGAGAACGAGAGGGAGAGAATACACAAGTTCCAATTCTCTCTCATCTAATCTATGAATATTTCCCACAGCCTGTTCCCCAACAATATTTAAAAAGTCAATTTGTACAAAATTAATGCACAGAAATCTCTTGCACTCCTATATACTAATGATGAAAAATCTAAGAGAGAAATTAAGGAAACACTCCTATTTACCATTGCAACAAAAAGAATAAAATACCTAGGAATAAATCTACCTAAGGAGACAAAAGACATGTATGCAGAAAACTATAAGACACTGATGAAAGAAATTAAAGATGATACAAACAGATGGAGAGATATACCATGTTCTTGGATTGGAAGAATCAACATTCCAAGATTCAACGCAATCAAGATTCAACGCAATCCCTATCAAACTATCAATGACATTTTTCACAGAACTGGAACAAAAAATTTCGCAATGTGTATGGAAACACAAAAGACCCCAAATAGCCAAAGGAATCTTGAGAAAGAAACACAGAGCTGGAGGAATCAGGCTCCTGGACTTTAGACTCTACTACAAAGCTACAGTAATCAAGACAGTATGGTACTGGCACAAAAACAGAAATATAGATCAATGCAACAGGATAGAAAGCCCAGAGATAAACCCATGCATCTATGGTCAACTAATCTATGAGAAAGGAGGCAAGGATATACAATGGAGAAAAGACAGTCTCTTCAATAAGTGATGCTGGGAAAACTGGATAGCTACATGTAAAAGAATGAAATTAGAACACTCCCTCATACCATACACAAAAATAAACTCAAAATGGATTAAAGACCTAAATGTAAAGCCAGACACTATAAAATTCTTAGAGGAAAACATAGGCAGAACACTCTATGACATCAATCACAGCAAGATCCTTTTTGACCCACCTCCTAGAGAAATGGAAATAAAAACAAAAATAAAAAAATGGGACCTAATGAAACTTAAAAGCTTTTGCACAGCAAAGGAAATCATAAACAAGACAAAAGGACAACCCTCAGAATGGGAGAAAGTATTTGCAAACGAAGCAACTGACAAAGGATTAATCTCCAAAATATACAAGCAGCTCATGCAGCTCAATATCAAAAAAACAAACAACCCAATCCAAAAGTGGGCAGAAGACCTAAATAGACATTTCTCCAAAGAAGATATACAGATTGCCAACAAACACATGAAAGGATGCTCAACATCACTAATCATTAGAGGAATGCAAATCAAAACTACAATGAGGTATCACCTCACACCAGTTAGAATGGCCATCATCAAAAAATCTACAAACAATAAATGCTGGAGAGGGTGTGGAGAAAAGGGAACGCTCTTGCACTGTTGGTGGGAATGTAAATTGATACAGCCACTATGGAGAACAGTATGGAGGTTCCTTAAAAAACTAAAAATAGAACTACCATACGACCCAGCAATCCCACTACTGGGCATATACCCTCAGAAAACCATAATTCAAAAAGAGTCACATACCACAATGTTCATTGTAGCTATATTTACAATAGCCAGGATGGAAGCAACCTAAGTGTCCATTGACAGATGAATGATAAAGAAGATGTGGCACATATACACAATGGAATATTACTCAGCCATAAAAAGAAACGAAATTGAGTTATTTGTAGTGAGGTGGATGGACCTAGAGTCTGTCATACTGAGTGAAGTAAGTCAGAAAGAGAAAAACAAATACCGTATGCTAAAGCATATGTATGGAATCTAAAAAAAAAATGGTTCTGATGAACCTAGGGGCAGGACAGGAATAAAGATGCAGCTGTAGAGAATGGTCTTGAGGACACGGGGAAGGGGAAGGGTAAGCTGGGACGAAGTGAGAGAGTGGCATGGACATATATACACTACCAAATATAAAATAGATAGCTAGTGGGAAGCAGCCGCATAGCACAGGGAGATCAGCTTGGTGCTTTGTGACCACCTAGAGGGGTGGGATAGGGAGGGTGGGAGGGAGATGCAAGAGGGAGGAGATATGGGGATACATGTATATGTATAGCTGATTCACTTTGTTATAAAGCAGAAACTAACACACTATTGTAAAGCAGTTAAGCTCCAATAAATATGTTTAAAAAAAAGAATACATATATATTCAGAGCTGTCCTGATGGATATCCTTAAGATTTCATTTCTATGAAGAGGAAAGCTGGAAACAGAGAAGCATGTGACACCAGAGATCTGTTAAATCTTTTAGTCCAGAAATCAACAGAATCACAGGACTACGTATATTTCTTAGACTGGGAATTAAATGGCACTCATTAAGGAAGTTGTAATGACTATAAAAAATTAACCTTCCATCTGAGGAAACCAAAACAGGGGGGTGGAGCTAGTTACATAACATGAACTTGGCTGGGGACAACGGACTGTCAGGCCAAACAATCTGGGGAAATTCTTTCTGATCAAGTAAAGTGTGATATTCCAGAAGGGGTAGGTTGGGTTCCTAAAGGGTGAGACTGGTTGCTCCAGGTTAAGTCCTTTACATGCATCATCTCATTTAATTCTCACAGCAGCTGACCGAGGCAAATGGGATTATTGTCCCTGTGTGCCCAAGGAGGAAACTGAGGCACAAAGAGGTGATGTGACCTGCCCAGGAGTCTGTGCTCTTACCCATCACAGTTAGCCTGGACAGGAGGTACAGGTTTGTCCCACAGAGAGCACGGTGAAGATGACATAGATGGGGGTTTGTCCAGGTGGGTAACATTGGGCCACATACCTCATAGCTGCAATCCTCTGTGTTCTCATCTGTAAAATGGGCATAGGCATGGTATCTAACTTATAGGTAGAGCAGTACATAAGGCAATTCATATAGAACACTGAGCACAGTGGCTGGTACATTGTTAGCACTTGAGAAATACATTAAGAACCATAATACACAGATTTCTTCTTTTTTTTTTTTTTTACTGGTATCAAAAATCACAATGATTAAGATTAGACCCTTTAAATATAGATTGTAACTATTTTATATTGTAATGAGTATCAAAGTGCCTCTTGCCCAGGAAGTAGAATAAATATAGCGTAGACCATATGTCACTAGTTCTAATGAAGCCAAGACGACAGTTATGGATTTACTATTTTTACCAGCAACTTGCTGGACTCCATGTGGCTTCAGAATTGTCCTCTGTGGGGCTCAACTGTGCCATCCACAGAATAAGGTTCCAACTACAATTTCTAAATTCTTAAGAAAACTGAGAAATCTAAGAAAATTCTAAAAATAATCCCCCTGCACACAGAATAAACCCTTGCTTGGCTCTCACTGATGGAAGAGTTTGTCCTAGGGGTAGAAAGTCTGAGTTATGGATTTTTTTTTAAAGAGAAATAGTGTTGCATCATAATATGATGATAATAGTGACCGTTTATGAGCCTTATGACTCGGCCTGGGCCATGTGCCTGACACACATCAGCTTATTTAGTCCTCTCAACAGTTCTGTGAGGTCAATAGTGGTATTTATTCCTTCTTAATTAATAAAGAAGTTGAGGATCTCAGAGAGAAGATATATCAGCTTCTCTGTTATCCCATTTCCCCCAAACCTTGTCATAACAGATATATGTGTCATGAAGTCCCTGTAAATAGCTGGAATGAAACAGCCAAAAGAGTCCTATAATGGGTTATCTAAAAATTGTTTTACATACAGTTATAGTTTTTATTGTATGACATGATGACCTGTGGCAAGTAGCTTCCTGGCTTAGTTCAAATCACAGGCTTTCTCAATTATGTGCTATCATGAGCTTCAACCACGTAGGCTGTGCTGCTTTTGAAATCCTGAAGCAAAAAGGACAGGGAAACAGACTGGCTGACTCTCTGTGCCCCTAACCCAGCAAGGTTCCCTCCTGTGTGTAGCTGGCCCAGGGCCACTGTCCCCTCCCATAACCTCAGGAAGACCCCTTCAGGAGGGTCCCCTTGCCCTCCTGGTGTTCGTGCCGGCAAGACTGTTCAGCCTCCTGCTTGTGGGCAGCGGGGAATGATGACGAAAACGGCTGTCCTTTAAGTTGTTCAAAGAGAAAGCACTTGGGGAAAGATTAACCTGGAACTAAGAACCTTTAGTGTGATTCCCAAGTCAAGGTCAGCAAGTTTCAGAGAAGCACGCTTGGAGGGTGCCTCTGAGCCAGAGTCTTAGGACAGGTCTGCTGCAAATAGGAAACAGATGGTGGGGAGGGGAAGTCCAGGCTCCCCATGGAAGTCTCCTTGGTGGACCCGCCTTCAGGCTGAGAGAATCAGGCTGCGGAGGGCGTGCCAGGTTCACCATGGCCAAAGGCAGCTCCAGAGGGTCACACCAGCTACTCTGGCCTTAAACGGCTTCCATCCTGCACAATTACGCACAGGATTTTCAGTTTCCTCGCTTACGTTTCCTTGAGCACTTCCCACGCTTGCTGCCCCCTCTGTGAGGAAATGTCTTTCCTCGGATCCTCCTATTTCAGGTCTCGCCTTCTCAGAGCTCTTCCCTGACCATCTTCTCTGTAAGGTCTTTCCTGCTGTCCTCCCTTCACTCTGTTTGCTCCCTTCACGGCACGTGGCATGAGTCTAATTCCAAATCTTTTTATTTGTTCGTCCGTTCAGTGTCTGTTTCTGCCATCAGTCTGTAAGTCCCAGAAGGGCATGTCTGACTGCTCAGCGTTGATTCCAGTGCTGAGTGCAGAGCTGGGGACAGAGTGTGTGTTCAATAAATGTTTGCCAAATAAATAGAGGGAGGAGTGAAGCTCCCAAACACCCACAACATATTTGGAAGAAAATTTCAATACAGCCATGGAGTAAGGAATTATTAAGGGCCTTTGGAAAGAGCTTATTAAACTTTTCAAACATCCTCAGAGAAGAATCCCAGGAGGAAAAGACACATAAGTTTGTTTGTGGTATTTTCTGAAACTGTCTTAATGACAGACCTATCTGACATCCAAAACCTGTGGGAAGGTTGCCCCTTTCAGAGTCCTTCTCTTCCCAGTCTCATTTCCAACACATTTATCATGATAAAAGTTCTAAAAAATACCAGAAGAGTTAGGTTTTCCATTATCCTGGGATTACATTCATGGATTTGAAGGGCTGTCATGCCAATGTTGTCATATTGGCCACTTGACTACTCCTCAGCACGAAAAAATGAATATGAAGTCTGGATATTTATGAACAATTTTAGTAAACATGTGGGAGGAGAGGGTGTAAAAGCTATTGGCCAGACTGAAGTTTATATTAGAACAGAAAATTTCATTTATTTAGATATCCCTAGGCCCCATGACCGTGGTCTGAGATTGGGAGTATCTGAATCACAAACCCGGCTCCAGATTGAGACAGTGATGGTTGTGACTGTGACCGGCTGGGGCTGGACCTGGGCCTCGTGGGGCCTCACAAGTGGCTGCACTGACCTGCTGGCTGAGGCACTTACCCCCAGCTTCAGGGCCATTATCAGGGCTGCAGAATTAATTTGAGCACAAAGCAGATCTACTCCTTGGAATATGGGCCATGCATTCAGATGGAGAGGAACTGTCAAATCACACTGGCGAGGGAGGAAGGGAATATCCTCTTTCATTCTTAGTGTTTATATAGGGGAGGCCCACGTAGGATTCATTCATTCATTCATTCATTCATTCATTCCCTCACTCATCCAGACTCAAAATTATATCTGTGTGAGTGTATGTAGCAACTAAGTACAATGCAGCAGTTCTCACTTTGCACAGTAGCGCAGGACCATAAAAATTACGCTGCAAACTGAAACTGGCAAAGTGATCATCGATCGTAATCAATGGGAGAAGTATGATTTTTCCAGGACCTTTAAAAACTCTCTTATTGTTGGTTATAAATGTACAGGGAAATGAAAAAAATAGTAAGACCATTATTTATTTAGTACTCTGTAATTTAAAACATTAGAAACATTGAGAATTAGTATAAAAAACGTATCCAGAGTCATTTGAACAGTGCTTCCCTTCTCTTTTCATCATATAACAACACGGAACAAACGTACTTTCTATGTCTTGGGAAATGAGCATACTCCTTTTTAAATTTGGATCAGCTTCTAACATTTTACCCTTTGCTCTTTCTATGTCAACGTGAAGTATCTCGGAGAGTTCCTTCAATGTGAAATGGTTTGCCAGGATCACTTCTTCTGGGACATCAATCATCCTTTTTGTCATGACCACTTTGCTCATTTATGTTAATAAATTTGCCTTCACCAAGTTCCTCTGGCTGCATATCTAGACCACGTCCAATGGGAAAGATGTCAACATTCCATGGTCAGCTCTTTCTTCTATAACTCCATGTACATTTGATTTAAGTTTGACTTCCAAGGTAATCACTCTTCATTTCTTTGCTGCACTTCAATCTTTTCTGGCTAATTCCCTCTTTCGATTATCCATATTTGTAAAATGTCACATGGGTTTATCACTGGGAGACAAGGAGGCAACACAACTACTCCCTTTGCTGCCTTTGTGTGAAATGAGTAACAAAAGTGCAGTGACCACTCACCAATAGAATTTTGAAAAAGTGACATAATTTGTTAGTGATCATGATGTGAATCTGTTCTTCACCAAGTGATTTGTGGACTGAAAAGCCAGCAGTGAAGTTTATACAATTACTCACCGTTCACATACTGTGGTAACTGAAGTTTGAACTGTGTTGTTGGAGGACTGATATTATATAACTAAATAGCGGTAATTGAAGTTCATGCATACCAGAACTACACAAAATGAGGACTGCTCACACATAATAGGGGTAACCAGAGAATGTCATGGCGGGTGCGTAATAGAGATTCCCAGCCTGTGGAGGCAGAGGTTTCTTGGAGAAGGTGACATACAAGCTGAGACTTGATAAATGAATAGAAATTAATCTGATGAAGAAGGAGTGTAGGGAAGATTGTTCCAGGCAGAGATTAGAGTAGGTATAAAGCCCCAAATGTAACAAAGTGCATGGGGCTTGGGGTGGCAGCGATGATTGTTGCAGGCTGATTGTGAATGATAATCCCATTCCATTATCTTGACTGCAAGCTGTTGTTCCTGGTTACCAGGCATCACTGGCTGCTGTGATTGGGAATCTGGAATGCTCTGTTTTGGGACAGTCACCTGAAGAAAGTGTTAAAGGACAGTCTACTGCTTCCCCCAGACCAAGGGGCCCACCTCTGACAGCTAGGAAAGTCACCAGGAAAATGGAACCAAATCAAAGTGACCTTAAAGGCTGGTTTGTTTACATGATCCAGGAAACACTAATGATTCAGATACAAATGCCCTAAGTACGGGATGGTATAAAGCAGAGAAAATCCCTTTCACAAGTCACAATTCAAAGGTTCAAATCTCTAAATGATAAACTGTATTTCTAGTCAATCTAAATACAGAGCACAGTATCTTAATCTATTTTGCTAAAATCTGAATGGTTTCAGCCCAGGCAAAGCACTGAAAATAATCTCATGTAATTTCCACCACACCCTTATGACTTAGCTATTATTGTTCCCATTTTACAGATGAGGAAACTGAGGTTAAGTGACCATGGGGTCACAGAGCTGGGATTCAAATGTAGGACTTACCCTAAAGCCTGTTCCTTTAGCTAATACAACATCAGTATATTTAATCGCAATAAATGTAAACAAACACAAATGCCAAATTGAGTTATTATTCCGTATAAGATAAATAGACCAAGATAAGTGCTAGTTGAAGAATAGGGCAAGAATGTTCCCTCCTCATGGAAACATTGAGACACAGAGAATGCTCAAGAGCAGCAGTTTTAAGAAAAGTTTGGTGCAACTGTGTGGAGTCCCAAGCATGAGAAATGCATTCAAGATTCTATTAGGAAAACAAAACAATGAGATTATCTCAATTATTGAGTTAACCATGAGATTTCACCATCTACCTTCTAGCCATGAGTAAGACGTTTGTTTGAATTAGATAAGAAGATATAATGTCATTTGAAGGAGGCCCAGTAAAATTAATAACAGAGATAAATGAAACTGACAGTGATCTCACAGTTTATAAATCTAAACATGGGACCAAGGTTAGACAAAGGGACCCTGGCAGTTGATGAATGAGCTTGAATGCTGCTTTTTACACCACCAACGGGAGACCGGACATGATTTTTTATGTTCCTTTCTTCTAACCAAGGAGATTAAGAAAGAATTAATTCAATTCCCTTTAAACCAAAGCGCAGGAGGAAGAAACAACCTTGAACCTTTCCTCCTCAAATAGCAGCTTTGTTGGTAATTTAATCACTAACTGAGTTGTGTAACTTGCCTATGACAAACGGTAAAACACCTTTCAATGTGGAAATGTGCCAGAGCCATTCCTTCATAGGAAGGGGAGGGAAAGCCTTAGCTGGCGTACATACATTTTCTGTCTCCCCGTCTTTTGCACCCTGCCTTAATTGCACCCTGCCTTAATTGCTGAAATTACTTCTGTATTAGGAGAGAATATGGGAACAAGTCTGGATCTAGCAAGAGAATGAAGTCACTGAAGCGTTTAGGATATTGTGCTTCCCTCCCCACCCTTCCCCCCCAGTTCTGTACTTGTCAGCATGTAGCCCCATACCAGGCTCCGTCAAGTTGAAATGGCAGCACTGTGGAGAACAGTATGGATATTCCTTAAGAAACTAAAAATAGAGCTACCATATGATCTTGCAATTCCACTCCTGGGCATATATCCAGAGAAAACCATAATTCAAAAGATGCATGCACCCCTATGTTCATAGCAGCACTGTTCATAATAGCCAAGACATGGAAGCAACCTAAGTATCTATCGACAGATGAATGGATAAAGAAGATGTGGTACATATATGCAATGGAGTACTCCTCAGCCATAAAAAAGAATGAAATAATGCCATTTGCAGCAACATGGATGGACCTAGAGATTATCATACTAAGTGAAGTAAGTCAGAAAGAGAAAGACAAATATATGCTATCACTTATATGTGGAATCTAAAAAAATGATACAAATGAACTTATTTACAAAACAGAAACAGACTCACAAACATAGAAAACAAACTTATGATTACCCAAGGGAAATGGGGGGGTAGGGAAAAATTAGGAGTTTGGAATTAACACATACACACTACTATATATAAAATAGATAACTAACAAGGACCTACTGTAGAGCTCAGGGAACTTTACTCAATGTTTTGTAATACTGTATAAGGGAAAAGAATCTGAAAAAGAATATATATATATAGCTGAATCATTTTGCTGTACACCTGAACTAACACAACATTGTAAATCAACTATACTTCAATTAAAAAAAAAAAGTTGAAATGGCAGCAAGGAATGAATGGGAGGTCCTGCATGGTCTGGCTTCTTCCTCATTATCCAGCCTTATCTCATGCTTCTTTCTCCCTTGCTTGCTCCAACGTTAGTTTTAGACATGGACATTTGGAATACAATTAATCTGGGCTGTTCTTCCTTTTCCTAATAACTAAATCTTTTCATTCTTCAGTCTTGGCTTAAGTTTCATTTTCTCTTGGAAGCTTTCCTAGGTCATCTGAATTATATTTGGTCTCTGTGTCACAAACTTCCATAGCCCCCTGTGCTTCCTAGCACGACACCTGCTTCTTCTATCTTCTCTGCTAGATGAGAGGGTCTGTGACAGCAGGTGCAGCGTCTACCTTGTCACCACATACTCCAGTACCCAGCACCATGCCTGACATGGTACCTGCCCTCAGTCAATGTTTGCAGAATGAATGATTGCCTTCTTCACTTTTCTTTTTGAAAAAGGTATTATAAAATATTTAAGACATACACAAATGTGTAAAGAAAAACATCACAACCCCCAGGTATCCATTACATATGCAAGTTTACATCCCTGCTTACCACTCCCTGATCACATTCTGCTCTTTGGAGGCAGCGAGTAGTCTCAATTTGGTTACTATTTCCACACATTTCTTAATACTTTCACTACACACATATGCAAACTTATAGTATTATTCTGTGTTTTTATAGTCTATATAAGTGTTATAGGTATCCTTCTGCAACTGGCATCTTTCGGTTTTTGTGATTCACTCACGCTGTTGAATTTAGCTAGTGGTTATTTATTTCACTGCTGTGTAGTATTCCATTGTATGACTACCCCACTATTCATCTGTTTTCTCGTTGATGGATTATTTTCTAAATTTTTCCTTTAACACATTGCCATGAGTATCCTTACTTGCAATGTTTTTCTTTGTTTGGATTGCACTGTGGTATCCAATATACTGGATCTTTTCATTATTTGCCCATTAACACTGACATGGACTGAATTTCTGAAAGCTATATGAGAGACAGATAACTGGACAACCCAATTAATGTTTGTGTGAAAGTGTGTATGAGTGGATTTTATGAGAAGCTGTGTGGAATAATGATAACTGTAGAGCACTGATTTGGGAGTTAAACGTGGGTGGGTTCCAGTGCCCACTCAACTGCTTAGCCATTGTGCCACATCCAAATACAAAGCCTCAGTTTTCATTCTGTAAAACTGGAATAATAGTCTCCTATCTGCCTACCTCACAAAATGATCAGATGAAATAATGCTGCTGAAAAGATTTTGAAACCTGATGTATTATACAACATTGGAACACCAACAACCAAATTTTATTACCCAAGTGTAATATGACAGAAGAGTTGTAATAAAATAACAAGACCACAAGAATGTTAAATAATTTATCATCACCTATATTTAAATTTGTTATTACCTATAATTTATTATCTCCTACCTCTATTTAACTGGGGTGTTCTAGAGATAATACCTTACCCCCAAAGGGCAGACTAGGGGAAAATCAGGCTCTTGAGAGAAATATGTTTAGGTCAATGGGTTTCCACTGTCTATAAAGTCCTACCGGGAAGGTTACTGAAATGAGTCAAATTGGTTCCAGAAAGGTATTTACCGCAAAGGTTATTTCTTCATGCTTAGATGTACGTTGAGTTATGAGACTTGTAACGGTTAGAGGAAGGGTTTTAGAGCTTGAAAGACTTGGGTTCAAACCTTGCTCTACTTTCCTTCTCTTTACCGAGGATAATAAGATAATCACGTAGGACTGTTGGGAGGATGAAACGAGCTAATGTATATAACGCAGCATACTCAATGGCCTTCAGGATGTGGCTGAAAACCAGCCTTAGTTGAAATTTCCCAACGGGTGAGGCTAGGTTGTTGGGCTTTTGTTCCTCCCACGTGATCTCAGTTACCTCGGTTTAACTCCTATTTATTTATTTATCTTTTACAAACTTATTTCTCACAGTTCTGGAGGCTGGGAAGTCTATGGTCCAGGTGCTGAGTGATCTGGTTCCTGGTGAGGGACCTCTTCCTGGCTTGTAGATGAACAACTTCTTACTACATCCCCAGGTTTGGAGAGAGAGAGAGAGAGATCTCATCTCTCCCATGTCTCTTATTTTTTATTTTTATTTATTTATTTGTTTGGCCGGTCTGCATGGCATGTTGGATCTTAATTCCCCAACTGGGGATCGAACCCATGTACCCTGCAGTGGAAGCATGGAGTCTTAACCACTGGGCCTCCAGGGAAGTCCCCCTCTTTGCTTTTTTAAAGTGTTGGTCAGGCCATTCTGTCAGGACCTTCAGCTGTCATATGTCTAACTGCCACTTCTGAATATATGACCAAGGCAGCTACAATGTGCTCAGTGCACAAAGAGTGTTGCCACTGCTACAGTTTTAGATGTGCCAGGGGCTTCTGACCAGAAATCTTGACTTCTGGTTTGGAAACTGAGAAAGAGCAGCCCGGTTAATTCGTCTGATTCATTACCAAGGAACCAAAGAGAGGGCTCCAAATGAGTCAATAAAATCCAATTTTAACCGTGCCGTCTTGGTCTCTTGTAAATTCTGGGGACAGATAAGGTTAAAACCCAGTGTCACAACTCTGGGTTTCTGCAGAATTTTCGCTCTCCATATTCTGCTGTACCAGAATCCTGTTTTATTCTTACAGTGATAATGGGTCAAAGAATAGATTTACTTTGTGCGTTTGCTGATATCTGGGTTCCTGGGAACTGGCTTGTTTTGCAAAGCACACATTTTTCTCTATAAACGTATCCCCTGTAAAGGTCTTTCCACGACCAGGAAGGAGGTAAAAGAGCTGGGAGGAGGGACAACAGAACAATGTCCTTTCTGTTCTAGTAATCTGGGGAGGCTTCCTGGAGGGCATATGCCTGGAAAAGATGGGTGGAAGTGAACAGATGGAATTTTGCTGTCGTAGATTTCTTTTGTTGCTCTATATTCTCTCCTTGTTTACTCAAAGAGGTTTATTAAGCTCCTGCTACCAGGCAACATAGTCTAGTGGCTTGCGTGCTAGAGTCTTGGGTTTAAATCCCAGTTCTGCCACTTACCAGTCGTGTGACCTTGGGCAAGTTATTAAATCTCTCTGTATCTCAATGTCCTCATCTGTAACATAGGGCTAATAATAGTACCTATCTCATAGGGTTGTTGTTGGTAAATTAATTATTTATATCTCTATCTCTCTATCTCTATATATTTAAAGAGTGGCTGGGCCATTGTAAAAGTTCAATAATTATTAGCTGTTACTATCACTCTCTGCTAGGGACTGTAATTGGTACTAAAAATAGTAGTCTTGCGAATCTTAAAGATGGAGCTTTTCTGATAGGTTATCAGTTCTTCAGGGTTAAGAAAAGGCTTAAAACAAAACAAAGCAAAACAAAACAAAAGCGCTGAGGTTTTAATCTTCTTGGTTATGACAAATAACTTAAACTTGGTGGGCTGATGCCTAGAACTGGTTTGGGAGGCAGACACCAAACTATGTTCAATGGTAAAGAAAATAAATGTTATTCTATATCTGCTAAATAAGCCATCCTTTCCAAATGGAAAACATCACTGTCATTTCAGTTTGCCATTGAGCTCGGCCAGTGCCATTGGAGAGCACAAATGGAAAGTAATATAAAAGTATACACATAATGTACTGTTCTAAATTCAGAGTGCATTTCTCTTACATGGCTGTTCTCTGAAATTTTGAGAGAGAGGATGCATAGAATGAGGTGGTTATTAAGCTGAAAAATGAACAACAGTAAAACACAGGAGAGATCCCAAGGCCTGACAGAGTTGAAGGGAAACCATGAAGTATTATAGGTAATAGGAATGAAGGGGGATTATAAGAAAATGTGTTTGCCCTCTTACTTTATGAGAAGACGAAACCCACTGCAGTTTGGCGTTCACAGATGAAAATCTTTAAAGAAACAAACAAACCAACAAAAAGATGTCCATAGACGGAAAACTTACATGTTTGCTCAATAGCCCATTGTTCAACAGTGTTCCTAAGAAAATGACTTTTGTGTAACCTAAATTCCTCAGGCTGCAGCCAACGTCTGCCTAAAAGATGCTGCCGCAACTACAGAAAAAACTCCACATAGCTAGAATTCTTGGGGAATGGGTTGGTCTTATTGTTGCTGTCTTAGTTGTTCTGCTTAGCTTGGACTAAGAAGAAAATTTATTTCAATCCTTCTGTTCACAGACTTTTTGGGGTTGGGGGGAGGCTTAGAAAACATTAGAGAGAAGATACTTTAATTTTCTTTGAATAATTCAGGACTCTCTAGGGTTTCAGGGCTCAGGAGGAGGAAGATGATTATGACTGAGCAGGAGAGCAGATGTAGAAAGTTTAGAAGACCTGACCTAATCTTCATTTCTTCCACCTCAGTCTTGGAAGTGGCGTTTTTTTTAATGGGAGATGGAGGGGTGGAAAGACACTCAATATCAGAGCCTTTTCTCATGAGTTAAGGGTGAAAAATTAAAAAAAAAAAAAAAAAAAATGCAGTTCTACCCTCCTACACTGTTGGTGGGAATGTAAGTTGGTACAGTCACTATGGAAAACAGTATGGAGGTTCCTCAGAAAACTAAAAATAGAATTACTGTACAATCCAGCAATCCCACTCCTGGGCATATATCCAGACAAAACTCTAATCCAAAAAGATACATGCAACCCAATGTTCACAGCAGCACTATTCACAGTAGCCAAGACATGGAAACAACCTAAGTCTCCATTGACAGAAGAATGGACAAAGAAGATGCGGTACATATACACAATGGAGTACTACTCAGCCATAAAAAAAATGAAATAGTGCCATCTGCAGCAACATGGATGCAACTAGAGATTATCATATTAAGTAAAGTAAGTCACAGAGAAAGACTACTACCATATGATATCACTTATATGTGGAATCTAAAATATGACACAAATGAACCTATCTACAAAACAGAAACAGACTCACAGACATAGAGAATGGACTTGTGGTTACCAGTGGGAGGGATGGAGTGGGAGGCTGGGGGTAGCAGATGTAAGCTATTATATATAGAATAGATAAAAAACAAGGTCCTACTGTATAGCACAGGGAACCATATTCAGTATCCTGTGATAAACCATAATGGAAAATAATACTAAAAAAAATGTATATATAACTGAATCACTTTGCTGTACAGCAGAAATTAACACAACACTGTAAATCAACTATACTTTAAAAAAAAGCAGTTCTAGTAAATCTGAGGATTGTAACAGTACTTCTAGTTCTTATAAGTTTTTTAAAACACCTTTATGGAAGTATAGTTTACATACCATAAAATTCACCCATTTAGAATGTACAACTCAATGGTTTTTAGTATAAGATGTTATGGAAAAACCCTAACGAACTTTTTGGCCAACCCAAATTATTTAGAGTTCTGCAACTGCCACCACAATCGTAGAACATTTTCATTACCCCAGAAAGAAACCTCATACCTATTAGCAGCCACTCCCCATCCCTGTCCCAAACTCGGGCAACCACTAATCTACTTTCTACCTCTGTGGATTTGCCTATTCTGGAAAGTTCACATAAATGGAATCAACAAAATACTAGCAAACAGAATCCAACAACACATTAAAAGGATCATACACCATGATCAAGTGGGATATATCCCAGGGATGCAAGGATTCTTTAATATACACAAATCAATCAATGTGATAAACCATATTAACAAATTGGGGAATAAAAACCATATGATCACCTCAATAGATGCAGAAAAAGTGCTTGACAAAATTCAACACCCATATATGATAAAAACTCTCCAGAAGGTAGGAATGGAGGGAACCTACCTCAACATAATAAAGGTCATATATGACAAACCCACAGCAAACATCATTCTCAATGGTGAAAACTGAAAGCATTTCCTCTAAGATCAGGAACAAGACAAGCATGTCCACTCTTGTCACTATTATTCAACATAGTTTTGGAAGTCCTAGCCACAGCAATAAGAGAAGCAAAATAAATAAAAGGAGTCCAAACTGGAAAAAAAGAAGTAAAATTGTCACTGTTTGCAGATAACATGATACTCCACATAGAAAATCTTAAAGATGCCACCAGAAAACTACTAGAGCTAATCAATGAATTTGGTAAAGTTGCAGGATACAAAATAAATTGCACAGAAATCTCTTGCATTCCTATACACTAACAACGAAAGATCAGAAAGAGAAATTAAGGAAACAATCCCATTCACCACTGCAACAATAAGAATGAAATACCCAGGAATAAATCTACCTAAGGAGATAAAAGACCTGTATGCAGAAAACTATAAGATACTGATGAAAGAAATCAAAGATGACACAAACAGATCGAGAGATATACCATGTTCTTAGGTTGGAAGAATCAATATTGTGAAAATGACTATACTACCCAAAGCAATCTACAGATTCAATGCAATCCCTATCAAATTACCAATGGCACTTTTTACGGAACTAGAACAAAAAATCTTAAAATTTGTATGGAGACACAACAGACCCTGAATAGCCAAAGCAATCTTGAGGGAAAAAAACGGAGCTGGAGGAATCAGACTCCATGACTTCAGACTATACTACAAAGCTACAGTAAGCGAGACAATATGGTACTGGCACAAAAACAGAAATATAGACCAATGGAACAGGACAGAAAGCCCAGAGATAAACCCAAGCACCTATGGTCAACTAATCCATGAAAAAGGAGGCAAGGATATACAATGGAGAGAAGACAGTCTCTTCAACAAGTGGTGCTGGGAAAACTGGACAGCTACATGTAAAAGAATGAAATTAGAACACTCCCTCACACCATACACAAAAATAAACTCAAAATGGATTAAAGACCTAAATGTAACACTTGACTATAAAACTCTTAGAAGAAAACATAGGCAGAACACTCTATGACATAAATCACAGCAAGATCTTTTTTGACCCACCTCTTAGAGAAATGGAAATAAAACCAAAAATAAACAAATGGGACATAATGAAACTTAAAAGCTTTTGCACAGCAAAGGAAACCATAAAGGAGACAAAAAGACAGCCCTCAGAATGGGAGAAAATATTGGCAAATGAATCAATGGACAAAGGATTAATCTCCAAAATATATAAACAGCTCATACAGCTCAATATTAAAAAAAAAAAAACAACCCAATCAAAATATGGGCAGAAGACCTAAACAGACACTCCTCCAAAAAAGACATACAGATGGCCAAGAGGCACATGAAAAGATGCTCAACATCACCAATATTAGAGAAATGCAAATGTAAACTACAATGAGGTATCACCTCACACCAGTTAGAATGGGCATCATCAGAAAATCTACAAACAACAAATGCTGGAGAGGGTGTGGAGAAAAGGGAACCCTCCTGCACTGTTGGTGGGAATGTAAATTGATACAGCCACTATGGAAAACAGTATGGATGTTCCTTAAAAAAGTAAAAATAGAAATACCATATGACCCAGCAATCCCACTACTGGGCATATACCCAGAGAAAACCATAATTCAAAGAGACACATGCACCCCAATGTTCATTGCAGCACTATTTACAATAGCCAGGTCATGGAAGCAACCTAAATGCCCATCTTCAGACAAATGGGTAAAGAAGATGTGGTACATATATACAATGGAATATTACTCAGCCAGAAAAAAGAACGAAATTGGGTCATTTGTAGAGACATGGATGGACCTAGAGAGTGTCATACAGAGTGAAGTAAATCAGAAGCAAGGGGGGAAAGCAGGGGTGGGGGCAGGGTGGTGGTGGTGGGATGAACTGGGAGATTGGGATTGACATATATACACTAATATGTATAAAATAGATAACTAATAAGAACCTGTTGTGTAAAAAATAAATTAAATTAAATTAAAAAATTTATAAGAATAATTCTTCTATGAACATCTGTGCACAAGTTTTTATGTAGACATATGTTTTCATTTCTCTTCATTACAGTTGAATTGCTGAGTCATATGGTAGCCCTAGGCTTACCATTTTAAGGAACTGTCAAATTGTTTTCCAAAGTGGCTGCACCATTTTATATTCCCACCAGCAATGTACGTTCCAATGTCCACATCTTTGCCCAACATCTGTTATGTCTTTTTTATTATGGCCATCCTTATGAATATGAAGTGGCATCTCACCAAGGTTTTGTTTTTCTAGTCCCTAGTGACTAATGATGTTGAGCATCTTTTCATGTGCTTTTGGCCATTTGTATATCTTCTTTGGAGAAATGTCTATTTAAATCCTTTGCCCATTTTAAAATTGGGCTATTTGATTTTTAATCATTGAGTTGTAAAAGTTCTTTATATATTCTGGATACAAGTCCCTTGTCAGATACATATGATTTGCAAACATTTTCTTCTATTCTCAGGGCTGTTTTTCCAATTTCTTGAGAGGGTCCTTTGAGGCATTGCCATTTTAAATTTTGATGAAATTCAATTTGTGTTTTGTTTTGATTGCTTGTGCTTTAGGTGCCATATATAAGAAACTGTTGCTTATTCTAATGTCAAAAAGATTTATATTTATGTTTTCTTCTAAAAGTTTCATGGTTTTAGCTCTTACATTTAAATCTATGATCCATTTTGAGTTAATTTTGTGTATAAGGTAAAGGAGGGGTCTGACTTTATTCTTTTGCATGTGGATATCCAGTTTTCCCACCATCATTAGTTGAAAAGACTATTCTTTCCTCATTAGTTCATATATAGTTGACCCTTGAACAATGCGGGGGGCGGTTAGGGGCACCGACCCTCTGCTCAGTCGAAAATTCTCATATAACTTTACAGTCAACTCTCTGTATCCATAGTTCTGTATCTGCAGATTCAACCGACCACAGATCATGTAGTACTGTAGTATCTATTTACTGAAAAAAATCTGCATGTAGGTGGACCTGCACAGTTCAAATCCATGTTGTTCAAGGGTCTGCTGTACTTTTAAAATTTATAGCTAAATATTAGAAAAATCAGCTACAAAACATATATGTGTGTGATATGAAAAACTGATTTTATGGATTTTTTTCCTCCCTAGCACAATTGTTTGACTTTGGAGCAAACAGTTTTCATGCACTCGTCCATTTGTTTCATTCATTTATCAGTGATGTCCTGAATGTGTATTTGGCAACAGTGGGCACACAGTGGAGAATGTGACAGTGGGTGGACTTAACTTGAGGCTATTCCCTCTCTTGGTAGAGAAAACGACACAAGAAGGTATAAGAGAAGGGATGAGGACAGTACATTCTTGCATCTTCTGTCCTCTTCCCCTCCAACACACCACTATTTCTTAATACGTCAGGGTCTTCAACTATACTGTTCCCCTCTCTCTGAAATGCTTCTCCCTTTTCTCCTCTCCTGGTTAACTCCTCATGTCAGCTCTCAACTGAACCATCACTTTCTCAGGGAACATTTCCTGATCCCCCAGGTCAATTCCTCCCGTTCAACACATGCACAGGGTCCTCTACTTCAACCGTGTAAATAGTACTTTCCATAATGGTAGGAAATAATTAATTGGGTAATTAGTGGCTGACTGTACATCTCCTCTGTTGTTCTGATAGATTCTACAGGGTGGGTATCATGTCCATCTTTTCATGCACACTATTCCAAAGTACTTAAGAGAGCACACTCCAGAGTCAACAGACAGACCTGCTGAGAATCACAGCTATAGTTAACAGCTACGGATTTCTCTTTTCCCATCTATAAAATGGGGATAATAATGGCTCCTGCCTCTCAGGGCTTTTTTGAGAATTAAAGAATAATAGCACGTGAAATGCCCAGGTTGGTGCTTGGCACGTGGCTGTCAGTTGGTTAAGAAATACTGAATGAATGAATGCATCAGCCCTGTGGGGCATCTGCCATGCCCAATGGACCTGTGTGGGGATGTGCACTTCCCATGGTGGCTGGGCAGAGAATGCTGAATGACAGAGCGGCCCAATGACTCCTTAATAACATCCTGGAATCACAGGTATTCCCTCAGCATCCTGGGTGGAGGTCAAACCACTCTAAGGGGGGGATGATGGCTTTCTGAAGCATTGTCTATAAAGCCATTAAAAACAATTAGCCAAACTATATATATTTTTTATTTCCACAGAATTCCAAGCAACCAATTTGGCTAATTTAAAGAAAGAATTTTTATGCCAACATTATTATATCTCAGTGTTTAACCTAGTGCTTAAGAGGGGAAGCTCTGGAGTCCCATTGCATGGGTACCCATTCTAGCTCCTCGACTCAACATCTAGGCAAGTTACACACTCTTATCGAGCCTCAGTTACCTCATCTGTAAAATGGAATCATGCATCATTATCTTCATTGTGGGTTTGTTGAGCAGATTCGGTGGGACAGTGTACACATAGCACTTAGCTCAGTGCCTGGCACATCCCACGGGCTCAGAGAACTTGAGTTCCTTCCAGTTGTTAGTGTTGGAGAGGCTCTGGTTTCTTGTTATGAGAGATTTAAATCTCCAAGTATTAGCTTCATTAAACCCTTGACAATCTTCCAAGGAGAATGGGAAACAAAGGGCATATAAAACACCCATTTAGTGCTATTTTATTGTAAGCTACAGTTAATCGGATTGCCAAATTTTCCATTCATTCCCAAGAAGTCATAATTAGGAGAAAAAAAACTCTGTGTGCGTGTGTGTGTGTGTGTGTGTGTGTGTGTGTGTGTGTATTCGGTGGTGGTTAAAATTCAGCCAACTTATTTTTGTCTGAGTTTATAGAACATGAAACAAGTTAATCTCTTGAGTATTTCCATTGTTCCAAATTAAGGTAAAATGTCAGTATCCACTCATATTATTCCTGTTCTTCAGGGAAATTTCTTTTGCTTTAGGTCTCCCACAGTCATTTTTCCTTCTCTATCCCTGAAGAAAGCTGAGAGCTCTGCCCCTTTCTTCCCCCCTCCCTCCCTTCCATCCTTCTGTCCTTCCTTCCTTCCTCTGTTCCCACCACCCCCCCCCCTTTTCTTTCCTTTCTTTTCTCTCTCCCTAATAACGAGATAATGGCATCTCATTATTATTTTAATTATCCCCATTTGACGTAAAGATGCAACGCAAAGTGACACCGTTGCATCTTCATGTCAAATGGGGACAATTAAAATAATGACGACTTCACAGGACTGCTGTAGAATTAAACGAGGCTTGTTGGTTCCTAAAGCAGGGCCTGGCATGTAGTAAGCCCTTCTACCTTTTGATCATGGTTCTGATCACCGTTTGAAAAAAGGCAAGTTACCTATCTTATTCCTTTCCTCTTGGTTCTTCTGTTTTGTCTTTTCAAACCCCAAGGCTTGGGAACAATTTGCCTGTATTTCTTCCCCTAGTTCTTTCCATTGAGGCCTGCTAGTGGCTGTCAGTAATATGAGAGAGTCAGAGCTGTGTAGGAGATGCCTTAGGAGCCATGCATCGTGCCAGTGTCTCCTATGAGCTGGGATATGCTCAGGGCACGGTTAGTGTCTGCTTAGGCCCTGGTTGCCGCTGTCATGTTCAGCCTGTCCCAAGGGTGCAGGGGCTGTGCAGCAGATGGGCAAGGGCAGGCTCACAAGCAACACCTGTTTCCATAGCAACGGGTCAATGCCCCCAGGGTCAATTGTGAGTGCCTACAGCCTTGTGTACCATATTAAGTAGCATCAATGGATCTCTGAAGTTCAGTGTTTTAAATTAATGCATAGAGAGGGCCAAGTTCAATTCTTCATCTTCTGATTGTCAGTTGTTTAGCCTACTGGAGATGTTTCTCTCTTGTCCTAAGGACTGGGCCCATACGAAAAGTAGGAAAGATGCTGGTGTTCTCCTTCTCTGATTCCCCCCCTGTGCCTTACCAGGGGGGGGCAGTGGTCCTTAACTTCAGCGAGCATCTAAATTCCCTTGTGAAAAGCATATTTCCAAGATTCCACCCCCAAGACTCAGACTCAGTACGTCTTGGGAGAAGACCAGGAAACTGCATCTTGAGAAGAACTCCAGGTTTACCACTTTTGAAATCCTTTCTTTATCTGCGGTCCCTTTTGCCTCCCTCCACCAGTGTGGAAGCTGTTGGAAGACAGGACCTTGTCTATGTTGTTTACTGCTGTATCCTTATGGCCTGCCTTCCAGGAAGGGAGGGAAATGCGGTCCAGCATCTCCCAAACTTCAATCTGCACACAAATCACCTGCGAGCTTGTGAAAATGCAGATTCTCATTCATTCAGTCTGGAGGAGGGTCCAAGAGCCTGCATTTCTAACTCTCTCCTGGGTGATGACGCAAGGTCGCCACTCCGAGTAGGCAGGGGGCATCTTGAAGAGTACAACTGGTATCAGACCACCTGGATTTGAATCCTGCTTCCACCTCTTGCTAGTGGGGAGGCCCTGGGACATTCTCTTTTCTTGTAAAGTGGGGCAATGACAGCACCTCCCTCACAGGGTCCTTTTGGGGTATTCAGGAGGTAACATATTGGAAGCATTTAGCCCCATATATGGTGAGTGCTCAATTAGTTTTAACTGTTATTATAATTATTATGAAAAATACTAGGAAGTTAAATATCGGTCACAATTTAAGAAACTGGCCTTGTGGTTAGCACACAAAGTTCAGCATCAGACTGCCTGGGTTTACATCCTGGCTCCACTACTTATTAGTTGTATGACCTTGGGCAAGCTTCTTAACCTCGCCATGCCACAGTTTCCTCATCTGTAAAATGGGACAAATCGTGGCACCTACCTCCTATGGTTGTTAGGAAGTTTGGACAAGATAATGCATCCAAACTCCTCACTCCAGTACCAGGCATCCGGGAGCCCCTTTTACTCTTACTATTATTATCGATCAGTTGTAGCTGGAGAACTTTGGTGTGAGGTTGTAAACTACTGGTACGTCAGAGCTGGCTATTCCAAACTACTGGTCAGGTGCATCGAACACGCTTGTCTAGTCCTAAGACGTCAATGCAAGTACCACTCTTCAGCTATTTCTTTAGAATAATCACAGCTGCATTTATTAGCTGTATGCCTTTGAGAGTTATTTAACATCTGTGTACCTCGCTTTCCTGATCTGTAAATAGGAAAAATAATAGTAGCTGACACATAGCATTATTATATGCATATAAAGCAAAGAATAATCAGAACAGAATTTGGCCCTTGGTAAGTGCTCAATAGATGTTAGCTATAATAGCAGTTATTATGATTGTTAGATTATCATTACATTATAATATGGTGTATAAGGTAGATGTTAGCTATGACAATAATTTTAGTATCATTGTATATTATACAAAGTATATATTATAATATAATAATTAATGTCATGTTAATACTTATAATTAAACTGTAATAGTTTGCATTATTTATGTCTGGAAATATCTTTATTCTGCCTTCATTACAAAAATTTTAAACTGTGGTCAAATACACATAACGTAAAATTTACCATATTAACCACTTTTAAGTGTAGAGTTCAGTGGTATGGAGTGTACATTCACAATGTTATGCAATCATCACCACCATGCATCTCCAGGACGTTTTTCATCTTGCAAAACTGAAACTCTGTACCCATTAGGCAATAACTCCACATTATCCCCTCCTCCTCACTGCCTGGCAACCACCATCCTGCTTTCTGTCTCTATGAATTTGTCTACTTTAGGTACCTCACATGAGTGGAATCATACAGTATTTGTGTTTTGTGACTGGCTTATTTCACTTAGCATAATGTCTTCAAGGTTCATCCATGTTGTAGCATGTATCAGAAGTTGCTTCTTTTTTAAGGCTAAACAATATTCCACTGCATGCATATACCACATTTTGTTTACCCATTCGTCCATCAATGGACACTTGGGTTGCTTCCACCTTTTGGCTACTGTGAATAATGCTGCTGTGAACGTGGGTGCGCAAAATCTCTTCAAGATGGTATTACTTTTGTGGTCGCAGAAGTTGTATCTGTCCTTGTAACTTCTGGCCCTAGTCAGAGGTGTTTCTCTTTTACACTGTCATACACCATGGAGAGGAGAAAGCCAAGAAACAAATAAGCAACAAAAACGTCTTTCATTTATTTACTCATGCTCTTGTCTATTCATTCCCAATATTTCTTTTTTTTTTTTTTTTAGGGTTCTAGGCAGATTTTTTTTTTAACCTGGGTACATGTTCACTTTTTAACAATTCACTGAGTTCTCTGTGCATTTTTTGATACACGTCTTCTGATACATAATGCAAAAGATTTTTTTAAAGATACTTTTTTAAAAAACAACAAAAAATAAGTACTTAGAAATGAATCTAACAAAGGTCATGCAAAACTAATGTAGAGAAAATGATAAAGCTTCACTGAAATATATTAAGGAAGACTTAAATAAATTCAATGAATCGCTACTCAAAATTCCAGTAGAATTTTTCATGGAACTTGACAGGCTGATTCCAAAATTTTTTGGAAAATCAAAAAGTATATTTAAAGAATAAGGTAAGGGAACTTGCCATACCAGACATCAAAAGACTTATATGTGTGTGTGTGTGTATACATACATAAAATTTATATATAATTTATATATATATAAAATATATATATTTAAGACCTCACTTGCAAAGGAATAAACAAAGAAAAGTGGAACATGTTGACCCAGAAACACACCCATGAATGTGGAAACTAATATATGACACAGATGATGTAACAATCCTGATCATCTCCTACGTAGCAAGGTATGTGCTAGGTGCTGTAAGACCCTAACAGTGGCCAGTATTCTAGTTGGCTATTGTATAGTGTGGAAAAGTTATATATACATAGTGACTTTTCTTCTTTCTCACATGGCTACCTGGAAGCTCCTTCCTCTGGAGGAAGGAGAATTCCAGCCTCAGGCACACTAAGGAACTTTGCCTGAGTCCCAGATGGAACAGCCCTCTCAGATGCAGCAGTTTTTTTTTTTTTTTTTTTTTTTTTTTACCCGAAGGATTTCAAAATAGTTTCAATCAAGACTCTGCAGGAATTGGGAGTCTGTAGAGGTAAAACTTGTGTAAAAATTGGAGAGTTTTTTTTGGGGGGGCGGGGGGAACATACAATTTCGATTTAACTTTAGGCAAGCCAAAGACGTAAACTTCTACACAGAAGCACTTTCCAGTCCCCTGTGTCTTAAAACCCTTGTGATGAGGTGCCTGCAGTGGCAGGACCCCGTGCCTGTGGGGAGGCACAATGGCTAAGAGTGTGAGCATGCATGCCAGACAGCCTGGGTTGAAATCTCAGTTCACTTCCAGGAGGTGAGACCTTTGGTTCAGGTTTAATATCATGAATCCTAACCTTCCTGATTCACAGTTTCCCCTTCAGTAACACGAGGTGAACCATGGTCCCTACCTCAGAGGGTTGCTGTGCAGATTTAGTGAGCTAATACTCATAATGGGTCTGCTTGTCAAAGGCCCGGCACAGAATAAGTGCAAATTAATATTGGCCATCCATCACCAAAATGAATGCACTCCCTGCTCCCTGCTGCAGCTGCACAGACCATTTTTTAATCCCTCAAATATGCCACTCCCTTGCTCCTCATCTGGCCCTTTTATTTTTTTAAATGGGAATTATTTATTTATTTATTTTTGGCTGTGTTGGGTCTTCGTTTCTGTGCGAGGGCTTTCTCTAGTTGCGGCAAGCGGGGGCCACTCTTCATCGCGGTGCACGGGCCTCTCACTGTCGCGGCCTCTCTTGTTGCGGAGCACAGGCTCCAGACGCGCAGGCTCAGTAGTTGTGGCTCACGGGCCTAGTTGCTCCGCGGCATGTGGGATGTTCCCGGACCAGGCTCGAACCCGTGTCCCCTGCATTGGCAGGCGGACTCTCAACCACTGCGCCACCAGGGAAGCCCTCTCATCTGGCCCTTTGCCCATGCTCTTTCCTCTCTTCTCCTCCCCAACTCTGCTCCTACTGTCATTCTAACCCTATTCATTCTTCATGTCCCATCCAAGCTGTTTTCTCCAAGAAAACTGGTTACATGTGTCTTCCTTGAGCTCCACAAATACCCTGCATGTATCTCTGCCAGGGCACCCATCACCCTGTACTGTCACTCCAATCTGGTCACACTCTCCCTGAGCTGTGAGCTCCATGAGGCCAGATGGAGGTCTCTGGGGGACCTCAAGTGAAAGGAGTTAATGAAACATAGACCTGTACGTGGAGTCAGCTTCCACCGGCAGGACTGCTACTCTGGACCCCCAATCTCAGTCACCCTGGAGACCCCTGGTGCAATGTACGTCACGACCCTCCCACACAGCGTGTCTTAGAAAGGGTGTTAGTCAGCTCCCAAGGCACCACTGGTTGGCTACCAAAGTGCCAAGACTGACTTAGCTTCTCAGGACTCTTAATTCAGCTCTTGGATGGAGCCATGAAGATTTTTGGATACATGCTCTTGTTCGGGACCAGGGGCTAGAGGTTCTGTCCACAGCACACTAGACTGACTGGTCTTTTTTCTTCCTCAAACCACTGTCTCAGTCCTCATTAGCCATTCTCCATCCTGATTCTTACAATGGCATATTTGTCCCTCTTTCATTCCAAATGAATTGTAATTAGCTATTGGCCTTGCTGGGCGGCTGATTTCTCAGAAAGGCTATGTTCTCGGTGATAAGACACTTCTGTGCTATTTCTATTCAATCTATCAACCTTCCTGCCAAATTAATTCCTCTTGGATTAATGTAAGACCCATGGCTATAATAATAAACATTTATTAAGTGTTTCTTTGTGCCAGGCACATTGTGAGGGCTTTACCTGTGTTATTTCATTTAATTTTTACAACCACCTTGTTAAATAGAAACTGCAAATATCCCCTTTACAGCTGAGGAAATTGAGGCACAGAGAGATTAAATAATTAGTTCAAGGCACACAGGAAGAAAGTGACAAAACAGGAACTCAAACTCAGGTCTGCATAACCTCAAAGGCTGTGCTGTTAACCATGAGTTTCCACCACTGACCTATAATTTTCAGTTATTATAATGTCCTGATTTGAAAGCACCAGGTACACTCAAAAATATACACTTTGTACCCAAAGTGACTTAGCTACTGTGATCTTACTCAACTTGTGCTTTTTGTATTACATCCTACCTTACATTCTGTCTTTTATTTGAAAAGTAAATGGGACAGAAATATTTCATTTTCTCCTCTACTTCCTTTTGGAATCAGGCACTGTCTTGTTTGTTTTGGATGAATGCAGAAGGTTATAGGATTGTCAATGGTTACCTGGTTAGCTGGTTACCTGGCTAAGCAAGATGAATCTGATGATTGTTTTTATGGGAGGCACTTTGCTCCTCTTTGATTCCAGAGCTCTGGCATAAACCATACCACCCATTTAGCAAAAAAATATTCTTGTACATGAGAGGGAACGAAGGGACAGTCTGGATAGCTCTGTGTGCAAATCCCTTCCTGTTACTGAACAAAATAATACGCTCACTAAACTTCCTCCGTTGTTCGTGTGTGTGCGCGTGCGCGCGTGTGTTTCAAGATGAAGAGAGATGGGGAGAGATGAGAGAGATTGAAAATCAGTAACTCCCACCTTTGATTTCAAAGTAAATTCTTCTGATTTACCAAATTCAGAAAATTAAATTTGATACACATAGCAAATTGTTCGTTCTTATTCAAACTGCTTTTATATACAAACTGTGACAGTGGAAGAACTTAATACTTCTTGGAAAAAAACAATAAGAAATAGTGTTTAAATCTCACATTCATCATTCATTAAACACTTACTGGCCTTCTAACATATACTAGGTACCACGTTCAGCACGGGGCTTGTGGAGGCAAGTCAAAACTCCCACCTTCGCTAAATTTATAGTTTGCATACAAATACTTAGAGGTGATGAACAAGATTAATTTGACAACGGAACATAGAAAGCAAGAACCATCTCACAGGTATTGTTAACACAATGGATGAGACTCTTGGATGGACTATAAAATGGAGGAAGTAGTACCCCCTTGCCTTTGGTCTACATAATCTTCTATTAGGAAAGTATTTTCCACATTTTTTTTACCTAGCTTGGTATCAATAGAAATCATAGTTAATGTCTATTGCTTTTTATTTTTTCTATATAACATGACAAGCGCTTGATTTGCTTTGGCTTTATCAGTCAAAAATATGGGGAAAAAAAACCCCGCAAGAGGTTTCCACTGTTTTTGCAATGGGTAAAAGTCCACTGATTAGTGATGTGGAAAGGATGAGGACCTGGGAGAAGGTGACCCTGCCATTAAAGCTAGGTGATTCCAGGCACTCAGCTGTGTGTCCCAGGTTTTGGAGATAGCTTTCAAATGACCTGAGCACGAATGTTATGGCAGAAATTCTAAAAGAGATCTAGATCAAGAGATGTAGGTACTAAAGATGGTAATTTTGACTGCCTATTTGTGAATAATTCCAATGAAGAGAAAAGGGAATATCTAAATCAGGCACAGTGAATAAATGTGATCTCAAATGTCAACCCAGAATAATTGGTAGCAGGGATTGAAACACTGTTTGAGAAGGATTCTGAATCTTATCTAGAATACCACTGATAACAGACTAAACACTAAATGCATTGACATTAGATTCAGATGTCCCTGTATATTGTAACTCCTCCTGAATGTTTGACTGAGTCAGGATTCAGAATAACTTTAATATACTAAAGCAGTGAATCAAAACCAACAAGATAAAAGCTAATGAGGATAACTATATGTTCCTGTATTTAAATTCAAAATTCAGTGATGGTTTCCACTGTGGGATTGGGGAAACTTGGCTTGATAGCAGTTCAGGAGAAAAGACTTGACCCTAAACTCCATATGAATCAATAGGATGATGTGGCTAAAGAAAAATACCAGAGCAACTGTGGACTGCTAGAGTTGAACAGGGTAGCCTAACATCAGCCACTCCACTGGAAATGAATTTCAGTGTCTCTTTTTCCCAGCCTGCTGCTTTGCTTGTAGACTTGAGGATGTGGATAAGCTCCTAGTTTCTGGAGCTGGACATTTTCCCTCTCTGAGGATGGTAAGGAAAGTGCTCACATAGAAGCAAAGAGTAAAGGTGCCTAGAAAAGATCAGGAATTCTTTGTCCTTGAAATAGGCTAGATTTTGAATCAGTAAAAAAAAAGTGCATCAAATGATTTTTGCAAATATATGGGTTTTTGAAAAGCTTGGAATATGTTTTGCCCCGATTGCTCTACCCTTAAACATACCCACATGCATTTCAGGAAAAATTTCATCCATATGGTATATTCATTGGCAGTTAACGCATCAAAATCACTGTTGTGTCAGAACCATTTGATTTTGGACTTGCCATTTAAGTTGTTCCAAAAAAAAAAAAAAAACCCACTCCTGAAAGCTTATTTTCTTGAACTAGGATATGGAGTTGGTAAAAGGAATAAAGAGGGCTTCCCTGGTTGTGCAGTGGTTGAGAATCTGCCTGCCAATGCAGGGGACACGGGTTCGAGCCCTGGTCTGGGAAGATCCCACATGCCGTGGAGCAACTAGGCCCGTGAGCCACAATTACTGAGCCTACGCGTCTGGAGCCTGTGCTCCACAACAAGAGAGGCCACGATAGTGAGAGGCCCGCACACCGCGATGAAGAGTGGCCCCCGCTTGCCACAACTAGAGAAAGCCCTCGCACAGAAACGAAGCCCCAACACAGCCAAAAATAAAATAAATAAAAATTTAAAAATTTTTTAAAAAGGAATAAAGAGAATGTAAATTTCTCAGTTTGAATTTACTTATTTATTTATTTACCAAATAACTTTAATCAAGTTAACAGTAAGCAGTAAAAATACGATTACAGGAAAAGCTCCATATTTTACATGTAAATTGTTCTTCATTGTCTTTACCTGTAAGGTGTTGAAGGTGGGACCCACTCCTGAATCTTCTTTCTAGTGGTGGAATAAGGTACATATTGTTGTGGAGTGCCACTCATGTTGAATTTATGGTTTGTCCAAATGAATTTACTAGCAGTAGGTGGTTTTGTTGTTGGAGGATCATCAGTCATAGAGTGAAGCCAACGATGCCGTTCAGGGGGGCACCATGCTTCCATCCACACCCCAGAATGTGTTTTTTTTAAATTAATTAATTAATTAACGTATTTATTTATTTTTGGCTGTATCGGGTCTTTGTTGCTGCACGCGGGCTTTCTCTAGTTACAGCAAGTGGGGGCTACTCTTGGTTGCGGTGCGCAGGCTTCTCGTTGCGGTGGCTTCTCTTGTTGCGGAGCACGGGCTCTAGGTGCGGGGGCTTCAGTAGTTGTGGCTCGTGGGCTCTAGAGCGCAGGCTCAGTAGTTGTGGCGCACGGGCTTTGTTGCTCCACAGCATGTGGGATCTTCCCGGACCAGGGCTTGAACCCATGTCCCCTGCATTGGCAGGCACATTCTTAACCACTGTGCCACCAGGGAAGTCCCCCAGAATGTGTTTTTTCCATTCATTTCAGTAGTATATATAACCCATCAGTGACGGCCAAAAAGCTGCTTGTTGTCTTTGTAGTATTTGTTTCCATATTTGTGTTTCCCCACTAATGCGCCAGCCCTCACATCACTTGCCCTGAAAAAAACCTGTAGATAGCCGCGGAGGCCGCTGTGGTCACTGACCTGCTGCAGCCGGAGCTTCAGGACCTGCAGCAACTCCATCTTGTCCCACAGGCCCCACCTCTCTGGCACACTGCCTCAGTTTGAATTTAACACAGAGAGAACATTCAAGAATTTTAAGCTTCCTGGAATCTGTTTTTTTGTTGTTGTTTTTTATACCAGGTTAACCTTGCCACCTTCTTATAAGGACAATGATGATGATTATGATGACTGTGGTTATTCAACTGATTGGGTTTGGATTATTTTCTGATTGTTCCTGGAACAAAATTTTTCTTAATAATTATGCTGTAAAAATAGAACAGGCATAAGAACTGGAAGGGAAAATTAGAAAACAGGGATAGTCGGGCTAAAAGCAATGGCACACATAAAGGACATTAAGTTTGAAGGCAGAAAATCTAGTCTGTGAATTGACTTTCTAAGTAAAAGGTATCTAAGCAGCTTTCACTTAGTCTCCTTGCAGGAAGGCAAGTTCCAAGGTTGGGAGGTTAACAGTTGGGTTGTTAATGCCTATGCAGGGGCCATCTGGTTGACATGCAACTCACAAGAGGGACTGGGGACCTGGCTTAAGCTAAGATAGTAAATGCAGATTGGAGCACAAGTTTCCAATGGCTGTTTAGTGGACATTTGTGGTTTTTTGATGAATTTTCACATTCTCCTCATCTAATTGTCTTTTCATCAAAGACGTGAAAAAAGACTAGAGGAATAGTCTCTGGTGTCTTGCAAAGTAAGTAAAAGTAACCCATGTGTAGACTTGAATCCACAATTTTGGTCTCATTAAGACTTGGTCTAATGATTGGTCAGAGGCCTGTTTTCAGGTCAGAGCTCCTTCTGACTTAACAGATAACAATTGGGAGGGGTAAGCAATTTCACTTTATAGCCTTTGAATTCCCTTTTCTCAACTGATATTTGAAGAGAAGGCCATGAAGAATTTTACCTAAATTGAGATTCATGATAAAGGTAAGAGAATAGATACCAAATCAGAAGGAAAGGTATAGGTGGTTGTAAGTACAGTTGACTTGAACAACACAGATTTAAACTGGGTGACTCCACTTACACGCAGAATTTTTCAACAGTAAATACTAAAGGACTGTACAATCTGCAGTTGGTCGAATCTGTGGATGCTGAACTGTGGATACGGAAGGACCTCGAATACTGAGGGCCTACTATGAACTATACACAGATTTTCTACTGTGCAGAGGGTCAGTACTCCCACCCCTCATGTTGTTCAAGGGTCAACTGTAACATCAACTTGGGTATTTTGGTGAGTACATAATGAAAGGCCATGGAATAATAGGTAATTGTTGGATGGTAAGGAATCAAGAGGATTTAGCGTCTCTCATTTTAATTCTAGCATCCTCTGGAAAGTATTATTTGTTACGCACTGTATTATTATTCTATAGGAATAGTTAACTTCAAACAGGTCATGCCTCATCTCCTATGTTTTTTCTAGCCAAGGAACTTCGAACATTTTTAGTGACAAGAAGTCATTACTGTAAGTTGTAAGTTATAATAGACACAAACAAGTTGCACGTTTATGGCTGCTAGGTGTTCATTTTGCCAAGGCTGTCATAATAAATACATATTTACCCTAGCAACTCTTCATAATATTCTAGTTCTGTGCTCCTTTGTGAGATTCTAATATTTTCTCTAAGGCCAGTGGAACTGTTAAATTGGCTCCAACATTTTATAAAACAGCCAGGGTGGTTTTGATTTTGAAAACAAAAATGTAAATATACTTGTCCAAGGGAAGAAAACTCACTGTCTTAGGAAGAAACTTCCCTGGTAGCTGGCTAAACCAGACTTACTTCATGAACAATTTCTAAGAACAATTTAGACTCAAACTTTTAAAAAAGCCTGAGTTCTATTTACACATTATAGATTCTCTCATTCCTCCATTGGTTTGGTCATTGATTCCAACCTCTTTTGGGCAAAGAGTGTTAAGTAAGTAAGGGAGAGGGGAAGGCTTTGGTTTACCATTCTACCTAGCCATAGAGAATTGGATTTCAGGGAGCTGGCTTTTCCCATATCATCTAATGAATTCTCTGACCAACATGGTGGTATTCTTTGAATAAATAAAAAGGATTATGCTGTTTTTAGGAAACTGCAAATCATATCACAATGGTAGAATTCCAGTTTGCAGTGACCAAAAACTATCACTTTCCTTGGCAAGCTCTTTTTTTGTTCTTTTTCTTTTTTAATGCTCAAAGAGTTTGTCTTACTTCCCGTTATTTTATTTTTCCCTACTTCTGTCATTTCTAAGCCCAATTTAAAAAATCTCATTATATGAATCTACTGTTTACTACTTATTTTTACTTCTATTAGCGTTAAATCACTCTTTGAAGCACACTTACAGCCACAGAATAGGAAATTATAACACATCCCCTGAGAAAAGAGGAAGTTCTCAGTAAAAGTTTGTTATATCAAGTAGCCAAAAAAATAAGGTCTAATGCAAGAATCTAATTGCCTAGGAATGCTTCATTCATTCATTCATTTGTTTATTAATTTAGCAAATGTACCATGTAGCAGACACTGTTGTGGGCGTTGAGGACTTTGCGGTGGATAAGACAGATAGGGTCTTTGTGCACATGGAGTTTACTTTCTAGGGGAGGGAGGCACACAGCAAGCAAGGCAACCAAACAAATAAGGAAACTAGCAGAGTGCCATGCATCATTTAATTTTATTAAAGAAGGTGATGAGATAATTGGGTCACCACTTTAGATTGGGTGGTCAGGGAAAACCTCTCTGAGGTATTTACGCTGAGGTCTTATTTCAGCTACTACGGCTGCATACTGAAGTACCCAGGACCTTGGTGGCTTTAAAACAACAGCTTATAATGTTCACAGATTCTATGGATCAGGGATTCTCAGAAGGCATAGTGGAGACAGCTTGTCTCTGCCTCATAATATCTGGGGCCAAGCTGAAGGGCTCAAAGTCTGGGGCTTGGAACCATTTCAGGGTTTGCTCAGTCACATGTCTGGTGGTTGATACTGGCTGCTGGCTGAGTGCTTAAGTGGGACTGCTGGCCAGCCCACCTCCACAGGGCCTCTCCATGTGTCCCGGTCTCCTCACAATGTGGTGGCCGGGTTCCAAGGGTGAGTGTCCTGAGAGAGAGAGTGAGTGAGCCAGGTGGAAGCACTATTATTTCTTGTGACCCAGCCTTGGAAGTCACTTCTGCTGTGCTCTATTGGTTACGATGATTACAAAGATCCACCAACTTCCAACAGGGAGCAACAGAGACCCCACCTCTTGAAGGAGGAGTATCAACCTCACATCGCAGGATATACAGTGGTGTGGCCATCTTTGGAAAATCTCATCTGCCACAGGTCTGAATGACAAGAAGGAGTTAGGAACGTGAAAATCAAGGGGAAGAACACTCCAGGCAAAGGTCCTAAGCGAAAGCTAACTCGGCACATATTTGAATCACAGCTGGAAGCCCAGTGTGTTAGGATGAAAAGAACAAGGGAAAGAGTAGTACAAGATAAGTTGGGAAGGTAGGTAGGGAAAGATCATGAAAAACTAAGAAGTACCTCTATCTACTCCAGGCAAAAGGAGAAAGAAGACTGGGTTTGTCTTGGAACTCATTCATGCCTTCTTTGGGTCAGTGTCGATTTAGACCTAGAAGTCTTTAGATTCTCACAGTACTCTTCCTAGCAGTGCTCTCATTGGAAATTCCCCCAGCTCTAAATTTTTCCCCTTTCTAGATACTGGACATTGTGGAGTGGGGAATGTAAAGAAGCATTTTATTCCTTCAGCCTTTCAAGTTGCTTTTAATCTAGTTGGAGAGATTAATATGGGCAACGCACATACACAGATGGTAACTAAAATATGAGTCAGTAAAAGTTAAGTATCAAATATGTGCTAAGAATCATGTGATTCAAGAATTATGAATTCTTGATTCTGATTCAAGAATCACAACATTCTGATTCAAGAATCAGAAGTCACAAAAAAAAGAAATCATCAAATGTCTAACTAAAATGAATATATTCCAGCAGTTACAAAGGAAAACCACATAAATGAAACAATTCTGTATTGTAAAAAATGCCATAGAGAAAGTAAAAAGATAAATAATAAACTAGGAAAAAAATATTTTTCTTGAATGCCTTTTTTCCCTTTTCAGTTCAAAAAAACTTATATACTCCTTAAAATCAGATTTTTCAAACTTTGGTTTTTGACCTATCACTCTTGAGAATCCATAAATAGTAAAATTGTACTAAAACAAAATGGTTAAGATAGTTCAATGACAATGACAACTACATCAATTAAGACTGTCCTGATTTAAACAATGTTAACTTGTGAAAATATCCTCAAATAGCTGTGTACTAAAAAAAAAAGAAAAAAAAAATATTTGCTGCACACATGACAAAGCCTATCTTTATATAGAGATAGCTTGTATCATTCACTGTACAAAATAGAAAAATTTAAAAATGAGCAAAGATTACAAAGAAGAGGCTCACAGAAAAATTAAAAGTGACCAATAATCATGAAAAGATGTTCAACCTCATCATAATGAAAGAAACACAAAGTAAAGCAACACACTTCACTAGACTGACAAAACAGTATCACACAAAATCTTTCTACTAACTCGACAATAATTACTCTGCATGATAAAACTCAGTATTGGTGAGGAAGCAGGGGAATATAGGCACTTTTGTACACCACTGGTATAAACTTTTTCCATGGAAACTTGGTAATATTTATCAGTTTAAAATGCGTATTTTCTTTGCTCTAGCAATTCCACAGTTTGAAAACAATTTTATGAACATACTCACTTCTATATGCAATTATATATATTTGAGGATGTTGATTTCCATATTATTTATAATAGCAAAATAATTAAAATTATTCAGATGCCTGTAAGTAGGGGACCAGATTTATAAATTATGGTGTATGGACCTCTGAAATACCATGCAGCTATTTAGAAGAATGTGGAAGATAAAAAAGTACTGACTTAGAAAGATGTCCAAAATGTATTAAGTGAAAAAGTGAGGTAAAGATAGTAGGAATAAGAGGATGTTATTTGTTTAAAGGGCTTTTATGCACTGACATTTATACATATATGTCTACCTTTCTATCTATCTATCTATCTATCTATCTATCTATCTATCTATCTATCTATCTATCTATCTATCGTACACTACCCGATTTCTGGAAGGGTATATGGCTTATGAAATGTTAATAGTAGCTTAGTAGCTTTTGAGGTATACAACTCTAGGCTGAAGGAAGTGGAGAGAGAATTTTAGCTCTCATTGTATAGCCTCTGTAATATTAAAAAAATTTTTCTTTATAATCTTGTACATTGATATTAATTTTAAAATAAAGACTAATACTAAAAACATCATGAGCATGTCTCTACCAGGCCCTTAGGTAGTGAGGTTAATGGCGGGAATTTCAGGCACTGATATATTGTCATATTTTAGGCCCTTTGGTGCCCCTTAAATTATATCATTTGCCATCCTTGCTGGCTGGGTGTGCCAAAGCATAGACCACAAACAGTACTCTGAGTTGAAAGTAAAAAAGTCATAAACCATTGTTCCTACCTCTTTGACTCCTATTACCAAATCTTAAAAGTTTCCATCCTTGAGGAAATTATACTCCAGGGTATAATTGCAAAAGTACCCTGCTCTAATTTCAGTGGCAGATGCTTACGTCACTATTCGACTCCTTCATTTTAATTTAGAATCACTGTGGAGGTGTTGGGAGTATAAGGGGTGATATGGGTGGGGGGACGGAAAGAACTGTATTATGTAAGAGATGACAGTAGTCTTTCTTGGTCTCCTTGGGCCTTTAACACCTGTAGATGCCTATCTTTTGTTTTCCCATTTTTAAAAGTTCCATGATATGACACATCATCATAAGAACTCTGTGCCTAGATTCTGCAGGAAACAAGTATCACGAATAGTGTACTTACAATTGTTATATCTAGATTTAAAATTTAAGTCTGAGGTTTTAAATGTTCTTGAGTTTAGAAAACCTAGTTGATTACAAATGGGTCACTAATTTCTTGCTGATAAATACCCTACTGCTCTTCAGTGCAAATCTGTCATCTTCTGTGAAAATTCATCATTGTGACATGTATATTCTTTTTTTCTTTTTACGTGGTGTAACAGTATATGAACTGGCTGTCACTTACCCACTTCTTTCTCACTAAATAAGAGTTCTTTAGTTTCCCTCTTAAACATAATTCAAAGTCACTTTTCAAGTCAATGGTAAACATTCAATGATAATACATGCCTGTCTGACTCACCCACGTGTGTGCACACACACAGTCTGTAGCAGGTAAGACCAGGATACCAACTTAAGCAGAATACCCAGCAGAGTCTGGAAGGAGAATAGAAGGCCCAGAAAGGCAGAAGGCAGTCTTTGGATTGAGAAAAGATCACCATAACTTTAACCTTGACAGTGAATGGGTTTCGGGGGCTGTTGGCATGAAAATAAATCTTGGAGGCTTTTTAAAAGCAGCTAATCACCCACCTCCTTCATCTCCTTTCTGACTTTCTTGAGTCCCTGTAGAGACCCCTTCCCTTGGCCCTCTTGCAAATGAGAGCTCTTTGCTCCAGTTTGGCAGCACCATTTAAAAATAAGAATGTGCCCCGTGACCCAGCAGTAACATCTCTAGGTATCTACCCTAGTAATCCCTTGATTGTGCCCAGGGGCCCACAGATAAGGATGTTCAGCGCTGGATGGCTTAGAATAGTCCCACAGTGGAAACAACCTCTAGGTCCAACAGAATGGAAATAGAGAAACTACATCGAAATCATAAGAGGAGATGCCACACGGCACTTGAAAGGAATAACTGGATATGTATCATTATGATAGATCTCCCAAACACATTTTGCACCGAAAAAAGGAAGTTGCAAGCAGTATGATACCATTACTGTCAAAAAAAAAAAAAAATCCAAAACCATATCATATATTTTATAAAAATTATGAATATGTGTGTGCACACATGTGCACGGGTATGCTTAGGAGGCAAAACACTCTCATTACCTCTGAGACACGGGGGATGGGACTGAATGTGAGGATATTGGTCAAAGGGGACCTCAGCTTTATTTGCAACGCTCTCATTTTTAAAAGGAGGATTGAGTCATGTGTATTACTTGGGGAACTAAAAATAAGTTTAAATATTTAAAGAATTCTTAACATTCTGCCTTTAAACAAGGTCTGGATAAGGTAAGATAACATTCTCCAAACTGGGTTCTATGGAACATTTGTGCTCTGTCGGGGTCAGAAGGTTTTTATTGAGATTTAATGTTATTAATCCAACAGAGGTCAGAGACCGAAACAGAATTAGCAGTGAACTCAGAGGGAACAGAAAACTCTCAGACTTTCCTCCCATCTTTAATCCCTGCCAGGATGGTCCTGACGGCTCCAGCAGCTTCCCTTTCTTTTACCTGCATTAGAATATTTCTGATAAACAAATACCTCTTTAGAGGTAAGGACTTAACTTCAGGCCTCTGTAAATGAGGGTGAGGGAGGTAAAGAATGCATGTTGCCTTCTACCTATAAATTGAGGTTTCTGAAACCTAGTAAAGGTTCAAAGCAGCCTTGCCGTGGCCTGTGTGCAATATTCAAAGAAAGGATGAGACCTAACAGGACAGGGGCTGCCGTCTCTCTTGGTAAGCTCCGTCTCCTCCTCTCCAGCTTCATCATGACGTAGGAAATCACGTCATCGTGACAGTGTCCGTTAGGAGTGGTTTAGAACTGCCGGAGCAGATTGTGGGCAGTTGTTTTCATTTTGGATCGCTGTGAAAACCTTTCTGGGTCAGGATGTTCCGGAACTCTCAAGAAGGAGGTGGGGCACCATGAAGTCAACGCAATTCCTTGATTCCCTGATTCCATTGTCTTTTGCATGCTGTATTTTTCATTTTCATGACCCCAGAATCCGGCGGGGCCATGGCCACTTGGGGGAATGTGGCTTTAGAGCCACACGAACTCCCATCCTCAAAAAGCGTTGGGCAACACTTGGGAAAGCGAAGTTAATATGTGTCTATACTGCAGGACTCCTCAGAGCTTTTGATAGATCACCTCCTATCATGACTCTCCAAGGGGGGGAGGAGCAAATGTAGTGGGTTTCCACCTGCTTTTGACCTTTTCTCTCCTGGTTCCTTGCCTAGCCCTGCAGCGGGGAGCACCTCTGGAACACAGGTTGGTAAAAGGCAGAATCAGGAAGAATGACCTCATCTCAGTGAAAGTAAAGTTCCCAAACCGCCAACTAAAAAGTGACGCTTCCCGGACTCAGTGGCTGGCTCTCACACTGATTCTAGCGAGGGAAGAGTTGAGACTGTGTGCCACTGTGCGAATAAGAACTTATAATTCTTCTTGTATAAAAGCCTGCTGCCGAGGCCAGCAGAAACGCCATGCCTTTGGTATGCGGAGCTGCTGCCAACGTGGCTGGCACATGGCGGGCACGCATCACTGTACTCATGGCCTCTGACAGTGAGGCGAGAAGGCGCGTAAACAAGTGAGCAGCTCTGCCCCGCTCAGGGGAGCGATCCACGGGGAGATCTAAAATTCAGGTTGGGGAGTTTTGTGGGCTTTGAGCAGAATTCAGTTTCTGCTCTTTCTCCATTTCTTGGAGGACACAGTGTCATCTTAGCCATGACTGGTGTCTGTCTGAGCTGTATGGAAGTCCATGGAGACAAATGACCAAAAAGACTGAGGCAATTACCCCATTAATTTAGGCTGAGCACCTATATTATCTTCAACTCCGTAAAAATGGCCTGCTCGCAGTAGAGCTCATCTATTAACAGGATGGCTGTATAACAAAAAACGGCGACGCAAAGCAGAGGATGACTGGGTCCTGAAGTCTACACGTGCTCGCTGACAATGAACAGCCCAGATAAAGCGTGACAGGTCGTGATTAACTTAAAGTGTCTAAATACGTCTGAACCCTGCAGAATAAAATACGTAAATCTCGGAATGGCTGTCAGGGCAGTGCAAGCTTGTGGAGGATTTCCAATGTCTGTTTTCTTTTACGGGTACTCTATGTTAGATGAAGTGCAGAGATGTGCTTCTAAGCAAAGGCTCTGGAGTCAGGGGCCTGAGGCCACATCCCAGGCCTGCTGTGTCCTAGCTGTGCACACTTGGATACTCAGGCAGGATTTTTGTGTGTATGTGTGTCTGCCTTACACACAAAACCCCTGGCTTGTTGTAAAAATGAAAAGGGTCAGTGTGAGAATCCAAGTACTTGGTACACAGTGCGTGCTCAGTAAATGAGAGATATCATTGCCACTGTCACCACCGGCATCATCACCATCATCACCATCATAATCATCAGCACGTCACCATATTTACAAGTAGATGCTTGGACAGGAGTACAAACCATAATGTTTGGTTTCTAGTCTGACAGAACCGTTAAGTAGGTGTTCCAAACCTATCTAATCCTAGTCACCTATGGGAAAGCAGCTTTTTCCTTAATATGTTCCAGAAATAGTTTTTTCTTTTTTTTAAAGGTTATGGTTTGGTGGTTTAGTTGGGTATGTGGTGGGGAGGACACAATTTTTTATTCACATGAACTCGGGCTTGAATTCCATCTCTACTCCTAAGCAGGTAAGTGACCTCAGGCAATTGGCTTCACTGCTCTGAGCCTCAGTGGCCTTATCTGCAAAATGGGGATAACAGTTTCTGGGTTTCAGGGAGGATTAAGAGTCAGATAACATTTGAACGGCACCAGGCACATCCACTTTCCATCACTGTTAGTTCCCATTTCCAGGGGGACCTGGATGAGCTCATGGGAGTTTTAAGGGAGCGTTTTTAAACTGCCTTACAACACAAACACATGGCTCACAGGTGGCTGGATCTAGTATTTCAGCAATGCCAGTGACACAACTAAATCATAACTCAGTTGATCCGAGCTGTGGGGGTCCCTTAACCCGGCAGAAAAACCCATAAGGACGCAACAGAAACTCTTCTGAGAACACATAAGTCCTCTGCCCATACAAGGTATTATTATTAGCGGCTCATTCCTAAAACAGGCTAAATCTGGGACTGGGGTCCCTGCCAGAGTTGTTCTCCAGGTCATAGATGAAAACATCTGGGCTACATCCACAAACTGATTGCCTGGGTATTTTTTGCTTCCCTCATCACGGTCAAAATGCCTTCCCGGCACGTTTCCGCTGGTCTTGCCTTCATTCCCACCCCAGGCATCATGGCAGCAGCATAACTTCAGGATGACGGTGTCTCAGGGGCTCTGCCTTCAGCATATCAGCTGCCAGCTGGTCTTCCTCGGGGCTCAGAGGGGCTTCTACGCTGGCCTGGCCAGCCTGACAGGGGAGGGATTGAGGAAGAGGGCAGCAACGTGGAGGTGGCCTGTGGAGAAAACTCCTGTCTGAGGAGGGGTCTGGGGCAAGGGGCAGTTAATGTGCAAAAGGGGAAGGGCAGAACCAGCTGCCTTGAAGGACTGAGGGGGTCAAGGATGTTGCTGCAGCACTTGTAGTAGTCAAAATCTGGACCCAATCAGAATGCCTGTCAACAGGGGAATGGCTCACTAAGGAGGGATGCATCCCTGCTATTGGAGAATATTATCTAGCTCTTAGAGTTAGTGAGAGCTCTATCCCTTTACCCCGAGGAATGTCAGTGCTGCAAGGAACACCTGGCCCAGAGAAACGTATGTAAAAACAACCTCTGTATATGCACAAATAATAATGGTTTACATTTAGTATCTATTGCATGCCAGGGACCATGCTAAGTGCTTCTCAGGTGTTAACTAATTTAAATCTCACAACCATCTCATATAGGTACTATTATTACTCTGATTCTACAGAAGAAAGATTCTAAGGCCTAGAGATGCCTGTGGACGTAGAGTTGCTAAGAGCGGAGGCAGAATTTTAATCTGGATGGCAGCCAGAGCTCTTGACCTCTTCCTGGACTGTTTCTCATATATGCTTGTGTGAGCAAAGAAAAAGCTATGGAAGGATTTATATCAGAACCAGGCCATCCGCGGTTAACTGGAGGAGATAAGGAGAACATATTACCCAATAATATGGGAAAACTTTATGATTTTTTCCTACTTTTATCTATGATTACTGCAAGTATGAAAAAAATGGATGTCCACATGGACAAAGTTCAGAAGGGAACATAAACAAATGAAAACTTCGATTTGATAGGAAATCAGGCTATGGCAATTTAAACTTTGGATTTCATTGATTATTTCAGTTCTGTTCTAGCAATAGAGTAATTTTTAAAGGGAATAATCCATATGGTGATATTCACGGTAGGTAGGCTGGTCATTCCTGTTCTCAAAGGGTGGTCTCTGGGCCAGCAGCGACTTGTGAGAAATGCAAATTCTCCGGGCTCACTCCAGAGCCATTGGAAACCTCAGGGGAGGGGCCCAGCAATCTGTGTTTTCACAAGTCTCCTAGGTGATTTTGAGGCACCAAAACTTGTAAGCCACTGGGTTAAACAAACAAATGAACCAGCATACCATTCCAAGGCAGAGGAGGTATTAATGAAGGTGGCGCTTGCAGAAAAGACAGAGGGCTCCTCTTTGCTCGTTTATCCCCTTGGCAGAATGTAATTCATTCTTCGGTCATCTCTGAAGGTGCTCAAGTCATTTTGGCCAAGTCCAGCCTTTGACCACGCATGGTCTCAAATGGTTCTGCCATTATTTTAGATGGGTCATTGCACCAAATGCACTGGGAGATTTCACAACATTCCCCTCACCCCCCCTTCTGGGGCAGAGTCAAGACTAATAGTCACTGGGACTTCCCTGGTGGTCCAGTGGTTAAGAATCCACCTTCCAATGCAGGGTATGAAGGTTCGATCCCTGGTGGGGGAACTAAGATCCCACACACAGAGGGGCAACTAAGCCTTCATGCCACAATTAGAGAAGCCCGCATGCCACAACGAAAACCCAGCGCAGCCAAAACACACCCCCAAAACAAAAAAAAAAACCCAAAAAACTAATAGCCACTAACTAGTGGTGATCAGTTGTTAGCTGCTGCTGTTTCAGGTCATAGAATTGACTCTGGGGTTTGAATTTTTTAATTTGGTTGACCTCAGTGGTCAAATTAACTAGACACTGGATCACTTGATTAATCTCCCTTTCTTACAATGTGGAAATGGCCTTTTGACTGCGTTCTGTCTCCTATTATGAAAGTAATAGATGCTTACTTTTAAAATTTCTGAAAAATACAAGTAACTATAAAGAAGAAAAGGAAAGTCACCTGTAATTTTATAACACAGAGGTAACCACGCTAACATCAACTCAATATTTAAGATATAGATTTCTAGGCTTTTATCAATGTGCACATATACTTTTAAAATAAAAATGTGATCATACTATCAATTGTCCTCTAACATGATTTTTTTCATATAACACAACACAGACATCTTTCCATGTCAACAAATACTGATCATTTACAATGACTGCAAGGTTATTCCATTGTATGGACAAAGTGTTTTAACTAGTTCCCATACGTATGCAAATTCTAATCTTACTTATGTCCAAGATATGATTGTAATTTATATACATGTATTACAAAACACCGCTCTGATTATTTCTTCAGGCTAAATTATTAAAACTGGTGTTTCCAGGCCAAGGGACTTTTAAGGATATTGATATATATTGCTAAGTTGGCCTTCAGAAATGCCCTAATTTACACTCTTAACAGGTATATACAAAAGTGCCTGTTGCTCTAACCCCTTGGTAATATAGGGTGTTATCACTGTTTTCATTTTTGCCCTTCTAATAGGTCAAATGTGTTTCTTCATTGTTTTAACTCCCATTCTTTGATAACTTGTTAGGTAGACAAATTCTTATATTTCCTGGCCATTTATGATTGTATCTCCCATTCTTTTACTGATTTTTCTATTGTGTCAGTCTTTCCTTCACATAGTACCATACTGATGAGGTGATTTCTCTGAATGCCTTCCTTTAAAATTATAATCCACAATAGTATTTACTGACCAGTTATGTAAGAAATAGATGCGGTAGTAGTAGTGATAATATCAGCTAGCATTACTCTAAGTATGCTTAAAATATTAACAATTTAGTCCTCACAACAACCCTACAAAAGTAGATGCTAGTATGACACCCATCTTACAGCTGAGGAAAGTGAGATCCTGTTTGCAGTCCAGAGCGGGTGTTCCCAGGCGTGCAGCCTGTTCCCAGAGCCTTTGCCCTGAACCACCACACTTCACTACCAGTCTTTTCCCATCCCCGCCTCCGCCCACATCACCGCCATTGCCGCCTCAGCCACGACCGCCGCCACCGTCATTTCTACTGCCTGTCATCACTGTCGTCCTGTACTACTCACTGGGCACTTACTAGGTACATTCCAGTTTCCAAGTAAATGCTCTTTCTTTTGATTCAGCATTCTTTCAACTAATGTTGCCTTTGTTGAAGGCCTACTATATCCTTGGCACTATTTTAGTTGCTGGAGATACTATAGTAAACAAAACCAACGAAGTTCCTTGCCCTGATGAAGCTAACTGTTTAGTGGGGAAGAAGACAACAAAAATTAACTGTATAAAATTTGGTGCCTTGGGGGCTTCCCTAGTGGTGCAGTGGTTGAGAATCTGCCTGCCAATGCAGGGGACATGGGTTCGAGCCCTGGTCTGGGAGGATCCCACATGCCGCGGAGCAACTAGGCCCGTGAGCCACAATTGCTGAGCCTGCGCGTCTGGAGCCTGTGCTCTGCAACAAGAGAGGCCGCGATAGTGAGAGGCCCACGCACCGCGATGAAGAGTGGCCCCCACTTGCCGCAACTAGAGAAAGCCCTCGCACAGAAACGAAGACCCAACACAGCCATAAATAAATTAAAAAAAAAAAAAAATTTGGTGCCTTAATAGGTGGTCTCAGTCAATCCCTATGGCAACCACATGAGGTGCTGTTATCACCCCCATTTTGTAGATTAGGAAACCTAAGCTAGAGAGATTGAGGGGATCTTGCCTAAGGTCACTGAGCTAAAAGTTGACTGAGCCTGTGCCTTCAGACTCTTTCTCCATTAACATTCTTGTATATCCATCTAATGGTGACAAGGGCACATCTGCCATGTGCCATGTTCCCAAACCATGCTCTCTTCTTGAAGATGAGGGCAGAGAGTTCTGTGAATGGAAATCATTTTTTGTGGTTTCTAGCCCCTCCCAAATTAATTCACTTCAGGATCATTTGGTTTCCTTTGTCAATCTCAAGAAAGAGTACTGAAGCACCTAGAAGTATTTCAGTATGAATGAAAGACAAAGATGGGGGTACAGAAGGTATCATACACACACATATGTATGCATGTGTATATATACCTATATAGACATACATACATGCATATATACACATACATATTATATGTATTTAATCTTTAGACACTTCCCTAGAGAACTGAAGACATTTAATTGAAAGGGGAGGATGGTCAAAACCCCTCCCTACACATATTCTCTCTACCTCTCTCTTTCATTTATTTTAAAATATATGCGAACTAGATGAACCTGTTTGGCTGTGTCTATTCAATTACTAGATTTAATTTGTGTTGTCTGACAGCTTTTCTTTTTTAAAATAATTAATTAATTAATTAATTAGGCTGCATTGGGTCTTTGTTGCTGCTCGCGGGCTTTCTCTAGTTGCGGTGAGCGAGGGGTACTCTTCGTTGCAGTGCGCGGGCTTCTCATTGAGGTGGCTTCTTTTGTTGCGGAGCGTGGGCTCTAGGTGCGAGGGCTTCAGTAGTTGTGGCATGTGGGCTCAGTAGTTGTGGCTCGCAGGCTCTAGAGCACAGGCTCAGTAGTTGTGGCGCATGGGCTTCGTTGCTCTGCGGCATGTGGGATCTTCCTGGACCAGGGCTCGAACCCGTGTCCCCTGCATTGGCAGGCAGATTCTTAACCACTGTACCACTAGGGAAGTCCTGACAGCTTTTCAAAAGCAAGTAGCTTCACTGAATCCTCAGGACTCACATACAACACACATTAAAAACCAAATATAAATAAGGTACCACTCACCCCAAAATACTATCAAAGGTTTTTCCTCAAAAAGTATATTTTTGAGGCCTTAAGTGAAATATACACTGCTTAATAAAAGCCTTTACTCTCCACTCCATAATTGAGTGGAGAGTAAAGGCAGTAAAAAGACAAACAGAATCAACAATTGTTGTTCCAAGAGTTCAACTGCAAATTTAAAAATAATGTACCCATGTTGGCTATGTTAAAATGTCCTTTTATATAAAATAAGCTTTAAACCCAAGAAGGCCAAATAGTGCCTATTAATTGTCATTATTTATAAAATATTGAAAGTGCACAGGGAGACTCAGGGCCATGTAGAGGTTATGGTCTCCCCCTAGAAGTGTTCTACTTGTTTACAGATGAATTTAGTGCCTAAGAAAGCACGTCTGCCTGAGGATTTAACAATGGGGCATGGGTGTTTGAAAATATCAATATTTTCTGAAATTAGGTAAGTTTTATGGATTAATTTCAGTGCAAAGCAGAAATAGCCTAAGTTTTTTCTGATTATATAAAAGAAATATCCTACCCATGTAAAACATTCAGACTACAATGAAAAGAACATGGAACAAATTAAAACATAGAAACTATCTTTAATCCTACTCTTGGAGATAATTTCTCACATTTTGCCATATTTCTATCCATCATCATAGTAAGTTTTATGATCAGTTATAGTCTAATAATTTTGATGACCTAGTTAAAATGGATCAATTCCTATACAAATGATGAACTGCCAAAGCCGGTATAGAGAAGAACTATAGAATTTGACTACATCAGTGCGTACTGAATAATTTGAAACAATAAACAAAGACTTGTCTTTCTCAAAAAACTTCAGGCCAAATGGGTTTTTTTTTTCCTTAATACTTAGCTATACTTTATTTTTATTTTTCCTCTTCAAGAAAGAAGAGCTAGCGAGAGCAGAAAGGAGACAGAGACATTCATTTGGTAATTCAGTCAGACTGAGTTGCTAACGTAAGCCTTACGGAGGACCCTGAAGGAAAGCGTGAAATGAAGGGCACATAGCAGCTCTGCTCGCATGTGCTGTTATCCGCAGTCACTGTCTACTGAAGTGGACCGGCCAGTTAATTTACAGGGAAGGGACTCTTCCATGTGCAGGATTATAACAGAATTTCAGCTATCAACAGCACTGGATTTAGAATCACAAAACCTGAACTTGAACCCTACTCCTGTTATTTACTAGCTCTGTAAACTTAGGCAAGCTCTTTTAACCTCTGAGTCTGCTTTCTTATCTGGAATGAGAATTTTCCAGGATCTTCTGACTGGAACAGGAATTTTCCTGGGCTTTTAGAGGGATTAGATTGAAATCACAAAAGAAGAAACACTCCAGACGATACCTGATACATGATAGACATAGAATAAATATTAGGCTATTTTCTTCCTTCCCATTTTAATTAATAAAGTATAGCTTTTGAAAAATTGTTTCTGCAGTTACACTTCTAACTACTTAGAGCATTGGCAGAGACAAAAATCTGTGTAAATTACTTTATAACGATTTTCAATGCACTATCAATCACACACTATCCCAGTGAAAAGGGGTCTGACCTTGGCAATCTTCTAATCCAATTCCCTCATTTTGTAGACAAGAGAATTGACACAGAGGTGTTAAGTGAGACACACGGGTACATGGTAGCACAGTCAAGACTTGAAGCCAGGTCTTTTGTCTCGAGTCCAGAGTCTTCCCTGTTCAGGCCCAGATGGTTTTAATGGAAAGTTCTACAAAATTTTTAAGGAATATTAATTTCTATCTCATACAAGTCTTCAGAAAATAGAAAAAGGGAAAAATCTATACAGATCACCTTACAAGGCTAGCCTAGCCTTATTCCAAAATTAGATAAGGACAACACATAAAAGAAAATAATAGGCCAATTTTACTTATTAACATGGATTAAAAAACCCTATATAAAATATTAGCTAACATAACTGTAGTTTAAAAATAATACATTAAGATCAAGTAGAGTTTATCTCAGATATACAAGATGGTTCAACAGAGAAAATTTATTTATATATGTTAGTGTATTAACATATTAATGGAGAAAAAATTGTATGATGATATAAATCAAGATAAAAATACATTTGATAATATACTATTCAAATTTATGCTTAAAACTCTTAGCACTAGGAATAGCAGAGGATTTCCTTAACTTGATAAAGGTTATTTATACTAAGAACCTATAGTAAGTATTATACTAAATGTAGAAACTTAAGATTTATTCTCTTTAAAGTAAAAGTAAGATAAGGATGCTTACTATTATCATTAGAAGTCTTGGCTAAAGAAAAAGAAGCTAAAGACAAAGAAATAATATGAATGAGGGTTAGAAAGGGCGGTAGATTATATTCTTGTTCACAATAATTTACTATTCCCTTCTCAGCCATATAATTTGCAGAGACTTCCTCTGGAGGAGGAAACTTTAAACCCTGTTGTCATCAGGCTTGACCATGGAATTTATTTTTGCCAATGAATATGAATGGATTTGGCACTATGCCAGTTCTGAGCAGAAGCTTCAACCGTCATCATGTGGATTAACTGGCTGCCCTGTGCTTTTCCTCTGCTATAAGAATGGCAGGTTGCTGATTAGGGCAGAGCTGCAGCCAACATGTATGCAACACATTACAGAAGTGAGATATAAATTTTTGCTGTTATAAGTCATTGAGATTTGGGATTGTTTGTTATCATAGCATAACTTAGTGAGAGCTGACTAACAGAGAATGTAAGAGATAGAATTATCTTCATTTGCATATGATATGATCATTTATCCAGAAAAACCAACAGATTCAAAAGACAGACTATTAGAACCAGTAAGAGAATTAAGTAAGATCAGTGACTACGAGATCAATTTTTAGCACTAGCAACAACAAATCAGAAAATATAATAAATAATAACATATCATTCCCACTACCAAGAAATCTATTAAACATCTAAGACTAATTATATTAATGAAATAATGTACAAGGTATATACAGAGAAAACAGAAAACTTCAAAATATTCATAAAGTATGTAAAAGATGATCTAAATAAATGAAGAAAATCCTATGCTTTTAGATGAGACAACTTAATATTATACTACAATGACATCAATTCTCCCATTTAATTGATAAATTCAATACAACTCCAAAAAAATTCTACTTAGATTTTTTTGAGGAACATAACAACTTACTTTAAAATTTATTTGGAGGAATAAGAGTTTATGAATAGCTAAGTCAAGCTTGAAGAACATGAATAGAAAGGGAGCTTGCCCTACTAGATATAGAAATACACAACAAAGCCATAGTAACAGAAACAGTGGTGCATTGGTAAAACAAACAAACAAACAAAAAAACAACCAAAAACCAAAACAAACAAAAAAACCAGATAAATAGGCCTATAAAATAGGACAGAGAGTTCAGATACTGATATTATGTATATGTGGAAAACTAAATATGATGAAAAGGATATCACAACTCAGTACCTAGAAGCTTACTTTGGGAAAATTGGCTCACTGTAAAGACAGAAATAAAACTGGATCTTTGCCTCATATAACATACAAATGTGGACTCCACATGGATTAAAGATCTAAGAGAAAAAGGTACAACTATAAAGTTAGTGGAGCATAATGTAGAAGAATATCTTGGTGACCTAAGGTCAGGGAAAAGCTTTTCAAAAAAATTTTTCAAAAGCACAAATCATAAGGCAAAGTACTGATGACTTTGAGTTCATTTACATTAAGGCTTTCTGTTCAAAGAAGACACCATGGACACATTTATTACACAGAAGGCAATATGAGAAAAATACTCAAAATGTCTAAACACCACTACATGAATAACACAAGTAATTTCTACAAATTAACAAAAGAAAGGCATCGACCCCAGTAGAAAAGTAAGCAAAGGATTCAAAAAGGCAATTTACAGAAGAGGAAACTTGAATTACTACTACACAAGTGAAGAGAAGTAATGCCTCAAATCATTAGCAATCTGAGAAATTTTAAAGAGATTGCATTGAATCTGCAGATGGCTTTGGGTAATATGGACTTTTTAACAATATTAATTCTTCTGGAATATCTTTCCATTTGTTTGCGTCTTCTTCAACTTCTTTCATCAAAGTCTAGTAGTTTTCATTGTACAGATTTTTCACTTTGTTGGTTAAATTTATTCCTAAGTATTTTATTGATTTTGATGCTATTTTGAATGGGGTTATTTTCTTTATTTGTTTTACTTTGTATTTCATTGTTAGTATGTAAACATGCAACTTCTTTGTGTATATTGATTTTATTTTTATTTTTAATTATTTTTTCTTTCTTTCTTTTTTTTTTTTTTTTTTAATGAAGAGCAAAACCACATTATCACACCAGTTTAATAAATCACCTGCTCTGATTTTCTCTGGGCTAAGTACTTGGATGTCTCTCTCTCTCTTTTTTTTTTTTTTTTTATAGATCTTTATTGGAGTATAATTGCTTCATTATACTGTGTTAGTTTCTGTTGCACAACAAAGCGAATCAGCCATAGGCATACACATGTCCCCATATCCCCTCCCTCTTGTGCCTCCCTCCCATCGTCCCTATCCCACCCCTCTAGGTCATCTCAAAGCACCAAGCCGATCTCCCTGTACTATGCTGCTGCTTCCCACCAGACAACTATTTTACATTTGGTAGTATATATATATTGATGTTACTCTCACTTCGCCTCAGCTTCCCCTTCCCACCCCAAGTCCTCAAGTCCATTCTCTATGTCTACCTCTTTATTCCTGTCCTGCAACTAGGTTCATCAGCCATTTTTTCTTTTTTAGATTCCATATATATGTGTTAGCATATGGCATTTGTTTTTCTCTTTCTGACTTCACTGTATGACAGACTCTAGGTCCATCCACCTCAATACAAATAACTTAATTTCATTTCTTTTTATGGCTGAGTAATATTCCATTGTATATATGTGCCACATCTTCTTTATCCATTCATCTGTCAATGGACACTTAGGTTGCTTCCATGTCCTGGCTATTGTAAATAGTGCTGCAATGAACATTGTGGTGCATGTTTCTTTTTGAATTATGGTTTTCTCAGGGTATATGCCCAGTAGTGGGATTGCTGGGTCATATGGCAGTTCTACTTTTAGCTTTTTAAGGAACCTCCAAACTGTTTTCCATAGTGGTTGTGTCAATTTACATTCCCACCAACAGTGTAGGAGAGTTTCCTTTCACCACACCCTTTTCAGCATTTATTGTTTCTAGATTTTTTTATAATAGACATTCTGACCAGCAAGAGGTGATACCTCATTGTAGTTCTGATTTGCATTTCTCTAATAATTAGTGATGTTGAGTATCTTTTCATGTGCCTCTTGGCCGTCTGTATGTCTTCCTTGGTGAAATATCTATTTAGGTCTTCTGCCCATTTTTTAACTGGCTTGTTTGTTTTTTTGATATTGAGTTCCATGAGCTGTTTGTATATTTTGGAGATTAATCATTTGTCTGTTGTTTCATTTGCAAATATTTTCTCACATTCTGAGGGTTGTGTTTTTGTCTTGTTTATGGTTTCCTTTGCTGTGCAAAAGCTTGTAAGTTTAATTAAGTCCCTTTTGTTTATTTTTGTTTTTATTTCCATTACTCTAGGAGGTGGGTCAAAAAAGATCTTGCTGTGGTTTATGTCAAAGAGTGTTTTTTCTGTTTTCCTCTAAGAGTTTTATAGTGTCTGAGAAATATACCATGTTCTTGGATTGGAAGAATCAATATTATGAAAATGACTATACCACCCAAAGCAATCTACAGATTCAGTGCAATCTCTATCAAACTACCAATGGCATTCCTCACAGAATTACAACAAAAAATTTTACAGTTCGTATGGAAACACAAAAGACCCCGAACAGCCAAAGCAATCTTGAGAAAGAAAAACAGAGTTGGAGTAATCAGGCTCCCTGACTTCGAACTATACCACAAAGCTACAGTAATCAAGACAGTATGGTACTGGCATAAAAACAGAAATATAGATCAATGGTACAGGACAGAATGCCCAGAGATAAACCCATGCACATATGGGTACCTAATTTATGACAAAGGAGGCAAGAACATACAATGGAGAAAAGACAGCCTCTTCAATAAGTGGTGCTGGGAAAACTGGACAGCTACATGTAAAAGAATGAAACTAGAACATTCTTTAATACCATACACAGAAATAAACTCCAAATGTGCCTACTGATTTTATATTCCACAACTTTATTAAATTCATTGCTTAGTTTTGACAGTTTTTTGGTTGAGTCTTTACTGTATTTAAGATTATATCATCTTCAACGAAAGACAATTTTATTTCTTCCTTTCCAATTTGGAAGCCTTTTATTTCTTTTTCTTGACTGATTGCCCTAACTAGGACTTCCAATACTATGTTGATTAAGAATGATCATAGTGGGCACACTTGTCTATTACTGATCTTAAAAGAAAAAGCTTACAACCTTTCACCAATGAGTATGATATTAGCTGTGGGTTTGTCATATATGGTCTTTATTATGTTAAGGTGTGTTCCTTCTATATCCAATTTGTGGAGAAAAATAAAGCTGGAGGCATCATACATCCTGATTTCAAACTATACTATCAATACAAAGCTATAGTAATTAAAACACTATGGTACTGGCATAAAATTAGGTGCATAGAACAATAGAATAGAATAGAGAGCCAAAAAATAAACCCCCACATATACGGATAACTAATATTTGACAAGGGAGCCAAGAATACTCAATGGGAAAGTATAGTCTCTTCAATAAATGATGTTGGGAAAACTAGATAGCCACATGCAGAAAAATGAAATTAAACACCTTCTTACACACTCACCAAAATTAACTCAAAGTGGATTAAAGACTTAAATATAACTCCTAGAAGAAAATATAGGGTAAAAGCTCCTTGACATTGACCTTGGCAATGATTGTTTTGATATGACACCAAAAGCTCAGACAACAAAAGCAAGAATCAACAAGTAAAAAGCTTCTCTACAGCAAATAAAACAATCAACAAAATGAATAGGTAATCTATAGAAGGGGAGAAAATATTCGCAAGCTATATATCTGACAAGGGATTAATATCCAAAATATAGAAAAAACTCATACAAATCACTAACATAAAAACAAACAAACCAATTAAAAAATGGGCAGAGGAACTAAACAGACATTTTTCCAAAGAAGACATACAAATGGCCAACAGATACATGGAAAGGTACAGAATATCACTAATCATCAGAGAACTGCAAATCAAAACCACAATGAGATATCACCTCACACCTGTTATTATCAAAAAGATAAAGATAACAAGGTTTGGTGAGGGTGTGGAGAAAAGGGAACCATTGTATAGCCTTGGTGGGAATGTAAATTGGTACAGTCACTGTGGAAAATAGTATGGAGGTTCCTCAAAAAATTAAAAATAGAAGTACCATATGATCTAGCAATCCTACTTCTGGGTATATATGCAAAGGAAATGAAAACAGGATATCAAAAAGATATCTGCACTCCCATGTTTATTGCAGCATTATTCACAGTAGTCAAGATATGGAAACAACCTAAGTGTCCATCGATGGAGGAATGGATAAAGAAGGTATGGTATAAATGTATACACACACACACACAATGGAATATTATTCAGTCATGAGAAAGAAGAAAATCCTGCCATTTGTGACAATCTGGATGGAATTTGAGGGTATTATGCTAAAAGAGAGAAGTTAGACAAGAGAAAGACAAATACTGTACAATATCACTTATATGTGGAATCTGAAAAAGCTGAACTCAGAGAAACAGAGAGTTGAATGGTGGTTACCAGGGGCGTGGTGTGAGGGAATTGGGAAGATGTTGGTCAAGGGGTATAAAGGTAAATAAATTCTGGAAATCTAATGCATAGTATTGTGATTACAGCTAACCATAATGTATTATGTACTTCAAAGTTGCTAAGAGACTAGATCTTAATTGTTCTCACCATAAAAAAGGAATGACACGGGGAGGGGGAAGGGTAAGCTGGGACAAAATGAGAGAGTGGCAGGGACATATATACACTACCAAACATAAATAGATAGCTAGTGGGAAGCAGCCGCATAGCACAGGGAGATCAGCTCGGTGCTTTGTGACCACCTAGAGGGGTGGGATAGGAAGGGTGGGAGGGAGGGAGACGCAAGAGGGAAGAAATATGGGGATATATGTATATGTATAGCTGATTCACTTTATTATAAAGCAGAAACTAACATACCATTGTAAAGCAATTATACCCCAATAAAGATGTTAAAAAAAAAAAGGAATGATAACTATGTGACATGATGGAGTTGTTAGCTAACACTATGATGGTGATCATATTGTAATATAAATGTATCAAATCCATGTGTTGTATACCTTAAACTTACATAATGTTATATGTCAATTTAAAAAATAAGATAGACTTTTGGATGATGCTGAAAGATGCTGAAGGAAGATGATAAATTTCACTCATGTGGATTAATCTTAGCAGTCTAAAAACAACGATGTCTGCAATGAATTTTCTGGGCATGCCTCAAAAGAGCTGATTCTACTCAAGAAGATAACAATAGCTTCAAAGGATGTAAGCTCATGAGAAGGGAAATGTTTAACAGCTTGTGCTGGTTACTCTTCGCAATAATGATAGCACATGGCGTTGGAACAGAGCTTTACACTTCTTAAACTGCTAGCACAGCCAATGACCCATTTGATCCTCACAACAGCCAAATGACAGTGGTCAGGGAAGTGACATTATCACCTCCTTAAAAATGAGGAAACTGAGGCTCTAAAGATTTAAGAGATTTCCCCAAGTTCACAGCAGTATCTTCCTGGGAACTCCAAGTTCAGTGTTCTTCCTACTACTCCATACTTGCGTACTTCCTCTGAACCTGAAAGGGAATGGCATTACTTATGCTGAATTGTACAAACTAATTAACTTTAAAAAATGATGTAGAGGATGTACAGTGGCAGGAAATATCAGAACTGATTTCCATGCTTGTTTAGATGAGCCTGCTTTGTAGTACATAGGTTTAGCAAGCTCATGCGCAAACAAGCGTTTTAACCAACAGAATGCAGTCCAATAGTTAATAACTTGTCTGTACTCCCACACAGTGGATTCTGGTTGGAGAGGAGAGTCAGGTGAGAGAGGGTGGGAATTCTATACTGTTTTGAAGCACACGGGGTGGAGTTTATCTGAGAGGCCAAGTGTTAACAGATTTTGTCTTGTGGTCCCCCTGTGGGTTAGACAAAGGTCATTCACTGAGATGTCATGCAATAAAACAAACCTCAAAACAATGCAGATTTCCTTCAAATCTACTGCAAGGAGCAGCTTTACAGAAGCCCTTATGCTGAGCAGTGACAGTCTATTTAAGACACATATGTTGAGTATCTGCTCAATTACCAGTTTGATATTTTGCAAAGGTAGTAGAAATACTTCAATTGCCATTTGGTAAACAGAAGAATGCAGCTGGCCTTCCATTAAAATTGGAGGTACAAAGTACTATCAAAACAGAGGGCAGAAATGGATCACACTGAGGGGCGTGGGAGAGTAGGGAAAGCAATTTGAATGGGAATTTCAGGTCCAGGAAACTGTTAATAGGCAGAGATGGAGGGAAGAGGCAGGATGGGATGGTATGACAGCCAAGAGGTCAGAGGTGGGGCACCTGAAGGCATTTTCAGCAAATCCCTGTTGAGCTGGTATCGCTGTGGATAGTAGGGTCCTTTGAATGTCACATACCTTTTCCTATTCCCATTCGGGTCCCCCTGCTTTGCAAACATGGCTTATTCCCTCTCCCTCCTTGCTATCCTGGAAAATCCCTATTCATCCTCAAGAGTAAGCACAGGTGTCTCCCACTTTGAATGCACCCTTTTCTGATCCTTCCAAACATGATGCATCCTTGTCATTGTATCTAAACACCCCTCCATTGCACTTGTCCCGCAGTATGACATCCATCTGCTTGGGTATCAGTTTCTACCACCAGCCTGTTGGCAGAGTAGGAGCATCATGTCGTATTAGCCTTTTTACTTCCACTGCTCAGCAGAGTACCTAGCACACTGTAAGCACTTAATAAAATATCCTTAAATAGGGCTTCCCTGGTGGCGCAGTGGTTGAGAATCTGCCTGCTAATGCAGGGGACACGGGTTCGAGCCCTGGTCTAGGAAGATCCCACATGCCGCGGAGCAACTAGGCCCGTGAGCCACAACTACTGAGCCTGCGCGTCTGGAGCCTGTGCTCCACAACAAGAGAGGCCGCGATAGTGAGAGGCCTGCGCACCGCGATGAAGAGTGGCCCCCGCTTGCCACAACGAAGCCCTCGCACAGAACGAAGACCCAACACAGCCAAAAAAAAAAAAAAAAAAAAAAATCCTTAAATAGATTGCTAATTTTCTACATAAAGCTTTACACGTCCATTGTAGGATTTGTTCCTCAATACCTTACATTTTAGAACCTATTATAGTGGTATCTTTTTAAAAATATAAGTTTTCTACCTGCTTATAGCTGGTAACTAGATTTGCAATTGACTTTGGTATATTGATCTTATATCCAGTAATATTGCTAAACTCTCCATTAATTTCAAGAATTTCTCTGTAGATGTTTTTGTGCTGTCTATGTAGATAATTATATCAGTTGTGAGTTTTATTTCTTATTTTCAGTGCTCATATGTTTCCTTTTTCTCTTGCTATTCTGGCTAGGATCTCCAAGACGTTGTTGAACACAAGTGGTGATGGAGGGCATCTTGTCTTGATCCTGATTTTAATAGGAATGCGTGCTGTGTTTCTCAACTGAATATGATGGTGGCTCCAAGTTTTCTATAGATACCATTTATCAGGTTAAGATTGCTCCTTCCCATTCCTAGTGTGCTAAGAGAGTTTATCATGTATGGTTGTTGAATTTTCTTAAATCCTTTTATTGATCTATTGCAATGATCACTTTTTTCCTCCTTTCACTGGATGGTGGTGGTGGTGAGCTACATTCATAGATTTTTGTATATTGGAACTAAATTTGCATTTTGGAAATAAGCCCAAAATTTACATTTTGGGAATAAGCCCATAACCCAAGTTATGAGTTATGTCTTTTTATACATTGCTTAATTTGGTATCCTAATATATTGTTTAGGATTTTTTGTATCTATGTTCATGAATGAGATTGGAGGGTAATTTTCCCTTCTATTTTTTATTGTCAGTTTTCTCTATCAAGGTTACATGAGACTCTAAGATGAATTGGAGAGTGTCTCCCCTTCCATCATTTTCTTCCCCCCTATTTTCTGAATAGTTTGTCTACGGTTGAGATGATCCCTTTCTTGAATGTTTGATAGAACTTATCTGTAAAACTGTCTGGATCCTATGTAATATTCAAGGAAGTTTTGTAACTACTGATTGATTTCGATTAATAGTGATAGCACCATTCAAGTTTTCTACTTTTTCTAGGATTGGTTTGGGCAATTTTCATAGTCCATTTTATATACATTTTCAAATTTGTTGTCATAATGCAGTTTATGATATTTTCTCACGTTGTTTATTTTGAGCATCTTTACAGCTTTGTTGCATAATTTAAATGCAATAAATTAATCCATTTTAAGTGTAAAAGTTCAACAAGTTTTGGTAAATACGTTCAATCATGCAAACGACGCTACAGTATGCTCTAGAATACTTTCATCACCTCAAAAAAATTCTCACACCCTATAGCGTTCAATCCCTGCCCCTATGCAAACATATATCTCTTCTGCCCCTATAGTTTTACCTTTTTCAGAATTTAATATAAATGGAATCATATGATATTTAGTCTTTTGTATATTACTTCCTTCAATTAACATGATGTGTTTGAGATTCATCCATGTTATTCTGTCAGTAGTTTATCTCTCTTTACTGTTAAGTAGTATTCCATTGTATGAAGTAGTATTCCACTGTATGAACATACCACATTTTGTTAAATCCATTCTCCAACTGACAGGCATTTGGGTTGCTTCCACTTTTTGGCTGTTATGTATAATGACTGCTATGAACATTGTGTACAAATCTTTGTGCGAACATACGATTTCATTTCTTTTAGGTAGATACTGAGCAGTGGAATTCCTCAGTCATATAGAAAGTACATGCTCAATTTTTTCAGAAACTTTCAAAGTGTTCTTCAAAGTATCTGTGCCGTTTTGTATTTGCATTAGTAATATATCAGAGTTCCAGTTGCTCCACATACTTCTCAACACTTGGTATCATCAGTTGTTTTTTTTTTTTAACCAACCTAAAGAATTTTAGCCATCCTAATATATGTTTAGGCATATCTCATTGTGGTTTTGATGACCAATGATATTGAGTATAATTACCTATACTTGTTCATATATCTTCTTTTGCAAGTCTTGTTCAAATGATTTTCCTATTATTTATGCATGTGCCCATTTAAATTTTTTTATTAGGTTGTTTGTTTTCTTGTTATTCAATTTAAGATTCCTTTATATATGTCTCAGGTCAAATCTTTTGCCAGACTCTATTATCTTTTTAATGCCCGAACCATATGTTTTTTGCATTTCTAATATTATTTATATATGCCTTCTTTCATTTTTACCTTGATCAAGCTTGCCAATTATTTATTGCATTGTAAATTTTATTAGTCCTTTCAAAGAGATAACTTTTGGTCTTGTTGATCTTCTCTATTGTATGTTTTTTATTTCATTGATTTCTACTCATATCGTTATTATTTCCTTCCTTCTACTACACCTTTCACAATTTTCCTTACAACCAAAGTAGATACTTAGCTAGATCATTTACAACCTTAAAATTTTTCTAATCTAAGCATTACATTTCCCTTTGATTGCTACTTTAGCAGTAGCAGCACATATATTATTGCTGTAAAAGATTTTAATTCCATCCTGACTTAAAAACTTTGCAAATTAGACAATTTCTTTTTGCTTTCAGTTTTGCAGTGTCCACTATATGTCCACTAGCATGCATTATTTCTTTTCATTTGTTCTTTTTCCTCCTCCTTCATCTTCCTCCTTCTAAATCGTGCTTAACTTTTTTGAAGTTGAGTGTTTCATCAATTCTGGAAAATTCTAAGCCATTTTCCTCATCAAATATTCCCATTATGTCTATGATCTCCTTCTGTAACTCCAATGAAATATATATATAGATTTTACCACTGTTTCCTTTGTCTATTATCCTCTTTTACAGCCCTTTCTCTTTGTGCTTCTTTCTGGAATTATTCTTCTGTTCCATCTTCCAGTTCATTAACTGTCTCTTTAGTTATATCTAATCTGCTTTTTAATCCCTCCATTGAATTTCTAATTTTAATTTTTATATTTTCATTTATAGAAAATATGTTTGGTTCCTTTTTTATATCTGCCTAATCAATCTTGATAGTTTATTATTTCTTTGTTATAACTTCAGTAGTATTTTTATTTGTTTAGATATTTATTCAAATATTTTTATGTTCTGTAGCTGATACATTGATTGTAAGTAGACTTTTTGATTTGTCTGATTCTGTAGTTTGTAGTTTTACTGTCTTTCACTAATGGTGGCTTACCTCCCATGTATTTATAAACTTTTGATGGGGCTCTCATTTTTTTTTGCAAACTATATCTGTGAGATATTTTTGAGATCTGTTTTGAAAATATATTATTTCCAAGAAGATTTCTGTTGGCAGAAGCTGGCTTCTGGGGAAACCCCTGACCCCATACCACTTTAAATTTTCTCTTTTTTTTTTTTTTTGCCACAAAGGTTTTATGAATTATGGTCCCAAATCTGTGGGACTGCAGTACTATATTTAGGAATTCTCAGAGAGACTCTATTTTTTCATATGCCACCTAAGGCTTTAACCCAAATTGGCTCTATCTCCACAATCTCCTTCTGGATTCTGGAGATTCTTTTCTTCTTTTAAATAATGAAGTACCATCTATGAGTCTCATGATCTAGGGTCCTACTCTGCTTATGTCTCGGAATTTGCCTCTATCTTCTAGATTCAAGTCCTTTTAAAATCCAAATTTGAATTCGCCAGGAATTGGCAGATAATCCCACGGCAAATGCCACTCCAGTGCTTACTTTGCCTTCTAGGCTTATATTTTTAGCCTTCAAGGAATTCCTTTACATTTATGCCAGCTCAACATACATTTGTGGGTGTGTGTGTCCATCACCTTTAGATGTCCTGTTACAGGAAGGGGTTCCCTAAATATCTAGTCCACCTTTGACTAGAAACGGAAGTTTTCACTTGGATGGTTTTAAAGCTGTTTGGCGGTGTTTAATCCAGAGTTCCACCTGATCATGCCTTACTCAAAGGCCTCCAGTGACTTTCCATCATATTTAGAATGGTATCCAAAGTCCTCACCATGGTCTGTGAGGCTTGGCAAAATCCAACTTCTTGCTGCTCCTCCATCCTCATATTCTCTCACTTCCTCCTCACTCATTCAAACATACTGGCTTCCTTACTGGTCCTTGAGTATGGCCAAGGATGCTCCTGCCACAGGGCCTTTGCCCTTGTTCTCCCATCCACCTGGAACTCTCTCTAGATATTCGTACGCCTTGCACTCTCATTCCATTTTGGTCTCTTACCTAATTACACCTCTTCTGAGATGCCTTCTACTTCTGCGTCTCTTATCACTCATCATTCTTTATCCCTTTTCTCTACTTTGTTTTTCTTCACAGTACACGCCATTACATATCTACTTATTTGTGCATTTGCTTTTGCTTTTTTGAATGTAATCACTATGAAAGTGTGTCTGTGTTGTTCACCACTGACTTCCCACTGCCTAGAACAGTACTGCACACAAATAGGTACTCAAATTTTTGCTGAATCAACAGATGAATATCACTATCATTTTAATAAAAAATTGAGTCATTCTCTTTTAGAAAGGGAGCTATATTCTGGGGCATGTGGCTTTGAAACTAACACTAAAAGAATATCATGTAACACATGGAATAACATTTTTTTTTAAACAGGTCAGTTTGTTTCTTGCAAAATGCACAATTTCCAAGCAGCTGCTTAAAGACGAGGCAATTCATTTCCAAGCTGTTTCCTGCAAGTACATTTGATAGTGTTACATATTTATTAAGTGCCAGGATGCTAAATCAGGTAATGGTGGAGAGTGACCATATTTCAGTTCAGCTAGTGTGGGTCTAGAGAACACAAGGAAGAGAGTTGTGGAGTTGGCCTGGCCCCCTTCCTCAGAGCCCTCAGGATTCACTCCCCAGATGGGGAGAGGTAGCTTTAGAGAAAGTGGAATTATTGTGTGTTGAGTGTTACAGTGGCCCCAAGCATTTCCCAATTCAGTTTCCCTTGTTGCAAAAGTAATTTAGACAAGAAGGTAGGTTGGGACTTTCTTCTGGGCCACCTTGTTGTTCTTGGAATGACCGGGTGCTTCTTAGTAGTAGGAAACTTAAGAATCTCATGGTATAAGCTTGCTATGTATTCCTGAAAATGGGAATTCTACCTGAATCTGCTCAATAAGGAGCTGTTAAATTATGTTCCTGGGACTGTGCTTTAACATGGGCTCTCCTGGTTCCTTTAAATCCTCTGAGTCCTGACTTACCGTGGATCCTAGTTGCTTCCAGCAGCAGGTCATCCTTCCAGGTGACAGTGACATTTCTTACATTCTTGATATTGTTGCAACTTCCATAAATCCCCAATTACCTGCTGAACTTAGCTCTCCGTTTTGTCAACCATTTCCTTAAAAACACATTGAGCCTTCATAAACTGGCATTTTAGCATCATGTTCTACCCGCACTTAATTTCTTCCCGGTGAGTCCAGCTCCATTACCTGACCACCTTCATCAGCCATTGTGAGTCAGAACTGTCCACCAAGGCTGAAATGAACAGCAGGAAGAGGCCATTCATATGCGGTAATAACCCACCGTGTGGGACCACACTCAGCGCAAGACGGTGCAGTGGGGCCCCCCTCGGCTGAGAGGGTGGGCTGTGCGGTGCAGTGAAATTTAATGGCTGAAGTGGAGGAGAACTCTCTCCAGTCCTGGCTTGAGTTTAAAAGTGTACGTTAAGTATATACTGTAATAGATCATTTTACCTTTTCATTTAGGAAAATGTTCCAGAGATTTTATTATAAAGAATTGGTACTATGCAGCATGGCTTTAACCAGAGAATGCATACTGTAGCTGGAATTCTACAACATAACTGACTTTAGCTGTGGTCACACACAAATGAGTACTATGGGCTTTTTATAGTTTTTATGTGGGAAGATCCAGGGCATAGCCTGCCCTTTTAGGATATCCACCCACACAGGATATTTATGTAATATGTCCATGTATGTAAACATATATTATAGATATGTATAAATTTTGCAGCAATTCAATTTAATTTAGTAAAATTTTACTGAGCACTCACTGTGTGCCAGACAATTTTCTAGAATACAAAGATGGATCAGGAATAGACCCTGCCCTCAAGGAGTTCACTGTGGTTAAATAATATATGGACTTATTCCTTCACTCCTTCTTGGCAAGGGTGGGTATAGTTCCCAAGACCCAAGAGGGGTTAAACCATTCATTTATTTATTGTTTTAGCAACCACATGGCAAGTTGTTACTTGGCTTGAGTTGGATGGTAAGTTACAGTTTGGCTTTTTCGTATTTTTTTTTTCATAAGCTTTCAGCTAAAAAATATCCAAACCCTGCAGCTAATTTAAATAATTAAATTATTGCTTAAGGTCTCTTCTATTTTGACATATAACATGGATTCTTTTTTAACTTTTTATTTTATATTGGAGTATAGTCAATTAACAATATTGTGATAGTTTCAGGTGCACAGCAAAGGGGACTCAGCCATACATATACATGTATCCATTCTCCCCCAAACTCCCCTCCCATCCAGGCTGCCATATAACATTGAGCAGAGCTCCCTGTGCTATACAATAGGTCCTTGTTGGTTATCCATTTAAATACAGCAGTGTGTACATGTCGATCCCAAACTCCCTGTCTATCCCTTTCCCCCCATCCTTCCCCCCCAGGTAACCGTAAGTTCATTCTCTAGGTCTGTGAGTCTGTTTCTGTTTTGTAAATAAGTTCATTTGTATCATTTCTTTTTAGATTCTGCACATAAGGGGTATCATACGATATTTCTCTTTCTCTGTCTGACTTACTTCACTCAGTATGACAATCTCTAGGTCCATCTATGTTGCTGCAAATGGCATTATTTCATCCTTTTTAATCGCTGGGTAATATTCCATTGTATATATATACCACATCTTCTTTATCCATTCCTCTGTCAATGAACATTTAGGTTGCTTCCACGTCTTGGCTATTGTAAACAGTGCTGCAATGAACACTGGGGTGCATGTATCCTTTCAGACCATGTTTTTCTCCAGATATATGCCCAGGAGTGGGATTGCAGGGTCATATGGTAGCTCTATTTTTAGTTTTTTAAGGAACTTCCATACTGTTCTCAATAGTGGCTGTACCAATTTACTTTCCCACCGACATTGTAGGAGGGTTCCCTTCTCTCCACACCCTCGCCAGCATTTATTGTTTGTGGATTTTTTGATGATAGCCATTTTGACTGGTGTGAGGTGATATCTCATTATAGTTTTGATTTGCATTTCTCTAATAATTAGCGACGTTGAACATCTTTTCATGTGCCTCTTGGCCATCTGTATGTCTTCTTTGGAGAACATCTATTTAGGTCATCTGCCCATTTTTTGACTGGGTTGTTTGTTTTGACGATGTTAAGCCTCATGAGCTGTTTGTAAATTTTGGAGACTAATCCCTTGTTGGTCACATCATTTGCAAATATTTTCTCTCAGTCTGTGGGTTGTCTTTTCATTTTGTTTATGGTTTCCGTTGCTGTGCAAAAGCTTTTGAGTTTAATTAGGACCCATTTGTTTATTTTTGTTTTTATATCCGTTATTATGGGAGACAGATTGAAAAAGATATTGCTGTGATTTATGTCAGAGAGTATTCTGCCTACATTTTCCTCTAGGAGTTTTATAGTGTCCAGTCTCACATTTAGGTCTTTAATCCATTTTGAGCTTATTTTGTGTTAAAGAATGATCTAATTTCTTTTTTTTTTTTTACATGTAGCTGTCCAGTTTTCCCAGCACCATTTGTTGAAGAGACTGTCATTCTACCATTGTGTAGTGTTGCCTCCTTTATTGTAGATTAATTGATCATAGGTGCATGGATTTATTTCTGGACTTTCTATCCTGTTCCACTGATCTATATTTCTATATTTTTGTGCCAGTACCATACTATTTTGATGACTATAGCTTTGTAGTATAGTCTGAAGTCAGGGAGCCTGATTCCCTCAGCTCCATTTTTCTTTCTCAAGATTGCTTTGGTGATTCGGGGTCTTTTGTGTCTCCATACAAATCTTAAGATTTTTTGTTCTAGTTCTGAGAAAAATGCCATTGGTAATTTGATAGGGATTGCAGTGAATCTGTAGATTGCCTTGGGTATTATAGTCATTTTGACAATATTGATTCTTCCAATCCACAAACATGGTATATCTTTCCATCTGTTAGTGTCTTCTTCAATTTCTTTCATCAGCGTCTTATAGCTTTCAGAGTACAGGTCTTTTGTCTCCTTAGGTAGGTTTATTCCTAGGTATTTTATTCTTTTTGATGCAATGGTAAATGGGTTTCTTGAATTTCTCTATCTTTTGTAACATGGAAAAATTTTGATTATGTAAAGTGAAAGACCACTTAGTGTTGAATGTTTAAACTAGACTCAACTCAGCTTGGTTCCACTTATCCCATATCACAGATAGTTAAATAAATGAGGAGGATGGGAAAGGAGGAACGAAAACAAAAAAATGGAGGAGAAACAAAGAGTAAATATGTCAATGAGCTGATGATATTTTTCATGTCCTAGAGATAATCTTTGAAGGCAGAACACGAACTGAGGAATACATTTGGTAGAAGCTAATCTCTCTAATCTCTTTCTTTGTATAATGAACTTTCATTCACTCAACAGACAATGAGCGCTGACTATGCCAGGCACTTTGCTAGTCACCCAGGAAATGGAAATAAACCAGTTATACTCCCTGTCTTCAAGGAATACATAATTTAATAGGGGGAACTAATCATATTAACAAATATGTACTAAATTAAAAAGAGAGAAAGAGACAGAGACAGAGAGACAGATTTTTTAAAATTAAAAAATATCCAAAAAAACCTTATGGTTACCAGAAGGTAAGTGGGGGCAAGGGATAAACTGGGAGATTGGGATTGACATATACACACTACTGTATATAAAATAGATAACTAATAAGGACGTACTGTGTAGCACAGGGAGCTCTACTCAATACTCTGTAATGACCTATATGTGGAAAGAACCCAAAAAAAGAGTGGATATATGTGCATGTATAACTGATTCACTTTGCTGTACATCTGAAACACAACATTGTAAATCAACTATACTCCAATAAAAATTTTTTTAAAAAGTATCTATATACAAGGGTAATCTTGATGATGGGTCAGAACTATTCATCTCTTCAGGGACGTGAGGATTTTTTAAAACCTGGCTTGTGGCATTTCATATGAGTAAGCTACTCCATTTGGTTAAAGAGAGTACATGTCATAGACCTGGATTATGGCCAGAGTTCTTCCAGCTTATGGCTGAGTGGCCTTGGGCTAGTCACATCACCGCTCTGAGCATATTGCCTCATTTGACAAAAATGGAGTTAGCTTTCTACAGGAGGATGTTGATAGAAGAAAGCACTTTGCAAATGAGAAGTACTATAAGGTATGACTACATTCTTCTTAAACACCCTTTTAGCAGTATGATCTCTAATTTTTCCAGTTGCCCATCTTGCATATCCAGTAGACAAAGGGATCTTAACCTAGGTCCACTGATTAATTATTGGCTCCCAAGTTTGGGATACTTGCTAAGATCACTTGTAAAGTTTTGCATATATATTCACATGCACATTTTACTAGTTCTACAGTTTTCATCAGATTCTCAAAGGGGTCCATGGCTGAAAAAGAGGTTAAGAACTACTGGTCTAGATAGAGTGATTGCGGGGGAGGGGTGTGGAGAGGGTACCTTATTTATCTTTGTATTCCAATACCTATGTCACAATGCCCTGTACACAGTAGAGGCTCCTAAATTTGTTGCAAAAATACATATCAAAATGGATATGTGTTACGATGGCAAACATCCACTTTCAAAGTGAGTCTGGCTTTATCCTAGGGATGAAGTATTGAATTTTGATGAAGCCTATCATTGGTTGTCAAGTAGGAAGAGGTGCTAAGTTTTAGAAGTCCTGGCAATGGCACAGTTTTAAGCAATTTGTTTCAGAAATCTATGTTGCTTATGTTCTCAACCAACTTTGAGAATTTTGAAACTCCATCTTCCCTCTTTGTTGAACTTGCAGGTGGTTTTGTTTGATTGTGTCAAGGTTGAAGGCTGCTCAGTCATGCAGGCGTCCTAAAGACTCTCCTCCAAACACATGAGAAGGACCTGGTGATCATGTGCTCCCTCCAGGAGAAACCACAGCCCAAAAGCAGAGGCAACTTCAGGGGAACTGTAAGGTTCAGGGGAGCTACACCAGAGACTATAAAGTTTGAACATATGTCTCATACAGAAGAACAACCAAAACAGGTGAAGCACTTAGCCTGTCAAAATGTATCACAGGTACAAGGCTGTTCATGGCATCATTACTGTAATATTGAAAAATTGGAAAACAACCTAAATGTCTGGCAACAGGAGACTAGTTAAAATCAGTACCCTATACCCTAGCAATAAAATACCAGTAAAGCATTCAACAGAATGAGGTAATTATAATGTACTGAAGTGGCACTATAACTAGGATACAATTTTTTAAAGTGAAAAGTTTATTGCTTTTTAGAAAACATTTTATTCTGAAATATTTATGGGCTCAAGAGAAGTTGCAAAAATAGGGCAGTAAGTCCCATGTACCCTTCACCCAGCCTCCCCCAATGGTACATTTAAAATAGGTTTTAAAGACAAAGTAGGTTGCAGAATGGTATATATGGTAGGATTCTATTTAAGTAAAAATAAAGGGAATATATCAAATTGTTAGCACTGGATACCTCTGGGGAATGAGATATGATAGGCAGCAGCAGGAGAAGAAAATGAACTTTTAGTTTTTAATTGATAAATATCTGTGCTATTTAATGTAGATATCTATACAGATACCTATATATCTATATATAGATAAATATTTCAATGAGAGTATATTGCTTTTAAAAACATCCAAAACAATAAACTTAGGAGAATGATTTCTATGATTTAAATCCATGCAAATTAATTCAAGCTTTAAAAAATTAGTTATTCTAATGTTGCCAAATTTTAAAAGACAATGGAAGCTACAATTCAGAATTGTATTATGGGCATTTGTGCCTGTTGCCCCAGAACTCACCACAACATTCCTCATAAAATATGTCCTGGAAGAGGGCATTTTTCATGAAACAGAAGACCTATTTTCCACAATTCCATGGATGTTGAACCCTTCAGGCATGACTAGATTACATATTTGGAAACCAAAGTATTGGGTTGGCCTAAAAGTTCTTTCGGGGGTTTTCCATCAGATATTCTAAAAGGCCTCAGTTTCTATATTTAAAGTAATTTTACCAGCAGAATTATACTACGGCCGTTTCTCCCTAAGCCAGCTTTTGGATGTGCACGAACCTTTAGTAGCTAGAATTCAAACCTGGCCTTGGTATGCAATCTTGACTATTTTAAGCTCTCTGATTCCTCACGTGCTTTTTCGCAACCTTTCTCCATTCTACAACTATTTAAATTATCCGGTACATGATCAAAAATGCATTCCCAGCTGTATTGTACCAGTCAGTAGAGGGTGACGGGGCCTTCCCATATCATTTCTCTTTAAGCTTCAGCATACGTATTTGGACTCTTCATTCTATCTATTTGGAGCTCTCCCAAATTCCACAGGCTGCTCCACTGTGGGGAGGTGGGGAGGGAAGGGGGAAATGAAGGGAAGTGACCGCTGCTGAATGTGCAGGGTGTGTAACGTAACACTCAATCGGGCGCTGCTAATGCATTTAAACGTTTGTTTAGTGAGTAATTTATCTCTGGCATGTTAGGAGGTTGTTAATGGTGTTAGAGAGGAGTAATTGCTGTTTCTGTGATTAAGTGGAAATGAACACAGGCGCATAGTTAACAAGACGTGGTATTTATATGATATTTGTGAGTCATATAAATAGATTTTTCTTCCTTGAATGCTAACTAGAGGCACATGAATCATTCATGGTGTTTATGTGACTGAATGAATGCTGATTCCGCAAGCATAATTAGCAAAGAAGTCGATTCATGTGACGAACACTATCATTTCTACTTTTTGTTGATCAGAATAGCCTATATTAAAGAAACCAAAAATATACTTTGCAAGTTACATTAGCAATATCCCCGTTCCTTGACAGACACACACACACACACTCATGTGTATCCATCCATCCATCCATCCATCCATCCATCCATCCATCCATCCATCCATCCATCCATCCAATATGAATTGCAAGCCAACAATGTGCCAGGCTCTATTGTACGAGGTTGACGAGCCAATGCTGAGCAAAAATAGATCCAGTCTCTGTTTTCACAGGGCTTACAAATTCTGGGGTGGAGACTGCCACTGATAAAGAATTACCCAAATTGTTATATAATTGCCAACTGAGTCAAGTACTCTGAAGGAAAAAAAATAGGTTCTATAAGAATGTATAAGATAAGAACCTAATCTAACATGGGAGGGTCAGGGTAGGTTTTCCTGCAGAAATGGTGCTTGAATTAAGATATGAAGGATGATGAAGAGTAAACTAGGTAGGCACATATATACAATGGAATATTACTCAGCCATAAGAAGAAACGAAATTGAGTTATTTGTAGTGAGGTGGATGGAGTTAAGAGTCTGTCATACAGAGTGAAGTAAGTCAGAAAGAGAAAAACAAATACCGTATGCTAACACATATATATGGAATCTAAGGAAAAAAAAAAAAAAGGTCATGAAGAACCTAGTGGCAAGATGGGAATAACGACACAGACCTACTAGAGAATGGACTTGAGGATACGGGGAGGGGGAAGGGTAAGATGTGACAAAGTGAGAGAGTGGCATGGACATATATACACTACCAAACGTAAAATAGATAGCCAGTGGGAAGCAACTGCATAGCACAGGGAGATCAGCTCTGTGCTTTGTGACCACCTAGAGGGGTGGGATAGGGAGGGTGGGAGGGAGGGAGATGCAAGAGGGAAGAGATATGGGAACATATGTATATGTATAACTGATTCACTTTGTTATAAAGCAGAAACTAACACACCATTGTAAAGCAATTATACTCCAATAAAGATGTTAAAAAAAAAAAGAGTTAACTAGGTAGAAGAGGATTAGTGATTGATGAGTGTATGTGGTTGGTAAGTGTACGTGTGTGTGTCCATGTGTATGTGGTGTGAGTTGTCCAGCACTGGGAACTATATGGACAAAGGCTCTGGGATGGGAGGGAAGATGATGGTGTCAAAGAATTGAAAAAAAATGACAGGTGGCTGGACCACAGAAAAACTGGGTCAGGTGACTGAGCATGAAATGAGAAAAAGCAGGGTTTAGACCATGCATGGCACTATAAGCTGTGGCAAGAAACAGGTGCAATGGGAAAACTTTGAAGAGCTCTAAGCATGATAAAAAATGCTTCCCTTCCCCCATCCCTAACACACATTACACATAAGATAAACAAAAAGAACATATGTGTCCAAAAGCCATTGGGCACTGTGTTGTATTTTAGACACCATCCCATTAAAACTGGCTCATATTCTTATTCAGGGTTCTGTGCACAACCATGGCAGAACAATTCCCAAAGAGATTTTTTTTTTTATAACAGAAACTTTCATTTATTGTTGTGATCTGTCCATCACAGAGCTCCTTTATGCAACTGAGAACATAAATGTATATGACCACCCTGCAGACATCAAGAAGGTACAAAATTCCCAGCTGGACCCATAAGGCTAGTTAAGTGCCTGTTTTGGGCTTTTGTTGTGTTTCTAGAGCTAGTGGAATCTCACCTTTATGAAGACAAATGAGAAAATCAATAGAAATCGGATGTGTTGCAAACTGATTTAGAACAATGGCAATGAGTGTGGGCATTTCTGAGACCCCAAAACAACATCTTTGGTGTCAGAGAGCCCACTGCGTGCTCATTCTATTATTTTACTCCCAAAGAGTTTTGATGATTAAGATGTGTTTTATGCGGCTGCCTCCTTGCGGAACCGTTTGGCCTGAGAAGATACCACAGTCTCTCAATTGTTTTCATAAGAATTGCCCACCATCCAGAGGTGTACACACCCAAGAAAAGTCAACATGCTACAGTCAAAAGAGGAAGGCTGAAGTAGTGGACTGAACATGCTGTTTATTTAGTCATCCTAGCTTTATGACTTAGAAATATCAACAGAGATATGCATCCATCAGTCACAATGGCAGGGATTCAATAGCCCCCTGTGTTGCAGAAGGACACAGCTTGGATCTAGAGAATGAAGACCTCCTGAAACTTGTGAATAAACCCTCTGTGAGCTCATCCAGAGCATTCATGTCAAAGAAATAGAAATAGCAACTAAAACCCATCACTGGGCAAGCTCAGGAGGGCTGTCTAGCCAAAAAATTCTGAACAAGGAGGTTAGGGGAAGAGGAAAATCTATGCTTCATACATATGTATGAAAATCATCCCTTCTACTAGCTTTGAAACCAAGGTAATAAAATAATAGCAGGTCTTGGAGGACAGTAAGATGAGGGGACTTTTATTCATAATTTGTAAAACAATAGTGTCTGCCTTCAGCAACCAATCTCAAGGGAATCAGAGTCCAGAGTGGGAGAACACTTAACTTGGAAATTGCTCGTTATAAACATTAAGCAGATGGTCCACAAAAGTCTATGAGATATGAAAGCTATTTTAACCCAAGTAGGCAAATCAATCGATAGTTGTTCTAAATATCTGTGTACCTAGTTCTCTGCTAGGAGCAATGGTGTGTGTGCATGCACGTGTGTGTGTGCATGTGTATGTGTGTGTGTGTGTGTGTATGTCTTGGGGGTGGAGAGTAGGTGTATTCATTCAGGTACAGGAAAGGCTTTTTTTTTTTTTTTTTCTGACCAGTTTTTTTTTTTTTGATAGAATGGATAAAACTGTTATGGTGTCATGGAAACCTAGCCATGGAAACCTTATAGAAATATCAGGAGATTAAGGGAGGGAGTGTTGAAGAAAGCATCATAGAGACTGCTACCAACTGATTCCTGTAGACACTACAAAAATAACCACTCTTATCTCCCTATTGTCAATTAATCTCACTATTTAGAAAATCATGCTTGCTGTTCTGCAGCTTTTCTCTACAAATAGCTCATAAAACAACTTGGAAAACAGTCACTCATTTTTCTTGAATAGAACTGAATTGAATAGTATGTCTAGGTTGGAGGGCTGAGGAAATGAAGCTCACCTTCCTACCTGTGCCCTCCCTCAGCCTCCATATCAAGTACATCAGCAAGTCCCTTCATCTTATGTCATCAATGTGCCTTGAACCCACTTCTCTTCTCTTCTGCCTCCAAGCTACAACCATTATCACTCTCCCCACCCCAATCACAGTCTCCTCCATGCTTTCATGGCCCTCTATGCTCTTCTCTCATAGCACCCACCGCCCTTTATGTTTATTTGTGTGATACTTCATTCATTCACTTGTTCTTGTATTCATTCATTCATTTATTCACTCAACAAATATTTATCAGGAGCCTACTCTGGGCAAAATACAGTTCCAGCCACTAGTGACAGAGGAGTGAGAAGAGACAAGGTCCCTACTTCCAGAGAGCTGACACCTGATGGGCACAGACAGGTATAAGCGAATAAACAGCAAAAAGAATAGTGCCTACTGTCCAGGGGGGAAGACAGACAGTCAATCCATGATCCCCTCAGCACACAGCATGAGCTGTGAACGCAAACCAGCTCAGGTCAAGCGCCCACCCAAAATCTTTCAATGGCTTCCCGTTGTACTTAGAATAAAACACAACTCCCCAACATAACCTTACTGTGTTGAGCCACAGAAGATGGTACTTTGATCTGAATATATCATAAGGTGGACAGATAGGGTTTCAGTTCTACTTTATGAAAAGCAAATGAATGCTCGAAAGAATGGGTGTGCTCTCCAACCCCTTCATTTTCAATATCTACTTGGATGAGCTGGTGATGCATTTTGTTTTGTACCAACACTTTTCTAAAGTTTATCTATTTTTTAAAAGATTGGTCTTTTTTTTTTGATTATCAGATCATCTCCTAGAAAACCGCTATATAATGAGTTATTTATGAACCTTTCCGAGGTTCAGCTTCCTCATGTAAAATGGGGACGGTCCTATTTTACTTCATGCATTTGCTTTGAGGATTAAATGATCTAAAGGGCAAAACAGTTGCCACAACAGGAATGTTGAGTTATGTATCCTTTCCTCTGAGCAAATGAAACAGCACGCATCCTTGAGAAGTCACTGAAATACTAGTAACTGTTTAGTAATCGTTTACTTCGCAGCAGGGTAATGGTTGGGGCAAGGAGGCATCTGCAGTCCAGGTCACTGGTAACTTCTCCGAGGGACTGAGTTGACACCAAGCCTTACTCTGAAGCAGGTATTTTTGTGCAGTTAACCTTCTCTGGGCTTGTGATTATGCAACATGTTTGTTCCCAGAGCACACACTGTTCTCATGTGGCTGGCATGGTCACTAAAAATCCTACCTACTTTAGAATCTTCCTATTTGCAAATATCAGTCAATGTCACCAAAAAGGCTTCCAGGCTGGGCAGAGGAGCTGAAAGAATTCTGAGGTCAAGATGCATCTGCTTCGTGTGTGGTACTTTCTGAGGGAAAGACGTCTTCATCTGTCAGACCTCAACCCAAATGCACGCTCCTGTCCCACCTCCCTGTCACCACCTCTACTACTTTGCTCTTACAAACCCGCTCTTTCAATGTTTTTATAATGCTATCAATTTTTTCTCATCATACAAGTAAAATAGAAACAGAGAGAGATGGGTGGGGGGAAGGGGAAAAGAGAGAGAGAGAGAGAGCGAGGGAGGGAGGGAGGGAGGAGAGGGAGATAACAAATGAGAATACAAAATACATGGCAAGAATAAAGTACAGATTGCTAGTCGTTCTACCCTCTATCTCCAAACAACAATATAACTTTTTAAAAAATTTATTTTATTGAAGTATAGTTGATTTACAATATTCTGTTAATTTCTACTGGATAGCAAAGTGATTCAGTTATACATATACATAGGTTCCTTTTCATATTCTTTTCCATTGTGGTTTATCACAGGATATTGAATATAGTTCCCTGTGCTATAGAGTAGGACCTTGTTGTTTATCCATTCTTTATATAATAGTTTACATCTGCTAATCCCAAACTCCCAATCCAAACCTCCCCCACCCCTCTCACCCCTGGCGACCACAAGTCTGTTCTCTATGTCTGTGAGTCTGTTTCTGTTTCGTAGATAAGTTCACTTGTGTCATATTTTAGATTCCACATATAAGTGATATCATATGGTATTTGTTTTTCTCTTTCTGATGTAGTTCACTTAGTATGATTATCTCTAAGCCCATCTATGTTACTGCAAATGGCATTATTTCATTATCTTTTATGGCAGAGTAATATTCCACTGCATATATGTACCACATCTTCTTTATCCATTCATCTATTGATGGACATTTAGGTTGCTAAACAACAGTGTAACTTTGATTGACATTTGGTTACAGACTTCCAGATATTTTTCTAGTCATCTACATAGATATATTAAGTTGGTAAGAATAAGTTGGTGGAATAAGACCTCCTGGCTTAGAACCCAGGTGTGTCACTTATTAGTGAGGAGGCCTAAAGGACATTATTTTTCATTCTTTTGTCTCAGCTTCCTCATCTATAAAGTTGAAATTTCTCCTGGAGTATTGTGAGGATTCATTAGATAATACATGTAAAATGGTTAGAACAGTACCTAGCACATAGTAGGTACTCAATAAATGCTATCTAGATATAAGATAATATATAAAAACTGAGTTGGGAACACTTAACTGTGTGTCTCGGGAAAGAGAAGAGGAATGTCTCTTGTTCACAGCTGAGTCCCCAGAGCACATAGTAGGTGGTCGATAAATGTTTGTTAAATGAGAGAGTGAGGCAATGAATGGATTAATAAGACGTATAAGAGTGGATCGATCATGAGAATGGGTCAATGGAGCATAAATGCAGGCGAACCCAGAGGAAAATTACTGGATGAAGGGAATCTTTGGGTGCTGGTGATTTTTCTAGAAATATTGGTAAAACTTACATCAGGCACTTGAGGCCTTCTTGGGAAGAATAGGATGGCATGGAATCACTCTAGAAGGCAGAGGGAGGAAGGCAGGTGACTGAGGCTGATGGGGGTCTCCCCGTTTGTTACCACATTTCCTCCTGCTGCTCGAATGTCATGCCCACCTTCCTGAGGGGAGCTGAAGGTCTCCGTTCCTGAGTGGGGCTCCTGCTTCTCCACACGCTCAGAAGGAGGCTCCTGACCTGCAAATGCTGGAACCCTCCCCTGACTCAAGGCACCTCCTGCTACTGGGTTGTATTTACTGTCTTGAAGGAATGCAGACATCTAGTCACTTGCCTTGAGGCCTCCAGAAAACCTCTGCAGAATTTCTCTAAGCAGAGTGCCCCATCGATCCTTCCAACTCAGACCAGGGAAGCCATTGCAGCTGAGGAGCCTCTCTGAGGTCTTGAGGAAAGACAGTGCCTGGGAATGGCCCCAGCATTCGTCCTTTCAGTCATCGGGCTCTTAGAAGGGCCTGGTCTCAGGGAGGGCTTGCAGAGCGAGTGTGACGAGGTGTGTGTGGCAGAGATGCACAGTGGAGCGGTGAGGGCCTGTCTGGGGCCTGGCAGGACAGAGGGGGCATTTCACACTTCTCACAGTGAGGCCTGTTTGCCACCCCGGTCCAACACCATGACATCACTCTTTTACAGTTACAGGAAACCCAGTGAGTGCCAGCCGCAGCAATTCCCTGTGATCCAAAGCAAACACAGCCGCCCCTCCTCAGTCCTAGAGGCTGACGACGTGCAGAGAAAAAGCCAATTCACAGCATCCTTCTGTTGAGCCTGAGAGGCTGAGAGCAAATCCACTGGGTGGGCGGGCGGGCAGACAGTGGGCAGCTTTCTGAGGGCATAAATGACCAGGTACTGGGGACACACACTCCTGTCTTTTTCTCTTTCTAAAGAAACATTATTTGAATTCCATTTTTCCATTTGACAGACTACCAGGGCTGGCACCCCAGGTCTACTGTTTCTAACAGTGAGAACTTGGGCAAGTCCCTTGACCTTGCTAAGCCTGTTTCTTCATCTGTAAACTGGGGCTAATAATAGGACCAATCTTCATGACACATGTGAGAATTAAATGACGGACATCCACATAAAGTATGTAGCACAGTGCCTGGCACGTATTACATGCTCAATAAATGTTTTCTTTTACTGTTATCACCAATGAGGATGGTCAGACCATATTATTCAGGGCTTTTACTGCCTTCTCTCTCTCAAATACAGAAATCATTTTAAAGTAAAGTTTTACTGAGTTAAAAAATCTACGCTCGAAGGACCAGAAACCATAAGTGACTAGTTTGATGAACGTTTACAAAGTGAATGGCCCCCATATAATCACCATCTAGATCAAGGTTTGTAACATCACCAGCTCCCAGAAGCTTTCTGTACCCCTTCAAACTCATTATATTCACTATTCTGACTTCTATTGCTATAGATTAGCATTTTTAAAAGTGAAATCATTGTCCTAACCACCACCCAAATAAAAGCATAGAACATTTTCAGCCACCCAGATGGATCCCCACTCCACCCAAAGAGAATTTCTCTTTTGACTTCCATTACAATAAGTTTTTTTCCTGAATTAATATAAGTGGAATTATACAGATTGTGCAGTATGTGCTCTTGGGTGTCTGGCTTCCTTTACTCAGCCATATGCTTACTTGAGAGATTTATCCATGTTGTAGCATGGAGCAGGCATTCACTTCTTCTCATTGCTGTATAGTGTTGCATTGAATGAATATTCCACAATATTTGTCCATTTTATGGTTGATGAGTATTTGTATTGTTCCCAGTTTTTGTCTATTACAAATAATGCAGCTGAGGATATTCCATTGTATATATACACCACATCTGCTTTATCCATTCATCTGTCAATGGACATTTGGGTTGCTTCCATATCTTGGCTATTGTAAATAAAGCCGCTATGAGCGTAGGGGTGCAGGTATCTTTTCCAATTAATGTTTTCATTTCCTTTGGAAAACTACCCAGAAGTGGAATTGCTGAGTTGTATAACAGTTCTCTTTTTAATTTTCTGAGGAATCTCCATATTGTTTTCCATAGTGACTGCATTGATTTACATTCCCAACAACAATGCATGAGGGTTCCCTTTTGTCCGCATCCTTACCGACATTTATTTGTCGTCTTTTTTGATAATAGCCATTCTGACAGGTGTGAGGTGCTGTCTCATTGTAGTTTTGATCTGCATTTCCCTGATTAGTGATGTTGAGCATCTTTTCATGTGTCTGTTGGACATCTGTACGTCTTCCTTGGGAAAATGTATGTTTAGGTTCTCTGCCCATTTAAAAATCAGATTTAAAAAAAAATTCTGAGATGTGTGATTTCTTTATATATTTTGGATACTAACCCCTTATCAGACATTATTTGAAAATATCTTTTCTCATTCAGTAGGTTGCTTTCTCATTTTGTTGATGGTTTCCTTCACTGTGCAAAAGCTTTTTCATTTGATGTAGTCTCTTTTGTTTATTTTTGTTTTTGTTGCCCTTGCCTATGGAGAAAGCTGCAGAAAGATATTGTTAAGACCAATGCCGAAGAACATATGGCCTATGTTTTCTTTTAGGAGTTTGGTGGTTTTGGGTCTTACATTTAAGCCATTAATCCATTTTGAGTTTATTTTTGTATACGGTGTAAGAAAGTGGTCCAGTTTTAGTCTTTTGCATGTAGCTGCCCAGTTTTTCCAAACAATTTACTGTAGAGACTATCTTGTTCCCACTGTATATTATAGGCTCCTTTGTTGTGAATTAGTTGCCTTATATAAGTGTGGGTTTATTTCTGGGCTCTCTATTCTGTTCCATTGATCTATGTGTCTGTTTTTTTTTTTTTTTTTTTTTTTTTGTCTCAGTACCATATGGTTTTGATTACTACAGCTTTGTAGTATAGTTTAAAATCAGGAAGCATGACACCTCCAGCTTTGCCCTTCTTTCTTGAGATTGTTTTGGCTTTTCAGGGTCTTTTGTGGTTCCATACAAATTTTAGAATTGTTTGCTCCAGTGCTGTGAAAAATGCCATTGGTATTTTCACAGGGATTACATCAAATCTGTAGATTGCTTTGGGTAGTATGAACATTTCAACAATATTAATTCTTCCAAGCCATGACATGGAATAACTTTCCATTTATTTGTGTCATCTTCCAATTTCTTTCATTAATGTCTTATAGTGTTAAGAGTACAGGTCTTTCACCTCCTTGGTTAAATTTATTCCTAGGTATTTTATTCTTTTTGATGCAATTGTAAATGGGATTGTTTTCTTAATTTGTTTAGTTTATAGAAATGCAGGGGATTTTGTATCCTGCAACTGACTGATTTTGTATCCTGCAAATTTACTGAATTCATTTGTTAGTTCTGATAGTTTTTTGGTGGAATCTTTTGGGTTTTCTATACACAGTATCATGTCATCTGCAAATAGTCACAGTTTTACTTTTTCCTTTCCATTTTGAATACATTTATCTCCATTATTTTTGTCTGACTGCTGTGGCTAGGACTTCTAGTGCTATGTTGAATAAAAGTGGTGAGAATGGGCATCCTTGTCTTGCTCCTGATCTTAGTGTGATGTTAGCTGTGGGTTTGTCATATATGGCCTTATTATGGTGAGGTATGTTCCCTCTATACCCACTTTATTAAGAGTTTTTTTTTTTTTTTAAACCATCTTAATATGGTTTTTTTTAAAAGGCACAGGCTTTTTTTTTTTTTTTAAAGATTTATTTATTGATTGATTGATTACTATGTTGGGTCTTCGTTTCTGTGCTAGGGCTTTCTTCTAGTTGCGGCAAGCGGGGGCCACTCTTCATTGCGGTGCACGGGCCTCTCACTATCGTGGCCTCTCTTGTTGCGGAGCACAGGCTCCAGACGTGCAGGCTCAGTAGTTGTGGCTCACGGGCCTAGTTGCTCTGTGGCATGTGGGATCTTCCCAGACCAGGGCTCGAACCCGTGTCCCCTGCATTAGCAGGCAGATTCTCAACCACTGTGCCACCAGGGAAGCCCAAGTTTTTTTTTTTTAATCATAAATAGATGTTGGATTTTGTCAAATGATTTTTCTGAATCAATTGAGATGATCATATGATTTTTATCTTTTGTCTTCTTAATGTGGTGTGTCACACTGATTGATTTACAAATGTTGAATCATCCTTGCATTCTGGGATAAATCCCACTTGATCATAGTTCAAGTCAAGTTCAACCACTTGATATGGTTCTTTTAATGTATTGTTGTATTCAGTTTGCTAGTATTTTTTGAGGATACCTGCATCTGTGTTCATTAGGGATATTGACCTGTAATTTTCTTTTTTTTTTGTAGTGTCTTTGTCTGGTCTTGGAATCAGGGTAATGCTGACCTTGTAGAACAAATTTGGGAGTGTTCCTTCCTATTCAATATTTTGGAGTAGTTTGAAGAGGATAGGTATTAACTCTTCTTTAAATGCTTGGTAGAATTTCCCTGTGAAGCCATCTGATGCTGGACTTTTTGTTGGGAGTTTTAAAATTACCAATTCAATTTCAATGCTAGCGATCAGTCTATTCAGATTTTCTATTTCTTCTCGATTCAGTCTTGGGAGATTGTGTGTCTCTAGGAATTTACTCATTTCTTCTAGGTTGTCCAATTTGTTGGCATAAAATTGTTTATTGTAATCTCTTATGATCCTTTGTATTTCTGTGGTGTTGGTTGTATCTTCTTCTCTTCTATTTCTTTATTTATTTGGACCCTCTCTCTTTTTTTCTTAGTGAGTCTGGCTAATGGTTTATTAATTTGGTTTATCTTTTCAAAGAACCAGCCCTTAGTTGCACTGATCTTTTCTACTGTGTTTTTAGTCTCTATTTTATTTATTTCTGTTATGATCTTTATTATTTCTTTCCTTCTACTAACTTTGGGCTTTGTTTGTTCTTCTTTTTCTAGTTCCTTGAGGTATAATTTAGATTGTTTATCTGAGATTTTCCTTGTTTCTTGAGATAGGCCTGTGTCACTATAAACTTTCCTCTTAAAACTGCTTTTGCTCAATCCCACAGATTTTGGTGTGCTGTCTTTCCATTTTCATTTGTCTCAATGTAAGTTTTTATTTCCTCTTTGATTTCTTCATTGACCCACTGGTTGTTTAGTAGCACATTGTTTAGCCTCCGCACGTTTGTAGTTTTTCCATTTTTTCTTATTGTAATTGGTTTCTAGTTTCAGACCATTGTAGTTAGAAAAGATGTTTGATATGATTTTGGTCTTTTTAAATTTATGGTTTTGTGGCCTACCATGTGATCTATCTTGGAGAATGTTCCATGTGCATTTGAAAAGAACGTGTATTCTGTTGTTTTTGGATGTAATGTTCTGTACATATCTATTAAGTTCATCTGGTCTAATGTGTCATTTAAGGCCGGTGTTTCCTTATTGATTTTCTGTCTGGATGAACTATCTACTGATATCGTGGAGTATTTAAGTCCTCTATCATTATTGTATTACTGTCTATTTCTCCCTTTATGTCTATTAATATTTGCTTTATATATTTAGGTGCTTCTATGTTGGATGCATAAATATTTAGGAATGCTATATCCTCTTTTTAGATTGACCCAATTATCATTATATAATGCCCTTCTTTGTCTTTTATTACAGGCTTTGTTTTAAAGTCTATCTTGTCTGATGTAAGTGTTGCTACCCCAGCTTTCTTTTTGTTTCCATTTGCATGGAATACCTTTTTCCATCCTTTTACTTTCAGTCTATCTGTGTCTTTAGGTTTGATGTGAGTCTCTTGTAGGCAGCATATAGAAGGGTCTTGTTTTTCATGCATTCAGCCACCCTATATCTTTTGAATGGAACATACAGTCCATTTACATTTAAAGTGATTATTGATAGGTATGTACTTATTGCCAATTTGTTAATTGTTTTTGTGGTTGTTTTTGTAGTTCTTCTGTTTCTTTCTTCTTCTTTTAGTCTCCTCACTTGGGGTTGATGATTTTCTTTAATGATTAGTGTTACTTTCTCTTTATTTTTTCTATTATCTATTATAGGCTTTTGGTTTGTGATTACCTTGAGGTTTTTATATATCAACGTACATACATATAGCAGATTGTTTTAAGCTGATACTTGCTTAAGTTTGAATGCATTCTAAAAGCACTACAATTTTACCCCCCACCACAAGCTTTGTTTTTTACTTCATATTTTACATCTTTTTACTTTGTGCATCCCTTAACTACTTATTGTAGTTATAGTTGATTTTATGACTTTTGTCTTTTACCTTTCATACTAGCTTTTTAACTGGCTGATCTATTGCCTTTACTATGTACCTACCTTTACCAGTCAGAGTTTTTCTTTCATTTATTTTCTTACTTCCTAATGACCTTTTCTTTTCCACTTAAAGAAGACCCTTTAATATTTCTTGTAAGGCTGATATAATAGTGATAAACTCTTAGTTTTTTCTTACCTGGGAAACTCTTTATCTCTCCTCCAATTCTGAATGATAACCTTACTGGGTAGGGTATTCTTGGTTGTAAGTTTTTTTCTTTCAGCAATTTAAATGTAACGTGCCACTCCTTTCTGACCTACACATTTTCGGCTGAAAATTAGCTCTAGCCTTATGAGGATTCCAGTTTTTGTTACTAGTTGTTTTTCTCTTGCTGCCTTTAAAATTCTCTTTAACTTTTGCCATTTTAATTATGATATGTCTTTTATTATGATATGTGGATCTCTTTGGGTTCATCTTTTTTGGGGGCTTTCTGTGCTTCCTGGACCTGGATATCTGTTTCCTTTCCCAGGTTAGGGAAGTTTTCAGCCACTATTCCTTCAAATAAAGTTTTTGCCCCTTTCTCTCTCTCTTCTTCTGAGACACCTATAATGCAAGTGTTAGGACACTAGATGTTGTCTCAGATGTCTCTTAAACTATCCTCATTAAAACAAAAATCTTTTTTTCTTCTGCTCAGCTTGAGTGGTTTTCACTACTCCATTTTCCAGATTGCTGATCCATTCTTCTGTATTATCTAATCGACTGTTGATTCCCTCTAATGTATTTTTCACTTCAGTTATTGTATTCTTTAACTCTGACTGGTTCTTTTTTATATTTTCTAACTCTTTGTTGAAGTTCTCACTGTGTTCATCCATTCTTCTTCCGAGTTCAGTAAGCATTTTTATGATCGTTACCTTGAGCTCTTCATTGTGTAGACTGCTCATTTCTGTTTTGTCTAGCTCTTTTGCTGAATTCCTTTGTTTTTTCATTTGCAACATATTCCTTTGTCTCCTCATTTTGCCTAAATCTCTGTGTCTATTTCTATATATTAGGTAGGTCCTTTACATCTCTTGATCTTTGAGCAGTGGCTTTATGTAGGAGGTGTCCTAGGGGGCCCAGCAGCATGCTCCCCTCTGGCCACCAGAGCCAGATGTTCCCGGGGTGTACCCTATGTGGGCTGCATGTGCCCTTCTGTTGTGGTGAAGCTGACTGCTGTAGTGCCATGGTATAGGTGGGGCTGGTCCCCAGCCTGGCTGATTGTGAAGCCCTGCCTTTTACGGTTGCTGGTGGGCATGCTGGTATGCAGGGCAGGCCCCTGGTGCTCTCCCTCTAATAGGCTAGAGGGAGAATTCCAAAATGGCACCTGCCAGCACCAGTGTCAGCATGGTAAAATGAGATCAGAAAAATGGCTGCTGCCATTGTCTCAGTCCCTGGGTGGAGTGTCAACTGCCTCCTGACTCTGGGAAGTTCCCTATGATCAACAAGTGGGTCTGACCCAGGATCTCTTCAAACTGCTGCTTCTAAGTTGGGATCTGGAGTGAGTGAGTTTTTGCATGTACCCTTTAAGAGCAGAGTCTTAGTTTCCTGCAGCCCTCCAGCTCTCCTGAACATAAGCCCCACTGGTTTTCAAAGCCAGATATTTTGAGTGCTCATTTTCCTGGTGCAGGATCTCCAGGCTGGAGAGCCCAATGTGGGGCTTGGACCTCTTGCTCCTTGGAGAGGACTTGCATGATTGTGATATCACTCCTGCTTGCACCATGTTGGGAGTGTTTGTCCTGACTAGACTGCGTCTGCACCCCTCCTACCTGTCTTAGTGTGGTTCTTTCTTTATATCTTTAGTTGTGGAATATCTTTTTCTCAGAGATAGTTGTTCTGTAAGTAGTTGTAATTTTGGTGTGCCCATGGGAGGAGGTGAGCTCAGGATATTCCTACTCTACCATCTTGATCCTACCTCTTGAACATTCTTGTACATGTCTTATGTACATATATACATATTTCTGTTTTTTATATATCTAAGAGTAAAATTGGCTATTTCTTAGGGTGCTTATGTGTTTAGTTTTAGTAGATAATGTCAATTTCAAGGTTGTACCAATTTACGTGCCAGTAGTACATGAGACTTATAGTTGCTTTACATTCTTACCAGCACTTGCAATTATAAGTTCCTTTAAAAATTTTTTAAGCCATTCTGGTGGGTGTGTAGAGTTATCTCATTGTGGTTTTAATTATCACTTCTTTGATGAGAAAGCCACTGAGCCCTTATATTAGCCATTTTCATATCCTCTTTTGTGCAGCCTACTCAAGTCATTTTGTCCATTTTGCTACTGCACTACCTGTCTTTTTCCCACTGATTTATGAGAATTTAAAATATATATATTTTAGATACATGTCCTTTGTTAGTAAGATGCATGCAAATATCTGCTCCCACTCTGCAGCCTTCTTTTTCATTCTCTTGACAATGTCTTTTGATGAGCAGAGTTTTTAATTTTAAGATAATCCAATTTAAGAAAAATTTCCTTCATAGTTGGTGCTTTTCATGTCCTGCTTAAGAAATCATTGCTCATCCCAATGTGTTGGACGTATTTTCCCATGTTATCTTCCAGAAGATTTGTGTTTATCCTTTCACATCTGAAATTGATTTTTGTAAGTGGTGTGAGGTAGAGGTCATGATTAATTTTTCCCCATATGATAATTTAATTGACTCAGCATCATTTTTTGTAAAGGTCATCCTTTCCTCATTACAGAGCAATGACAACACTGTCAAAAATAGCATGACTATATATGAGGGAGTCTTCTCTGGATTTTATTCCATTGGTTTATTTGTCTGTTCTTATGCCATTACTGCACTTTCTTAATTACTGTAGTTTTATAATAAATTTTAAGATTTGGTAATTTGAAATCTTCTAGGTTTCTTCTTTAAGGTTATCTTCACTAACAACTTGTCAATTTTTTTTGTGTGCGTGTACACACACACGCACATACAAATCTACTGTGTTTTTGATTCAGACTTCATTGAATCTATAGACCAATTTGGACAGAAAAAGGTTGAGTCTTTTAGTCAATGAACATGGTAAAGCCCTTTATTTATTTAGGTATTCTTTAATTTATTTCAGTAACGTTTTGTAGTTTTCATTGTAGAAGTCTTATACATCTTTCACTAGATTTATCCTACTTATTTCATGTGCATTTGATGCTATTATATATGGTATTTAAAAATTTTTGCTTTCTAATTGTTGCTGGTGTATAGAAATACGATAGATATTTCGTGTACTGACACTGTATGCACCAATCCTGCTAAATTCGATTATTAATTTTAGTAGCCTATCTGTTAATTTAAAAAATTCTGTGTACACACTCATATCATCTACAAATAATGACAGCTCAAATGAAGTTTTGGGGAACTTAAATTACTTTCCAATTTACAGAATAGACACATCTCCCATCACAATATTTAAAATAAAAACCAAAGTGCTTTTTACCCTCTTAAAAGGTTTAACTTATGATTTCGTAATTATGTTGAATAAATAGACCCATGTCCCCAAAATAACATCTACTTCTGTTCACAAGAAAATTCAGCACTCAAATGAATTCCCAAATTTCTGAAACAATTTTTTCTCTTACATTTTACCATGCTAAGGTGGAAACTAATTTCTGGGGACAGAAGTCCTAAAAAGTAAATACAAACTTGCACATATACCAGCAAGTATTCCCCCCATATGATTTCATACAAATGTGTTGTATAAAATGTATACAATTTATCATTGGTATATAGTTTTCAAAATACGTTATTTTCTACCTAAATGTAATTGGAGACTACATTCAAAGTAATTGTCAATATCCACTGAAATTGGAGGACCTAGGGAAGGGATGGTAAATATAAGACACATGGGCACCCATGCCCACATCCTATGATTATGGCAGACATAGCTAATCAATCATGACTATTTAGCCCAGAAGTGGACTCAGAATCCTTCTTAATGCAGGATCCCAGGGAATCACTCCCATCAGTTGATTGGAATTGTCAGGTAAAATGAAACCTATTTTCCACCTTTAATGTAGAACTTCTGGCAGCACTTAATTCCACTGTATCCTTGAAACTTGCTCTTTCCAACATAATCATCCTAAATTTTTCTCTGAGTTCTCTAATACTGTATATAGTTGTGATTGAATTATACTGTATTTAACGTGTTATGAAAGAAGATAACTGGCTGGCTGGCTAGCTGCCTCCAGCAGGCCTGCTCAGGTAGGCAATTCCTTGGTAATGTAATCTCAGGACAAGACTTAGCCCTCACCTTTGTAGCTTTAGACACTTTATTCAATCAGCTGTCTCTGAGTTTATCAAGCTCCCAGGCACTGACTCATAAGGAAACTAAATGGAGACAGATTTATAAATCAGAAAGCCAACAGAGTGATATATAGTGGGAACACAAAACTTTTCAATGGGAAGAAAACTGGTTTCACTCCCTCATATTGAGCTACTTGGGAAATTGAATTAGGAATTTGAAGGTTAGTGATTAAGAGCTAAGGCTCTGGAGTGGAATCCTGCATTTCAATCTAGGTCTTGGTGATCTCAGGCAAGTTGCCTTTAGCTTCTAAATCTCAGTTGTCTCATCTGTATATTGAGGGTCGCGGTGGGGAGGGTAATAGTAATTACTTCTGAGGATTCAATGCACCAATGCATATGCATAATTTAATAGTTTAGGACCAGGCACATAGTGAGAAGTCAATAAATGATAAATTATTAGTACAGACTCAGCACAAAAGGAATAGAATACTTTTAAGAGCTGTTTTGCCCGGGCTATGGAAAAGCTTTGAACTGCCCCTTCTTCTCCTTTTTAGGGGTCAAAATCATTAGCTTCCTCTGATAAAGTATCTGTCACTTTCTTTTTGTTGGATAGTTCTGGATGACTACTAACAATTCTTAAACACCGAATCTCCATTCTCTAGATTTCATGCCCACTACTATCTTCTGATGACAGTCATCATAAAATTAGATCAAATAAAAGGACTGCAACATAACATTTATGTTGGTCACATTCTAACCCCGAGGATAGAAGCCGGGCATCTTGATTAGATGACAGACTGAGAGATACTTTAGTCTTTTGACCGGCCCAAGAAGATACCTTGACCTCCTTGACAAAGCCTTGGGAGAGGCCAGGAGGAACAGCCAGGTGCAGACGTGTCCATTTTGATGGTGATTTTATTGGAGATGGGGTGAAGAGGAAGAAGGAAATGTTTCCTGAGTGGTTGATGTGTGTTATAATCACTTCACATGCTCTATCTCAGTCTTTATAATAACCCTATAACTTTGGTCTTTTATCCACATTTTATGGACAGTGTACAGAAAATGTAAATAACTAGACTAAGACCCCCACAGCTAGCAGGTGGTGGATTTGAACATCTGGTGGACTTGAACCTGGAGCCATCTGATATCAGAGTCCATGTTCTCTCCATCACACCTTACTGACTAAATTTAGCTGAATTTTTGGAGGTTGACATTCCTTCTGACCTCATCTCAAAGATGATGGTTTGCAGACTCTGTAGCAGTTAGTGTGATCACAAAATCTTTGTCCATTTATATCAGGATTAGAAGATAGAGAGCTGTGAGCAGATCCAGGAGAATGATACCCAGTGGGAGGAAGGAAATTATTTAAACCAGTGGCTCTCAGACTTGAGTGTGCATCAGATTCACCTGGAGGGCTGGCTAAACTATAAATTGCTGGTCCTTACCCAGAGAGAGTTAGTGGGTCTGGAGTGTGACCTGAGAATCTGCATTTTTGATAAATTCACAGGTAGAACTGATGCTGCTGGTCCAGAAATTATACTTTGAGAAGCATTGGGTGATTTAAAAAATGAGAGAAAAGGGAAAAAGAATGGAAAAACACTGGGCCAGAGGGTTAATTACTACCCAAGGCAATCTACAGATTCAATGCAATCCCTACCAAATTACCAATGGCATTTTTCATAAAACTAGAACAAAACATTTAAAAATGTGTATGGAAACACAAAAGACCCTGAATAGTAAAAGCAATACTGAGGAAAACAAACAAACAAACAAATGGAGCTGGAGGAATCAGGTGCCCTGACTTCAGACTATACTACAAAGCTATAGTAATAAGTACAGTATGGTACTGGCACAAAAATAGAAATATAGGTCAATGGAATAGGATAGAAAACCCAGAAATAAACTCATGCAGCTATGGTCAATTAATCTATGACAAAGAAGGCAAGACTATACAATGGAGAAAAGACAGTCTCTTCAACAAGTGGTGCTGGGAAAACTGGACAGCTACACGTAAAAGAATGAAATTAGAACATTCTCTAATACCATACAAAAAAATAAACTCAAAATGGATTAAAGACCTAAATGTAAGACTGGATACTATACAACTCTCAGAGAAAGACATAGACAGAACACTCTTTGACATAAATCGCAGCAATGTCTTTTTGGATCCACCTCCTAGAATAATGAAAATAAAAACAAAAATAAACAAATGGGACCTAATGAAACTTAAAAGCTTTTGCATAGCAAAGGGAACCATAAACAAAATGAAAAGACAACATACGGACTGGGAGAAAATATTTTCAAAAGAAGCGACTGACAAGGGATTAATCTCCAAAATATACAAACCGCTCATGCAGCTCAATATCAAAAAAACAAACAACCCAATCAAAAAATGGGCAGAAGATCTAAACAGCCATTTCTCCAAAAACAACATACAGACGGCCAAGAGGCACATGAAAAGATGCTCAACATCACTAATTACTAGAGAAATGCAAATCAAAATTACAATGAGGGAAAAAAAAAATTACAATGAGGTATCACTTCAGACCAGTCAGAATGGCCATCATCAAAAAGTCTACAAACAATAAATGCTGGAGAAGATGTGGAGAAAAGGGAACCCTCCTATACTCTTGGTGGGAATGTAAATTGGTACAATCACTATGGAGAACAGTATGGAAGTTCCTTAAAAAACTAAAAATAGAACTACCATATGATCCAGCAATCCCACTCCTGGGCATATATCCAGAGAAAAACCGTAATTCAAAAAGATACGTATACCCCAATGTTCACTGCAGCACTATTTACAGTAGCCAAGACATGGAAGCAACCATGACATTTAGCCAAGACATTTAGCAACCCTAAATGTCCATCGACAGAGGAATGGTTAAAGAAGATGTGGTACATGTATACAATGGAACGTTAGCCGTAAAAAGAATGAAATAATGCCATTTGCAGCAACATGGATGGACCTAGAGATTGTCATACTAAGTGAAGTAAGTCAGACAGAGAAAGACAAATATCATATAATATCACTTATATGTGGAATCTAAAAAAAATCATACAAGTGAACTTATTTACAAAACAGAAACAGACTCACAGACTTCAAAACAAACTTATGGTTACCAAAGGGAAAAGGTGGGTCAGGGGAGGAATAAATTAGAAGTTTGGGATTAACATATACACACTATTATATATAAAATAGATAATATACAAGGGCCTACTGTACAGCACAGGGAACTCTACTCAAAAGTCTGTAATTACCTATATGGGAAAAGAATCTGAAAAAAATGGATATATGTATATGTATAACTGAATCATTTTGCTGTACACCTGAAACTGACAGAACATTGTAAATCAACCATATTCCAATATAAAATAAAAATTAAATTAAAAAGTTTTATTCCCTTGCAGCGCTCTCTGCTTTGTTTCATTAGATCCATACTCTTGTTGTCTATTCACTTCTATGACCAGTCCACATGCCTATCAGTTCTGAGAGCAGTGGAGAGGTGATTGAACAGGACAAAGGCAAGGAGGGCCAATTAGTAGAGAAGGAAGAGGAGGCCATGAACTTGGTGAATCAGACGGGAGCTCTGGTATGTGCCAGGGTCCAGGCTGCCCTTTCCAGAGAGAGAGAACTGACTTTGCCCTGGCCTTCTGCAAGGAGGGCTGGACCAGATCAGACAATGCTATCAGGCAGATCTTCTTGGACCAGCCAGGCCTCCAACAGGGAAGGCTCAAACCACAGAACTGTCTCTTGAATTGCTCACGCATGTTTCTGTACTGTACTGATATGTGAGCCAAACTAAGCCAAAGTTTTCCTATCAAACTGCTCTCCATGTGTCTCCCACCAAACTGCAAAAAAGAACAAAAACCAAGGAGGAGGCTTCCCCCCCCACCACTACCGGAAGACGTGGAAACTCACCTGGGTGGGTGGAGCGGGGAAGAACAGGAGGAGGTTAAACAATTCGCTCTACTACTTACTATTCAATATTGGACTTTGAGTCTGGAATGTGGTTTGAAGAAAAATATTTTCTTCTTAACAGATTGTCCTTGGGCAAAGAAGAATGTCAACAAACCCAAGAAAAAGCTTTATCTGCCATTATCTGCCTCAGCAGAGGTGTTTGTTTTTATCTCTCTCTAGCTTCATATATTGCTTTAGGTGAAAATCATAGTGATTAATTTCAGGCGCTGTTGACTTTATCTGAACCATAGGTTTGCAAGATTCCTGAGAGCCCTTGTTTTCTTGGCCATAAAAGAGAAATGTTGACGCTAGACGTTTTGAGTCACTTTGAGAGGCGATGTGATGTTAATTTACGTTGGGCGAGCATTTGTTGAGCACCTGGTGTGTGCTAGGCACTGTTAGGTGCTAGAGGTATCTGTAGTGGAAAGAGCACTGATCCCAAAGTCTTAAGACCTGGTTTTGAGTCCCAGCTCTACAGCTTACTAGCTGTATGTTACTGAGCTTTTCAGAGCCTTAATTCCATCTGTAAAATGGGTATACACTCGGCATATGGGATTGCTACAAAATGACTTCAGAAATCATAAAAAGCCATACAAGTACAAAATGACTTCAAAAATCATAAAAAGCCATCCAAGTACAAGCCATACAAGTACATGAGGATGGCTCAAATGCTCAATGCTCTTGTAGCATTTGAGCCATCCTCTCTTGGCATTGTTCACGTGGACTTTACTGTGTGGCCTGGCACATTTGTGGAAAGAAGGAAAGAAGGGAGGAAGGGCACTGTAACTCGCAGATCCTTGGTCTTGGCATTTTGGCTTCAGTTCTCCCAGAGCAAAGGTCCATGATAAGGGTAAACTAACTGGTGGGAGCTGAGTTATGTCTGTGCTGACTCACTCCAGGCCAGGCCTGAGCACTAATCCACGTTCTCTTGCCTACCGACCACTGACCCTTTGAGATGACCTCACTTCTGAGCTAAAGTCTCCAAAAAATGAACATGTATTTCCCACTCTGCCCACCTCACGGGCTGCTTTGAAGATCAAACAAGATAGTAGCCGTGTCTGCGATAAAAACAAGGTGTTTGCTTATCTCTATTTTTATTTACACCTGCCTCTTTTCAATGAAAGGCTTAAAGGGAGGTCTTATATTATTTTGTTGGCTTGCTAGGGTCCTGCTCTCTCATGAACTTGGGGAACTACTTGTGGAAAGATGAAAACAAGAGAAAAATAACCTTCTGAAACCCCTTTAAGGGAAAGACCACAGTAAAAATGATGGGTCGTAAGAGAGGTGAGAAAGAATATTGTTGTGAAAGGGAGAGAAAGGATCCTATGATCAGTAGCCAGCAAGGAGGGCAGGAAGGACAGGCGATGGGTGATCAGGAGCTCTTGGTTGATGGTGGAGATGATCAGAGCAAACTCCGGTTGCTACAGCAACAGACCTGTCTTCCCTGGGTGGAGACGGCTGGTTCATCAGAGGGCAGGTCCTCCTCTCTTTCTTCAGCTTTGGCATTTACCGGGCAAGGACCTCTGCTTTGCTAACTGCTACCTGAGCTGCTCCCTGGTCCTGTGTGTGAGCCTCAACAGCAGGGCACTCCTTGTAGATCCACAGGGCCAGGCCAGGTGTGCAAACAAGGAAAGTTTGCAGGCAAAAGAAAGAGGGAGTTTTGGGCACTGGACAAGCTCAAGAACAAATACCTGAGCTAAAAGTAGCAGCTGCTCCAGTTAAATGAAGCCAGTCTGGAATATGATCCAGTTTTTCTAGATCATCCAACTCATAAAGAAAAGCAAGAAATCTGGATTTCAAAGGTGAGATCTACTGATTTTCAATGTTAGAGATACTGTGTAGGGCCAAGAAGATATCTCTCTGATTTGCCTGTTTGCTATCTCTAGCTTAAACCCTCGTATGTATCACAAACACACTTTTAATTGTTTGTATGAGCTTCTCATAAGAACCAGCAGCATAAGCTCTATGTACCCTCTACTATCTCAGAGCATGCTGACCTCTTCCCTCTTAGAAAAGCCACTGTACATCTCGTTGGGACACGAGCACTAAGGTGCAGTGGTTATGAGCTTGGACTCTGGAACTGGACAGCCCTGGGCTTGAATTCCTGCTTTATCTCTTTCTGGCTGTGTGACCTCAGATTAGACACTTAACCTTTCTGAGCCTTGGGTTTCTAATCTGACATGGAGCTAATTATACTTTGTTCTCCAAAGGGGTATTGTTAGGATTAAATGAAATATATATAAACTACCTGGTGCCATGCCTGGCACATCAGTGAACACTGAATAAATGTTAAATATTCTATTGTTAATAATAACAAGCTGTTGAGTAGTTAGTTTTTCCAAGCATTTTAAATTTAATCTAACCAAACATTCTTCTTTGAAGCAGCAATTCTCTCTCCAACTTCTAGTTTATATCCTTCAGAGTCATGGGCCCAGCCCAGGTCCTCAAATGCTGGATGATGATACTTACTACTACTACCATCATCATCATCATCACTATCACTTCAACATCATCACCTCCACCATCATAACTGTCACCATCACCATCAGAACCACTACTATTACCACTGTCAACATTATCACCTCCACCATCATAACTGTCACCATCACCATCATCATCACTACTATTACCACTGTCAACATTATCACCTCCACCATCATAACTGTCACCATCACCATCATCACCACTACTATTACCACTGTCAACATCATCACCTCCACCATCATAACTGTCACCATCACCATCATCATCACTACTATTACTACAGTCATCATCATCACCTCCACCATCATAACTGTCATCTTCATCATTACCACCGTAACTGCCACCATCGTCATCATCATCTCTAGAGCTATTATTTACCATGTACATCATGTCCCATCTCCCATATTGGTGCTTTCCATATCTATTTGGTTTACAGTCTCACAGCAACCCTACTAACTGGGAATTATTCCTCCTCTCTCCCCACTTTATGAATGAGGACGACTGGGTGCTAAGGAACTAAACATCTAGCTCAAGGTCACCTCTACAGAACATCAGGACTAGATTCAGACCCAGGCCCACCTGACTCCCAAACCTGAGCTGTCTTCCTTACACCAAGCTCCTGATCAATTTGGGAAATGGAGGTGGTGGGAGATACAGATCACGCAACTGGTCTTGCCTCGCTCGGCATTCTGAGGTGCGTGTCCCTGTGCGTTTTGGTACATTGAGATCATTTTGTCTTTTTCAGATGGCTGATAGCAGTTTATTTATAACTGAGGACTGACTGTCTGTTTATCCAAATTGCTCTTTGAAAGGTTCCAATTATGGTTCCGCCCCATCTCTGAAGACTAGTGGTGGAGATCCAGCTCGACACTATCTGCGCCTGCCTAGGTACAACACACAGCAAAATGCCATTCTTTGAGAGGAGCCCCAGTTGGGGCTGGGATAGCTACACCCCAGGGGAGGTCAATACCAAACACAGCCTCTAGAATGGACGCTGACCACCTTTCAGCTCATGTCCTCTGTTGTGATTAATTCTCCTGGACAAGGCATGGTATCACAGATCTAACTAGGAAGTCCTCTGTCTTGTGTGACTTCCAAAAGGTGGGTTTCTTCTCAGCCCTTATTGATAACCTCAGCCATGAGGATATGACCTCCATTCTCACCTCTGCCTCATCATCAAGATAAGCTAGTGAGGTCGCAGTGGACTTGTGGTTGGTCAGTCCACAGCAACAGAGCAGCTTCTGCGGCCCAGGTCCTACGCTGAGCACCAGAGAGACACTCAAGACAGAGGATTCAGAACCTTGGCCGCTGCTGGGGGAAGAGATGAGGTCAGATGTGTAAGCTGGGGCTGGCCTGGGGGTGTGCTTCCTATCAGGACGCTCTGTGTTCAAGTGCGATTCTGCACTTCGAGGGACTGCATGGAAGCAAAAAAACTTGATCAGCAGACGCAGCGTAGCCGAGCGAACAGCTTATCAGACATCTGTGGCCACAAACTTGCTATGTCAGCTTGGGCTGGCTGCTTCAGCTGGAGTCAGACTGTCTGGGCTTGATTCCCAGCTTTGCCACAGGCTAGCTGTGTGACTTTGGCAGGCTGGTTAATTCCTCTGAGCCTCTGTTTTGTCTTTTGTACAAGAAGGACACTAGTCAATTTCGCACAGCGTTGTTAAGAGGATTAAACAGGATGATGCAGGTGAAGTGCTTAACATTGTACCTTGCACGTAGTTAGAGCTGAAGGAGCGATAGCTAGAAGAATACGAATTAAAATGAGCAAATATTCTTATTAGTACGTTCCAGGGCTCAGTGCTAAGTTTTGTTCTCCTTTATAGCTCCACTCACTCTGCAGATGACATCATCCTCTCTTGACTTTAAA